>NC_084790.1:18225573-18825573 GCF_028858725.1 Colius striatus | reverse complement strand
TAATTTCACTTTTTTTTAATTCAAAATAATTTCAGTGGTATGCCAATAGTTTTCCAAAGTGTAAATAGCTAAGGCCAAGTTTTTGAAGACTAGTGGGTTATTTTCCTGATAAAAAATACTTTTGCTTAAAATTAACTTATACTGCATAGTATTTTGTACTACAGTGCATCCGAGTGCTCTATGTGAGTTGAGTTTTTTTGCAGGTAAGTTTTTTGTTAGAGAATGAGTTGAATCCAAGTTTGGATTTGGGGGTTTGGGCATTTTGTGTTTTGTTTAGTTTTGGTTTGGGTTTTTCCTCACATAAATATATGGAAACATAACAATGTGTAAAACATTTTGCAGTAGTATCTTCCTTATCACCTTCTTAAATTGCAGAGTTCACAATTTTAATACATATTCTCTTAACTTTCCTTGGCATGTATATATATATATATTTACAGAGGCAAACAGAACCATAAATGCTGTAACCTTTCACTTCATTGCTAAGATATTTTTTATTATTATTATTTCTTAAGTAAGTGTACAATCTTAGCTGCAGACTTTTCCTTACTTTTCTATCCTGTTCCTTGTGTTAACAAATGATTATGAAGTATATGTTAAAATGGAAGCTATATGCATGGGTATATTAAAACTATTAAAATCTTCTGGGGCCCTGTGTGAATTTGATGGCAATTACTTTAAAACACATGTGTATGAACAGAATGGCTCACTGTTGGTGCCATATTTCATATACACTCTATTGCTCTTTTGAGACCTAATTTAAGTTTCATTAAATATTGCACTCTGAAGGAGTCTTTGTCCGCTGTGTTCATCTCCTTGAATATGTTAAGACCTTGGAGTGCTTTAGCTGCCCACGGAGAATAATGAAATAAATTAAATGTCTTTGTATGATAAAGTAATGCCATTCAGATTAGTTTAGTTCAGCTACTTTCCTGCCAAAGCAATAATCTGTTACTCTTCCCTTTCTGTCTGTCTCACTGCATTCAATATGCGGTATTGCTTTTGATCAGTAAAGACATTTGCAAGATGTATAGAAAGCCCCTTTTCCAAACTTAGAAATTATTTGAAGTAGTGGTTTGAAGCTGGATTTTTAGAGATCACAAATTAAGGTCTTTCCTGCATATTTTTAAGTAATATCCAGTATCTGTATTATCATATATGGAACTTTAGGTATATCTGCCTGGGAACAGTCATCGTTCTGTGCAATAACTAGATTGAATTTTGTGCTACATCTCTTCCAAGATAAAACCCCATATCATTCAGAGAATAATAGCAGCATGTGACTGTAAAGCTCTTTTTAAGAAAAGCTTGCGACCAATATTATTTCATGACTTTAAAGGCTAGTTTCTTGCTCTTGGTGCTGTCAGGGGTCTTTGTGTATTCAGAATGGAGTTAGAGGAGAAGAGAAAATAGAAGACATTAGATTTAGAGGGCATAATGAGCTTTATAGGAGGGATTGTGGTGTAATGCTGGGAAGATGACAAATTCCTTGAATAATCCAGGGAAATAAAACATTTTATGATAGATAATTACTGTGAAAAGATATGACCATCCAACAAAAGCTAATGGAATTATTATATTCATATATATTGCTGTATTTTTAATGAAGTTGTGTGCAAAGTTTGGATAAACAAAATTTTAGCACTGAGAAAAAATGCAACTGTGTTATGTAGTGGCATGTCTTTGAAGTGAGGACAAGCTTTGGAGACCTACTTTGCAAATAATCCTTAGCCTCTGCCGAGTTTACTAGCAGTGGTGCTCATTAAGCTTGTTTTAATTCATGTGAAAATTTGTGAGAGGCAGAAGATTGAGCATCTCGGTTTTATAAATGCTGCAGGATTTTCAGTGACCTCAAGTACTTTACCGAGTTGCTTTCAATTTAGCACTAGTACAACTCTTAAGCTGCTGATGGAGTACTGTTTAAATAAGAATATGCTGCAATCAGCCATCAGCATCCAAGCACTGTTTAGAACAAACTCACTTCCAAGTGCCTGACCCATCCTGATGCTAATTAGCGTGAGAGAGCTCAGGGCATACCTGGAGATTAGGTAGTTGCAAAGCATGTCAATACAGTAGGTCTAAGATGTTAGTGGTCATGTCTTCTGTCATAATGACTGCCCACAAAAATTATATGGGCTACTGAAAAACCAGCTGGTGTGTTTTTGTTAGAATTGCAAACAGTTACCTGCACCTGTTTCTTCTTCTTATCAAGCACAAAATCATGTTGCCTGTTCCTTGGACAGAACCATGATTCTGTGGGCATTCAGTAAATGGTCAAATCATTCTCTCTGTCTATAGGAAAGCCTTGTTCACAGCTGAGGCTTTTATAAGTTATGATTCTGAAGTTTGTTGCTGTTTTTCATTCAAAGTGATGTCTGTGTTCTTTTTTAAATAAAAAAACCTTTCCTCACTTTTATAGTCTGAGGGAATTTCACTGTACTGTGCTTATGAGGAAGAAAAGCTTCAGGGTGGATGCTGTAAAATCACACAGAATGAGAGCAATGTACTTGACACATTTTCCCAAGGACTTTTAACAGTCCAAAAGTAAGATGCAAAAAACCCAGTTGTTTTCAAAAAATGCTGTGGAAGATTTTTTAAAATTTTATTTTTGTTTTTATATTTATTGTATGCTAAACACAGAGGGTGCCCTGGTGACCGAGAATGCAGAGAAGGCCAAAGTACTGAATGCCTGCTTTCCTTCAGCCTTTACGGCCAAGGCCGGCCCTCGGGAAGCCCAGTCTGGCAAGGATAACAGAATGGCCAGGACAGCAGAGGACTTGCCCTGGGTGGAAGAGGAAGAGCTTGAAGACTTTTTGGGCAAGTTTAGGGCTCACAAGTCAACAAGTCCTGATGGGATGCATCCTAGAGTGATGAGGGAGCTGGCTGATGTGATTACTAAGCCTCTCTCCATACTTTTTGAACAATCATGGAGGACAGGTGAGGTGCCTGAGGACTGGAGAAAGGCCAATGCCACTCCAGCCTTCAAAAAGGGCAGGAAGGATGACCCAGGAAACTACAGGCTGGTCAGCCTCACCTCCATCCCTGGAAAAGAGATGGAACAACTCATCCTGGATGTCATCACTGAACATATGAAGAAAAAGATGGTTATCAGGGGGAGTCAACATGGATTCACCAAGGGGAAATCCTGTTCGACCAACCTAACAGCCTCTTCTAACAAGGGCATAACTGACTGGCTAGATGAAGAGAGAGCAACAGATGTCATCTACCTTGACTTCCGCAAGGCTTTTGACACTGTCTCATAATATTCTCATTGGAAGGCTCAAGCAGTATGGCTTGCATGAGTTGACAGTGAGGTGGATGGAGAGCTGACTGAATGATAGAACTTAGAGGATGGTGATCAATGGCACAGAATCGAGTTGGAGGCCTGTGGCCAGTGGAGTTAATCAGGGATCAGTTCTGGGGCCAGTCTTGTTCTACATCTTTGTCAACGACTTGAATGAGGGGACAGTGTACCCTCAGCAAATTTGCTGATGATGTCAAACTGGGAGGACTGGCTGATTCCCCAGAAGGCTGTGCTGCCATTCAGTGGGATCTTGACCAGCTTGAGAGTTGGGCAGAGAGGAACTTCATGAGGTTCAACAAGGACAAGTGTAGAGTCCTGTATCTGGGGAGGAACAACTCCATGCACCAGTACAGGCTGGGGGTTGAACTGCTGAAGAGCAGCTCTGTAGAGAGACCTGGGAGTCCTGATTGATAATAAACTGAACATGAGCCAGCAAAGTGCCCTCGTGGCCAAGAAGGCCAATGACATCCTGTGATGCCTCAAGAAGAGTGTGGTCAGCAGGTCAAGGGAGGTTCTTCTCCCCCTCTCCTCTGCCCTGATGAGGCTTCATCTGGAGTTCGGTGTCTATTTCTGGGCTCCTCAGCTCCAGAGAAACAGAGAACATCTGAAGACAGTCCAGCACAGGGCCACCAAGATGATGAGGGGACTGGAACATCTTTCATATAAGGAAAGGCTGCAGGAACTGGGGATGTTTAGAGAAGAGGAGACTGAGAGTGGATTTTATTAACATTTACAAATACTGAAACGGTGTGTGTCAGGTGGTTGGGACATCCCTTTTTTCTACAGTAGCTAGCAACAGGACACAGGGTAATGGAATGAAGTTGGAACACAAAAAGTTCCATTTAAATATAAAAAAAACCCTATTTCACTGTGAGAGTGACAGAGCAGTGGAGCAGGCTGCTCAGAGGGGTTGTGGAGTCCCCTTCTTTGGAGGTCTGGACATGTTCCTATGTGACCTGATCTAGGTGACCCTGCTTCTGCAGGGAGGTTGGACTAGATGATCTCTGGAGCTTGGCTATGTGTGGCTATCCTAGCAAATATCAGGGTGGTTGAAGTCTGCCATGAGGACCAGGGACTGTGATAGTGAGGCAGCTCCCAGTTGTTTGTAGAAGGCCTCATCCACATCCTCCTGATCAGGTGGCCTGTAGCAAACTCCTACAACAATATCACCTGCCTTGCCCTGCCCATTAATTTTTACCCATAAGCACTACCTGCTCCTCATCCCCACCCAGGCACAGTTCAGTACACATTGCTTGCACCCTCACATAGAGAGCAACTCCACGCCTTGTCAGCCTGTCTTTCCTGAACAACACATAACCCTCCATGGCTGTGCTCCAGTCATGGCAGCTGTCCCACCACGTCTCTGTGACCGCAGTGAGGTCGTAGCCCCGCATCCGCACCCACATCTCCAGTTCCTCCTGCTTATTCCCCAGGCTGCGTGCATGGGTGTAGAGGCAGCGCAGGGGCTTACTCAAACATACAGGTTTCCCTGGACAGGTGCAGGAGGATCCTCCCTGGTTTGGTTCTTTCTCAGGGTGGTCAGCCTTCCGTACCTCAGCCCAGTGTGCAGATGAAGGGTACTTATCCTTGCATTCCCTGTCCTGCCCTGTTTCCCAGCTGGAGGGGACAGCTTGTTCTGTTTTGCTTCTCCCCCCACCCCTCAAGTCCCCTAGTTTAAAGACTATTAAATTTACTAGTCTACTCCCAAATAATGCAGTGCCTTTATGGGAGAGATGAATCCCATCCCGTCCTATGAAGCTGTAGTCCCTAAGGAAGGGACCATTGTCAAAGTACTCAAAGCCTTCCTGCTGGCACCAGCCTCTCAGCCAGGAGTTCACTTGGCTGATTTTTCCTTTGCAAACTCCTCCTTTATCTCTAGTGAACAGGATAGAGGAGAAAATAACCTGAGCCCCTCTACCTTTTACCATCTTCCCTGGAGATGTCATGCCTCATGACATCATTCATACCTGCATGGAATACAAGTAAGGGCTAGTAGCCTGCAGCTAGGAATCCCACAGCTTTTAGGTTTTCCATAAAGAACATTTTTTTACTCATCTTCCTGTATGTCTCTAACAAGTAGTTCTCCTTGACTGATGAATTGTTTGTGTGAAAATCTGTCTTTTTCAGGTATACAAAATTTTCCTTTTTCCTTTGTTTAGTAAATAAAAAGCCCTGACTGCTGTTCAAAGGTTTGTCACATTTTAGTATCATGGAAGTGAGATCAGGTTCATAATAAAACTAATCTTTATAGTGTGTCTTTCAAGTGACATATTAAAACAACTTGGAAATTTAAACTTTTTTTTTTTTTTGGTCTGTGTCAAGTTGACTGTTGTTACCATAGTCCAGAGCTGTATATTTGGTTTTATGTTAGTATTATATTATAGAAATCTGAGACACTAACTTCTTAGCTATGTTTTGTATGACAGGGAACATGATTTCATGAAAGACTGAAATTCCCTCACAAAGATTTTAAAGGCTAGAACTTAGTACATGTTTCATATATAGCTAAGTACACCTTTATCCTTGGACTGTGTAAGGAAGGATTTGTCATTAAAGAGCAAATGTAGTCTGAAATGCTTGTGGCTGTTCTCTCTCAAGCCTTGATGTGGTGTACTGTGTGAGATGAGGAAGCAGAAGGCTTTCCAGGATGCTGTTTCACAAGGCAAGGATTCAAGGGCTTGTTTTGCTGTGCCTGGATTTATAGCACTGTTATGGTGATCTGAAGAAAAAATATGAGAGATGGGAAATGTTAACATGGTAGACCTCCTGGTAGACATGAGAAAGAGAAAGTGCAGAAGTAACAGGAGACAGAAGACAAAGTTAAGTTGTAACATGTAGAATCATTTACAGGATAAACTGGAAAAGGGCTAGTGAAATAAAATTTGTGGAGGACATCCATAGGTAAGGAAAGAGAAGAGAAAATGAGCACAAAGGACTAAGTAAATTCACAAATGCTTATTGTATCATGAAATCAATATAAAACCTTGAAATTTTAAAAGTAATGAAAACAAATTGTGAAGCAGGGTAACATCTTGGAAAAAAAAGTCAATGGGAAAGCTGCAACATTTGGGAATTGTTCTTCAGAGTATCAAGTAAATGAAAGTGCTGGAAGATAGTATAGATAAAATTGTTAAGTGTATTAAATGACTCATTTGATTGAGACAATGTGGTGTTGCCATCTTATAGGTTTTGCAAGGCTGTTAAGTATACTCTTCATGATAAGAGCTGGAGACAGCCGGTGCTAAGTCTGTGTGTGTAGGCTGATAACCTTATTAAATAACTTCTATGAGGAATAGTCCTACACATGTGAACAGAGATAATTGTGGAAAGAGGCTCTGTTCTGTGTAAGGGTAATACAGTCTTATTAATCAGAAAACTTCTAGTGTCAGGAAAGAACAGTGAAATCAATATGGAAGGGTAGATTATTCCCCAACAAATTCAGTTATCATTGGTGATGAAGTAGCTAATCAAGATAGTTACTGTGAACATGACAGCTGCAGTTAGAAATGATTGAATATTTGCTGAACTGTTGTTTATACTGAGGAATCATGTTTTACAAAGATAAAAATCTTCTTGTTATAAACCCTTCAGATCTGTTCCTTTGCCTGAATAAATGTATATTTGTTTGTAAAAGGAGAGAACTGAGCTCAGCACCTAATAAAATGTGTTAATGACTGCTTGCTTGCCCTAGCAGACACTATACCATAGTGCAGACATTACCTTATCAGACCCTGGACCACAGAACCCAGGGGACCACCAGCAAGGGACCAAGCTGCCTGCCAGTCATGGGATAAACATTTTGCTATTGAGTGAGAGGGGCACAGAGTGTGCCACAGTGTCACAAGCAATGTCACAGGGCCCAGAGGAGCTGATGGAATCAGAGCAGATCCAAAGAGCCATCTGCAGTTTTGGGCATTCAGATAGCTCTGTGTTGCCCCATTTTTTGAACAGTGGATGTTCCCACATTTTCTTTTGGTGGAATTGAGCCGGCAATTCATAAGTGTGGTGCATTCTTGCTGAGAAACCTGAAACAGTAAAGAATTTTGCAAGGAAAGATATTCATAGGGAGGGTCCATCACCAGGCCAAATCTGCTATGCTGCACATTTCCATGATGCATGAGCTGCCATTAGCTCTCCAGTGCACAAAGGAAAATACATTAACAAGCAATCTGCAAAGACACATCTCCCTGCTTTGCCACCTTGGTATCAACCAGACTGTCATGGGCATATGTTCAATGGCTTTGTTTGTGTAAGAATGTAAATGTGTCAGTATGTTAGTGTTTTGGAAGTGTATACGAATAAATTCCGAGACATTTTATTAAATTTATTTTTAATGTGTTTTTATGTGCTTATGAACTTGAGATTATCAAAGATAAGGTTACAGGGGAACAAATACACTTACTGAACACCTGGTAGAGGTTTCAGTGTCTAAATCCGATATTGTATTTTTTAAGATGGAAAGGAAACCATTTTAAAACATACATAGTGCAACATTATTTTTTAAAAAGACTATTCAGATAAATAGAGATGGCAGTGATTATTATTTTTGTTTTAACAATGGCCATTTCCCATTCACACTTTTTTTGTTGTTTTTTGTTTCCTCCAGTTCAAAAGGTATTGACATGACAGAGCTGGGATTTTTAAATGAGCAGCACTGAGCAATTAAAATTAGGTGCTTGTGATGATGGAAAATTACCATTTTCATTGATGCTGAGGTGAAGTAGATCACAGAGGTATTTCACATGAAGTCTTTAGAGTACCATCACACTGTTTATCCTCCACAATTTGGCATATATTTTTGCTAACTCATTAGTCTAGATAAAGTATTTGATGATTCCCAAAATTTCAACAGAAGATAATGACTAAAGAAAGATTTTTTTTTTCCTTCTTCTTCTTCTTCATAGTATAAAGTGAAATTGGGAGCAATTTCAGTCCTTTTCTTTTTCCCCAAATCCTCACATACCAACTACTGGTCGTCTCAATCAAATAAAAGTATAACCGCTTTAATGCCCTAAATGTTTATCCTGCATAGCATTGAGCAAAGGAACAACATTGTTTCCTGATTAAGGATGGATTTATTAGCTTTTTTGTGGCCTATAAGTACACCAAAGGAGACAAGTTTTAGTTGCTTAACTTGAATTCCTTTGCTCAGACAGAGTGAACATGGTTACTGTAAAATTAATGGGACATGTTAGATTGGTGGAGGGAATGGTAGGCAATACTTCATTGCAGGATGCATTAATGCATTTAATATTGTATTTTTGAAACTGAAAGAAAACATTTTGACATCTTGGAAATGTGACAGCTATCCCCTGTCAGAATTCTTTGGTTTACTTATTTTCTTTCGTTAAAAATGTTGCTCTGAATCAGAACAAAAATGTTTGGTTTATTTTGCTTTGCAAAATCTGTCATGAACTGATAATTTACAGCTGAGCTCTGTGACATGTAAATCTAAGTGCGTGGTGCTCTTATGATTTATGTAAATCTTGCAAGTACTGTTTAGATCAAAATCTGGCCTTTGTTTAACAGCCTGTGTTTTGCTTTCCTCACATGAACTTAGACATTAAATATACTGTGAAACTCTTCTGGATATGAAGTTGTATGAGAAAGTTGTTACTGTTTTGTATTTCACTGTATACCAAGCCCAGTTTTAAATGTTTATAATATATTTCTATACCCATTCAAAGATATTACTGTTAGAAAACTGAATACCAAAATACTCCATCTTGTGGAATCTATCCACTTGCTATGCATCTTCTTTAAATCAGTTTCTTCTAAGAAATGCAAAGAACATGTATGTCAATACAATATTATTGTGTTAATTTTGTTTTTAGAAAGTCTTCTCCTAATGAGGCTTTTTGTCTAGCACAACATTTTACATTTTAGCTGTTTTTGAGTGGCAGCTTTACTTAGAAATAAAAATCTACTGAGAAATATCTAAATCTGCTGAAGATGTGAACCTGATTAAAATAATCTTTTTAAGACTCAAGAGCTTAGCTGTCTTGCCAAGAGGCTTTGTGTTTCTAGAGGAAAAGCATTCTGTGCCTAGGTGCTTACTTGGAGAAAACTATGTGTTTCATTGTGCTGCTGTATCTGCTTCATCCAAAAATTATGCCAGGAGCCTGGTGTGATCTTTAGCAGTGCTGGTAACAGGCCTGCAGCCCAGAATAAACTCTTTGCAATATACTCATTAATGAAAAAAGTCTGTACTTTTCCGGTAATACCTATTCACAAGAAAGAAACAAAGTGAAAGCAATGACTCCATGCAAGTCAGCTTCACCGGATCAGTAAAACATGTTTACGGAAATTATAGAATCATAGAATCATAGTTTGGTAGGGATTGGAAGGGACCTTTAGAGATCATCTAGTCCAACCCCTTGCAGAAGCAGGATCACCTAGATCAGGTTGCATAGGAACGTGTTCAGGCAGGTCTTGAAGACCTCCAAGGAAAGAGACTCCACAACCCCTCTGGGCAGCCTGTGCTAGGGCTCCCTCACCCTCACAGTGAAATAGTTTTTTCTTATATTTAAGTGGAACTTTTTGTGTTCCAACTTCATCCCATTACCCCTTGTCCTGTTGCTAGCTACTATAGAAAAAAGGGATGTCCCAACCTTATGACACTCACCCTTTAGATATTTATAAATGTTACTAAGATCTCCCCTCAGTCTCCTCCAGACTAAACAGCCCCAGTTCCTGCAGCCTTTCCTCATATGAAAGATGTTCCAGTCCCAAATATTTCTTTATCATAAACACTATTGGAATATATATTTTTTTCTCTCTATTAGATGTTTACAAGAACTTTGTACTGTCAGGAGAAAAAAAGTCATTACAATTATAAGAAATGATCTAAAATTTTTGACTGAGAAGGTATCTAATCACTATTCAAGTTAAGACTAGCACCTGGGGTGAACAGTCCTCTGACTAAACAAACAAAAGTATGAGAAGAGAGAAATGCTAGACTTCATTTAATTAAATCCAGACAGTAGAGTCTTTAGAGTAAGACTGAAGATCTACTTTCATGATCGTCTGTTTGCATTGTATGTGATTTAAACAGCTCTGCCTTCAGAAGGTGTCTAAAAATAGTTGTCCAGGTTTTTGTAAGGGATCAAGTGCACCATTTTGGCTTCAGGGAGACAAAAAGTAGAGTGTGAAGTCCTAGTTCAAACAAACCAGTGGGTTTGGTCTGACTTTGCTTTCTATAAGGATGTATTCTTCATATGCTGAAATTTGATACCTTAGTTTTGCTTAAAATATGTGTTTTAAAAGAAACAATCTTGGAAAAGAAAACAATACCGATTCAGGATGGTCAACAGAAAGTCTGCTAATTGCTAGCATTGGGGAAGAAACTCTGCCAGATATTCCTTGTTTCTCTAAAACCAGTATTTTGTCTAGTTTTAAGACATTTTTATATAAGGTCATTTTCATTAACTCTAAATGTACACCACCCTGTCCTACTGCCTACAGGCATGCTTTCATTTACAATTTTCCTTCATCCTATGAAAAATTAAATAACGATAAATATGGAGTTAATGTATGTTAAGTGCCTCAGGTATATTCCAATTAAGTATTAACAAAGGTTGGAGCATTTCCAAAACATTTAAGGAATATCACTTTCAATAATTTTCATTTTAAATTAATAGCTAGTATTTCTTTAAAATGTAATATGCTCTCAACTGAGGGACTAATCAAGGAACTTCAGGACACACATAGAGCAAACATTTGAATGAAAATTAAAATATGCTATGTTCCAACCACAAGCATCGTGCTTGGTATGTGCAAGTGTGTCTGCAAAGATAAGGAAGAACTGTATGTGCATTGTCTATATGATGGTCTGATTTTGTGAAACACTGAATACATGCAAAACAGAAGGTTTTTAAGAAGACTTGGCACCCTCATTTGTTGCATTTGGTCCATGGATATTAAGGATATACTGATAGCTGGCATAGAAAGATCACGGGAAGATACTTAATAGAGCTTGGAAATGAGGCAGAGGAAGTTTCGAAATAAAGGTTATTTACTTCAAGGAGGAAGAATTATGTCTCAGGCTATGGAAGATCGTGTGTTTAAAAAAACCTGATAAAGTTAATACTGTGTTAAAAAATATATGAGGAAGACAATGAATAAGCATACTAGTGCCTCTGATTTACTTATCATGTCTAGTTATCATGTTATCGTGTCTAGTATGGATGCATTATGTTTTCTCCTGCCCAAATTAGATACTCAAAGGCTAATACTTTCTGTTGTGTTCAGGGCTTGGCAAGATGCATACACTATTTAAAAATCATTTTTATTTCAAATTGAGATCTTGATGGCTGCATTTGGAAGCATTTGGAAGACTATATATACAGAGGTGAAAGCAGTCAATGAAAAAATGAGTGCAGTCTTCCAAAGTGTCTAAATGCCTTTCACCCTCGCTGCCACAAGATAAATCTCCTAGCTTCTTTTGAAAAATCTGCTACTTACAATCATGTCTTCTGAAGATTAATGGGAAAAGTCAAGCAAAAAGTCCTGCTAAGACACTGGAGAAAAAATACAGAATCATCTGTAATGTACAGCCAAACTATAAGCATCATTTTTTGTAGTGCTTTTTCCAGTTTGTGAGCAGCATCTAACTGGTTACTATATTCTTAGTCACAATCATGTATTACTAGTTCTGTGCTAGACTAGCTACCTAGAGTTAATGGACTGTATCACTGTGTCCAGTAAAGATTAATGGATCATCACTAATGAGGAGTATTCAGATGACATGTTCTGTTGAAAACTGTAAACGTTTGGGAGATCTAAGTGTGCAAATGCAACAATTAATATAAAATATTGGGGAGTTCTGTAGAGGCTTTTGTGTTTTGTTTAGCTCTAGTGGTTCATTTTAAAAAGGCTTTGTAATATTTTTAGCAAGACCTCCATGACACATAAAATTGCATCTAAAGGAGCCAAATACCTATCAGATTAAAATCCCCAACTAGATAATTGAGAATGTTTTCCACAGGTATTTTAATCCTCTATAAGATTTTAATGGCTTCTATACTACTGAGTCACCTCCACCATTTAAGCTTCATACTAAGCTTTGTTGCCTTCCTGAATCCATCTTGCTTAGAATGTTGGATTTAATGGTAAGGAGTTGCACACTTATTCTATAACCCAATTTATCTGAATGAACATTTTTTTAAATGTAGTAAAAATTAAAGATACACACATTGAGTTTTTTTAAAAAAGTTTAATTTTCAATACTGTCATCCTGTTTACAGTAAAATTTCAACAGGTTGAAATATCAACATCATGGTTGCTTGGAGAGTATAATCTGTTTTGATAACACAAACATGTCTGAACATGGCTAATTACTGCCAGTATTGAGAAGTTAGTCTGTACAGGTAAAAGAAGAAAAGCAAAGAGTACAACTCACGGTTAACAAACAGTATCTCAGTATTACTATACAAAAAAAAATGTTTAATTATGTATTACAAATAAAACTTTCATTAGTAATTTAATTCACAATAACATCAATAGGTTCTTTTTAAAGTTACAGTACTCAGTAAAGATAGATAAACAAGCACCACATAAACTTTTTTCATTATTTTCTCTTAATTCAAACTCTTCATACACAGTGAGGAAAACCAGTATATATTACCTTGCTGAGAATACCAATATGTATGATAAATGCAATGTAGATTTGTGGTATTTTTCAGGCAAAAGAAAAGCCACACTGTTTCATCTGCCACCAGAAGTTTTTATTTGGTTTGTTTATTTTCTTCCTTTTAATTGTCTTTTTTTTTACTTATTTTGGGCTTAGGTTTTTTTCATGTCTTTGTTTTTAACTCTGCCTTCAGATATTTTACTTGATCTTCCTTTTTTTCCAAAGGAAGAAGTTTCTCAGGAAACTTCTGTTTTGGGATCTCACTTTTCTTTTGTAGCCTTCCTCATACATCCCACTGAAACCAGGGTATCTGAGGTCCTCTGGACTCCACAGCACTCACTAAGGGCACCATTGTGTCTAATTTAGGGTACCTTCTATAGGAAATTAACCTACATGCAGTTTTAAGCAGAAGCAATACATACACAGAAAATGTCTTGAGGCCCCTTTTGTGGTACTGGGACTTCTCCTGTTTGTCTAGTCCCCAGAGACTTAAAAAGAAACAAGGCCCACAGAGAGTTTCAAGGAGCAGCCTGCCTTCCTTCCCCAGTCAAGCCACAGATGGGAGTCCAAAGTCACTGCACGGCCCTGAAATACCAAGAATTCCGTTTAGATGAGGCATTTTGTTGCTATAGAGTTTGCAGGACTGCAACACAACAGACTCTGATGATGTGACCTGTGCATAAATGGGGCAGTTATGGGATTTATACATCTTTGGAGTAAACAAATTGTTAACTGCAGGAGGAGGTAAATAACAACTGAGACTGAAATCCCTTAGACAAGGAGGCTCCAGGTGCTACATCCTTTAGAATGAATCTCTTCCTCTATTAATTAAATGGTACTGACTGGCAAGACCATTAGCTGCAAATATTTCTTAAGTAGAGAGTCCTGCAAAGGCCCATGAGACATTAACTATTTTGCTTCCATGTATTCCTATTGCTGTTCAACAAGGAGATATAGTCTTGCCAACATAAAGGTTTTGCCAGTATTGTTTGCATAAAATAGTAGGTGATACAGATACCCAGACTCAGATGATCTAAACTTCACAGTGCTGAAGTAAATGGAGACTCACAAAGCAACCAGATTTTCAGTGACATCTTGTAAAGTGTGTTTTCAAAGCAGCTGCCTTTGTAATTCAGAAGTAGAAACCAAAGTGTCATTGCTGCTTTCTTGAAGAGGTTTAGCAAAGCATTATAGTCTAGAGCTCCTGTCTCTTCCAGTAAATGGAATGATAATGTTGCAAGTGAATTTGTACGTGCATTGTATACGTATCAGTTAGGCAGTTACCAAGATTACTGTGATGGAATGTTTAAAAGACTAAAGAATCAGGCCAGTTTTAAATTCTAAAAAAAAAAAAAAAAAAAGCTTTACAATATTAATTTGCAACGTAACTCGTAGTACAGATCAGTTCTTTACACAATGTTAATCATCATAACTATGAATACAAAGATCTAAGTCTTCCATGCTAATGTTCTGAGTGAGCTATCAGGATGCAACACTAAGGGACTGATGCCTAATAGTAGTGGCTGGTGGCTGGGATATATGGCGATATTTCATTACAGAGGTCAAGATGATCAGACCTATCAGACCTGAGAGACCATCTGCTGCCCCTTGCCTGAAAGAGAGTCTCTGTCAATTATTATCTTGTTTTGCTTTGTTTTGCTAGCAATCTTTCTCTGTTCAGAAGGATGTTCTTCCTGTTCAGAGTCTCTTCTAGGAACTTTTGTTCCTAGATGTCTCTTCTGGGCATGCATATTTCCCACTTCAGTGATCACTTTGCTTATATTGTTGTACAAAATTATGTTTGGGTGTGCCATTGTATTGTTAGAAAATACTTCTACACTGTTATTAGTTTGACTATTTTAGTACCTTTATTCTGAGGTTCAAGGCGAACTACATCCTTTTGGGTACATTTATAATTTATGATGACAGAGACCTCTGCTTTGCTACAGTAACTTTTATTTTTTTCTGGATGTTTTGATGTTACCTCTCCTAGCACTCAGTACCTGCAAGCAGCCACAGTTGCACACACTGTGTTAAGGTGATGCACAGCTCAGTAAAATACGGTTTATTCCCATAGCAAATTAATGATCATGGCTCCAGGAAGCTCATGCCTTCACTTATCTTTCCTATCTTCATGGTCTATGCAGTCAGCCATTGTGGAGCCCATGTCCTCCTGAGAGTTACAAAAGGAAATAAATCTTTCATAGATACCACAGCAGTTTGGAAATAGTTACGTTTTAGATATTTCTCTCCCTGATGCTTTGTCTCATCTATGGCTGCCACAAAAAAAAACGAAAAAGCAAAAACTGATAAAAGAGTTAAGAGAACTTTTCATTTAAAGACCCACAGCTGTAGTATTAGCTAATGGATTGTCTCATTACTGGCACGTTTACTGGGATTATTCACTGAATAAGAGATCATTTATTTTTTTCTCCAAAGTGTGATGCGATTTTTTTGTTTGAGTTTTTTGGTATTTCTTTTTTGAGTGTAGTTTGATAGTGCTCTGTAAAGGTTAGGAATTTTACTAACAGTAAATAACTGGAAAATACATTTTTCAGAGAAGGCATAAAGCAGTTATCAACAGTTGTCAATAATGGAATTATAACAAAGCCAGGATAAAGACCCTGTTTACAAAATGGGTCACCTGTGAATTACTGGTGACTTGTCAACTCCTCCAACAGGTCAGAGGACTCAGTTTCATGAAAGAAGAACAATAAAGATGCACTCACAAATAAAATGGCACTGGAAGTAGCTAAGAAAATATTTTAAAATGTAAAGGTAAATTAAGAACTTGGGTAAGAAGACAGTCAATAGGAAAAGGTAGGCTGTACAATGCCATATTCTCTACTGTAGTGATTTTTTTAAAAATAAGAACGTTAAGTGGAAACCGTTATGGTACTTGGAAATCCAAACATTGTGAAAAAGGTGCTTATTTAACATTAAAAGATTAAGGTCATACTGAAAAATTTAAGAGAGTACATAGAAAGTTTTGATTGTTTTGTTCTTTAGTCAAAATCAGTTTGGCTGGCCATGTTGTTTATTTATAAAGACATAAAGTAAGCTTGGCTTCTTCCTATATCATGAACAGAAAAAAAGCAAAATAACATTAATGAAAGAAGCATGACAAATTCTGCAATTACTTCCATTTATTTTTCTTCGAGGTTTGTAGTTTGATATCAATAATGGGATCAAAGCTTATCTGACACTGAGTAGCTTTGAAGTGCTACAAGTACTTACTATCAGAGATGCTTTTTGCTGATGAGCTCTCCGTCCATGTATTCCAAGTTTATTCTTCCTGCAAATATTGTTAACAAAATACAATGTAGGTAAAATAGAGGAGTCTTTTACCAGACTATGAGAGCTCCATCAGAACTATTCAAAACTCACACTATTGCTCATAAAAAAAATGTATAGTGTCTCAAGTATTTGTTGATGAAGTGAGATTCACTAGACCAAGCAGGTTCCAAAATACAGGTAGATTTTCATTATATTGGAAAAGCAGCATGTACATGCATTTATTTTACCTTTAATGGCCAATTTCCGTAGGAAAGTGCCTTTGCAGATAATTATTGTCCTGACAAGAAAAACCTGCTTGAAACATCAAAGCTCTCAGACTTTTGTCTTTCCAGTGAACATTGTATGCACAACAAACTTCATCCTAAGAACTCAGTATTGCTAACGATTTATCTTTCAAGGTTTCTAGTTACTATTTGAGCTCAGGAGCTCTTTTTGCCCTCAAATTACACTGTTATTAATTTTACCTCTCTACGTACTATTTTTGTCTTTGCTTTTGATAGAAATGAGATAATGATGGTGAGAACTTACTCTTTTTGAGAAAAAAAACCAAACAAGCTGATGTAAAAATTTCTGGTGTAATTAACTGTGAGGAAGTAGTAATGAAACTCCAAATCTCTCTCATGCTGACTTTACCACATGACCGAATTTATGCCAAGCCAAAGTAGAAGCAACTGCATTATTACTTTTACTGTCTACAGACAGGACTTGGAAAGACTTCCAGAATGCTACTGTCCCTTAGGGGTGTGCCACAGATAAACAAAACACATGTAAACACTTCCAAGATGCGTTTTAGTTGATCACCATTGTAACCAACAGCAGAAAGCAAGCAGGGAGATCTTTTAAGTATCTTTTGATACAGCACAACAGGTAGGTGCATTTGAATAGAAAGGAGAGAAGATTAAAAACCTGAGTCTCTGTACTTTGTTTTCTCTTAGTCTCTCCTGAATTTGTCTCACTGAAAGACAGCACAGAGAACAGCACAGATTGACTCAAGTGATTATTGTGATCTGTTAAAAAAGAGAGGTGAGTCTGATACTGTTAGTCTTGTAGAATTTTTTAATCATAGCTCCATCATAGCATGACGATAACAGAGTAAGATACAAGCTTTGCTTTTTCTGGAATACAATCACTTTTTTTGTTAGAATAATGATGTGTGTCATGAGATTGTTATGATGGGTGATCTCCATCATATGATCTCCATATTATGATGGAGAGGAGATTTGGGATGAAAATTCACAGGGTTGTGAGTCATAAACAAGATAAGTTCTTTCAGAATGTGTATTTTCAATAATTTCAGTATTAAACTCAAAACTATGAGACACACTTTAGCCTTTGAACATCTCAATGAATGAGAAATTAAATATGAAGCAACAGCCCAAAGCCTCAGTGGTAATAATTAGAAAGCAGAACTTTTTTTTTTTTACTTTAACTTGAGAAACAGTTGTCCTACAATTATAAGACAAATTTTAACTTGTGAGCTAAATTTCTATCTTCTTTTTCTTTTCAGACAAAATTTATGATGTTTTAGCAATGCAAGTGACTTTTGCTAGTATATTATGTATGTAGAATCTTTAAGTGTGCTGTATTTCTGATCTAAGCTTCTGCTGTGCATATTTTGTAATGCTGATCTGCTGATTCCAATTCTGCCAATATAACAGAATATTGGTTTGTGTCTCAGACAATTATTAGTTCAACTCTTGCTATACTCTTTAGACTGGCTAGAATGCAAAATCCCAGTGGCTATTATTGAACCATCTACACTGTATAAGTCAATTCTGTGTTAACTATATAATGGCTATTTTCCAGATCAGTGTGGATGATAAAGTAAAATGAGTACCTGCAGAGAGACTCAAACGCAGGCTTTGATAGGTGTTTTGGTTTATGATTTGAACAGGGCTGGAGAGTCATTGTCTGCTGTAATCCTGACTGACCTATACAGTGACTGCGTGTTGTAACTGTGCTGCTTCAGTTTCTAGAGCTAATTGATTCAGATTGTGCATTATGTCATTCAGGTATGCCATCGAGCTGCTAAATTACTTTTAAAATTGTGGCAGTGTTATTCTCCAGTGCCGAATCTCAGGACTGAAACATTCTCAGGGTGATATCTTGGAAGATTTCTCTGGTTTTGGTATGTTCTTTTTAATCCCATGTCTATTCACAATTTGTATTTTGTCCCACAACCTCCCAATTTAGATTGGTGCAAATTGAAAGGAACTGTATAGAAATGTCCTAAAGGTTAGGGTACCACAAAAGCTGAGGTCTTCTAGGGGCATTTGTCCGAAGAGAACAGTCTTTGGAATACCAGGACTGAATGGGTTACCCTAGTATACCCTTTAGTAGAGCCTGTCAATTCTGAGGACAAAACAACTTTGCCTCTGGAGGTGCTTTAGTGAAATACTCTTTCCATTACCTCCCTGGCAGTTGCAGCTTAAGTATTTAGGTGGCAGCGTTTAAATAGACTGGGGAGAGAGAATCCACAAAGCTGAAACTTGGAGTGGTGACATGAGCAGTAATGACACCAGGGATGTCTGCCCTTCTAGGGGAAGAGTTAAAAACATCACCTTGAACCAAGACAACATAGAGAGTGCAATGTAATAAAGAATGGTAAGGAGTAGAGTCCTTTCAAAGTTACACAAAGGTGTGACAGGAAGATTGAGTTCAGGAGTAATGTAAAACCCCATTGATTTTGATTTATCCTTTTCTTAGGTTTTCTCTTGTGGTTTTCTGTTTCTGTTCTCTCTCTAGAATAGTTTTGTTTGGATAATACAGAATTTCTGTCCTTTCAGGAGTGGAAAAACTCTTCACTCTGATGCAAAGAGGTGGATTCCAACATCTTGATGAAGCAATCTATCTCCATCGAGACATGACCATGCAATAAACACTCATCTGTCCCAAGACCTTAATATAAGACCTAGGGGGGAAAAGTGAAAAAGGTTTTTTAAATTTTCGCCTTTGATTTGTTACCAATGAAGAAGACGAAAGCCAGAAGAGAAATGTATTTACTTTACCATTATGCATTAGTGCTTTTGATGCAGATCATGAGTGTCCTTGTCACTGTGTCTTCACTTATGTTCATTATCTTGTCTGGTCTGTGTACCTGACCACTATGGACATCTAAGAAATATGTTTACAAGTTTCAAGCAAAACTCTTTCCTTTTCTTTCAACGAATAATTGGACTTTCTTTTTTTTTAATATTAACAACGCCTGCTTTGATAAAATTATTATCAGCATAGATGGGCTTAATGTTGTAAATTCTGAATGGAATATTGACTGAACAAATGAGGCAGGAGAAACTGGAAAGCTCCAAAAAAAGCAGAAGACAGGTGTGGGAGGATCCCAGACATCTTAGTGTGGACATTTGTTTGCCTCATGAAAATGAGAGAGAATGTATGCTGTGTAGAGAGGTGACTAGTGAAGTCTTTGGGCTGTGTCTTCTCGGCGACATAGAATCATAGAATGGTAGGGGTTAGAAGACACCTTTAGAGATCATCAAGTCCAACCTCCCTGCAGAAGCAGAGTCACCTAGATCAGGTCACCTAGAAACATGTCCAGGTGAGTCTTGAATACCTCCAAGGAAGGAATCTCCACAACCTCTCTGGGCAGCCTGTTCCACTGCTCCATCACCCTCACAGTGAAATAGTTTTTTCTTATATTTAAGTGGAAATTTTGTGTTCCAGCTTCATCTCATTACCCCTTGTCCTGTTGCTAGCTACTATAGAGAAAATAGATGTCCCAACCTCCTGACACCCATGATTTAGGTATTTATAAATGTTACTAAGATCTCCCCTCAGTCTCCTCCAGACTAAACAGCCCCAGTTCCCGCAGCCTTTCCTCATAAGAAAGATGCTCCAGTCCCCTGATCATCTTGGTGGCTCTGCGCTGAACTGTCTCAAGCACTTCCCTGTCCCTCTTGAGCTGAGGAGCACAGAAATAGACACAGGACTCCAGATGAGGCCTCACCAGGGCAGAGGAGAGGGGGAGCAGAACATCCCTTGACCTGCTGGCCACACTCTTCTCGATGCATCCCAGGATGCCATTGGCCTTCTTGGCCACGAGGGGACTTTGCTGGCTCATGTTCAGTTTATTATCAATCAGGACTCCCAGATCTCTCTACAGAGCTGCTCTTCAGTAGTTCGACCCCCAGCCTGTACTGGTGCATGGAGTTGTTCCTCCCCAGATGCAGGACTCTGCACTTGTCCTTGTTGAACCTCATGACGTTCCTCTCTGCGCAACTCTCAAGCTGGTCAAGATCCCACTGAATGGCAGCACAGCCTTCTGGGGAATCAGCCAATCCTCCCAGTTTGGTGACATCAACCAACTTGCTGAGGGTACTCTCTGTCCCCTCATCCAGGTGGTTGATGAAGATGTTGAACAAGACTGGCCCCAGAACCAATCCCTGTGGTACTCCACTGGCCACAGGCCTCCAACTCAACTCTCTGCCATTGATCACCACCCTCTGGGCTCTGTCATTCAGCCAGCTCTCGATCCACCTCACTGTCCACTCATCCAAGCCACACTGCCTGAGCTTTCTGATGAGGATGTTACAGGAGACAGTGTCAAAAGCCTTGTTGAAATCAAGGTAGATGACATCTTCTGCTCTCCCCTCATCTAGTCAGCCGGTTATGCACTCATAGAAGGATATCAGGTTGGTGAAACAGGATTTCCCCTTGGTGAAGCCATGTTGACTACCCCTGATAATCATCTTTTTCCTTCATATGTTTAGTGATAACATTCAGGAAGAGTTGGTCCTTTCCAGGGATGGAGATGAGGCTGACCGGCCTGTAGTTTCCTGGGTCATCCTTCCTGCCCTTTTTGCAGGCTGGAGTGACATTGGCCTTTCTCCAGTCCTCAGGCACCTCACCTGTCCTCCATGATTGTTCAAAAAGTATGGAGAGAGGTTTAGCAATCACATCAGCCAGCTCCTTCAGCACTCTAGGATGCATCCCATCAGTTCCCATTGCCCAACAAGTCTTCAAGCTCTTCCTCTTTGACCCAGGGAAAGTCCTCTGCTTTCCTGGCCATACTGTTATCCTTGCTGGACTGGGCTTCCCGAGGCTTGGCCTTGGCCATAAAGACTGAAGCAAAGAAGGCATTCAGTACTTCAGCCTTCTCTGCATCCTCGGACACCAGGACACCCTCAGCATTTAGCAGCAGGCCCACGTTCCCCCTCATCATCCTTCTGCTGCTGCTGTACTTGAAAAATGCTTTATTGCTGTCCTTAACATCCCTGGCTAAATTTAATTCTAGAAGGGCTCTAGCCTTCCTAGTTGCACCCCTGCATGCCCTGGCAAAATACTCTTCCCAGGAAGCCAGCCCCTGTTTCCACCTCTCATAGATGGCTGCTTTCTACCTGACTTGTCCCAGCAGACCCTTACTCATCAATACATCTCCTGAATATTGCAGTGGCCTCATGGGTATTATGAAACTTAGTCCTAATTTTCACAGCTGTGAGAGGAGAAGCAAGTTCTCAGGCCTGTTTTTTTCCCACTCTCTTTACAATATTGGCTAAACTACAATGCAAATGTCCTCTCCATATGTACAGGCATCTTTCTCTTCAAAGCCCATTCTCTCTGTG
Organism: Colius striatus; assembly: GCF_028858725.1. Classification (NCBI taxonomy): domain Eukaryota; kingdom Metazoa; phylum Chordata; class Aves; order Coliiformes; family Coliidae; genus Colius; species Colius striatus. Next base: position 18,803,765 of record NC_084790.1, on the reverse strand, counting down.
AGACAGTTCCTGTTCAGTGAGCACACAGAGCAGACTAAATGATTCTTGTGTGTATGATTAGCTAAGGATAAAATACAAGATTAATCCAAGAGCATGAAAAATTATAAATTAAGAATTCTCATTAGCTACATTTTGTACTTTAATTGGCCTTTTTGAGTGCATAATCTCAAATGATAATTATTTGTGACACTGGCCTTGTCCTCTGTGAATATTATCTTATAATTAATCCCACATACTGATTTCACTTCTCTTATGCCTCCTTTCTTGGCTTTCTTTTCTTTTTTTTTTTTTTTCTTTTTTTTTTTCTTTTTTTTTTTTTTAGGTAAACAGCATGACATAAGTTTATTTTTAAATTGTCAATAAATATAGACTAGTTTAATCAGTGACCAAGATAAAGGAAAATTCTTAAGTGTCTTGTCTTATCACTCACATCTTATATTGAATGATCTTTTTTTAGGATGGAGGTTGTAAAGGAAATCCTACTCTTACAGAAATCTATGAGATTTAAGACTTGCTCTCTGTAGAACTGAAACTTCTTTTCAGTTCAGATTTGCGAGTCTGAGAGGGGGCTACTGGAGTGTTGTACTCAGTAGATTTTATTATTTGCAGATGGTTTCTCATGCCTCAGATCTCTGACTTGATTTCTGTGCTAACATCAAGCTTCAATGTAAAACTGAATTGTAGCCACAACTCTTATTTTTACTTCTATGTGCAGGTGAAACTTAATTGATTTATCCTTCAAAAAAAGGTCTCATGTCAAAAATTTACCCAATATCAGTTGCACTATTCCAAGATCCTCAATATGGTAAAATACAGGCAGCTTTGTGCTTATGGCAAGATGCTAAAGATATATATAGAGGTTTCTCACATATATTAATGTGTCCTTGGCCATCCAAATAAAGATATACAAACATGCAGAAAATGCAAAGTTATTTTAAAAGTAAACTCTGTTCCTGGTCTTGACATTTTCTCTCCATGTTGTATGTGATTGCTAACTCACATCCAGTGAACTGATACAGTTTCTAAATTGGGTAATATTGTTGGAGGAAGTGAAGCTGTTACCTTTCTGAACAATCTGGAAACATTGATTTGTAGGGCTTATAAAGAAAGCTGACTAACCTAGGCCACATCCATAATAATGAATGGAAATACTGCTTTATACTCTTAAATGTTCTTATTAGTACAAAGAGACACTTTTAATTTGAATACCTCGTGTGTGATTTTGTTGGGTAATTTAGTAAGAGATTTTTAGTTCTGCAAATGTTAGGTATGGCTCAGGTATGAAGAGTTCAGGTATGGTAATCCCACAAATCTTTTTTCTATCTGGGGTTTTGAAAGCCTAAGTTTGATTTGGTGTTTTTTCTTGATAATTTTGACTTCTTTCAATTCTCCTGCCAGGGAGAATCTGTTTGCAGGTTGCACTCAAACATCACAATTGCTTAATCTGAATTCTGTCATGACTCTCTGCCTGCCTGTCACTCTTAGCAAGAGAAGGGACATGACTTTCCACAGCAGCTTGCCTTTGTAGAATGATCTTTTCAACACTGGCCACACCTCTCATATAATTAGAAATAATTGAGTTAGCTGCACTCTGGCAAAGAGATTACATCAATTTTGTAAGTAAACCTGTATTCCTTTATAACTGGATCTGAAAAGTGAATCCTCTAAAAACTAGAAAATATTTTATAGTTCTTAGAAGCAATTAACCTTTGTATTATGTTTTATATTTTGACAATAAATCAGAAAAAATACTGTAGTCTGTCACTTGTATTAGTATCGTTAACTATCTTTATACAGATCTTCATCAAACTTATTCATTGTAATCTGTCAAACATAAAGGACTTTTCAAGACTTTGAGTCATCTGTTGAAGACAATGAGGCCTAAATCCTATGATCAATGTAAAATGGATTCAGTTGCTTTTGATGAAAGAAGAACAGACTAATATGCATTAATTTCTTCTCTTGGCTGTGAAATTCTTCAGCAGCTGTATTTGAGACAAATATCCATCCATCCACCCCTCCATGCTTCCACCTATCTCTTAATCTATATACAAGGTTTGTTCTGTGTTGACCAGAGAAAATGGATCTTTGATCATATGAGATTAGATTGTGGTAAAATTTCCACTCCATTTCTTAAGCTTCCAAAGTAATTTTAAGCAATCATAAACTGAAAAACTTTTCTTACAGCCATCAGGAACATTTCATTTTCTCCCCAAAATAACAGTCTTACTTTGCTTAAAAATACATTCTGTTTTCTAACATCTAATGCACAATTAAAAACATTTCAAAATTAAATATTAAAAGATTTGGCCTTAAAAGGTTGAGACAAAATGATTTGATGTGTTGGAACTTTTTCCTCTGATCTCTTTCAGGTTTTTACCCCTGAATGATGAATATATCAAAAGGAAACTAATTTCAGCTAGGTGCTTCTTGTAGACTTTGAACTAGTCACTTGAGATTTCAGTCTTGAGCTGTGTGAAATAACATTCCACAAGTGGGTCTTTGATGCCAGAAATTGTTAACAGAAGATATTAAAAGTTTGATTCTCTTTGGAGGAAAAAATTGGTTTGCTTTAATGGGAAATCTGTTTAAGGTCTTGATGTTGGCAATTAATTGCAGTTTCTTTCCTCCATTTGACTGGTGGTGGGGAATATCGTTCCAGGCCACAGTTTTGTGTTGCTTTGATTTTTGGTTGGTTTTTTGTTCTGACTTTTTTTGCAGTACTACTTTTCACATGGACATTACTCTCTTTTGAGTAATATTTTATCGGTGTGTTGCATTGTGATTTATCATTGGAATCATTGAAATGACAACCGTCTCTGATGTGTATGATCTAATACATGATAAGAACAATATCTCATTTGGATTATACTTTACATAAGATGAATAGATAATCTCCCTTCCCCTTTTTCCTAGCTGTTACTAATGGCTGAAATGGCATTAGAATTACAGTGAAATAGTACTTCTGGTTTTACACTTTATTTTCACTCTTGAACATAGAGCAGAGCAATGTATGTCAAAATAAGTTTAACTGTTTCTGCAGTAAGTGAGCGAAATAAACGTGAAGGTTGTCCTTAACTCAATTTATAGTTTCCACATACAGAAAAAGGGAAGCAGTTGTTAGACTGCAATACTTCCCAGTATTATTCAGTGCAAAGTTTCTCAAATTAATCATGTTCCCTCTTGCGAAGTGAGGCTTTTACCTCTATCAGCTCAGTTAAAGCTGAAAGAAGTCAATGAAAAGCGTTACATGGACCTCAGTGTGCTTCACGTCAGTTGCAGGAGAGCTGAGCAAAGTCTCTAAGAAATAATTTCCAGATTTTTTTTTCAAATTTGTAAGATGCTAGCCCCTTGGTTGAACAGGAAAATGTATTCGTTTACTGCTTCTAACTGACTCAGATCAACATTTATTTAATTAGACTATGGGGGGAAATAAATTCAGAAGAAAACTATTTCTTCAAAATTATGTGAATGAATAGTACCTCTCGACTTTTTAATCTCCTTGATACAGGAAATAAGGAGCTAATGTAGTCACGAGAGACAGGGTTTAAAAAAAAATCTTCTCTAGAGGAAAGATACACATATTTTAAAGTTTATTTGGAAGTTTCTCACCTCTCTCAGCTGTAGATAGGAACCTGAGGGTATGTTTACATCATAATGTAACACAGGAAATATGGTAACACAGATTACTGTAAGAAGTGGAGATTATGTCGAAGCATCAAACGAATGGGGACAACATTACCAGGAACACTGTAAAAACAATGATTAAGCCTGAAACAATTCATTATAGTGTATACATCTCAGAAGCAGAAACCTGGGCAGGATTACTGAGTAGAATCAAGAGACTGGAATGAACTGCCTGTGCATACCAAACTATGAAGTAACTAGTTGAAAAGTAATGCTAGTAAGCAGAGGTGGTGACCACTGACTTATGAAGGACCAGCAGAAACCACCGAAGACCCTCTTAGAACATACACAGTAGACATTTACAATGACTCAATGATATTATAATTACATGCAAATTGCCAAACAATCACTATAAATGGGAGTGTATAACCTTGTAACTTTTGTAAATAAACCCAGCACGGAAATTCATGTCAGATGTGTTTAATTTGTGAAATTATCCCCGAGCACCTGGGCTTGCACAAAGTGGAAATAAACAATGTCTCTCCTGAGTATGTGATTATTAGTGAGTTGCACATCAGGTAATGAGTCTGCTTTTTCGACTACAATGAGACCCCGAATGACTAAATTTTTAAAGTTCAACTGTGAAAAAACTGCCAATGAAATCATAGTAGCTAAATTGCTTCATCTTGAAGACAAAAGGGATTGATTTGCTTGGGTTCTTCAAATTACACAGCAGTTACTGGGCTTTCCATCCTTATTTCATCCTAATCTTCAGTTCAAGTAGAAGCCATTGCAGAGTAAATCTTACTGCTTCACTAAAAAATGAGAATGAGACATTTTTTTGCATGTGAAGCTCAGAGCTTCGTGGAAGCTTTCTGTTCCACCTTTCCCCAGTGGAGGAAGAAGTGTTTCTGACAAATAAAATTTGTGAGTTATTGCTAGCTGCTTTAATCTGAACAACTATCTTTCACTCCTTTCATCAGTTTTGGATAGGTCTGATGACAACAAAACTAAGAGCATTTATCATCAGTTGCTATCAACCAGTCATCCTCCCACAGTAAGAGTGAGTATTGTGAGCCAGACAGTCTAGATTTGTCTCTGGTGGGGGAAAAAAATGAATGAGAAAAAGAAAGGAAAGCTCCAAATGCTTGAGACCATTAAAGCTTAGACTGAGTTGGTTGGAACATAATTTCTGTCAGCCTCTGTTAAAGTTACTGGTACCTGTCTCCCTACTTCCTTGCTCAGGATCCTTCACAACAAAAGATTTCCATTAATATATACAGCTGAGGAAAATTAATGATAAAAAGTCATTGAACTGTCTCTCCGTGATTTCTAATACCCTTTACGTTGTAATACTACATTTGTTTTAAATATTTCAGACTTTGTGACGCTGAAGAAGACATCGGCTTTGCACAACTGCAGCTTAGATTTAGAGGTAGATATTTTTTTTTGTGAAACACATGAGACATTAACACTTTAATTGCTGAAGAGCTGAGAAAGTACTTAAGGGTGTGCTTGAAGTCTGGCATGAATTTTTAGAAGCTTCCTAATTTAATGTGTATCCCTGAATTGAGACATTGTGGATTTTTAAGGGCAAAAAGGATGTGTCTGATGTTCTCTTTTTGTTCCTTTAATTATTAAGAATAGAATTAGTTTTTGTTTACCATAAAATACATAGCAATGCATTAGTGGACCCAGATGGAATTGCAGGCCTCTGGGAAAAGTGCATTGCATGATTCTGGATGCCTTTGCAAACCTCTAATGGGAATTCCAAGAACAGAATGAACAGAAATGCAGCTATAATCTGTCCTAATTGAAGTTTTCCTTACTTCCTGGTTAGGTTAGAGAAATTCTTAACGCAAACTTACCACTAGTTGCTTGCACATTGATCTGTCTGCCTACAGTAAACTCTAACTATCACGTGGTGGTACTGCAAATCCAAAAAAGCAGTTTTTAACTCCTCTGAAATAGTCTTTAGTACTGTTTCTAGAACTCTGCTGCCTTGATCAGAGAAAGGAATAGATTTTTGGCAATATACAACTCCCATCTCACACTAAAAAAAGCATAGTAGGAAGATGTGGTAATATTTTTTATGGTGATTTTTTTTTTCACACAAAAAAGTTATTTGAACTATTAACTCCTTGTCTCTTTTCTAAAATTTGAAACCTTTGTTTCAATTTACTCTTCTTTACTGCAAAATATGGTGGCATTTTGGTTCTGAAACATGTCTATGTTTCACTGTCAAAAAACCTATAAGAAATCTGTAAACTATCTGAAAATTAATCTAACTGCTTTCAATTTTAACAGTTTTTAAGGAAACCAAAAACTTTTATTTTGTCAATCTCAATCTACTATTTTCCTTTGATTTCTTTTGTTTTGTTCACAAAACTGGAAAATAATTTATAGGAAAAAGTGACAATTCAATACAGCAAGTAAAAATTAAAGCTAGAAAACTCCAAACAGAAATTAATTGTTCGTTTTCTAACAGTAAAACCTATTAATGCCTTGAAAAAGTTTATAGTCATGCCAGGTGTTTGCCCATCTAGCAATGAAGCACCTTGACAGTCTCTTGCTCAATACCTCCTATCCACCCCCAACCCTCCTTAGAATGGCAGAGGCCCCAGCAAAACGGGAGGAAAAAAGATAACCAAGGTTACTGTGGATTAAGACGAGGGCAGGGAGGGCTTGCTGCCAATTACAGTTACCTCCTCTCTTCCCTTGCTGACTTTGGAGTCCATATGATCATTTGTCTCTGTCTTCCAACTCCTTGCACCATCACCACCCAGAAAAAAAAAAAAGCCAGAAGAAAAAAAAGCAGGAAGGACCCTCCTCTTCTGGCTTCTTCTTAAAAAGTCATCATGAAGGCATCAAATTGACTCAGCCCCAGAAGTGGGTCTGACTCAGAGCTGGGGAGAGTTTCAAGCAGCTTCTTACAGGAACCATCTTTACAACCCCTTTCCCATTACCAGAAACAGCTTCATGTGAAATCACAACAGTGGATTATCAGTTGGATTATTTCAATCAAGACTGAATAGGCTTCTGAAAATACCAATGTACCTCAGCTGTAATTTGGTGATTTCATGTTGTGACTTGTGAGGTTGCTTTCTATATTCAAGTAAGATCATGTGATTGCAGTAGACTCATGTAGCCCTATAAATCCTTAACAGTATGCAGGGAACACTGATAATCTCAAATTAGACTGAGGACAGTTAAAACTCATTAATTCTTTGGAAAACCCAATTCCCTAAAGTAAGGACAAGTAAGAGATCTTCCTTTTTTATGATGTCCAATGACAGATATCAGACTAATCTGCAAACCATTTCTCTTAACCGATCTCATATTGCTCCAAATGTTATTGGAATCAGCTTTCAAAACCAAATTACTTTTCTCCTGCTTTCTGCTTGCACACAGACATCAAATAAAACCAGATAATTTATTTTCCATTCCTACAGCAAAATTAACTAAAGAAAAGGACTATATATTAAATCCTAAGACCAAAGACATCAACCTTGGCCCAGTCAGACAGACAGGAATATAGACCTGTGTGCATGTGTATTGCTATGCAGCCAAATGTTTTAACGCACTTAGGGAGTTAAGGTCATCCAACACACAAATGCAGAAAGCCTTTCTTTTCCTTCTAGTGTCTCTTCCTCCTTCCCTTTTCTGCCTTTCCTCTTCGTTTCCCACTTGCCTCCCTCCTTTCTCCTTTCCCTCCCATTCTCCTTCCTGCTCTCTCTTCTTCCCTGCTTCCTCCCTCTCTGAAAACCTTCTTGGACCTTTTTTCCAAAGACTCAAATGGCCAAACATGCATACTGACCTCTTCTTTGCCTTATTTCCTGTATTAATTGAGTGTCGAAGGTTATACATTGCTATTAGACCAGGACACGAGTGGCAGCAAGGGTCATAGACTCTGCGGCTTTCTATTAGAGGAAATGGAATGATAATTTCACCTGCTCTAACCCCAATTTTTCCAAGATGTGATAGACACTGACCTTAGTGTTTGACTGTTATTGACTATGTAAACTGCAGCCACCTCAATTCTGCTTACTAAACAATAAATGTGCCCTTTTTGACCAGGATAGGAAATAAGACAATAAAACCTACAGAAGATTCAAACAGACTAATCCAGGTGACATAAAATGGTAAAATAATGCCTTACTGGGGAGGTCAGACCCTTCCTTTGACTGGTGTCACTCTACAGTTATTTCTTCTACCAGTTTTTTTTTTTCCTTTTTGGCAGAACATTCTATATCCATCTCCAGGTGCTGGGACAACAGGCAATAAATCTTAACTTTTAGATATGTCCCATCTATGTCACTTTAAAGGTTTGTGGCTCTCAGGGGGAGTGGATTGATTTATTTTGTATATGTGCATTCTGGAGAAACTAGTGAAGAAGTGACTGGGTTTTTTTAAGGAAACTTTTTATAAAATCCAACAAAATTAATAAAACAAAAACTATATAGGACCAAAAATCATTATTTTGTATTAGGATGTTTAAATATTAGCATACATTTTTCATAAATGTCCAAACTGATTTTCCTCTGGATGCACATCCTGGTCAGAGCAGTTGAGGTACTTCCTTTTGTTTGATTCGGTCCACAGTGAGGAATTCCATAACATAGTTCCTCAGTAGTTTATAGCTTGAGAATTAACCATATGGGATAGCTAGTGTAAAATGACAAAGTTTAAATCCAAATTAATTAATAATTACTATGAAAGAACTTCAAAAACTGCTGAGATTCATTTTCTTTTGAGCTTCTGGCTTGCACAGAGACCCATGAGAAAGATATTTAGTAGAATAATCCATTTGTTTTACGAATTATCCTAAGGTTTGAGAGAAGACCATCATCAATCAGAAATTTTGGCTTCTCTTACCCAGAGGTATTTACCTGTCCCTACAGAGTAATTTTTTCCAGACTGTGGATTTAAAATCAGATCATGCAAACAATACCAGTGACATCTGTAAGTTTTGCCATAGCAACAGTGAGAAACATCAGTGGGTCAGAAAGGACGACAGCCCTCTTTCATGTCCTATTGATGTCAGTATCTATGGAAACCCCTTTTAATAGTATCTGCATCAGGCTGAGAAAATAGGCAAGCTCTCTTCTAAAAGAGAGAGCATTAAAAGAACACAATCCTATGCAAGTTCGGGTCTTGAAAGCCTTGAAGAGCCCCTTAGCTAAGAAAGCTGGAGGACTGTAAATCCTGAGTTTCTTTGCTGAGAAGCTGAGTTACAGAGAATTACATTAACACTCTCTAACATGGACAGAGGAAAGTAAAGCCTTTGTTCCCTGCCTAGGATGTTGCACCCCTGAGAACTCACTTCCTTCACTGCGAGAATATACAGAAGAGGTGGTTATGTGAACCAAGAGATTAATTATGAGCACAATTCAACAGGGAGAGGCTCACACAAGCACATGCACTGTATGTTAAAAAAAAAAGGTCTGAATTGCAGGAACGCCATATGGCGAGTGCCCGTAAAATAAGAATATGCACGTAGGAATATTATTCGCATGGTAATGCTTTGGAATATCTGTAAATTCAGCATTTTATGGATAAGTGGAGGACATGATGCTACCTCCCTCTTCCATCTGGGATATTTGAGAAGCAAAAGCAACCATATTCTTAAATCGTCATGGTAGCAAGCCATCCCTGTCTCCTGATTTTTATCTCCCTAAATAAATTAGCATGGACATGATTTTAACTAACTAAAGGCTACAATTTTATCACTTTGTGACTCATTTGCAAATAAGAATTCTCATCTACTAAGGTTCAGTTAGGAAACAGTTTCTGATGATTTTTAAGCCCAAGGTGTTACGTAAAGTTAAAAGAAGACACAGAGCAAAAAAAAAAAAAAAAGCACCAGAAAAAGTAAATACCATGTTATATCTGAAAGCAGTCTTTCCATTAAATTCACTGGTTTTGGGACTACATCCATAGGGTAAAATTTTATTATATTACAGTGAGAAAAGGACTCTTCTGTAGCAGATACTACATTTTAGTTAGTTGTATAATGTGTCTCTATGAATGTGACATTGTGACAAACCTTTCATTTTCTTTTCAGACACATTTGCATGCCACTGATTGGTCTCCTAATGTCCACTTCCTCACAGGAAGAAAAAAAAAATCTGAGTTCTCCTAATGAGTCAGTAGTTTGTGGTTAAGAATAGAATATATGGATTGTACAGTCCAAATGACACACAGTATGCCAAGGAAGCAACCTGACATCTAATTGATGAAGGAATCACATTATTGAAAAGATCTGAAATTATAAAGAATTCTATACATATGATTACAAGGCAGCTCCATGGTGTGTTCTAAGGAAACTTAACAAGTGTAAATTAGATCTACTTTATGAAAGCATGAAAACCATGAGCTGTAATAAAATTTAACAAAGAAGTGAGGGCACTGCAATGAAACGTTTAAATACGCTATCTGTCTGAATGAATGTAACTCAAACATTTTGAATCACCAAATGACCTAGAACTATTCAGACTGCAGAAAACTCTGCAGGTCACCTAGGACAAGCCCCTGCTCGGGGCATGGCTTATTCAGGGATTTGTCTGGTTGAGTCTCAAACACCTCCATTATCCTAAATCCCATAACCTTCCTGAGCAACTTGTTCCAGTATTTAATTATCCTTATGGTACTTTTTTATTTCAGGCTTTCCCATGTCCCTACTTCTACTTGTAACTTTTCTTATCATCATATATATGTAAGAAGACTGATTTTTGTCTTTTCCCTCTAGGCAGATGCAGAGAGCAGTGAGGTCTCCCCTTACGTTCCTCTTCAACAGGATGATCCAGCCCAGCACCCTCCACCTACTCTCATATGTCTCAGGCTTCAGTTTTGGCCATTGCAGGGACATTTCACTGGACTCATTACTGTGGGTCAGAGTCTATGCTTGACCAGAAGCCCAGACCTTGGACCCTGCGCTCCTGGTGCAGTCTGACCAGTGCTGAGCAGTAGGGCAAGATCAGTGTCTTGCACTGCTGCTGCACTCATACTGATGCAGACCTGAGTGCAGGGGCTGCTTTGTTGCACAGGAGCATTGCTGCCTTTCCCTGGAGCTCCAGACCACTTCTGCAAAACTGCTGTTTTCATCAGTGGTAACAGCTTTCTGAATCCAGCACTCCATTGCAGTTTTCCACTCACTTTACTATTCCCTTAATTATCCTCATATATATTCACTTATATATCCTTACCATTCCTGGTGAGAGGAAAACTGCAGGAGGCTGTGTTAAAAGTTTTGCTCAAATCAACATAAATAGCAAACAATGCCCTCTCCTTTTCCACAATACTGGTTGCCTCATCACAGAAAGCAATCAGGTTGGTTGAGCAGGACTTACTCTTGTTAAACTCGTGTTGACTCTTCCCATTTACACCCTTGTCCTTTGTGTGTTTGGAAGATGCTGTGGATTTGCTCTTTCCCCTTCTAGGGACTGTCGTGAGGCCAAAAAGTCTGGTAAGTCTCTGTCCTTTCTGGTTTCTCTCACAAGTTTCAGTATGTTTAATTGGCTTAAGCGTTCCCTATGTCAATCTGTTCTCCTGTGAGTACTGCCCCCTACCCTCAAGCTCCAGTAGAGACCTATGAAGGCCCAAAAAAGCCAGAACCAGCAATTTTGAAGTGCTAATTCTGTTTTGCTGTATTCTCTTAATGCAGCTAAAGCTTCCCTTCATCTTCACACCTTCCACCAGTCCTTTCTTGTTTGCGAGTAGCAGATCCAACAAAGCATCATCTCTACTCTGTTGATTCATCATTTGCATGGGTAAGTTGCCTGCAGTTGTCAGAAAAATTTATTGCTTGTACCTGGCTACATTGCCCTTCTATAATATGTGTTTATACCTGTACCTACTTTTATAGATAGGCAGATAAGTTGAGATCACTGCTGATAAACAAAAGAAAGAAATTAACCACTGGGCCTTGAAACAAGTGTGAGAAGGCAATTTTACAAAAAAAAAAAACCAAATAACCAAAAAAACCCAACCAAAACTAAAACAAAGGGCAGTGGAGAAAAAACACTCTTATTCAGCTTTGCCCTCCTTCCTGTGCCTAAAATATGGCCAGTTTGGTAGAATAGGTGTGGGTTAGACACCAGAACTAGTACCAGACAACACTGGCTCTGAGCAAGAGTGCAAGTCCTGGAGGCTCACAATCTGGAGTCAATTAGATTGAAGATTGTCGATAGACATCTTTCTTCTGAAATAGGTGTGGGTTAGACACCAGAACTAGTACCAGACAACACTGGCTCTGAGCAAGAGTGCAAGTCCTGGAGGCTCACAATCTGGAGTCAATTAGATTGAAGATTGTCGATAGACATCTTTCTTCTGAAATAGGTGTGGGTTAGACACCAGAACTAGTACCAGACAACACTGGCTCTGAGCAAGAGTGCAAGTCCTGGACGCTCACAATCTGGAGTCAATTAGATTGAAGATTGTCGATAGACATCTTTCTTCTGAAAGAAACTCTCTTTATGAAATAATCTGGACTTCTAGAAAAAAGCACGTGTTTCTTTTCTTAATTTCAAAAGGGGCCAATAACCAAAAGTTTGAGATCCAGTATAGCCAGTTATTATTTTTGAAGCTGAGAATTAGTCAACTTGGAAAGTATGGATCATTTAACAAATATATATATTCCAGACACAAGTATTCTGGGAATTTTTGTGGAAAATAAGCATGTGCTTGTGAACAGTGTATTTATAAGTTAGAGGATTAGCAAAACACTATTCACACTTCATAGATAGCCTGAGCAAGTAGTTCAAGTTTTGGTTTTTTTTGTAATCAAACAGCTTTTGGAAAATGACTCAAATAATATCTGAAAGTTTAACCTGTATGTATGTTCTTCTGTGCTTGGTTGTACTCAAAGGCAAAATAGAATATCTAAGGTTACTGCTGGTCTTTAAAAATCTTTGTCTGAACCTAGCTTTCTGACCAGGTTCAAGTAAAGAAAGAGACTGGTCTCTCCCTAGGCAAGGAGAATTACCTGTCTTTATACCCTCAGGATGTGGATTTTATTTTATTTTTACTCATTGTGCAAGGTCACCTACGAATCTTTCTACTTTTAAGATTAAAGTAAAAAGGCAGAATGGCATCACCTACTTCAAGAAGTCATTCACTGAATTACAGTGCAAGCCTGCCTTTCAGAGTTCTTTGGCCCAGACTTTTTTTTTTTCTCCATTACAAAGGCAGTAGCCTGAACAGCAGAAGAAATAAAATTTCCTGTGAGACAGTTTTAGTGAAAGCAGACCCATTGCTGTATTGCAACAAACCTATGTGAAATATCCACCAAAAAAATGGGTTTATCTCAACAAATGATCACTCTCTTCTATGATTGTTTTGCTAAAGTCTAATTTAATTATCATTACAGCACTGGTATTCTGCTATCATTACACTCTGCATTAGTACTCTGTTAACCTGAGTCTGAATATCATGCTAGCAGTCAAAACTGTTGACTGTTCTTCACATCGGAGCAGCGCTGAAAGAGCTTCTACAGTTAGGAATTTGTACAGGAGAAAACAAAAAATTTAACAATTCCAAACTGAAAAGTTAAATATCTAGATGGAAAACTGCTTTGTTTCCCATCATTGTCATCTAGAGCAGCTGAATTCAAGAACATTTTGTGGAGAAGGTGTCATGGTCTGACATGACAGCCTTTTCTGGTAAAGGGGAAGGGGCTGTAAAGATGGCTCCTGTAAGAAGTTGCTTGAAACTCTCCCCAGCTCTGAGTCAGACCCACTTCTGGGGCTGAGCCAATTAGACGCCTCCACCATCACTTTTCAAGAAGAAGACAGACGAGGAGGGTTCTTCCTATTTGTTATTTCTTCTTTCCCTTCTTCTTTTCTGGCTGATGGTAGTGGGAGGACTGGGAAGAGAGAGAAGCAACCACGCGGACCTCAAGGTCCATGAGGGAAGAGATGAGGAGGTGTGCTGGAGCACAGACTCCCCTGCATCTTATGGAGAGGACTGGTGAAGCAGAGATTTGTTTGCATATCATTAAAGACCCTTCATCAGGGGCAGTGACTCACTTTATTCACAGAATATGAATCTGTGGGGAGGGACCCACACCAAAGAAGTTTATTAAAACTATGCCCAGAAGAGTCCCTGTCCTGTGGGAGGAACCCTGTATCTGCAGAAGCTGCAACTGTTGGGAAGAACCCACACCAGAAAAGTTCATTAAGGACTGTGTCCCATGGCAGATACTGTATCGAAGTAGGGGAAGAATGCCAGGAGTTGTCGTTTGAGAAGAGAGAAGCAGCAGAGCCCATCTGTGAGAGACTGACCACATCCCCCATTCCCTGCCCCCCTGAGCTGTTGAGAGGAGAGGAGGTAGAGATATTGGCAGTGAGCCTTCCCTGTCCTTGTCGCAATCTACAACATGCTTGATTATCTTCTTTCCTCCCATTTTGTTGGGGCCTCTTCCATTCTAAGGAGGATTAGGGGTGGATGGGAGGCATCGAGCAAGAGACTGTTGAGGTGATTCATTGCTGGCTAGGCAAAACCACGACAGAAGGTAATGTACTCCTCAGGGTCTGCTATGTTTGCATGGAGCACTGTATTGAATATGAGTGAGCTCTGAAATAAAGTGTATTTGAAGAAATAATATTTTATGTAGCACCAGATAACCACCTCAAAATCAGAGACATGGAGATATGGACAGTAAGGACAAAAGCATAATGGAGGAGAAGGATTTGGGGATCACTGGAGAAGGTTATGTCTTCTAAGTTTAATTTATCCTCAGATCGTATGCACATTTAGATAGCAACATCTACTGCGGCTACACTAAAGTCATATAATTTTTTTGCATATGGAAAATAATTTTTTTGCATGTGAAGATACTGTCTTCATCCCCAAGAAATCAGTTGTAGAAAGAGAATTTTTTTTTACCATAAATATTTCTTTAGTTGTTGTTAACAACAAAAATTGTACTCTATATAAGACATGAGACTTATATGTGACTTATATGAGACTTGGTGTGTCTCAGCCACACACAGGATAAGATGCAGAAGGGTAAGATGCAGAAAGCCCTGGGGAAGTATCAAATCAGGGAGGATACTCTTTCACTCATCCAGGGAAACCTGTATGTTTGAGTAAGCCCCTGCGCTGCCTCTACACCAATGCACACAGCCTGGGGAATAAGCAGGAGGAGCTGGAGATGTGGGTGCAGATGTGGGGCTACAACCTCATTGCGGTCACAGAGACGTGGTGGGACAGCTGCCATGACTGGAGCACAGCCATGGAGGGTTATGGATTGTTCAGGAGAGACAGACTGACAAGGTGAAGAGGTGGAATGACTCTCTATATGACGAAGCAATTAGAGTGCATTGAATTTTGCCTGGATAGGGATGAGAGGCAGGTTGAATGTTTGTGGGTGAGAATTAAGGGGCAGAGTAACGTAGGTGAATCTGTTGTGGGAGTTTGTTACAGGACACCTGATCAGGAAGAGGAAGTGGATGAGACTTTCTACAAACAACTGAGAGCAGCCCCACAATCACAATCCCTGGTCCTCATGGGGGACTTCAATCTCCCTGATATTTGCTGGCAAAGCCACACAGCCAAGCACATGCAGTCAAGGAGGTTCCTACAGAATGTTGATCAGCCACAAGTGGTCGACGAACCAATGAGGAAGAATATACTGCTGGACCTTGTGCTAACTAATAAAGAGGGTCTGACTGGGGATGTGAAGACTGGAGGGAACTTTGGCTGCAGTGACCACGAGATGGTAGAATTCAAGATCCTGTGTGGAAGAAGCAGAACACCAGGCAGGATTGTGACCCTGGGTTTCAGATGAGTTGACTTTAGCCTCTTCAAAGATCTACTTAGAGGAATCTCATGGGATAGGTTCCTAGATGGTGGAAGTGCCCAAGAGACCTGGTTGATCTTCAAGCACTACTTCCTCCAAGCCCAGGATCAGTGTGTCCCCACATGTAGAAAGGCAGGAAAATGAGGTTGGAGGGCGCCATGGACGAACAAAGATCTTCTGCGATGACTCAAGGAGAAAGCAGCCATCTATGAGGGCCTGGTTTCTTGGGAAGAGTATAGGAACATTGCCAGAGCATTCAGAGATGCAACTAGGAAGGCTAGAGCCCTTTCAGAATTAAAGTTGACAATTAAAGTAATGGAAAATAAAAAGGGTTTTTTTTCAACTCTATCAGCATCAAATGAAGATTAGGGAGAATGTGGGCCCACTGCTGAACACAGAAGGTGCTCTGGTGACAGAGGATCACAGAATTACAAGATCTTAAGAGTTGGAAGGGACCTTGATAGATCATCCAGTCCAACCCCTCTGCCAGAGCAGGACCACCTAGAGTAGGTCACACAGGAACTCATACAGGTGGGTTTTGAATGTAGGATGGCTTGGACAGCAGAGGACTTGCCCTGGGTGGAGGAGGAAGAGCTTGAAGACTTGTTGGGCAAGCTTAAGGCTCATAAGTCCATGGGAACTGATAGGATGCATCCTAGAGTGCTGAGGGAGCTGGCTGATGTGATTGCTAAGCCTCTCTCCATCATTTTTGAATAACCATGGAGGATGGGAGAAGTGCCTGAGGACTAGAGAAAGGCCAATGACACTGCAGCTTTCAAAAAGAGCAGGAAGGACGACCCAGGAAACTACAGGCCAGTCAGCTTCACCTCCATCCCTGGAAAAGTCGTAGAATAACTCATCCTGAATGTCATGACTAAACATACGTAAGAGAAGATGGTTCTCAGGGGGAGTCAACATGGATTCAGCAAGGGGAAATCCTTTTGACCTACCTGATAGCCTTCAATGAGTGTATAACTGGCTGACTAGATGAGGGGAGAGCAGAAGATGTCATCTACCTTGGCTTCAGCAAAGCTTTTGACACTGTCTGTCACAACATCCTCTTCAGAAAGCTCAAGCAGCGTGGCTTGCATGAGTGGACATTGAGGTCGATCAAGAGCTGGCTGACAGAGCCCAGACGGTGGTGACCAATGGCACAGAATCAAGTTGGAGGCCTGTGGCCTGTGGAGTTCCTCAGGGATGGGTTCTGGGACCAGTCTTGTTCAACATCTTCATCAACAACTTGGATGGGGGGACTGAGGATACCCTCAGTAAGTTGGCTGATGACACCAAACTGGGAGGACTGCCTGATTCCCCAGAAGGCTATGCTGCCATTCAGCGGGATCTCGACCAGCTTGAGAGTTGGGCAGAGAGGAACCTCCTGAGGTTCAACAAGGACAAGTGCAGAGTCCTGCATCTGGAGAGGAACAACCCCATGCACCAGTACAGGTTGGGGGTCGAACTGCTGAAGAGCAGCTCTGCAGAGAGAGACCTGGGAGTCCTGATTGATAATAAACTGAACATGAGCCAGCAATGTGCACTCATGGACAAGAACGCCAATGGCATCCTGGGATGCATCAAGAAGAGTGTGGCCAGCAGGTCAAGGGAGGTTCTCCTTCCCTCCTCCTCTGCTTTGGTGAGGCCTCATCTGGAGTCCTGTGTCCAGTTCTGGGCTCCTCAGCTCAAGAGGGACAGAGAACTTCTGGAGAGAGTCCAGCACAGGGACACCAAGATGATTAAGGGTATAGAACATCTTTCATATGAGGAAAAGCTGTGGGAACTGGGGCTGTTTAGTCTGGAGGAGACTGAGGGGAGATCTCATTGACATTTACACATATGTAAATGAAGGTTGGGTGTTGGGTTTTTTTTTTTTTTTTTTGTATTTAGTGACAGAAGAAAGGGTAATGGAAAGAAGATGGAACACAATAAGTTCTGTTTATACATATGGAAAAACTTTATTGTGAGGATGATGGAGCCCTGGCACAGACTGCCCAGGGAGGATGTGAAGTTTTCTTCCCTGGAGATCTCCAAAACCCACCTAGATGTATTCCTCTGTGACCTGATCTAGGTGGACCTGCTTTGGCAGGGAGTTGGACTAGATGATCTCTAGAGATCCCTTCTCACCCCTTCCCTTCTATGATTCTGTGATTTCTGTGCAGTTAATTGATAAGAAACATCAAGGGCAGATATAGAGCTATGTCATAATCTGTATACAGCAGCTAATTCCAAAGGAGACAGTATTTAGAGACATCTAGTATTGTCTGACCAAGATCACTCACTGACACTCTCAGCAAATGTTAACGTGGTTTTGTAACTTCTCTGGATGAATGTTCATTTGTGTATTAAATCTTTATTAAATCGGAGAAGGTGTCACAGTCTCACTTTGTAAAGATCCTTCAGGGAAGTTCATTGCACAAATCAAACTTCATTGTCAGTATTGTTCTGAAAAAGAGATAGTAGAGAAATAAGTACTATTTTATTCCTATCTTGGTCTCTAGTTAAGTGATGTCCCATCCTTTATAGCTAGACTGTCATGACCTAGATTAACATTTTGGATTGCTGTATCCAAAAAGCACATACAAATGCTAAGTGATATCTAAACTGCTTTAGTCCTGACCTGCTTCCTTCTCAAATATCTTCCCTAACCAAATAATTTGCACTGACTTCCTCAGAGTTTTGTTCCTGATGTTTTTCTGTTTGCTCATAAACCCTGTTTACTTAATCCTCTACTCCATTCCCACATAGACAGGAACTTTCCTCCCAACTTCTGTCTAACCAAGCTGTCCTCTACAGAGTATAATCTTGTCTTAGAGTTGACACAGGGCCTCCTACTAGCTTTTATCTATGGCTTAAGCTTCCAGGCAGTCCTGCAGCACAAGAGTACCTCTGTGATCTACTCTAGGTGGTCCTGCTCTGGCAAAGGGGTTGGACTAGATGATCTTGTGAGGTCCCTTCCAACCCTTAAGATTCTGTGATTCTGTAATGCTGATGAGAGACAACTCTGAGAGGACTGTGCCTTCTAGCTCTTCTCCTGCTTATAGCAGAAATGGCTAGGAGTGTGATCATGTTACACACTATAGTCTGTCAGAGCAAAGTTGTGCAAAACTACTTAAACAGGGTTTGGCCATCTGTACCTGTCTGCAATTTTCATTAAAAATGTACCAGAAACAAGCAATGGTGTATCAGCAAATGTTGTATTAACTCCACTAATCCTTTGCGTAGCTTCTGCATGACCACAATAAAGAGTGAGTAAATATGCTGAAAAATGGAGATAAAGACGGAGAAGGTGGAAAGCTGTAGAGTAAGGCTAATCTGAGTTATTCCTTAACTAAATTTTCTTGAGCTGAAAAACTACTCAGAATCTGGTTAGATCTAAATAGAGAGAAATCTGAAGCAGTGCACCATTTCAGTGTGTTCATCTATCTATAATAATAACTAGACTTTTTCAGTCCTTGTACTTTTTTTTCCTCTTATCAGAGATTACTTTGTTGTTTATGTTTGTTTAGAAGCTTATGTTCTACAATCACACGTTAACTGAACTCACTGCATCTACACATTTCTGGCACTATGATACATGTCGTGGCATTCCACATCTTTCAAGCATCACGATTATCTTATCAAATTTAATCCTATGATTACTGTTATCATCGAATCACAGGATACCAGGTTGGACCTGAAGGATCATCTTGTCCAACCTTAACTGTTGCTAACAAAAAAAGGATCCAATTTTGCAATGTTCCTTAGCACCACTTTAACCTTGTGTTGAATTAACAAGGAATCTCTCTGCAAACAATAACTAGTGGAGCCAAATATTATATGTTGTGATAGGAGGGACTAGCAGAAAAATAAGTCAGTGGAGTAGAAAGATGTTTAAGGGATAACCTTATTGTATGAAAAAAAAAATACTGCTTTAAAGGCTATCTCTAAAGGACAGCTTTGCTGTTCTTTTTTAAAAAAAAACATTTTTTTTTACTCTTGCTTTATTTTAAATATACTTTAGTTTGCAACAGTGGAGAATTAATATTAACCTTTTCAGGCACTCAAAGTTTCCGTTGTTAAGTTTATATACTCTTCGGGTCATAGGCATTTGTGCTTAGCAGAATATGGGCCTTTTTCCTGTGCTCTAGAGAAAGTTTAGCAGTTATGACTTATTTTATAGTTTCCAAGAGATCCATCTGTTCCTTGCAACTTTGGGTATTGTTACAGAAAATAGTACTTCTGCTATGTAGCTATTCTTAAAAAGAGGAATAATTGAAGGAAGCAGAAAATTTTAAAAGTAAAATTTGTTCTACTGCTTTACAGTATCATTTTCTTATTCTTCACTAAGAAAATCCTAGGCCTTCTATGGAAAAAATTATATGTGAAAACATTATTAACAAAAATGAAATGTGGCAGCAAAGAAATAACAATACAGATTGCCCCTAATAGAGATGAGTTCTGCAGCAAGAGAAAGAATGTACATTAACCTGTTCAAAGATCATAGGGAAGGGAAGGGAAGGGAAGGGAAGGGAAGGGAAGGGAAGGGAAGGGAAGGGAAGGGAAGGGAAGGGAAGGGAAGGGAAGGGAAGGGAAGGGAAGGGAAGGGAAGGGAAGGGAAGGGAAGGGAAGGGAAGGGAAGGGAAGGGAAGGGAAGGGAAGGGAAGGGAAGGGAAGGGAAGGGAAAAAAAAATGAGAAAATTTTGCTTGATTTACAGGGAAAGGAGGAAAGCTACCCCAGATAAATAACAACTTAGATTTACCCTGTATTGAACAGATGAAAACAATATGTAATAGGTGGTACAATAGTAGTTCTGTTAATTTAAAATAGAACTTGAAATGCCTCAGCAACAGATTTGTTTGTTTAACAGAACTAGTCCATGAGTCCATGTACTGAACAACTGTGCTGATTTTTACCAATTTATTTCTAATTTATAGACATTTTTAAAATTACATCCAGGGCCTCTTTTTATACTGTCTAACATTAAAAAAAACCCAAACAAACACAAAAACCCTGTTAAAATTAAATGAGCAGTATTTTTATCTGTTCTGTTCAAACCACAGATGCTAGATTTTATTTTATTTCTTACATTGAGATTGAAATTCTATTTCAATATGCAGAACTACAGTCTAGGGAGTCATAAAATGCGGTGTTTTCATTAGATGATGGCTCTGCACCTCTAGTTAGCAGGAAAGCTGATTCATCAAACACTAGTGATCAAGACACTGGGGCCTAAAAGGAAAATTGACCACAAATAGGAAAAAGGGATGTACCTGTTGTTTGCTTTTGAGTTTAATTCTGTCTAAAAAAATTCCTTTAAAAATACAGCCATTTTTTACGGATCAAAGAAATGGAAAGGTTGAAGTCTGAAATATTCTTCCACTTACAGTCTATTAGTTATGGAATTTTAAGGTTGGTTTCTATGTGGTGACACGGTCTGGTGTTTCTCTTGATGCCTGCATAATTTATGGGTTTGGTTTGTCTGAATAATATGTTGCTACTAAAAGTGGATTAAAACAAGTCTAGTAAAGATTGCAGAAAAATGTAGGTGTGTTTTAAGAAAGTATTTTAAGTATTAATTTGGTAATTTTCATATCTTGATTTTGCAACTTACGTGAACTTCCCAAGTTAACTGACTTCATGAAATGTTGCATTTCTATACCAGGAGGACCTGATCAGCTTATTCACTGTTAGCCATAGTTTGATTGGCATGTCATCGAGTGTGATGATGTAAAATAAACAATGCAAAATCTCTCTTTTTTAGGGTATTGTTAAGATATCTGTTTCTGTGATTTGAAAGTGAGGGAATATTTATGCTTCTCATCAGATTATCTTAGAATGAGCAATACAGAGAGAGATCTAAAAGCATATATGGCAATGCATCTTGCTGAATAACAAAGAACAAAATGAGCAAGAAATCCAAGAGAAAAGAAATCTCCCAATGTGGAATGATGCTTTTACATTAAAAAACTTTGCATTATATCTCTATTAAATCCTAAATGTTCCTTGTAAAATGCTAGATATTTCTCAGTCTCTGGTCTTGGTTCATTCCAGTAGCCATTGGAGAGTTCTGTTTTTCAAATGCAGCCTCTAAAGAGCTGCTTAAAACTACCTTTATATTTAACAATGCAGAGTGTATTTCTAAAAAGTGCTTGTGTTGCTGCAAGGGGATACAATGGAGCCTCAAGGCAGAGCTGATCATAGATGCTCATCTGTGATTAATTTCATCCAGAAACAGATAGCAGCCTGCTTAAAGTGTCTGGTTATGGCATTCAGACCAGGGAGCATTGTAGTATGCAGATACAATGTCTATGGTAGACTGATATTAGTGAGGAACTTCTTTTCATATGCACAGTTCACAGTGCAATCAAGTGCTTTGTCACCCTCTGGGTGTTTTGTTACCTTTGTGGGAGTCAAGAGCCTTGATTTATCCAGTTGAGATGGATGCCTAAAGGCAGACAGCATACAAAGTTTCATCCTCATAATGTCCTGTTCAAAATCACCCTTTCTTTATATTTTAAGCATGTATTCAGACATACTGAAATACAATTCTTAAACTTCCCATTTATTTAATCTTTTTGCTCAGTACAGCATATAAGTACATTCTGCAGCATTAAAAGAAGCTACACACATCCAGACTTGCAGCAATTTATCAGCAATAATATTTTAATTGATCTCTTCAGTATAAGCCAATGTAGGAAAATACCAGCTAGGCAAGAGCATTTGGAAATCCTTTGAAGTAAATAAATTTGTGTTCATAGTCTCCCTTTCTGCATGTATTTGTTTATAAATGAAAAGAAATACTATGTCTCCCATTCCCTTTCTACATGGCAGTAGCTGCCCTTGATTTTTTTTCTGCTGTTTCAAACTTAAAAGATAAGTGATAATTCTCACAAATTATAGATTTAGTTTTCTTTTGTTTCAAAAAAGGGGAAAAAAAAAATCAACCTCTGAATTGGGGCCTGGAGCCCTCAGAAAAACTACATATCTTTTGGCCTGAGAAGTTCTAGACTCTTGAATTAGAAGAAAAGTGAAGGGGAAAAAAAAAATCAAAGTATAACGAACAAAATAATTAAAATTCATCCACTGTTCTCTGAAAGTGATATATTGGTGCATATTGATTTCCATGTCTTTGGGTTTACTCCGTAGACATATTTAATAAGCCTGGATTTTTTTTTTTTCTTGAAGGAAGTTGGGCGCAGGGGGCAAAAGGAAAACAATCCAACCATCCCTATATTTATTAGAATTTTCTTTTTAATGTAAATTGTTTTTCCAGACTAAGGAATAAAAACATGCAATCCCTTCCCTGTTACGTATTTTTCCTTTTGACCTATTATTCCTTTGAATGGCTTGGTAAACATTTTGAGGAGAAACGGACAATGGACTTGGATAGTTTCTTTGTTTCAGCTCTAATAATATCTACAAAATTTTAATGAAAATTATGAAAAACCTTTTGCTTGTTTAGGATTTCAGCTGTCTTTGCCATCAGAACACTTTCCAAAAGCTGCCTTTCTGACGAATTTGTTCTCCATCTCTCTATCCCTTGGCTGTCCTTTTCTGCATGCATATTCCTTTTGCCTTTTACCTATTCACAGCCCAGGTCCACTCTTTCACCAGATGACAACATATTTTGTCTCTTTGTGTGTTTCTGTTTAGTGCTCAGTTAGAAATGGGAGGCAAAGGCTGCAGGTTTCATGCTGATTTTTTTTTTGCTAGAATTATGTTTTACTTTTGTCCAAAATTATGCAATTACATATGAAAGTATTATAGGGATTGTGTCTGATTAATAGCTACTCTGCCTCTGGATCTTGTATGTGCATTATACCATCTTTAGATCTTCCTGACAGACCTGTTCCCTTCCTTCCAGGAGCTCCTATTGTCAGACTTCCGTTTCCTTATCTTATTTCATATGGGATGTCTGAAGAGTTATTTTCACAAAACAATGTTTAAAATATTTTTATTGGAAGAATAGCAGCATATAATATAATATAAAATAAGAATGCTCTTCTTGCAAGATTTTAGAGATGCACAAATAGGGCTTAGATAATACTAGGCTGAAAACTTGATCCCATATGTCTACAAGAAATAATAATTGTCAATAATTCATAGTGTATTACCAACATTACCAGTCATACTTTTTGCCTATCAGATGGAAATATTTGAGTTGCTGCAAACCAAAATATTTGTCTCATCAACTATTCCGTAAATTAACATTTCCTTCTTAGATTCCTTATTATGTACATATTAAAATTTAAAACCAAAATTTATGAGCAAAAATTGTAGAAAAACTGATGCTTGTTTTCTTTTGCTCAGCACTGACCTTTAAGAATCTGTCTTGGTGTAACTATACTTTTTAGCCATATGGACGAATAAAAATAGCTGTTTTCTTTTAGCCAGTATGTGTTTGTCTCTGAGAACCTCCCAGCTCTTGACTGGTCACATTTTCTTTTGGACATAGTAATACTGGATTATTGTTGGAAGATGCTTAATATCTGAAGGGCAATCAGGTGAGCATACACAGTTACAAATTACTAAGCATATAGTTTAAAGGAAGATTTCCTACTTTAAGCAAAAGTCTTTGCGCCGTTGTGGTATCAGAGCTGTGGTGAGCAGAAGGTTCTGCCCAGCAAATAGTTAAAATGGTGTAAACACAAAAAATCTAATATTTTCTTTCAGCAAGTCTTGAGCAGAAAAGTGAGGGATCTGTTGTGGTGTCACTGCAGATACATAAGCGGAAATCAGAGGAGCCTGGTGTTAATTTCTGATGGAGTTTATGAGAATGCATTACAGTGGAACTTATGCACTGATACTTTTTTGTTGATGTTTCTTATCTATGCTGCTCAGACACTTCCTGTGACAAGGTCATCCCTCACAGAGGACTCCTAGGCTTTTGGTATCACTGCAACAGAAAGCAAAGGAGTGGCTTGGTGAAAGGTGTTTTTTGACTACTTACACAATACTTGGGATCTCTGTATGTCTGACATATGCAAGGTTTGTTAGCAGTGAGAAGGAAAGCTGATGTGTCTGAGGTGCAGCTGAACCCAATCTTGGTGGTTCAGCCTCAGCTGCAATCCCCAGCCCATCTACTGGACAACAATAGGGGTTATAAAAAACTATTGTCATGTCCTGCCTTGGGTTCATCTCTGGATTTGGCAATTCCTTGGTTCTTCTAAACTGAAATGTGTGACCTGGTGTTGATGGAGTCTGTGGGGACTTTGATGGACAGTTTGTAGTTTCATCTGTGACTTGCAGTGACACTGGGGTCATGAGCAGAGGAGGTCTGTTATGTAAGCAGATGTGACCAAAGAAGTTCTTATAAATCTCATGCCCAGGCCCGTGATTAAAAAAAAAAAAAAAAAAAAAATCTACATTTTTTCAATTGTTGAGATGCTTTTTGAGTTTTGGTTCTCCTCCCACCCCTACTCCTGATAATTTTTGTTTGTGTTAGAACACTTGTTCACACTATGCTGTCAGTACCATTGGTGTCATGAAATGGAAGCTAAAAGAAAAAATCTTTGCCTTTTATTGGAAACCTTGTAGAGCATCAATTCTTTCTAATGACTGTGAGATCAATTGTAGAATACTTGTTTTTTTCAGTCAAAAAGCATGGGGACAAACAATAAAAAATCGTGATGTATCATTCAAGGTACTTTGTTGGTATAGTTGACAAATGTAATTATTAATATTATTCGTGATAGCATTGCATTTAATTGTAGACTCATGAATGCTCTGTAAGGTAAATTGTAAAAATAAAGCAATTCATTACATTTAAAAACAATTGTGATACTTCATGTATATGTATCAATAACACTAATGTGTATAACTTTATTTGTTGAATACTCAGGTAGAGTTTACTTTTTTTTCCGTTTTTCTTAACATTTTCTAACTTTCACACCACATTTCTGTGATATTCTAGCTTTATTTTTGCTTGTCTTTGTTCTGCTTACCTCAAAACTTGCAGTGAGTCAGTAAAACCTTCCTAAGATCTCTTTGTGAGAGGGATCAAGTCACTTTGAAGGACATTTTCCATCTGCTTTTGCAGTTCCTAAGTCACTTAAGAGACTTCAGAGTGTTACTTTTTTTGTCAGGTACAGTAGCAACAGCAACATATTAATCTAATTTAAAAATATGTCAAGTCTAATGAATGATATACAGAACTATGTGTGCACAAACATAAGACTAGTACATGTATCAGATAATTCAACTGAGAGATGCCAACCACTTGAAAAAAAAAAAAAGAAGATATTTAAATGCAAATAGCTTAATGTAACTTTGAAAAGTGGGCCTTCAATGGACAGTGAGAAGCCATGTGTCAGCATTAATAGACTGGGGAAATAGTTTCATTCTAGGCAGCATATTTGTCATGAAGGTATTAACCTCATTAGAGCACTGCTCCACACCATAAAAACTCATAGTTCTTATTCTTTTTTGATCTTCTTGTTCCGACTGCCCTGAGCCACAGATATTTCTATTTTCTTGTACATATTTGGGAACTCCTGCATTTTGTTCAGAATTGATTTTTTAAACAAACACGAAGCATTAATAACAGCTTTTTTCTTCTTCTTCTTCTATATTGGAAACTTTACCTCTGTAGCTTTTTTTAGACATGAGAAGTGGACATGCAAATCTAATTCTAAAGGTTCTAGTTCCACACCCTTATGAAACAGAGAGCAGGGTCTGGAGCAGTGTAAATTTAAGCAACTAGCTATCAAAACATAGGCCTGAGGTATTGCAGTAATTTGTAATCTCGCAGCTTTGGGCTGGAAGGGCCTATTTGTGTGCTTATAGTATCTTAAAATGTAATAATTACCAAAAGGGCACTCTTTACATTATTCTGCAGGATTTTTTATGTCTGGTAAAAAAAATAACAGAGAAGTTCTTAGAAATTAGTTAAATACAAATCTCTCATACTAATATAGGTGAAACTGACCAATAAGAAATTATATTTTACTTAAATGATGCTGTAGATGTTGCCTTCCAATTAAATATCTTGGCAGATATTATCATGTGTAAAAGTATCATTGGTTGAGATTGGTAGGACTAAATCTGCATGACTTGGAAAACAATAGGAAACAGAACGAACACGAGTTTCCAAATATGGACTGGGTAAAACCAGAGTTTTATTCAGCTGCTCTTTAGACATCCAGAGAAATCAAACATTTTTTCAAAATCTTGAAAAACAATAGTGCAAGACCACACTTTTAGCATTTAGCAACCACTGTTTTAATATGAATACAATACAGAGCACTTTTTTCCCTGAAGAAACAGAAAAGATGCTCAAGAATGTTTTGACAAAATATCCTCATTGTGTAAAAAAAAAAAAAAAGCACAAGAAACTGGGGACAAAGAACATTATATGGTGTAATGGTTTTATCAAAAAAGAAAACCCAGACTAATCTGCCTAATTTGTCCCCTCGATCTATATGATCAAGATTTCACAGGCTTTGTCTGCACCACACAGAGCACTGAAATAATTCCCAATATGCTTTTTTAATTTCCCCAGAAAAGAGACACAGCCACCTTTATTGCTACTTAACACGTGTAAGACCTGGAAAGCATAAAACGAGCAGATAAATCAAACACTTAGCTGGAGAAGAAGCAAAGAAAGCAAAGAAAAAGAATCCAATTATTTTCTGTTTGTTTTGCTAAATGGTTTTTCTGTCAAGGACTGTGGAGAAGAAACCCTTCCTTTCTCTCTCTGCTTTTTAAACTTGTCTCTATTCTATATGACTGAGAGCAGACAGCACTATGTGACTATCTATTGCTGCTGAGACTTTGCCGACAATAATTAACCTCCTTCTACAATTGTCAACAAAGTAGAGTCTAGGCTTTGTCTACATATGATTTGAAACAACAACAACAACCAAAAAAAAACCCAAACCTTACCCAATTGTACCGAAGTTAGTAACTGTTTGCTTTCATTCCCTTGAAAATAATCTTTTGGCAGAGGAAAATACCCCTCCCTTTGTGCTTAGAAATGTTTCCACATTTGTTGTAAACCTGAAATCACAACTGAAGATGTAGTTCAGAGAACAGGATGGCTACAGATACCCAGTGTTCAAAATACCCCACCAAAACCTCCAAAGCACGTACCTCTCAGTGAGGGCCCTGATTACTTCAATTATCTCTTCTTTGGACCATCAGAGTACATTGGGGCAGGCAAAGCACACTGAGGTGCCATGAGAAACAGGAGAAATAATTTGTATGCAAAGATTTTATTCTTTAGGTTTTTTACAATGTGAAAGTTAGGTGTTAATGCATGGAAGCAGCAGTCACACAAGACTATGACTGGGATCAAAATTTGTACATTTTGTTTCAGAGAACTATTGCTTCAATGAGTTTTGGGCAAGCCATGTGAGCAGCCCAGAATGGGCAGCACTGAGGGTCTGGAAGCGGGACTGGCTGCATGGGAAACCAAAGTCTGCCTACACTGCCTGTATTACCAGTTCTGATGGAAAGAGCTCCTTGTTAAATCTGGCCAACACAGAGCTTTTCTTCTGCTCTGAGCTTCTCTTTTATAAACCCACTTTTCAACCTCTGAAAGAGTTGACCTCTATGTTTTTTGACTCTCACTGAAAATGACCAAATGAGGGAGGTGAGTATTGTGAAACTAGTTCAGTGTTAACAATAGACAGTAAGACGTTCCTTTCCTTTAAAAATTACTGCTTATTAATATGCAGCTGTATTAAGGAATATCTTGTTATCTCTAGGAAAAACAAAATACAATTTTAGCCAACAGATCTAAATACTTTAGAATTATTTCAGAGGCTGTTATGTTACATGCATAAGAAAAATAGATATCACGCATTCATCTCTATTCTTAGATCTGTACCAATATCTTACTTTTATTGTGGTTTGAGTTTTTTTCCCCCAGTGTCTCTGATATCCTTTAAGTGTGGCTATCTGGAGTCACCTCACATAATATAAATGAGACATTTATGACTTTCACAGTGTCTACTACAATGCATGTGTTTATTTTCAGTTGCATTTTTTCCTGCATTAGTCGTGCATTTCTTATAAATCTATAGCCTAACAACTGTGCCTCATGCTTCATATGGTGCAGATTAACACTGTCTAGGTCCTTATGAGGTTTCACTTGACATTAGAGGCAACAGAAGCTGATTACTTTAAAGTGCAGTACCAGGTTTTATATTAGCTGCAGCTCAAATGTAGCTTTTCCCAGTGGATCAGTAATAAATGCAGATAAATACAGCAAGATTTATATAAACACCATTGAAAAGAAATAATGTTGACGTATATAAATAACATGCTTAGCATTGTACAACTTCTCTTGCTCAAAAGCCAGAGTCAGACTTTGGCTACATAGAATATGTCTTATAGGTTTTATATGACTCTATTTCAATGAAACACGAACTTTATTTCTGGCTATAACTATGTAATTGAAAGTATCATCAAAAATGCTGGCTGTATGCCCAACATTAGATGTTTGCTTAAATACTTTTCTGAATCGAGGAACAAATATCCCTGAGACATTCTGTGGAGCTTCTGAATCCCAGAATAGCCCTAAATAAATCTACTCAGTTACAGAGACTTTTTTAAAAAATATTTTACAGTACATAGCATTAGCCTTGACATTTTTATATATGCATTATTGCTGAGATACAGTTGCTGTGGGAGGTGTAATTTGGAAATTTCCAACCCTTGCACATTTAAAAATCTCTGCCACAGCATTACACTAATACATTTATAGTCATATTTCCTTATGTTTTTTATCTGGGAGTGTATCACTTTTATAAAGCTCTATAAAATATATCTAATTAACCCTATCTGTATTACTCAACTGTTTGGGTTTGTGTGGTATGGGATGAACTTCACCCTTAAGGATCAGATGCCTAATTAAATTGTTTAAGTTTCATTAGTGTTCTCAATTTTTTGTCTTCCTCATAAAAGTAAAAAGTCAGCAGTATTTACTCATAACAATACTTTCCAGCAAAACATTAAAATATCTAACTTCTCATCAGAATTTCTTTGAATGATTAACCAGGTACCTTCTTTTCTTTTACTCTGCATACTGAGGCAGTGGAGTTGTTCAGATAAAAAAAAAACCAAACCAAAACCATCCATCTTGTCCTAGAATAACCTTCAGACACAAGACATGCTGCATAAATAATTGATGACATCAAGGCTTATGTCAAGGTACAACACAAACATTGAAGGTATATTTTACTTGAAGAGATGAACGTGAAGACAAATGGTATTAAATAAAGGTACATTTTCTAATGTCTACTCTTGGCACTGTCATTGAGTTTCTTATAAAAAAAAATGAATCAGAGCAATCAGGGCATCAAACATTTAATAACAACGTAAAACATTTATATTTTACTGCAGACAGATTTCTTTCAAGCAGTGGCTTAATCAGTAGATGAGAAGACTGACTGGCCTGCAGAAATGACGGTGCTGACAGACAGCACCTATCAGTAGCAGATACTCTGTGAGCTGCCAGCAGGGTTGGTTTGATGGGCTCACGGTTCACCAATCTGCATTCCTTGGAGTTTGCCTTGATACATGCTTGAGAGATGTCCCAAGGTAGCTCAGAGACTTCACGATCTGTCGTCATGTGTGTGTCCGTTCAGCAGGGCTAAGCTGGGAGAAGTCTGGCTGGATGGAGAAACAAAGGTGGAGAAGTCTGTCTAGAAAGGAGAAAGCACTCAGAGCAAAAAACATCGAAGAAAATAACTCTCTGCTTGTTTGACCTATGGTCTGATGGCATGAGGCCAACTTTCTTGTCTCACTATCTGCTCCTATGATTTGTTTTCTTGCAGGCAAGATGCCTGGGAGTAGGGAAAACCTTGCCCCTAGGTACCCTTTTCATCTGTGGTATGTTGTTGATGGATATTTGGAGGTCTTCAAGACTCACCTGGACATGTTCCTATGTGACCTGATCTGGGTTGACCTGCTTCTGCAAAGGAGTTGGACTAGATAATCTCTAAAGGTCCTTTCCAACCCCTACCATTCTATGATTCTATGATTTTATATCATGTATATTGATGCTTCCCCATGTCTCCTGTCCCTCTATCCCTGTAATTGAAAGTTGTGATACTTCATGCAAGACACCTAGCTTGAGAGTGAGCACCTGTCTGTGACTATCTACATGGTAAAAGGCGAGATGCTGCCCTTTGTCATAGCAATACAGGGCAGTAGACTGGATGAGCTAGGAAAGACAAATCTGCCTTGTTCTCACTGAAGGAGTTGGGGCAAGCCTCATAGCCTGGCTGTCTCACACAGTATTGAAATGTAAGTCATAAAAAAATCAGTGATAGAAATACATGTTACAGGTTAGAAAAGCCATGTTAGAATCCACTCACATCCTGCAGAAGAAATGAAAAAAAAAAATTATTTCTATTTAATTTTTTCCCTTCTTTTTCTCAAAGAGAACAATTCAGAACATTTATAGAGTGTGTGCAATTAAAAGAGAACCTTCCATTGTTGGGGTAAAACAGCCTGCTTCATAAATTAATGGTAGAATTTTTGCTGGAAATTTCAAATTCCATGAGCAACACACTGTGATTTATTATAAATATGACAAACAAATTGCATGTAAGGTGAAGCTTGTGACATACAGCTTCTTCTATAATTTACCTCAGCAACAAAAGTCAATGATATATATTGAAAAAGACAATATAAATAAACCTCCAAGTTCAGCCTTTCTGTATGGAATTGAAATTTCCAAAGGCTACATTCTCAAACAATACTATGGTTTACAAGAGGCTTTAGGAGAGGACTGGCTAGGTTTTGAATGCTGTAAATGTTTTTCTTCCCTAAATACTGCATCCAGAAGTGATGCTTAGAGTATGTCTCTATGTCAAGCTTTTTGGTGTTTTCCACAGAGTTTTGTTTAATTTATTTAACATAACAATAATGACTGGCGATATCAATTCTCCTTGGTTCCTGGCTTCTAAAAATCTGTGTAGGTTCAACACCAGAGAATGGGTATTCTGTAAAACAGAGGGTCAAATAGTAGGGAATCACATTGCTGTGGAGCTTTTTACAGAGCCATAACATTAAAGAGTCCTACATAGGTGGGCAGGAACCTCAGACTTTAACCCATTGATATCTAAAGATCTCAAAAGAGAAATTCCACAGCCGTTCTGGGGTCTAGTCCTATGATCTGTCCCCACTGAAGATCCCCATGACAGTGCATATAACAGTAACTTCACTCATCTTCATCCTTATCCTCATTCCATTCCCCTCTTCATCTCTAGGTTGAATCATCCCAGCACCCTGCATCTCCTAGAGCTCCTGACTTGCACCAGGAGCCCATCTTGTACTCCCTTGAACTTAGAATCACGATCTTAAGAAAGCCTCATTGCAAGAGCAGGTAGGCAAAATATTTGAATACCCTGACTTTGCTTAAATGATATGTGGGGACAGCTCTACACTGCTGATTTCATGATCAAGTCAGACTCAGAAGCAGGGAAACATTGAAATAAATGCATAATGCGTGTCAACAATCATGGATACACAAAATGGTACAAGGTTTTTATGGATGAAAAGACCTGGGGATTTATCCAGTTCTGTGACCTGCTCAAAGAAGAGCTGGTAAGAGCAGGTTGCTCAGGAACATATCTAGTTAAGCTTGGAACAACACCAAAGATGGAGTTGGCTCTCTGAACCACATCCAATTATTTGTCCAAAGAAAGACCAGAGAGAGCCTCCATCCTCTATTAGATCCAGAAGGAAATTTGCTAATAAAAGATAAGAATAAGTCTGAGGTGCTTAAAGCCTTCTTTGCCTCAGTCTTTAGTAATAGCAACATTTTCACTGGGGAAAGCCAGCCTTCTGCAAGCCAAGAGACAGAGGTGAGGAGCAAAATGTCCCCTCTACAATTCAGGAGATTAGTGACCTGCTGCTCCATATTGGTGTACACAAATCTGTGGGGCTGAATGAAGTACATCCTAGAATGCTCAGAGAACTGGCAGGGCTGCTCACAAAGCCCCTGTCCATCATTTATCAACAGTCCTGTCTGGCTGGGGAAGTGCCATCTGATTGGAAGTCAGCCAATAAAACACTCATATAAGAAAGGAGAGAAGGATGATCCAGGAAATTACAGGCCACAACAAACCCCAGCAGTGCTACAGGCTTGGGCAGGAGTGTCTGGAAAGCTGCCAGGCAGAGAGGGACCTGGGAGTGTTGGCTGACAGCAGCTGAACATAAGCCAGAAGTGTGCCCAGGTGGCCAGGAAGGCCAATAGCATCCTGGCCTGTATCAGAAATAGTGTTGTCAGCAGGAGCAGAGAGGTGATCATTCCCCTGTACTTGGCTTTGGTGAGGCCACATCTCGAATATTGTGTCCAGTTTTGGGCCCTTACCCTAAAAGAAGGACATTGAGGTGCTGAAGAGGATCTAAAGGTGGGCTGCCAAGACAGGAAAGGATTTGGGATACATCTCATATGAGGAAAGACTGAGGGATCTGGGACTGTTTAGCCTGGAGATAAGGCGGCTCAGGAGAGACCTTATCTTTCTCTACAACTATCTGAAAGGAAGCTGTAACAAGATGAGGTTAGTCTGTTCTCTCTAGTAACAAGCAATAGAACAAGAGGCCTAAAGTTACACCAGGGAAGGTTCAGGCTGCATATGAGGAGGAGTTTCTTTACTGAAAGGGTTGTCAGACATTGGAACAGGCTGCCCAGGGAGGTGGTGGAGTCACCCTCCCTGGAGATGTTTAAGAGAAAGGTAGTCTAGTGGTTGATAGGACTAGGACAAAAGCTGGACTCGATGATCTTAAAGATCTCTTCCAGATGAAATGATTCTATGATTCTATGACGAAAAGGTGTTTTTAATGTTAAACTAGAATTTCCTGTGTTTAGAATTGTGCTTTATGCATCCTATCCCTCACCTTCAACAAGGGTCAGGAAGCAGCAAGGTGTTCTCCTCTTGTTTTCCACAGGCTAAAACATCCCAGTAACCTTTATCTCTCTTGTCCATGCCATGCTCTAGCCTTGATCATCATGAGGACACTCTACAAGACTTACTGCTGTACATCAGGACCTGTCCTGCACTGGGAAACCAAATCTGGACCCTGTAGTCTCCTGTTTCAATGAGAATCGGAGCCATATATTGAAGTGTCATGAAACACACAGACCCACAATGAAGCTCATTTCTTAAACACAGTTTCCAGTCTTGCAGCCATTAATCAGACAAGTAAGGAATTGGGGAAAGATTCCTTCAGTCTGACAGAGGATTTTGTGGTCCCTGTTTTCCTTTTGGCAAAGCAGCTATGAATGCCCACTTACAAATTTTAAATACATTTTTGTGGGTTGACCTTTTATGTTCATGAAGCATAAGTTCAGGTTGAGAACTGATGTCTTCAGTCCAGGAATCACAGTCACAAGAAGTTTGTTTCCTTATATGTAGATGACATGTATGTATTTTAATAAACCTGCTCTGTCATCTAAATGTCTTTTTTTTTTTTTCCTTCCTGCTGAAAACAAAACCAGCTGATATAGAGACTTAAGACTTATGTGCTGCCAGTAAAATACTCTGACCCAACAAGGGCAGGATTCTCAGTTATATTTCCACCACAAAGTATGCCAAAATACTTTAGACAATATTAATTTCTGCAAGAGCTTTGAAATGTAATTGACAAAATATTGCATTTATCACAGAGCATACTTAGTTATGTAACTGCCCCTCGAACCCCTCAGCACACAATTTGTCAACTAATACGCATTAGTAGTGTGTATTAGAAATCTTGCAATTTGTACTCTCAGATCCATTCAAATGTTTGTTTGTACTTGTAGAAGTAAGAACAATGAGGAAAGACACTCTTGGAGTGATGTTAACTGTCAAGATATTGACAAGGTAATACTTCACCGTTGCTATAGATAATTAATTCTTAATACTGGCTACTGTTCAGATTTCAGTGTTACTGATACTTAAAACATCACAAACAATAACCTGTCCTGTACTGAGTAGCTCTAACAGAGCATCTCAGAAATGCTTGCTTTCAAATTTGTGAAAGATACAAGCTTATATCTTTTTTTAACATCCATTTCTTTTAAGAGTTAACCTTCTTGTTGTACCACTTACTTTTCCCAGATGATGTTGAATATAAAGTTTCTTATTTACTGTGTCTTCTTTGTCTATTTATATGTTTGTTTCTGGAGTGTAGATACACTGTAATAAATCTAGCATTTTAAATCTGTCTGATGTAAGGAGAGTCATATTTTACAACTTAATGGACTTTTTAAAGATAAAAAGTAATCCTCTTAATTAGACATCTTTTCTTCCCTATAATTTAAACAAGAGGATGCAGAATGTGTAAATGTATGATATAATGTGCCAGCAGGGACTTCAGATTTTTCATTAACTTGCTATATATCCTTCACATATAAAATACAAGAAGTTTTGAAAGATATTCTGTCTTCCTTTATTTTCCTTACATGCTTTTTTTGTTTAAAGTTAATAACAAATATTATTCTAATTGATGAAGTGTAAGTCTTACCAAAGGTAAAGAACTGAGTCAAGATAAGGAATTCCTGTTGCTTGATTATACAAAATGCAATACAATTAGATTTGGCTTCGTCATGGTTTAATTTAGTTTATTCCCTTAGGAGACAAGCAGTCACCGTATTTCATTTAGCTGTAATACACTGTAGTAAATATTTTCCTAAAAGGAAAGCATAATGAGTTAAAACATGCATCACGAACTTCCTATTTTTCCATCTTACCTTTTCAAAACCTTTTTTGTTTTGATCCTATTAAAATGTTTTAAGAGGAAAATCAGACCTCCAGTAATGTTCTTAGTTTTACATCCTTATCAAAGAATTTGCTTACTCATTAAGGAACAATTATAATCCTACTGAAATCATGGGACCTTCTCTCTTCCTGAGGGAGTAAAATTTAGTGTTGGAATGTGGGGAGATGCTCCTCCATGTGCCCAGAATGGGAAAGGTAGAGAGGAAAAAAGACCGCTGCCTTCACTGCCCACATGGAAGAAACCTGTGCTGAAAGTCTCACTCCTGACTTCATCTATGTGATGCAATGCTTGTGTGCTATTACAGAATTCAGAATCTCCAAAAATAAGACTTGAAAGCCATGAGATTTTAGAAAGGATTTTTTTTTTCACCTATCAGATTTTGTCAAAAACAGCTTATATTTTCAGTTATTTTCTGTATTAATAGGGAATTAGAGCATAACATGTATTTAGAAAGATTCTTATGAAGTCATTACATGCTGCAAAATTTCAAGGACAATTAATGAACTGGAACTGCTGTCTGAGGCATCTGTCCCAGTGACATTAAAAACAGAATTACAACCAATTTATTTGAACATTATCTTGTTCTCCACTTCTATTCCATTTTCCATTCTGGCAAAACTGATGCTGGAGAAATTGATGGGAATTTTCCTGGGAATGGATCACAGACATGACACTTCCATCATGTGGTAAGAGAAGTAATTTGCCTCAAGACGCATGGATTAAGTAGAAATACAGACCTTATATTTATATTCCCTGGCAGACAGATACTCTTCACATCCTGAAAATGAAAGGAATGAATTATCAAAATTGACTTTTGGGCACCTCTACAGTTGCACTTTTTTAATAGCATAAATCAGAATGCAAAAGTTTAGGAGAGAAAGGAAGACAAAATCTTCAGAGAAATCTTTCTGAAGATGAAGAAAATCACGCAGATAATACCTACCTAAAGATCTGACCCCTAGTTGCTGCCATGCTGTTAAATGAGCAGCACTGCATACACACAGGACTTTCTAATCCTGATTTGCTCTATAAATCTACAGGTGGATAACAGCTTGATGAATTACAGCAATGTCACAGTATCGTCCTGAATAAAGGTGAAAGAGTGTGCTTTGCTAGATACTATGATACTATTTTCCATGATCTCAAAGCTCTGATATTTCTTTATGTAATTCTTTTTAAACTGCAGAACCTTCATCTTTCAAGGCTGTAGTTATTTTTACACTTTATAACTGTATATGAGGCTAATGACATAAGTCCTTTGTCATGGGTAGACACCAACGTTAGTGTATTGAGACTAATGACTCGGCTAGTGCTTTGCTTGAGACAAAATGTAGTAACCTGCGTTTTCATCACAGATCAGCAGGGGAGACAGAACATTATGCATATATTCGCACTTAAGCGGAGCTTTAGATGAGCCAATATGGGACAAAAGCAAGGGAGAAGAGCTGGTGCAAGCCAGGGACTATGTTCACAGCAGAGATGTGTGAAACCTCTGTGACCCTGTTCACACACCTCTCAAGTGTGTAGCAGCTGCATCAGCGTTGAAGGCACGCAGGAACAGCATCACTTTGACCAACTGCCAATCATGACAGTTTATCCCTCATCATTAATGAAGCATGCTGTGGAGCTGCTTCTGAGAAATTGAATAACAAGGGCAAGCCTTGAAGAGGACACAGGTTTGCACAGGCCACCACTAGCTCACATCTATTGATCTGAGACGTCCAGGGTCAGGGGCCAGGGACTGTGATGATTCCTTAAGCTTCCTCAGGCTTTCCTTAGGCTTTTTTAGCATTTAGTGTAGCTGGCAAGGTAAGTTTTACCATGTGCTTGTCAGTTTGCACAGAAACCCCGCCCTTTTGCAGCATGCCTTGGTAACTGCAGCCCTGAAGGGCGTGGGGCAGTGCAGAAACTGAGTGGGTTGCTGCAGAAGGTTTAAACTACAATATTAAGATCAGGGTCAGTATCTCTGTTCACTTGTCAAATCTTCCTGCTAGATTTAATCTGACCTAATTCACATACCTAGGTGTGTGATCTTGCAATATACTTTCCCAAATATTAAGGCCAAATGTCCTGATAGCCATCAGGTATTTGGTGTTTGGGATTATATGTTTCTGAACTTAAGCATTGTTACTTGAATTTACTCAAAACTAAACACATCTACTAGCTGAAAATATTACCGAACAAACTAAGTTACATAAAATATTCTCTTTAGTGATGTTTCTCAGAGAAATATTTGGGGAGAGTGACAGAGGCTTACACTGTCTTAGTTTTCATGTTATTTTTCATCGTATTTTTCCAAGAGTTGGTAACAGTGTAGAAGAGGAATGGACTTCTTAGCTTGGGAGGTAAATCTCTGTTTATAGGAGAAATCTCAGAACATTTTGTCCTCAGTTTCAAAAAAAAAAACATTGACTAAAAGTAGTGTTAATCCTTACGGTGATTTTTTTCTTTAAAGTACTGGTGAAGAGTTGTGGGTTTGGTTTTAGTTTTCATGTAGCTAAAATCAGTAAATCTTACCTTTTTAGTACAAATACAAGTGAATATTTTTTTAGAAGTTACTACGGCTTTAATCCTGAGAATAAGGTTATTTATAGCCATTTAAAACTGACTTATATCAGTATAGTTAATTATCCTTCTAGAACGGGAGTAGGTATGACAGCTAAAGCACTTTTGTGGTGTTATAAAAGTGTCCACAATAAGACAACTCCTTACTTAAACACCAGTATCATTAAAGCAGGTCAATTTTGTGCTACAGAGAAAGTCTGAATAATTTCTTCAATTTGCAAAAAGCTGTATTCAAACCAGAAGTGAAATGTGAAATAGAAACATTAAGGTGTAATAAACAAGGTTATGTCTATGCTGCAGTGCCTCAGTGGTACTGCAGATACAGCTGAGCTGGCCAAACTGTAGGCCAGTGCAAGCTAATTTATCTTCTGCTTGGTACCTCAGTTGCTGTGAGTAGAAAGGTATTATTGCTCAGGAGAGGAATTGTGAGTCTACACTACACCATAGCTCCTCCTCTTTGAACATAGACTAATGCAGTTTTGCCAAAGGGATTTTCTTATTCTATTGTTATTCTGGAAGTCAAAAATAAAATACTTTTTACCTGCAGAGTAAAAAGTTAGGGTTTTTTTTTTGATTGAAAAGTTTGTTTGTGTGTTTTTTAAAAAAGTAAATTCCCATTAATAAGCATATGTTATGAGTAAATTGCCTGAGGAAGGATGTTCCAGAGCATTTTTGCAGCATCATCAGTGAATAAAAAACACCTCAAAAAAAAAAAAAAAAAAACCAAGCCAGACTAAAACAATGAACTAGAAAATAAAACCTGCAATAGCAAAAGGCTAGTCTTGTTTCTCTTGATTTTGGAATATTGTTGGGGGTCTTAGGATGAATCAGAATTATTTGTGAGCTACTCTGGGGAATCACATCTGGAGTACAAAAACAGATGGCTTCAAACAACAGAAGTGCTATGCATGAAATGCAAAATTAAAACATATTCTCCTTGCATTTCTGCCTGCATTTGACAACAGAAGAAAAAATAAATACTATAAGTGTTCATGGTAAAAAGGAAATATTTATCTCAATGCTTCCTGTTTAGGGTAGAATCAATAAAATTTAAGCAATTCAAACGTAGATATTACACTTTATGTCATAACTCCTTGTGATAAGTGAACAAGGGAAGACGTGTTTTTCGTGGGAGATACCGATTCTAAATAACTACAACACAATAAAAGAAAAGACTCAGAAGATGAAGAGGTTGTTCAAGTATCACAGAGTAAATCGTGATAGAGTTAGAATAAAACCAAGATGTCTCATTTCTGACTCAGTAATCCCATCTATTGAGTATGCTACTTCTCAGTGAATAACATGAACATGCAGTACTTTTTAAAGAAACATGCACTGGACATTTTGGTGTTATTGACTTATTTATTCACAAGAACTAAATCCAAAGAGCATTTAAGTACAAACAAACAGGACTTTTGAAAGGAATTCCTAGTATGGATTCTGACAGAGTATTTAGGTTTTCAAATCTGTAAGCACAGAAAACTCACTGAAGATATTCCTGTCACTGATGCAAGTTGTGTTTTGTGACAGGAATTTCACAATAAACTCTTTCCCTGCAGCATCTGCAGATAGAAAAGCTGCAAGAGAGGAATTTGGAAATGCCTTTGCTATGCTATGTAGTTTTAAACACCAATAAAGAAAAAGGTGCAATAATATACTTTTCATAACTACTGCTGAACATTCTGATGCTTAGTGTCAGGGGCTGCAGTGATGACAGATTTAGAGATCAGAAAAAAACCACAGAAACACATAGAATGTTTTACTCAGAGCAGGGAACTGTCTTTGTTCAGCAAAGAAAAGGCAAAGTCCCCCGGTATCACACAGTTTTCTATATTTCCATTTGCTTCTTAAGCAACTGCAGGAAGTTCAATGTTCTCATGACACTCCAATGACACCTGTAAATTCATAACTCTATTGTCTTTAAGGAGTTCAGACAGCTTTAGGACAGTCTGCCTGCATTATTTGCCCTCCTGTGTCCTGCAAAGTGTTCCTCTTTCCAGGGGAAGCTTTAAATGCACTTACTGGCCTTGAAATTGCCATAGGACAACCTATAGATAGATGTGCAGGAAGCTATCACACATCTGTGCTGTGTGAGAATGAACTCTTTCACATTCCTGTGTCTGGTGATAAGCAGAAAGTGACCAACAAGTCCTTTGTAGGATAAGTGGTGAATCTGCTTCCCAGGTTCTTGCTGTTACATAGTAGGAACCAAATTCAGCTATAGTATCACAGCTATTCTAACATAGGGATTGGAAGCATGGAGAAGAAAACCAAATGCTTTTGAAAGTCTAGCCTCTTTATTTAACAGCTTGGGTGGAATCCAAGCGCCTTGAAAATAAGTTCACAGAACTGATGGAGACTTTTCTCAGTACAACTTCTCAGTATTTTGAGGTTCATCCACTAGAGTAGGAATACAGTTAAGCACATGGGAAAATACACACTAATGTGGTCTGTTGCAATCTCTTCATAAAGGCAACATACTCGTATACTAACTGTGGGCAGTAGGTTGAGAGAGGTTCTCCTCTCTATCTACTCTGCAGTCGTGAGACCACCTCGTGGAATATTGTTTCCAATTCTGGGCCCCTCCATTCAAGGACAGGGAGCTACTGGAGAGAGTTCAGCACAGGGCCACAAAGATGATGAAGGGACTGTAGCATCTCCCTTATGATGAAAGGCTGAGGGACCTGAGGCTCTCTAGCTTGGGGAAGAGGAGACTGAGAGGTGACCTTATTAATATTTACAAATACATAAAGGACGAGTGTCAGGAGGAGCTCTTCAGGCTCTTCTCAGTGATGTCCAATGATAGAACAAGGGGCAGTGAATATAAGCTGGAACACAAGAGATTCCAAAGAAATACAAGGAAGAACTTCATCACTGTAAGGGTGACAGAGCACTGGAACAGGCTGCCCAGCTGGGTTGTTGAGTCTCTTTCTCTGGGGATATTCAAAACCCACATGTATGAATTCCTGTGTGACTACTCTGACTGGTCCTTCTCTGACAGGGGGATTGGATTAGATGATCTTTCGAGGTCCCTTCCAACCCTTAAGATTCTGTGGTTCTGTGATTCTATATCTCAGCTTCACTGAAGTGTCAGAGGTAGACAACCACAGCTAGCAATATTAAGTCAACCTTAACTACTTCTTTCTCATTTCCAGGATGGTTAGTAATTCTGAGTATCTTTGCAGCTTGTGAGGTACCTGACTCAAAACTCATAAAAACAGATTGGCTTTCAGAAAGAAAAATTGCCGAGGACATATTCTTAATTTGCCTTTTAATTTTAATGACTAAAGAAAAAGTTTGTACCATCTGGAAACTCACTTTATTTTTCCCCATGTTTTCTGAGGTAGCGTATATAATTACTTGGCAAATGGTCTGCCTAATACCACTACATCTTGTCAATAATTTGTATGCAAAAGATGAACTCTCATATGAGTGATATTTCCTTTGAGGAAGAAGAGAGAGTAGAAGAAACAGTTTTATCTGAACAAAATGCAAGTGTCTTGTAATATCTTGCTGAAGCACTTACTATAAATGGTGTGTCCACAGAGATTTGCATTAATGATCCAAAATGCCAGAGCAATACGAAAAATGAATAAAATACTGCCACTATTGTTCAGCTTGCATTGCAGGCAGTGATGCTTGTCAAAGAGAAAGGCAGGGTGGTGAGCAGGACAAAAAAGCTGTGTGATGAGGAACTGGCAGGAGAGCTGGGGAAGCACTAGCCTTCACGGCATGGAGTGAAAGATGGACTGGTATTGGAGATGGGCATGTAGATCTTCAAATTAAGAAGGTCAGATTAACATGAGCTCATATATAACTGCAGTCTCCATTTCCTGATTTTTCTAGTACCTGTTTTTAGTAAAGGTTTGTCTTTATGCAGCTTGTTTTCCCCACACTCTTAACCAGAGTGTGAGGAAAACACTTTTCTTCCCCAAAATTATTTTATTTTATTATGAATGTTGCTCAAATCAAGAGAAGGAAATTATTTTCCTCTCATTATTACTATATAGCAGATTTCTTTAAAAAAGTTTTTTTAAAGAGAGAGGAATAAGGCAAGTTTTAGAAAATACATTCACTGTACCTGCTACTCTGACTTTTTCAACTCAATCATTATTATTTTTCATTTTCAAATCTATTACAAAAATAGTTTAGCTTGTCTTGACATCAGTCTTTCCCTCCATGAAACACTATTATCACTGCACATTGCTTGCAAGCAGTTTCAGTCATGTAAACATAGTTTGTCTTAGATGAGAATATCACCCATTTCAGAAGAAAGCACCAAATATTTAGGATGTCATAAGAACTTAGCAGAATGTTTATAGGGCATTCTTTCACTGTTTTACAAAAAGTTTCAGTTCATCTCTTCCTGGCAGGAAACTGACTTAAACCATCACAGGGTACTTACGCTGTGAGCAATGGTTCAGTGACTTGGTGTTTGTTTCTGAAGAGGGACTTTCAATCTCACTTTATCACAGCAGCAATAACTTTCCATACAATGGATGCAATGAAAAGAAAAGGAGCTAGTAAAACCATAAATGCAGTTGTCAGTATTGGCAAAGAAACTAAGCAGCGTACTAGCCTAAGGAAGTAAATTAATTCCTTTTATGCTTAACATTTGCACCATAGCACTGGCACCAAATCAGAGTTGAAAAATGAATGTCTGAGACTAGACGATAGCCTTTACTGCCACAACACACGCTATAAATGTTTCCATGTTAACTTTAAATGTTAACTTTAAAATTAAATTCCCTTCCAACAGTTTAGAACTGGAACTATTTTTAATAGTTTATAGAAATTAATTATACTCCTTAAAAACTATAACCTTTTTTTCTAGTAATTTTGGTCAAGATTTTGAGAAACAGCTTTTAAAGCAGATAATCTTAAAAATTACGATGAAAGTAGATTTCTGCTTACATATATAGTAGTTCATATAAAATAACAATAATATCTTAGAATTTTGTATTATTCTCTAAAAATACTGTTTTCCGAACTGTACACACTTTTCCCACTGAGCAACTGTGCAATCTCGGTATTGTTTTCTTTGTTTTCTGCCTGTATTAACATATCTTTATTTTTTTTCATTCAGGTATCTATGTTTACAACCTTAAAAAAAGATCTGTTGGCTTTTATTCTATCTCTTTGCACTGTGGGTTGAACTGCTACATATAATCTAAAATATTTCCTTTTGCATGTCATCAAACTGCATTTGTCAGACAGACTTTTTACTCTCTGTAAAGCTTCCTCTTTACAAAATTCTCTAGGTCCAAATAATTTTATTTAAATTTTAAATATATTTTGTTTATTGCTATACTTGTTAAATTATAGTTTCACATTAATCTCTCACTGTGCTAATGACTAGTCTTTACAAATGACAGTCTACACTAGAATGGGGAGCTGAACTGTACTTTTAATGATAAAATATTATTTTTTCTTTTGTATTAATTTTAATCTGAATGGAAAAATTCTACAATATTACTTAGACTGATTAAAGTAATACATAAAAATTTTCATGCGTTATATCATTGAAACAGTATTTTTGAGAGAATAGAGAGGCTTCTGTTAATATTTTCTACAGCAAGGTTTTAAAAAAGGTTTTTAAAAATAGAGAGCTAAACCAAAAATCTACAGACATGATGTTCCATCACACTAAATAAATTTCTGCTAAAGCACTGAATCCTTGCAGCAGAATTCCAACCAGTATCAGATAACACAGTCACGTTATAAATATTTCCACCTATGTATGTGGCAAAATCACACATGAAAAAGCCACATCCTCCTTATTCTGATTTTTGCTGAGGCT
Source organism: Colius striatus (assembly GCF_028858725.1). NCBI lineage: Eukaryota > Metazoa > Chordata > Aves > Coliiformes > Coliidae > Colius > Colius striatus. The sequence continues at coordinate 18,760,280 of NC_084790.1, read as the reverse complement.
GTTAAAAAACAAAGGTGTTCCTTCAATATGGACTAGTTTGTTACAACCTGTTCTCTGCTCAGAGGTAACTGCTTCTGAGTGCTCTTTTATCCCAAGGTAAGTGCTGGGATGATTATTACGTTTCTACTGCTATCTAGCGCTGGTTTACCGTAAGTTAGGCGTCACGTCTCTGCTGATGTCCTTTGGGCAGCTTGAGGATTCTCATTAGGACTTCTTGCCTGCTGGTACTGATGAGTGGAGATAGTTATAGTGGTTAGTGCCCTGTATCGCTTCAACGAACTGTCACAGCAGAAGTAGTAACAGCAGCTGAAGTGTAACAGGAAAGTTTACATGGTGTTGGGCTTTTTTTTTTTTGGCTTTTTTTTTTTTTTAAATTTTGCAGAGTGAGGTAAAATCAATAACAGATTTAATTTTTAGAAGTGTAGTGGCTGAGTATTTGATTTATAAGGTATCTAGCCGTCTCTCCATCAGGAGCAACAATCTTCAAGAGGGATTGTGTATGTGCCTACAAAAACTCAATACACACGTGTATCTGCTGAAGATGAGTCTGCTTTGGCAGAAGATGAGGCTGCTTTTTTGCTTGTTTCAATAGTAATTATCTTCCTAAAGCAGATTATCCAGTGTAATAAAGAAACTAAACAGAGATCTGTAAGAAAAAGTGACCAGTATTAAGGGTAAAACATCTATAATTTCCTGCCAAATGGATGAAAAGAGGATGAAGGAGAAACAATACTAATCCAGAGTTACTCTATATTCTGATAACACTCCTTAATTATCCTAGTGCCATGTCAATTTGCTGACCTTGTGCTGTCTTTGAATATGTAATTGAGATGGAGAAAAGGTAATGTGATAGATGTGCTGCAGGATATGCACTTCTTGCATTTCTGTCCATTATAAGAAAACAATTTTAATTGAATTGCTTTCAGATTATCTTTCAAACAGTTATTAAGGTATATGACAAATGACTGAGACATCCTATTCATTTGAAAATATTGAAAAGGAAGTCAAAGATGTTTTTTGCTTTTTCTTTCCCATGTAGCCAAATCTCTGCTGTGGGAAGAACATTTGGAATACAATAGACCCATGACATAAGAATTTTCTTTGTTTTGGAAGGTTTTTTTGGTGTTTAATTGGGTTATTTCTGAAGTATTTTAAGGCATTAAGAGACTATTTCTTCTTAATTATCTCTTAATTATCTTTTTTTTTTTTTTTTAATACTCTTGGCCTGATTTGCTTTTAAAAAAGAGCCTCTATTTTGTGACAGAGTGGTTAAAAATCATCTATGTGCACAGATAGCTAAATACTGTTGCTTGATGGATAAACAATGAGTATTTACTTACAAAAAGTTTCTCTAAGAAGCTGAATTATTTTTATGTACTTAATAATATCCCTAAAGCTCTTCTCAAAATCATAGTTGTGCTACCTGAGGTCAGGTTGATGTTACACAGAAAATGAGGTCTGCTATCAACAGAAAGAATTTCAAGTCTGAATCCAAGGTGACAGATAGCTCTGTGAAAGACATTTCCTGAGATGCAGGGCTTGTTGATCAGGAAATAAAAATGTCACTCTGCTCTTAAGAGCTCCATAACTCTTTCTGTGCATGGTCATTTTTCTGTGGACCAAGAAGTGAAGGATACCTATTATTTGTCTACCTTCACCTTTCCAAGAGACATGTCATTGAAGACATGTTACAAGCAGTGTTTTACAACTAGAATTAAAGACAAAGGAGAAAAATATTTATTGTTCTGTGACCTCACAATCATGTTTTATGTCTGCAGGTAACCTACAAGAGTATTAACTTGTTTAGGTAGATTAAGGACCTCATTTCCAGCATCTAAGGTTCTGAATCATGCTGATAAAAAATTTACCTTTTTTCAAATGGTCCTTGGATATTTTACTTGTGACAATATTAACAGCTGGCTTTAGGAATGTCTGGTATGTTAGGCAGGCTTTGCTGAGCAACTCCTATAAAATTCAGAGCTTTTGTGACTCATTTCACATTACCCAGAATTGAAGTTTCTTGTTCTTGGATTATTTTTTGTTTTGTTTGTATTTTTGTGTATGTGTGTGCTACTTTCATTAAGAAAACACAATAGAGCCATTAAGCACAAAGGAGCCTTCAGACGTCTCTCTATGTTGGCATTGAGTTTACAGACTAAACTGTGAGTTTCTGGAAATTCACTGTGTTTTGAGCTGATTAAGTTAGTTTTGCTTCTGTTCTCTTATGAAGGAGCTTTACATAAGTTCAAATAACACAAAGTAAAAGTGATAAAAGGAAACAATATGTACTAGACAACATGATATAACTTAAGGTAGAAGTAGAAACTTTCCATTGTAAGTATCATTCATTTTGGTGAATTAATTCTTATAAGCTCACTATGCCTTTCAAATACGTCTTCTGACCAGTAGTACTGGTCAGAATTAAACAGTTGAAGAAATTGCCTATGCTTTTAAATACAGTAAGACTTTTAAGAGCTATGCAGAAGAAGCAAGGAAATTTAACAGTACATCCAAGATCTTGGACTGAGTTTTAGCTGGTGTTTCTGATTTTGATCCTGCAGTTTCACTGATTAGAATTGATGACATTTAGACATGTAATCACTGAATGAGAGTTACTTATGAAATGTCTAGATTTCTAAACAATTACACCAGGGATCTTTGGGACATTCAGTTGATTGTGGACATAAAAGTACAAACAGTCAGAGACTGAGGTAAAGCTGCTGATAAACTGTGGAGAGTATGAAAATATGTAGTACTCCAAAACACTGATATTGTAAAAAGACTGCTAAAAATTTGATGGTTCTGACTGATACAAGTGAGAAAGAAGTCAGCTTAAAGGACAAATACCATCATGAAAAAACAGCAACAATTGCAAGTGGTCTTATTTTGAAGACAAATCTTCGGAAGTCAGAATAACAGCCCACCAAAGTTCTTGACCAACCCCTTGGCTATGATATTATTTTTGTTTTGTCAGCAGCACCAATGAATGAAGCCATTGTATAAAATAATTGTATTATATGGCAGATAAACAAGAAGTATGCATCAGTTAATAAATAATTTAATTTTACAAAGGAATTTTACATCTTAATCTGTTTGACCATCACTTTCAGTTAGACTCTGAAATAAAATTATGCTATTCTATTCCTTGCTATAATCTAATATATCACTCATAAGGAAATGTCAGGTCACATTTACAGCCATCTAGGGGCCTCTAAGCCAGATTGGAAGGTCATTCTCTTCGGGCATTGTAAATAAACCTGTCCAACAGTGTTTTGTTTAAGAACAACCAAGGACTCATTATGTAGTCAATGTACCCAAACGCCAGCAAGAACAGTGCCAAGCCTGTTATTGTCTGTCCTTTGAAATTTGAAATCCTATCAGATATAAAGGAATTTATCCATTATTATCAAGCATGGGAACAAATTGTTATAAAAAACCCCTCCACAAACTTGTTTAAGATCATCATATTACAGTGCAAATAACAGCAAAGTATTTTGAGACAAACTCTATTTCAGTATTATGAAAAGGATGTGTGTAGGTTTGTTCTCTTAAACAATACTAGTAAGCTTAACTAAATTTTACAGCCTTCCTAAAATGCAACATAGGCATGATTAAGCTCTATCAAGAGACTTTTTTTCAGAAAACCGTGAATCTCTTCATTACATAAGGTGATGTATGTATGAACTCACTATATGCACCTCCAGGAAACAAAACTTTAATCTTGAAAGTGGTTTTCCATTTCACTTAGCTAGTGTTGACACTAGAAATGATGAGAAAGAAGATGCAGCTTATATGAAACTCTGCCTATAGATATCAAGTGTGGTGATCATTCTGCCTCAAAAGAGAGTTAGTAAAAATTAAAGCATTAGACTAAAACGTTAGAGTTATATTCTGTGATATGGGCACTGGATAGAAGATCTCGGTGGAAGATGGAGACTTTTCCTTTCTGGATCAACACACTCTTTTCTGATCCATAATAAGACCAACACATTTGGACTGAGTTAATCTGAGCAATTGTCAGAAAAGAAATATTTTTTGTCTTCCTTTTCTTTTTCCAAAGTGCTATGTGACTAGTTTGCCATAATATCACAGAAGTTCATAGGATAACACAAAAAAAACGTGTCCATATTTAGAGCTAAAAACTCATTTTGGCTTTTGGCTTTTGCATAATTCAGAAAGGGAACAGACTTTACATATTCCAATAATATGAGTCTCCTGATGTCAGGAAACTAGACAATATAAAGGGGAAAATGTATTTTCTGTATAAAAAACCCACAATATTTATCTTTTTAATGTTCTGTAGAAATTTCTACACTGCAAATCCTTAAAGTTTCAGTGCCCTAAAATGCAATGTATTTTGTTGTCTCTGCTGTGAACCTCCTGGAAGAAATGAAACATCTGTGATGGCTGGCAATGTTTATCAATCCTTTACCACAGCAGACCAATTTCTTGATTCTCTTTGCAGGGTGCTTTCCTCCTCCATTTTGCCAAGCTAAGAACAAAGCTTTGGCAAGGCAGTTTTCCTTTCTACTACTTTTAGCCTGAAGGGTGTTGGTCACCTTCTGTTGTCTGCCTTCTACAACTTATAACAAAGTGTCAGAGGATTCTTTAAAGTACCAATTTTTATGGTAACAGTACTCCAAAAGCCAAAGATTCTCTTTGGAACCACACATGGGTATGAGTTTCATTAGAACAAGGATATTTTCTTATTTAGTACAATCTCTAATATAATAAAGACTGTCAATTTCTGTCAAGAAATTTTGTAAGACCTACAGTAAGGCCTGGGAACTTGACCCTGGTCGGGTGCGGGCAGATTATCTTCCCGAGGCTTCATTCCTTCACTTCAGAGATGGGTTTGGTGCAAGAAGGCAAAAGGAACAGTAACTCACCTGTTAATTCTCCTGCATTAGGAATGATGTTTTCAAACATGGAAGACAACTTCGATCAAGTCTAAGACTGGAAAAGTACAGTCAGACACACTGAAGACTTGCATTATTTCCCCATTGCTAGTGTAGGACAGGTTACCCAACTTATGGAGGGATAAATGGTGTCAGGTGTTATAAATCTCCAAGATAAATAATAATAGGTTCTCCAGGTTCATGTTTCCTGTAAGTGTAATTGGCATTTCTGGAAACAATATTAGAAATGCAGTTTACCAGAGGTATCATTTTTTTATACAAGTTAATCAACAATGAGAAGTGTGCAGTAACTAATTGATAACTTGCTGCACACCTCTGCATAAAGAAGGCAGTTACTGCAAAGTGAAAGGACATCAAGTGTCCTCTAAAGGCCTCATAGACTCCAACACGCCAAACATTTGAGAATCCTTCACACTTCAAGCAACAAAGAGAAGCCAAAGTTTCTTGCCTAATGTAGAGCTATCACAGCAGCAGGGAAATGCCTCAGTTTAACTATTCCCAAGTACCCTGGTTTAAATGTGATTTTCTTGTTTAGTTTTTTGTTTGTTTGCTTGTTTTCCTTATGAAATTCTGTGTTTAAGAACAAAATGAAGGAAGCTGTTAATTATGTAGTGATTCTAAGAAATACGAATAAAATATGACTGATGGCTAGGTCGTCTCCTACACTTCTGTAGCATGCTACAGTTAAAACGAAGGTCTTCATGCATTTAACACATTTTGTGCTTAACAAGGTATTATAAGGCAAAAGAGCAGTCAAAGAATTCTGCAGGTGTATAGAAGCCTTTCATAACAGGCAGTAATAGTGGTTAATTGATGGCAGTTTCAAGAAGGTAGAAGATAATGTGTGTCCCCTTATTTAGCAGAATGGATTGTCTCTTGGATCCACTCCCTTAGCTGTTTGTCAGCCAGCAGCACTGCAAACAGTCTGTGCCTTCAAGGTTTTTTTCCCCTTTAAATGGTGCAATCACATTATGCATTCCTTGCCCATAGCTTTCTCCCCTTAAATCAGTCCCTGGCATTTGACACTTGCAAACTAGAGATAAAATGAACTGAGTCCCTAGTTAACGTCTATTTATTAAAGATGATCTATCATGTATGGAATTACCAGGACATTTGGCCTGATTTACTGTACTAACATTTCCAATTTGGCCCTGGGTAGGGAGCTGTGCTAGTAATGCTGCACCCTATGGTGAAATAGTGCCTAATCAGTATTTATGAACAGGGTTTTTGAAGTCACTAAAGAGCAGAGCTTTCACAATGGACTAGGGAAGAGGTTTAAACTTCTTAAAACGCAAATACTGCTGAGCTTTGGGAATCTATATGGCACATTACGATTGAGAAGCTTTTATTTTTAAACTGCAGTTAAAAATGTGTAACATAATGCTGTCAATAACTTAAACTGAGTGTACCTCTTTCAGCCATTAATGCTATTTGTTAAACTTTGTAATTACTATGCAAATGAGCTGCTGCACTTAAAAAATAACAATACAGTGGATATACCAAAGAAGAATAGCTTGAAATTCTAACAAGGTTAAAATACCCCCCATTTTTTTTTTCTTTTTGTTGTTTGGAGAAGATTAATATGGCAAAAATAGTTTTTTGTTGTCAAAAGGTGACCTGTGGGACTAAATCTGTACAATAACAGGGTTCCTAATGTATATGATTTCCCTAGATTGGAGATAATTTCTTTAGAACCACAAGGTTCTAATAGCTTTTTTTTTTTTAGAAATCTGGCCTCCAGGGATAAATCCAAGCTATGCAAGAGAGTCTGATGCACGGATTCTTGTGTTACTGATCACTCATCTAGCCTCAGAAATTAGAGTAATCTAAACTGACTAGGATTGTGTAGAATGGCGTTAACGTTCTGTTCTCTCAGTGGGAAGAGCAGATTGATGCTATTTTTTTTTATGCAACTACCTTATATGTTCTTCTTCCTCTCTCCTCAGCCCTGGTGATGCCTCATCTGGAGTATTGTGTCCAGTTCTGGGCTTTTCAGCTCAAGAGGGACAGAGAACTTCTGAAGAGAGTCCAGCGCAGGGCCACCAAGATGATCAAGGGAATGGAACATCTTTCTTATGAGGAAAGGCTGCGGGAGCTGGAGCTGTTTAATCTGGAGAGGAGGAGACTGAGGGGCGATCTTATTAACATTTACAAATATCTAAAAGGTGGGTGTCAGGAAGTTGAGACATCCATTTTTTCTATAGTAGCTAGCAACAGGACAAGGCGTAATGGGATGAAACTGGAACACAAAATGTTCCACTTAAATATAAGAAAAAACTATTTCACTGTGAAGGTGAGGGAGCCCTGGCACAGGCTGCCCAGAGGGGTTGTGGAGTCTCCTTCCTTGGAGGTCTTCAATACCCGCCTGGACATGTTCCTATGCAACCTGATCTAGGTGAACCTGCTTCTGCAGGGGAGTTGGACCAGATGATCTCTAAAGGTCCCTTCCAACCCCTACCATTCTATGATTCTATAATTCTATGTAAAAGTTATAATCCTCTTCTTCCTTTATCTGGTTATCTAATCAGCTCCATTATAAATGTTACCAAAGTTGTAATCTTCTAGACTCATTTACATTCCTTCCTCAGGAGTTTCTCCAGTGATTCTGTACCCGAAATTTGTTATACCACTTGAAGTTTTTCAACTATCTTTCATAATAGCTGAGGAAACATAAGAATATGAGAGTATGTAATTTCCATTACAAGCTACTTTCCAGTTATATAGTCCACATTGGGGTTTTTTTCATGCTATCAAAACATTGTTAGTTACTATTATATTTGTGGTGCAGGATAACTTTTAAATTATTTTCTGCAACCTTGTTGCTTAGAGGCTTACTCTCCCATCTCTATTTATGTAGCAGGCTATTCTTGTTATTAAAGCACAGAAACCTCTGATTATTTTAAAAGGAATCTTGTATTTAGTGTCTTTTTTCTTTCAGTTGATAATTGAAAGGTTATTCTGTTGAGCATACTTAAGAAAATATTTGGAAATTTTGGAGATAAATACTTGCATTTAAGCACAGATTCATAAGGTATGTAGCTGATCTGCAAAGGTCTGCATCAAACCTTTATTTACTACATATAGTTCCAATGTCTTTTGTATCTGCCTACTGTATGAGATGAAGTTCTTTCTTCTTGTATTTCCTTCAAGATCTGATTATGCTGAGCAGTAGACTTGCATAGCTGGGCATAGGCCATTGTAGAAGACTTGTGGGAAATTAAAACAATCTGGTTGAGCTAAAAGCATCAACCTGGAGAATTATGAAAATTTCAGAAATGTATATGATAATCCATATGCTGAGAGAGAATTAAGAAACATTTCAGTAGAAGAATAAAAAATTATACATTGGAGAGCTTGGTGAAGAACTTCACACATTTGCTACAAGTAATTCTCAATGGAATAATAAAATTTCATATGACTAAGTAGTTTCTTCAGTAAATTCAACTTTTAAATATGTGACTCAACATTTAGGATGTACCTTTTATTCATGGAGATTTTTTTTTCTACTAGTGAAAATAATGGAAAGGATCCATGTGATATATTTTAGCAATTGGTCTACTTAAGAGAACCAGCAACATTTTACATTATAAAATTGTATGTGCTGTTCAAATCCCTGTCAAATGTTGACCTGAAAGAAAATCTACTGGGACATTAGACTGTGTTTGACTTTAAATCATTGCTCAAAATGCTTTAGTATATCTTGCAGCATCTTAAAAAAAATCATATTCTCCGTAACATGTACCTCTACTAACTGTATATGGGAGTTAGTAGACTCATATTTTCAGTGTGAAAAACCACATTGACTAGGAACTAAGGAATGAGTTTATATGGTCTGACTCATGAATAATTAATTTCAGGTTACCTAATTCTTTTAGACTGGTTTACAAATCACAATAACACACTCTGCTCTAAGTGAGATGGGAAACTAGTGTGTATATTTGGTGTAAAGCATAGTCAAGTGCCCTGAATCTGTCAATATTACTTCCAGTTACTAATGGAAGTGGTATGAACGGGTCAAGATACAATTTGGTATATATGTATACAAATGTCTATGCAACTGAGCATAGAAGTTAATATCCTTGAGTTATTCCTTCTCCTGCATATATGAATATGTATTAATCTATTTCAAACTGTATATTTTTGCAAGAAATCTTCAAAATTAGTCAGGAATGTAGTTGCATGATGTCAAGAACTCTGCTAGATTCCTCTGACAGCTAATGATGTTCAATAAGAGTAAAAAGCAAGAATTTACAGATCTTTCAAAAACAGTATAAATAAATGAGACTAGAAGTTTTCAAATATGATCACTAAAGGTGAAGAATTCTGTTTACTTTCCTGGCTTAGGAAATAGCACAGTATTGAAAATCAGGTAGAGTAAACAGAGGAAAAGTCAAAAATGACAGAGGAAAAGCCAGAGATTATTTTATTATTAGATCAAGGAGCTTTTAACAAGGATGAAGAATGGTCTTAAAACCCCCTTTTTCCCCCTGTTTTAGTTTGAATGGTGATCTAGCCAGTTTTAGTTCTCCAAGGCAAAACTGTCAGCTGAGGTTGAGGAACTATAAAATCAGAAATCTTCAACAAATTACGGTATGTTAATACTGTCCACCTACTTAACATGGCCTGTAAGTACAGCTGGAGCAGAAAATGAGTAAAGGCAAGCTAAGTTCAGGGTAAAAAACTTTTTTTTCTAGTTTTTATTTTCTTTTCCTTGCTGTAAGAAAATGATCTCAGTATTAGGGAGTAGTACAAAGACTTACTTTCAGGATTATTCATCATTTTAAAATATGCAGTAGGCTAGGGAAATTAATAGCAAGACAAGACTACGATTAAATTTAAAAAAAACTTTAGACTAATCCAGTATTCTCTGCCAACACATCAGCGATCTATTCATGGAGCAGCTAGTACAACAGTTTGTCTTCTGTAATTGTTTTCAGAGTGACTTGGTGTAGCTCTTACAAAAAATATTGGAGAACCATCTTTTACAAAATGACACGCACATGTTTTTTAGCAATCTCCTATGGACTGATTCAGCCATCAGAGACTGGAATGAGACCACATGGACTCATTTCTCTATAGTTTTATGCTGCTGGTTCATGAAATTTATGACTCCTACATGAACTTAATTCAGTCTATGGTGAGCAATTGTTATCAGGCAACGAAGGATCACATCTATTATACTGCACTGTCCATTATGCTGTTTAATACCCTAAGCTCATTACTATGATAAGCAGTCATAAATCATGTGTTTTATTCAAATGTTTTTCCTGTAGAAGCAAGTAGCACAATAATGGTCACAGTTAGAGGAAATTCAAATGTACTTGGGTGTGCCATATTTTATATGATACAGTAGTTGCTGTTGCAGAGTTTTGATGATTTTTCTTTTTGTCGGGAGATTTATGATTGTTAATAAGTTGCATGTGCTTAAGCAAAGATCTCAACAGTAAATAAAATTATTACTTAACTTTTTGGTTTTAAAAAATATGACAATTATAGCAAGAATAATAATCTTACAATTCTCATTTTTTGGTCTTCATGAATAAAAAAAGAATATTATTAAAAACAAAAAAATCATATAATGACCATAATTCTAGACACAGCCACAGGCTGCAAAGGGAATAACAGACAATTGGGACAAATTTCCTTAGTTCCCTTGCTATGCTATATTTGAAGATATTATTCATCAATTGCTCAAAAACTACTTTTTAAAAACTTGTATTTAGAACAGTTATGAAGAAATGTTTCTTTCTCCATCCACCTCACTCTGTCTGTCATACATGCAAATACATACACTTACATGTTTACAAATTCTGAGCAGAGCAAATCTGCATCTTCTTATTCCTTCACTTCATTTAAAAATATTATCAATAGATTGCAACACAGCTTTACTTACTTGGTGTCATTCAGGCTCTGACACTTGGAGTACTTCTGGACACTTCTTTAAAAATGACAGGGAGCAATTTGCTCCTGGGGGACAGCTTGGTGAAAAAAAGCACAGTCTACATCATTACAAAGCTGTTGCAAGAATTATCTAAAGCAAGTGTGAATGCATGTGCACACACTAACATCTATATTCCTCATTGTTGTAACATCTGTGTGCCTTACAGCACTCAACAGGCTTTGCTTCACAATGCATTTTTGAAACAAGGCACTGCTTTTGTTTCCAATTCCAGGTAGATGCTAAAGAATTTGTCTTATGGTTGTAAGACAAAAGACATTTTGAATCTGAACTCTTAATTTCAGTTTGCAGAGTGGTACTTGACTGAGGTGATTGATACAGTCAGGAAATTCTGCCATATTGAAAAAAGTAACAAAGAAACTAGTTATTTCTCAGTTTGGATCTTTTATTTCTACTGCTGGTTAATCAGACAGGGCTGAGTAAGTCTTTTCATCTTTTCCCACTGCATCTGTTTCAGTATTTATAACTTGTCATGTATTTTCACTTTCTTTATGAAGTTATTTGTAATCTACCTGTGGAAGACCTAGAACTTACTGTCCACAACAGAGATATATTTATATGAATATGAAAAGTATGCAAAGTACTTTAATTCTTTCATTGTCATTTCTGCCATTATTTTCAATTTAAATTTACAAAGGAAAGGCACCAACATCTAGACTCCTGGTTAGACAATAGCACTTTACAGGACAGGAAGGAATAAGCAAAGAAATTGCATTCTATGTAATAGAAACTGAAGTGCATAAGTATACTCTTCGGTAATCACTTTTGTCATGTATATGCTATCAATTTGTGAAGACCATCTTACTGAGAGCTGACATTGATGCCACTAGTAGGGTCCACCACGGACTGTAAACCAGTTTCAACATTGTGTAACAATGTTTGAATGTGAAGGAGAAAAATGTTTTCTTTTAAATTTAAACAAATTTTCAATGTTTAAACATTGTTCTTTATAGTTGTCCAATCAGGATAAAAAGAGGGAAACTTTTTTATCTCCTCTGATCCTCAAGCATGGAGTATTAAACATCTTAGACCATCTGTTTGATGCCTAATCAGAAAAGATGTGCACCTCTCAACAAGATGTTATGAGAGGGAATGCCAGTTTTTTATTAAAGTGGCACTTACTTTGTCTTGATGTGGAAGGGAAAAATTTAAGAGTGAAAGCACATCTTTTATGGGCCCTTATTTAAAGTGAGAGAAGTTTTATCTCTAAACATGCCTAGAAATGTGCAGTCTCATTATGTCTGGGAGTAATTCTGAGCTCTACTCAATGTCACATTTTTTGAAGGTCTCCTTAAGCTTTTTTGTGTAGTTTATTGGTTTAACTGTAGCCTTTACATCCACTAAAATAAATATAAGTTTTCCCATTGACCTTTTGTATGCTAGAACAGGTGTCAAAGTACTGTAGAGAGAAAACTATAAATCCCAAGATCCTATAATGAAAACTGAATTCTTCTAAAACACTCCACTAGAAAATACCCTTTACTTATCTTCTGACTGCATAGAAGTAGTCAGCTTTGGTTTTCCCTCCTTCCCATTGTACTCAGACGACTGTCTTGTCTTTTAGCTTGTAAATCGATAATTTGTTCCAGATAGTAGAGTTATACCTGAGCTCCCCACAGGTTTTATTTTCACAAAGAAGGATTTTATTTTGTGCATTGCAGCATTTAGTGAAAGTGGAGGCTCTGGCAGAAGAGCTGTCATGCAACACAGGAGCCTGAGCATGTCTCCAGGAGACCTGTAGTACTCAGTGCCTGCAAAACAGACCATGTGGAGCTAGAGTGAAAGCTTGCATTGAAAAAACAGGGGAACTAAAAGATAGAACAAAGCACAGAGAAAAATGTGAAATTTAAAGCTGCCAAAAGTCCTTTAATGTATGTCTTTACATTAAGGTATGTATTCACATTAGCCAAGTAAAATCTGAAGCCGAAAACAAAAAGATTTGAAAAAAAGCAAAATAACAGATGTGATTAGACATAGCAAATTAAAATAGCTCGTACCCATCAGATTCCAGCGTAAGTCCCATGAATAAACTCAAAGAATCTTCAGTAACTGACAAAAAGAAAAACAAAATAAATCCAGTAACTCTTTTATTTGTATTTTTAAAATTACGATGTCCAGAATAATACAGCTTAGCCTGTATCCCAAACAGAGGGGAAAAAAACAAATTATGTGCTTGTTGATATTAAAGTAAAATTGGATACCAAATACTATGTTTACCTTTTAAAACAGCTTATGACTGGTTTATATATGCCTGTAGAAATGGCTATGTACTGCACACTGTTATAACTGCATTTTCACTCAGGCTTGTGACATATTTGTGTTTTAGAAAGTCTGAGAGTAGGAGGTAAAATTGCTTGCAGGATCTTTGCTTTGAAAGTTTGGATCTGTTTTTTTCCGCTCCCACTGTCAACTATGCCAAGAATCTCTGTTTTTGAGATATTGCTCCCATAACTATTTTTCTCTCAGACAACTCGCAATTTATCAATCAAGAATTTGCTGCTTCTCACATCAAAATCAGTGACAAATATCTTCTGGCTTTGGTGAAAAGCCATAGTTTGCCATTTTTTTTAATAGATATCAATTCTTTAGAACTTAGAAACACACAAATCTCACCTCTAGAAAGGATTAACTGTTAATTTTACTGCAAAAAACCCAAGCTTCTTACCTTAGTGCTTAATTAACACTCCTTCTAGGATTTTTAATTGGAAAGGGTGCCCTGTTGCTGAAGTTGACTTTTTTCACATGGTAGCTTGAAAAGGTCAACCAAGCTAATGCCAAAATATATGTAAATTGCATGGCTCGGTGTCAGCAGAACATAAAACTGAGAGATTGTGAAATATATTTTTAAAAAGTCAGTAAGATGAACAGAGAGAAAGCCAACAAATGAATAAGTTAGATAGAAACTTTATTTTCACCTGTCCACGCAACAAATTTCTCAATGTCCTTCCTGGTGACCTTGGTAGAGTCCAGCTTTCACTGTAGTGAGTGAGAAAACTCAGAAAAATCTGAGTTGGGATGGCTGAGACTTTGTTCCCTGGTCTCTGAAATGTAGCTGAAAACGGGGATTATAGCTCTTTTGTGGAAGCTATTCACAGAGGTGACTTGAAAGAGAGCAGGAGAGTACATCAAACACCCCTTGTTTGCATTTTAGTCTCTTGGCTCCTAGCATGAAAGAAAGGGTGAAGACTACATGAAAAGAGGTTGTTTGTCACATTTCTTCCATACTGAAAGTACAAATGGCAGAGTTGAGTCTCTGGAGAGCTAAGGCCTCTTTCTAGACATAGTCTTCCAAATTAAGTTCTTTATGTACACTGAAAAATATTAAAACTTTCTAAAGTTTTTCTGCTTGTATCCTAGAACAAGCAGCTATAGCCTAGTTCCTCTGATACTGTTAGTTGGGTTTTATTGATAGTATTTCTGCCATACATTTACAATTCACATATTTTCACTCCCCAGGCTTTTTCGTCATTTCTGTGTGTGCTTGTAATTGCTTTGCTCTCTGGTGACATTGGTAGCATGGTCACAATTCCGCCGTTGGTGGAGCAGAGTCTCCCGGCCGCCCAGTGCTGTTTTGCTTATTTGCCGCTTGCTTAATAAATTTGATCTATGAGTCATTTAAATTGGCCTGTGAACTTTTTCACAGCAACTTATAACAAGTACTACAGATGAGGCCTCACCAGGGCAGAGTAGAGGGGGACAATAATAGCTCTGTGTAGCACATTTGTCTGTTCCTAAGACTGTATTCTGCCAACCTTTCCATTTCATAGTGCTCTTTTCTTTATGCAATTCTGATCATCTTAATGATGACCTTTTCTCTCATGATTTCCAACACTGAATTATCTATTAAATCAGTGTTTGGACAACTACATTTCCTCAGTTATTTGCGCCAATTTAAGTTTACTGCTGTCTCTTTTCTGACATTATGTCGAATGTAATCAAAATTTTAGCAAATTGTGAACCTCTGTTTAGTTCTCTTTTTCTTCCCATAATTCATACATAGCACTTTAATTGAATCCTTTGACTGAGGCTAGATGATACTGTAAAGAGCTTTTTACGTATAGTGAAATCCTTATCTTCTAGAACTTGCTTAGGTTACTATCTACTAATATAGTAGACAGAATAACCATGTTGCTTAGCAATAACTATTATAGAACTCTAATAATTCCTGTTTTTATCTTAGGAGAATTGTTACTAACGATCTCAGTGACAATAATACATTTACACCTTTGCAAACTTAATCTTTGTTCATACTTTTTCAACTTCCTTGTAGGCAGGATTTTAGCTTTAAAAGATTGATAGCATAAAGATTTAAAATTCAAGTAACAGTCTCAGGATCTGGACTTCAGTGAATGAGTCAACAACTCATTATAAATCCATTCAGAAGTATTGTTAACATGGATCATAAGCACAACATTTACTAGTTGATTCTGTCGTGGCTAATTGCATCAATGAATGAGATGGTGTAAGCAGGGAACAAGATATTGGTCCCAATTCAGTAATAAAGTTTTCTTTCATGTTTTTCTTTATAAGTTGCCATCTTACATAAAAAATGCAAAAACTGATAGTGTTCATCTCTGGCAACCCAAACATTTTGTTTGAAGAGGTTTACATTGAACATTTTCAGTTAGCAAGTGCCAGAAGAATGTCCTTCTCACTTCACAAGGATCATTGTTTTCCACAAAACCTCAATGCTTTAAAGTGTAATAAAATTATTTTTATTTAGGAAAAAACACTGGAGAGAGAAATTTTCATCAGCTCTAGTGCATGCGTAAGGCACAATAGTGTTTGACTCTTGAATTTGCCTACTAAATGATTTCAAGACCTTGAACAAATTCCATAAAACAAGGTATTAGTAGCTATTATCAACTGTGTATGATGTTTTGTAATTGTATTTTAATAATGCTATTAATATTCACCATGGTGAACCATGTTGAGTGTGCTTGATACTATATGTGTTAGATATTAGAATACCCAGCATGAACAGACTGAAATGAAGTAATTATTACAAACCTTGCTAATTTAGCACCTGTACTCAAGCCTTCATTTGCATTGCCTTTGAGTTATAATATTGAAGACAGATTTTTTCTTACCAAATTTTAAAGGCTGTGATACTATCTGAAAAAATGAAAAGAAAAAAGTGACAGAGTAAGAAGCAGACAGGAATTTATTCAGAGACTTCATAATGGGTTCTATATCTGCTTTTTTTAATGTAAATGTATATGAGTACCCATGGGAAACTTCTGCTTTGGTAATTTATTTGCTATTGAAGAGAAATTGGTCCTCCAGTATGAAGATGCAGGTAACACTTCAGTACTGAAGTTTCTTGACACAATTCTCATAATAAATCTATGTATTCTACAGTCTAAGTGTTCAGACTGAAATTATATTTATTGACCTTTTTTTTTTCACTTTGTCCTTGAAAGCCCACCCAAATGTTAGTTTTGAAATAAGAAGACATTTTCATTGTATCCAAGATTCCCACCAGATATCTGCAGGTGGAGACATTGCTGCTGGCTCTCTAGAGACATTAACTCTAGAAGGACCTAAATCTCTAACTTGAGATTGGGTTAATATGTGCCTAGTGAATGTGCACAAATACAGAACCACAAATACATATTCTCAGGTGTCCTATGTCCACATCTTGACTGCAGTAGTAAAGGAGATTTCATCAGTTATTGCAGAGACAGATGTTGAATGAGAAAAAAGTCAGTAGGGAGACAAACAGTAGCAAAAGGAACTGAAACCTATACTGAAAAATTGGATCATAAAATTAATTCAAACTGGTTTAGTGTGCCTCATTTTTTTTTGAATGCTGACTAGAGTCCTGAAATATTAATCATAGGAGCATTTAGTACTTGCAACTAAAATGGAAACCAACTGAAACTATATTTTAAATATATTAAGTGCTATATGCTGTTGAACTCATTAAGAAAAGCTAAGTTACAGATTTTTTGACTGGGGCAGTCAGAATGTCTTTGACTCTTATCTTGATGAACTTAACAGTAAATCTTAGAGAATCTCCTTTCCCAAGAATAAAACATAAATATGGGATGGTCATGTATATTAACAGAAATCTCATTATTGTATACATGCAGTATTAGTACTGAATTCAAAGTAATGAATGAACAAAACATCAATAAGGAAACAAATACAGAACCAATGTTTTTGTAACTGAGTACCAACTTCACAGTACAGTAAATGGATCTTTAAAAGAGGTTGTTATGCTCAAACTAGAAATGGTATGTGTTCAGTTGAAATTGAAAAGCGCCTATCCACTGACATGAATCAAAGCTATATAGTCAATTTTAGTTCTAGAATTTTAATATTCTAGGGTGCTGTTGTGATTTTATTATCATAGAATCATAGAATGGTAGGAATTGGAAGGGATCTTTAGGGATCATCTAATCCAAATCCTCTGCCAAAGTAGGTCTACCTAGATCAGGTCGCACAGGAACACATACAGGTGGGTTTTGAAGACCTCAAGAGAAGGTGAATCCACACCCACCTGGGCAGCTTGTGCCAGTATTCCCTCACCCTTACAATACAAAGCTTTTTCTTAATTTACAATGAAACTCTTTGTGTTCCAGATTCCTTCCCTTACCCCTTGTGCTGTCACTAAATACAACAGAAAAAAAAGAATGCCTCACTTCCTTGCATTACACATTTCAAACACTAGTCAGGTTAATGAGATCTCCACTCAGTCTGTTCTTCTCCAAGCTGAACAGTCCCACTTACCACAGCCTTTCCTCATGAGGAAGATACTTCAGTACCCTGATCATCTTGATGGTCCTTTGCTGGAAGTTCTCTGCCCTTGTTGAGCTGGGGAGCCCAGAACTGGACACAGGACTCCAGATGAGGCCTCACCAGGGCAGAGGAGAGGGGGACAAGAACCTCCCTCTACCTGCTGGCCACACTCTTCTTGATGCATCTCAGAATGCCATTGGCCTTCTTGGCCACAAGGGCACATTGCTGGCTCATATTCAGTTTATTATCAACCAGGACTTCCAGGTCTCTCTCTGCAGAGCTTCTCTCCAGCAGGTCAATACACAGCCTGCATATTGACATGCATATTTGTTCCTCCCTAAATTCAGGACTCTGTACCTGTCCTTGTTGAACCTCATGAGGTTCCTCTCTGCCCAAATCTCAAGTTGGTCGAGGTCCTACTTTTTTTCTGTGAGGGTGATGGAGCAGTGGAACAGGCTGCCCAGAGGGATTGTGGAGTCTCCTTCCTTGGAGGTCTTCAAGACCCGCCTGGACATGTTCCTGTGCAACCTGACCTAGGTGAACCTGCTTCTATGAGGGGGTTGAACTAGAGGATCTCCGGAGGTCCCTTCCAACTCTACCATTCTATGATTCTATGATTCTATGAATGGCAGCACAGCCTTCTGGGGAATCAGCCAGTCCTCCCAGTTTGGTGTCATCAACCAACTGGCTGAGGGTACACTCTGTCCCCTCATCCAGGTGTTTGATGAAGATGTTGAACAAGACTGGCCCCAGAACCCATCCCTGTGGAACTCCACTGGACACGGGCCTCCAACTTGATTCTGTACCATTGATCATCATCCTCTAGGCTCTGTCATTCAGCCAGCTCTTGATCCACCTCACTTTCCACTCATCCAAGTGATGAGGATATTGTGGGAGACAGTGTCAAAAGCCTTGCTGAAATCAAGGTAGATAACATCTTCTGCTCTCCCCCCATCTAGCCAGCCTGTTATACCATCATAGAAGGCTATCACGTTGGTCAAACAGGATTTCACCTTGGTGAAGCCATGTTGACTCCCCCTGAGAACCATCTTTTCCTTCATATGTTTAGTCATGTCATTCAGGATGAGCTGTTCTATCATGTACTTGAAGACTGATCAACTCTCTTGGGCACTTCCATCTTCTAGGATCTTATCCCATGAGATCCCTACAAGCAGATCTTTGAAGAGGCCAAAGTCAGCTCACCTGAAATCCAGGATCACAGTCCTGCTTTGTGTCCTGCCTCTTCCACACAGGGTCTTAAACTTTAACATCTCATGGTGGCTGCAGCCAAGTTTGCCTCAACCTTCACATCCCCAACCAGACCCTCCTTATTTGTGAGTACTAGGTCCAGTAGCACACCCCTCTTTGTTAGTTCCTCAATCATCTGCGACAGGAAGTTGTTGTCAATTATCTGTAGGAAACTCCTGGACTGTGTGCATTTGGCTGAGTGACTTTGCCAGCAAATACCAGGGAGGTTGAAGTCCCTCATGAGGACCAGAGATTGTGACTGTGAGACAGCTCTCAACTGTTTGTCCTTCTTGCTTTTTTTTGAAGACTGGAGTGACATTGGCCTTTCTCCAGCCTTCAGGCACCTCATCTGTCCTCCATGAATGCTCAACAGTGATGGAGAGTGATGTGGATTAGCAACCACATCAGACAGCTCCCTCAGCACACTTGGATGCAACTTGGATTGGATACACTCTTGGATTATTATTCTATTGATACTGAACATAGAATTTACTATGCTATACTGTAGGATGGGTGACTTGGAAATAGAATAGTCCTATCTGCAAAAGTATTAAATTATTCTTCTAAAGCATTGTCCATAACAATAGCTGCTATTTGTTCATTTTTCTTCCATCAAGTGTCTTCATGGGAAGTAATGAAGACTCTCTTCTATATTGACACTGCTGTTAATAATGTGGTTGACTCCAATTGACTAAAATAATCTGAGAATTCACCAAATCAATCAAAAGAATTTCTGCCCCACATAAATCAGAAGTGTTGTTTTCAGAGAAGTATTTGGCCATTGACTGAGAAAACTTATTTCTCTATCTTTTCTCTTGTCTTACCAGAGGAGGGCAGCTAACTTTTCCATTAAGTTTCTGTAGGACCTCTACAGCAGTCTTCATGAGGGAGTGGTAAAGCAGACCATGCCCTACAATAGTCTGCTCTGTCAACAAAGGACTGAATCCAAGCCTGATATGATACATAACATTTCCTAAGGTTTGTAATTTGAAAGCAGTGTTCAAAGCATGTGAATTCCAAATTCCTTTTGATATTGATAATGTCTGTTTTAACGTAATTTGATAACGTAATTTGATTTACTTCAATAATGATAAAGCTGTACTTGGGGTAACCTTATTCCTGGATCTATGTGTTTGTATTGGATATAGTCTCTTATTACAGAATTAATTATTATTTTTTACCTTGTATGTGTGATAGAATAGAGATTGCATTGCATCATGAACTACAGAAGGTACTACTGGGGATTTTTTTTAATATACTTTTGACTTCTAATCCTTTTTCTTAAAACCACAATATGTATTACAGTAAAAATTGCTGTAAAATGGAATTAAAGATTGTATTTAACTTGTCATGCAATAGCCATCAGAGGAGATGTTCTTTAATTTAATCCTTCACATATTCAGTTGTACATGAATATTCTAAGACTTTATACATTAGTAATACATAAGATAACACTATCTGAAAGTTTTGCAGTACCATGAGCATAGCAGCACGAGTTGAGCTATTCTAATTCTTTCCTTTGTTTTTCAGGTAGCCAGCTTAATAGCTCAACACAGATATTCTTCTCTTGTCAAAACAGTTGGCAATAGCAGCATATATTCAATGAGATATTTTCACTCCTTTCACATTGCTGAAGCTACATGAAACATGAACTTGTCAACACTACATCCAAGGACTTCATGTTATGTATTTGCAAATATATATAACCTGCCTTTGCAGAATAAGTAGCAAATTAGAAGCTTAGTTTGCTTTTGACACACTTATACATCATAAAATATTAAAGGAAGTCCTGCTGAGTGGTATTATAGCACATGAAGTTAATGGTGTAGCAAAGCTGATTATGACAGATAATTTGCAAAACAAAGCCAAATAGAGTTTCATTTCCAAACCAACTGTTTACAGTTGCAATTGGAAATCCTGATCTGATTTTTATTACTCTAATTATTGTACTTTTTTATTGTGATAGTATTAATATTTTTATCGGCAGTAAACAAAGCAGAGGCAAGGCTCGTTTATTCGCAGCTGTGCGGCCGATTAAGGTAATCCAGGGGTTCCTGGAGTACTGGGAGTGTAGGAAAAGCGAGAGCCGCCAGGACCAGGCAGCTCTCTTGAGGGGGATGGTCTTGCCGGCAGGCGGAGTCATAGCAACCACGGGGGATTTAATTGTCTCCCAGGGAGCAGAGCGACCAGAAGTGCGGCGAACAGGGCTGGCAAACAGGGAGTGACACAGAATCCAGGAGTGGAGCGGCAGTTTGCGCTGCAGTTCGCACAGGCAGGACGAGCAGGGAGGATGGGTGGGGAACAACCCCATGGCCCCTTTAGAGAAGCAGAAGTCAGAGAAGTGCCCCAGCTTCAGCTTCAACCTAGCAAAATGATGAGCACTCACCTAAGGACTAAAGCCAGGGCTCAGGTGGACAAAACCCAGGTGAAAGTCAATGCATCCACCCAGACTGAGCTGGTTAGTAGAGAAACTTCAGTCCAGGTGGAGTGCAGGGAGTGTTTAGACTGCTTAGGGACCTATGCCTCTGAGGCAAAAGTGTGTCATAGGTGCCCTCAAGTTCAGGAGCTGCAGCACCTGGTGAAAGAGCTGCAGGAAACTGTGAGTAGGCTCTGTAGTATTAGAGGGGAAGAAGCGGAGATAGATGGAGACATCCACAATCAGGTGCAAGCCTACAGTGAATCCAATAAGTCATGTACCCTGCTAATAAAAAAAAAGAAAAACAAAGGCTCGTCTTCAAAGCCCTCCTTCCAGAGTGCCCACTACAAATAAGTATGAGGCACTGGCGACAAGGGACTTCGACGAGCAAGCTCCGAAAGGGGAAAACCCACTAAACAACCCATCAGCTACTCCACCTGCAGTAGGTAATGGACATCGCAGGAAGAGGCGACGGGTGCTTGTTGTGGGTGACTCGCTGCTAAGGGGCACTGGGAGACCCATCTGTGGAGCAGGCAGGGAGTCAAGAGAGGTGTGCTGCCTCCCTGGGGCCAAGATCAGGGATGTGGCCAAGAGAGTGCCACGGCTCATCAGGGGTGCAGGCTACCACCTCTTACTTGTGTTCCATGTAGCTATGAATGATGCCACGAGGCATGACATCTCCAGGATCCAGATGGATTGTAAATCCTTGGGGGAGAAGGTAAAAGGTAGAGGAGTTCAAGTTATTTTCTCCTCTATCCTGTTTTCAGGCTTCTGACTGTCTTTAAGCCTCATTATGTTGCTGTGAGGAAAATAACTGACTGCAAACAGGGAAATGGTTGGATGAAGAAAGTAATGAAGGCTCTAGAACTCTTTGGATTGTCCTTGGATTATTCATCCTTTTTTTTTTTTTTTTTAATTTTTTCTTTCCTGTGTCTAGGAGGGGTAGTGCTCAGGATAGAGGGTAAGAGAAATGTCACAGAAGATCACTTCTCTTGGTGTACAAATAAGGATGCTGTTGAATTTAAAGATGAGAAAAAGCCCTGATATTATTGTTGGAGTGAAGGATGGTTTGAGGGTAGAATCCTCTTTGCAGGTTCCTGTATGGCATTTCTGTGTGGAAAAAATTGCTACATTCAATTTATGTTTTCTGGAGTTAGGTCACAATGAGGTGGCCATATGGCAGCTTGCATAATCCCAAGAAAAAGACACACACATCTTAGTTGATAGAAATTAGTTTCAGAAGGGAGATAGCAAATTTACAACCAGCAGATAATACCTTTGTGAGATTGTCCTATTTCCCTGCTGAAAAACTAAAGTTTCAAACAACATATAAACTCTGGTGTTTTGGGAAAATGTTTGTACAAATATCTGTAAATTATAATGAACATAAAACAGCAACATTAGTACTTTTTTAGAGGTTTAAAGTACATTGATTCCATCACTAATGAAAGCATCTGAGCCCTGACCAGAAGAGCTTCTTGTAAAATAGAAAGCAAGACCTAAGCGGAAGAATATTCAGGTATCAGGTTATGGAAGGTCATACATCCTGTTCCAGATCTTTTCTCTGGTTAGGCAAATTATACACATTTCCAGGAAAACAGAAGACGGAAGGCGTATAAGCTAAAAAATACAAAGGGATTCTTCAGATAGCAATGATCAGAATTATGGATTTAAGTAGTCTTCTTGGTTTGTTGTGGTTTTTTTTTTTTTTTTTTTTGTTCTCAGGAAAATTCAGAATATGAAGCATAATGGAGTGATTCTAGTAAAATTTGTATACTAATTCATTATTCATTGGTCTTATGGAAATATGAAAGCACTGGATGTAGACCCAAGGTGAAGGGCTGTCAAAGGCAGATTTGTAGGTAGAAGGCTGGTATTATTATTTGGGGTTTTTTAACTGTTATTTCAATCAAGTAAATAGAATTACTAGATTTGTGATGCTGATGTTATTTCATAAAGGGCAGAGGTAATACTGAAGCAAGAGATTTTTTGAAGTTATGCATCTCAACCATAATTTCTGAATTTGAGTGCAATGAAACCATATATTCTATCCTATCTGTTTTACATTGTTCTCACCTCTTTAACACAGTCCCCTTTTCCATTCGAGTGCAGCTACTCCTTCCTGAGTGGGAAATCATAATGGATCTCTATATCATATGGAGTTTGGAGGACTTATTCATTTTTCCTGCAAAAGTTAAATATAGTGCAAAACTTTCAGCCCATCAATCCTTTAGCAAGCTGTCCAAGGTGACATTTCATTAGCACATTTTGTCAGTGGATAAATTGTACAGCATGCTCTGAAGAGAAGGTGGAAAACATCCAATCCTTTTTCATTAGATCCATCTGAAGCCGAACCACTGGAGATTACATACAAAAAGCACATGAGACAGAGAAAGCACTATTCTGTCTATAAACTGCATTAATCATTCATTCCCTTCTGAGCTCTTTGAGTCACTGCCCTGTCTCTGGTTAGGCCCAAAACTGGCGATTTAATTTTGAGCTGCATGACAGATACATTTCAAGGAAAATCAGAGACATAACGACTACTGCCAGGCTTGATAAAGTCCTCATTCATCAATTAAGGAGCTTCCAATAAGGCAAGACGGATGGAGCAAAATGAGGCAGATCACATGATAATATGTGCAGGGTTAGGATTGCCAGTTTGTTTTCCCCTCTCTCTCATGCATGCACAAGCACATATTCTCCAAAACAGACAGACACACAGGCACACACACTCTCATCACACATACTCTTTTTGTTAATTCTGGGAATAGAAATAATTAGGAAGCTTTGATTCACTAGTATGAACTAATTACCTAAGGGACTGGGACTGCTTTGCTGTTCTACTGACAGTAAGTGTCAAAGGGCTTTCCAAAGTTAATAAATACCTGGAATCATCTGTTTACTGCAGTGTTAAAATGGTTTTCTCTTAGTGAAATTTCTTCTGATTATACTGAAAATGAGTGTTAAAAATGCATAAAAATGATTTATGCAAACAAATAGTAATGCACTAAAATCAAATTAATTTCTGGAAAATGCAGTACATAAGCAAGTGAATCTCCAACAACAAAGAGGAGACATAATCTGATAGATTAATGGCCAATTTAAATTAGTGATAAGCCAATTAACAGGAGACTGTCAGGTTAAAATCATAAGCCTGATATAATATTAAGTCAGTGGATGTATTAGATATTCCAGGGTCATTCTGCAGTTCAAGATTCAGCTAAATACAAAGTCATCCCTTCTGAGGGGTACCTAATCAGATATTTCTGGCAAACTTTCCTTGTAGATGTTCTAGCCTTAGGCAAGATGGCCATAACCTTGTGCATAACATTTATAATTATTGGGTAGTAAGGGACAAATGTTGCTGGAAATTCTACAGCTTATTTATAAACTTTATTTTCCTGATCTCCCATGCCCCTTGAATTGTTCCCTTTTTGCCTTTCAAGCATCTATTATATCCTCTCCATCTCTGTCACTTCCTACCACTAAGAATATGGTTCCTTTTATTCCTTAAGAGGAAGAATAAGTTATTCACACAATTCAGACATCTTTTATTTTCCAGTTGTGCATTTCTAGTAAAATATTCCTGTTTAGCCTGTTTAAAAGACAAATGGATGCATCCTTGTTGTACATTATTCCACCTCCAATGAAGACTTTTTCTGATGTTTGAAGAAAATGAAGCTGCAACTTCTCATATTGTCTTCTGCCGGCATTTAGAGTGCCACTGGAGGAGACACAGATCAGAATGTAGAGCTGTCTTATAACTTGAAGAGTGGGAGAGCACAGAAATGGTGATGAGTCATCTTTACCCTCTGTTCTTTCACCTTTCAGCTCAAGAAACACAACAATAAATAATTTTCTCATTTCCTAAATGCGTGTTTTGTGCTCTTTAATATTTTACTTTGGTGATTAATATTATGAAGTAATTTAGTTTTAATTTGTAATCAGGTTTTTTTCCTCCTGATGTACATATATTACTGTCTTGTTGTTTACCAGGTTTCTTGGCTGCAAGGAATTGTTCAAATCTCAAACTTCTATTTTAAATTAAACTTTGAAAGGTTTCCAAATTTCTCATTCCTTCCCTCCAACTTCCTTTTCAAATGTTTTCAAGCTGCTTCTTATTAGACAGTGCAGTGCTTAAAAGCTGCTTTTTAATGGATTTTTCATCATCTACATCTTTTCTATCTATGTGACTGAAAAAAAAAGTAAATGTAGCAGAGAATATTTCTTTGTTGAGTTCTCAGAAGTAACAAAACAAGATTGCGGTGTTGTTCAAATTAGCAGAAGTTAGTAGGCTTTTCTCAGCTGCTCAGAAGTAATTGAGTGTTCTGATATTAATGTCTATGCTCTTGATGGCAAGACCTTTTCATTTCCTACAGCTACATTATCTACATCCTCCTCATTAAATTTTGTCAGTTAGAAACATTCCAGTCTTACTGGAAATTTTCACTTTGGAGAGAAATTTTCACTTTGGAGTAAGCTTGATCTCGTTTTTATGTGCTATTCTCCATAACATCTGAAATAGACGATATAAAAAATATTTTCTACTAGCCAGACTTTACTCCCTTTCATTTGATGATGACATATTCTCGTATTTGACATCATAGCCAGTTGCTTTATAATCTGTAATCATAAGTGTGCAACAGAAATAATTTGAAAAAATTACTTGCAAAGGCGTGAATATGTCTTTTATGTACTCATTAGTCAATTTGATTTGAAAGTTTCACCTGAAAGAGAAAGCAGCAATCATGTTGCAAAGGACTTAACTGACAGAAGTTTTTTTCCAAAACACTTCATAGACCTTTGCCTGTGAAGATACTAAATATTTGACACTTCTCAGGACAGAGTTCAATGGAGTTAAATGTAGTGATTTTCCCTGGGCAACGTTTTTGGTAGTGGGGGGGCTTCCCTTCCACTGCTGGAGGAGAAGGAAGGAGAGTCCTGGGAAGAGGGAGGCATGGAGAAAGGGGTTTTAAGACTCAGTTTTATTTCTCATCTCCTTGTTCTGGTGGTTCATGAACAAATCAAACCTTTTCCCCCCTAAGCTGAGTCTGTTTTTGCCCATGATGCTAATTGCTGAGTGATCTCCTTGTCCTTATCTCAACTCATGGACCTCTCATTTCTCTCTTCCTTGTCCAGTTTAAGAACAGGAGTGGTATACAACTTGGTGGGCACCTAGCACCCAGCCAGGACTAAACTACCATATGCAATGAAAAAAATCCACATTTTCTGATAATTTTTGCCTTTTTTGAAGGTTAAAAATGTGTTAATTTTTAGTTAAAAAAATAAAAAAATAATTTATAAGAGATTTTTAAACCTCTTTTTGGAATACTAAGGAGACCTTGGCGCTCCTGCTGCAGTCAATGGGAAACTTTTCTCTTTTTTTATAGATGTCCAGCCGTGCTCTTATGAAATGCATTGCATCTGAAATTCTCCTACTGAAGAAATGGGGAGAAAAGGTAGGTGGTGCAAATATATCTTTTTCTGGTACAAAGAAAGCAGGTGATCTTTAAGGAACTAGGGATTGTTATCTAACAGCAGTCCTCTAGTTGATTCTCAAGACACTAATTTTAAAGGCCTAAGGTGGCATTTGGGATGTCTTTATAAAAGTTAGACTGAAATATGTAATATGTTCAAGTTTTAGTCTGGGGAATCTATTATTCTGACTGTCTGAAGTTCCTGTTGAGAAATGTGAAGAGGAAAAGTGTTCTATGGGACACTACTATCTCCTGCAGATCCTGAAGGGCTATAAGTATTCTCTCTCATATTTTCTCCATATTTCACATGTATTTGGAAGCAAGAAGACACACAAAGCCTCCTTGCAGCCACAGAACAGTGCAAGGCAGCTTTTCCGTGCTATGCTTCCCTGCACTGCCAGAGCAGCAGGAAACTGTGCAGGGATGAGTGTGCAGAGGTCCTGCTATGCTGCTCAGCAGTTATGGACTACTCACCCTGGGGAATGAAGAATTTTGATGTGCTTCACCTTGATAGGTGAAAAATGTTCTCTGCAGGATTTGGAGAAGGTTGAAAGCCTAAATCAGACAAAAGATGATTCTGAGGAGATAGCAAGAATGTGTTTAAAACTCAAGGTTGCTCTTTGCCCACAGGCCTTGTTTAGCAATATTTGACATCACAGTGGCAATCATGGAGATAAGAAACCTTTTCTTCTCTTTAGGAATTTATCATATAAATGTGAAATAGCTATTAGGTACCTGTGTAAAACCCAAAGGCAAGCACATTATTGTTGTTTAAGAAGCTAGAACACGTCAGTTTACTTAATACTGTATTTAATGTATTTTGATTAAAAGAAATAATGTTAGATAAGCACACTGGGGATTTTTTTTTTTTTTTTTTTGCTTTGGTCAAACCCACCTAGTTTTAATGAAATAATTGCATTTAATTGCAACTTCAGGAAAGGTAAAAATAAATTGTCTTAGAAGTTCTGTGTATAGAACCTTCAAAATAATTTTTACAACATTTAGCATTCAATAACTGGAGCCACTTGATATCACAATTGCTCATCCAACAGTAAAACTACTGGTCCTATTTGCAGGAATTGTTCACAATGCCCTTACTTTTTTCTCCTTCATAAGATTATGTTTCGATTATATGTGCTGTAGTAAACTCATGGAAACTATACAAATATTATTATAAAATCATAGCCCAAGATGTTTTATTTCAAAGTGATCTTTGTTACTGTACTTATGACAAATATGCTGTAGTTACTAATGCAAATAAACAATACCATATTTTTACATTGGTATTTTTATTGTAACTGAAGTTTTCTTATGAGAGAGCAGCTCTTACTCTTTCTCAGTCATGAATGTGACAATTTTATTTTCTGACTTCTCAGTTTTCATGCCATTCATCTGAAGCAGGAAGCTTTTAACAGCAGATGAGGAATGAGATTAAAAAAACAGATGGTTTTACTTTAAAGAACAGAATCTTAGAATCATAGAATCATTAAGGGTAGAAAGGACCTTTGAGATCATAGAGTCCAAGTGTTAACCTAAAACTGCCATACCTGATACTAAATCATTTCCCTAAGTGCCACATCTGCACAACTTTTGAATACTTTCAAGGATGATGTAGTGGTTTCGCCTGGGCCAGGTTTTCAGTAGTCAGAGAGCTACAAGGGTGGCTTCTTTAAACAAAGAGCTGCCAGAAGCTTCCCCTGTAGCTGATAGAGCAATTCAAAGATGGACCTTGCATCTGACCCAGCCCTGGCCAATTAGTGGTTCAGGTAATGCCTCTGTAAATAAAGTATATGAGAAGAAGTTGCTGCGCAATTGCTAAACAGCAGAAGGAACAGGGAGTGAGAATGGGAGAACATTTCTGCAGACACCAAGATCAGTGGAGAAGGAGGGGAGGAGGATACTTAGGCCCTGGAAGAAAGACTGTGTGATCCGTGGCACAGCCCATGGTGAGGCAGCTGTGCCCCTGTAGTCCATGGAGGCCACAGGGGAGCAGAGACCCACTCCCAGCCCATGGAGAAGCCCACACTAGAGAGGGTGGATGCCTGAAGGAGGCTGTGACTCGATGGGAAGCCTTTGTTGGAGCAAGTTCCTGGCAGGACCTGGGAGCCTATAGGGAGAGAGGACCCCACACCAGAGTAGGTTTGCTGTCAGGACTTGTGACCCTGTGAGAGACTCAGGCTGGAGCAGTTGGTACCTGAAGGACTGTTCTCCCCATGGATGACCCATGTTGTAGCAGAGTGTGAGGAGCTGCCCTCGTGGGAGGCCCCATGCTGGAGCAGTTCGTGAGGAGCTGCAGCCCATGGGAAGGATTCATATTTGAAAAGTTTGTGAGGCACTGTCTCCCTTGGGGAGGGACCTCACACTGTAGCAGTGAGAAATGTGAGGAGGCCTCCCTCTGAGAGGAAGCAGTGGCAAAGTCCATCTGTAAGGAACTAACTGTAACCCCCATCCTGTATCCCTTGCCCCTGGGCAGGAAGGAAGGGGAGTCCCAGGAAGAAGGAGGGGTGGAGACAGGTGTTTTAAGATTCAATTTTATTTCTTATCTCCCTGTTCTGATGGTTTGTTACTAAATTAATCCTTTTTTTCCCCAGTGCTGAGTCTGTTTTACCCATGATGCTAATTGTTGAATGATCTCTCCATCCTTAACTCACAAACGTCTCATTATATTTCTCTCTCTCCTGTCCGGTTTAGGAGGGGGAGTAATAGAATAATGTAGTGGACACCTGGCACCCAGCCAGGGCTAAACCACCACAGATAGTAACTCTGCCACTTCCCTTTCCAATGCTTCATAATTCTTTTGGTGAAGAATTTTTTTTTTTTTTTTTTAAATATCCTATCTAAGCCTCCTCTAATGCACCTTGAGGTAGTTTCCTCTCTTCTTTTCCCTTTTTACCTGGGAGGAGGGACCAACATCCATCTCACTACAACCTCCTTTCCAGTACCTATAACAATAATGTCTTCCCTGAGACATCGGTTCCCAGTAACTCAATGAAGTCTGTAAGGTGGTTCTGAGTTCCTTTAAGGAAACTTTATGAGAGCACTGTAATACGTTCATGCATGAAAGCATATATTTTGCTATATATGCATGTAAATGTCTATACTTTTGTATATATAATTTGTTTTATACATGTATACACATATATATACATGAAAGTACATATGGCACCAACTGTATGACATACTTGTGTTTGCATTTGTTTATATATCAATTTATTATTTATACCATCAACCCTGCTTTTTTATGTTTTAGAAAAAAGATACTGTTACATGAAAAAAACCCCTCTTATCAGATCTTATGTTCTTATATTTTTACACTACAGCAAAAAAATCATTATGTATTAAATAACTATGTAAGGCTAAAGGAGCATTTGCAAACTAGGAGAGTCTTTTGGTTTTGTTGTGGTTCAATAAGAAACCAAAATCTAACAGCATATCCTAGAGAAATACATTCTAGTGTGTTTGTTTTAGATAGAATGTCATGTGAATAGATATATTTAAGAGTCCAGAAGAGATAGCATAAGTAGGATCCATCTCCCATTACATCACCATTGAAAAGCTCAGGACGTGTGGGTCAGTTGACAGGACAATGACGTGGATCAAGAACTGGCTGAATGACAGAGCCCAGAGGGTGGTGACCAATGGAATCAAGATGGAAGCCTGTGGGCAGTGGGGTTCCACAGGGATCAGTTCTGGGACCAGACTTGTTCAATATCTTTATCAATGACCTGAATGAGGGGACAGACTGTACCCTCAGCAAGTTCCCTGCTGCCACCAAACTGGGAGGACTGGCTGATTCCCCAGAAGGCTGTGCTGCCATTCAGCGGGATCTTGACTGACTGGAGAGTTGGGCAGAGAGGAACATCCTGAGGTTCAACAAGGACAAGTGCAGAGTCCTGCACCTGGGGATGAACAGTCTCATGCATCAGTACAGGCTGGGGATTGACCTGCTGGACAGCAGCTCTGCAGAGAGATACTGGGGAGTTCTGCTTGACAATAAACTGAACATGAGCCAGCAACGTGCCCTCATGATCAAGAAGGCCAATGGCATCCTGGGATGCATCAAGAGGATTGTGGCCAGCAGTTTCTGCTCCCCCTCTTTTTTTTCTGTTGTATCCAGCGATAGGACAAAGGGCAATAGACTCAAACTGGAACACAAAAAGTTCCACTTAAGGAAAAACTTTTTATTGTAAGGGTGAGTGAGCCCTGGCACAGACTGCTCAGGAGAGTTGTGAAGTCTCTGTCTCTGGAGGTTTTCAAAACCCTCCTGAATGTGTTTTAAAAACCCTTCTGTGCAACCTGATCTAAGCGGACCTGTTTTACCAGGAGGATTGGACTATGTGATCTTTAGAGGTCCCTTCCAACCCCTACTATTCTGTGATTCTGTGACACGGTGACACTTCACCATTTACTTTTCTTGTTTCTTTAGAGAATAATGTTGATGCTTTGGCTACCTATAGACAATTTTCATACCTAATTTGGGAAAACATTCAAGCAATATTGCCACATTTTGCACTTTGAATTTTTTCAGAAGAAATGAAGCAACTTCATTGGTACCTGCTTAAAGACTTTTTTAAAATTTCCAACAAGTTTTTATGATTATTGAAACTTTTTGACTTCTGAAAATTAACTAGTAGGTACAGGAGATCAGAATGTGCTCACAGAGGCAAGAAACAATTTAACAATTACACTACCGGGACCTTGATATTCTAAACATCTCAAAAGAGTTAATATGGAGAATTCTGATTTCCTTCTCAAAGTGAGACCAGAGGTGACATGAGCAAACATTTCTTTCAGTACATCTGATTTTAATCCTTGCTTCCGTTTAGGAGTGTCAGAGAATAGAAGAAGTAATCCTAATCAAATTTATTCGGTTCCTAATTAGTTTGATGACTTGTGGTTGATATGTACTAATTAGGAGAGAGTGTAATATCATAAAAGCCCGACAGCAGGTCTCAAGGAGCATATAGAAAAGGTTAAATTAATTACTTTTTCAATAATAGGTCTAGTAGTCTTCCATGGGATCTGTATAAGGGGAAACTTTTGATTTCAAAAGGTTAAATGTGGGACACACCTCAGATAGCTTCATGGCCACAACTAAAGTAGATTTCTTACCACAATAAATCCAGCTATTTCTCTTTGTCTTGCAAGATTTTACACTACAGTCCAATTAGCTGTGGTACATGTTATCAGTTGGTAAATTAAACTTTGCCTTTATTATGTTTTCATTGCATTTCCAATAGTTTGTTCTGTAAAAAAGATGTGGCTTATGGTACGATCAAAGACATTATGTACCACCTATTTTGTACCATAATACTTAATATATTTAGTAGAATAAATATTGTAGTGGGAAATTCTTTAAACATCCAAAAGAAAGAATTAAAAAATATCATGTTGTATGCTGCAGATTATATAGGACACCCACACCATAGACTTTGTTTGCTCCTTTCTTTTGTGCTCTTTATTTCTATCTAGGTCTTTCATCTATCTATGGAATAATGGTAATAAACATAGGTTTGGAGCTCAAAGGTCTACTTATATCAATGTTTTTACTTTGATATAATGCTGCTGAGAAACAGAAAATAACCTTGCAAAGTCTTCACTTTCGTATCTGGTTTCTAACTTACCACATCTTTCTGCTTTTAAAAGTTAGTGAGGTTAGGACAAACTAAGCTAC
Source organism: Colius striatus (assembly GCF_028858725.1). Taxonomy (NCBI): domain Eukaryota; kingdom Metazoa; phylum Chordata; class Aves; order Coliiformes; family Coliidae; genus Colius; species Colius striatus. The sequence continues at coordinate 18,727,840 of NC_084790.1, read as the reverse complement.
TCGACTGATAATTTGATGGCTAACATTGATGCTTAAAGAAAAATAACGAACTCAAAAAGCAGAGTAACAGAGAAAATCCATCCCACATGAAAAGAAATGTCAGATCTTTCTTTTCTCTCTAGGACAGTCAAATTTGGCTTCTGTAAAAACATCAAAATTATTACAGAGTTACAGACAGATTAATCTCAACACTACAATGGTTATTTGATTAATAGGACAAACCCTTGCATACAGTACTATGTATCTTAATTATAGCATTAAACTCTTCTAATGATGAGTTAGACTAACAAAACATGTCAAACTTCATCTGCAACAAAGACCATTGTGATTTTTTAAAATTCTGTCTTTATCATGAAACTAAATACAACATCTTTTAAAGAATCCAGATAAACAGGTAAGTGGAAATGACTTATTACTGTCCTAAGAACACTGGTAGTAAATAGTTGTAGGTAATCAGCTTCTGCTGATTCATAAAAGAAAGAAGTTTTAAAAACCCTAGCTATCTACAGCTACTTAAGATACTTAAGAGTGAAATAGTTCTTTAAACACACAAGCATCTGACTGCAGTTCAGAAAAGTTTAAGTAAACTTTGAATGCAGGGTCTGTATTTTTCTTGGCCATAATGAAGGAATGTTTCTGCTAGTATTTGAAGCATAACAGCATCTTAGTTATTAAAATGTCTATATTTTCAAGGAATTGGGAATTTAGAAGTTGCCATCTTTGCCAGATATAAGTGAAAGTCAGATGTCTACATGCATTCTCAATGTGGTTCTGTGAGTTGCAGTCTGTTTCCAAGATTCATGAAACAGATTATTGATTATTTCAATGTTTTCAATCTTCAACTGCCCTTCCACTTGAAATTCTGTTACTTAGCATTTTGTTTTTAGAAGCAGAATGTAATGAAATTTGGGTAGATCACTGCTTTTTAAAATACTAGGAAATGTTTATAACCCATATTTTCCCTGGTCTAAAATTACTAGGAGTATTTTTTGTAGAAATGAGATCTGTAACTCACAGGATCTAGGAAGGACATAGGACATTTAAGTATTTAGCTCAAAGCTCAATCATGTTCTTTCTGTTAAAACAAAAGTTTGTTAACTGTACTTTTCAAACTAATGATCTATTACAATCCCAAGGAACAAGGACATATTTCTGTATAAAAGCAGAACCCTTAAGAAAGTTGTCAGTGTTTCAAGAACAGTTCAGAAAGAAATAACTACACTATTACTAGCACTGTGTTAAAAGTAGCTTGACGCTAATGAGAAATACACGTGCTTAAAGGAGTTACTAACTGTAACAACGGTTTGGAAACACTAGTATTGTAATGCAGAATGTTAAAACTCTGTATTTGTAGGTGTATAGCTTGTAGGTGTGTAGCGGTACTTTTATAAAATACTTTTGGTCAAGAAACAGTTTGTGAAGTGCTAGAGTGATGAACTACTGTTTAGGGTTTTATCCATTTCAAAAGGAAAAAAGTATTCCATTAAATGATTGGAACATGGGTGACAAGAAAGTGGGTATAATACATGCCTTAGAGAGAGGGGAGTTTGTATAAAAAGACAGTAATTATACATTGCAATATTACAGGGAAAAGATGTAATGTAATTGGGAGCTAAATGAGAAGCTAAGCATCACTGAATCCATCAATAACTGGGCTAGGGTCAATTCACCCAAACCCCTAAAGTAATTGGAAATTCACCCTAAAGTAATTGGTTACTGACATGTCTAGAATCAATCAAAAGTCAGTAACGAGCCTTTATCTATTTGTGTGAAACAGAGTTGTGAGTTTTAAAGTATATATGAAATACATGCTCCAAAAGAAAGTGAGTGTTCTTCTGTCAGATGGGAATGAACTTTCTGTTTCCCTCTGGATCAGTGATTCAGACAGTGGACATTGAATTGTTTCAAGTACCCTGTACTGCTAGTGAACAGTTGATTACATCCATTTAAGGTCTTAACATGCTACATAAACATACTGTCAATCTTTAAGTCCTAAGGGATCCACACAATTACCTGTCTGCTACACTGCTGGACCCAGTAGGACCTGGTACAAGTACTAGTGGGAGAGCAAGCATTGAGTCACACAATGGCATTGGAGTAATTTCTTCCCTTCTACTCACTGTTGGTATGAGAGTTTAGTGTCTGTATGATTGTTTCTCTCATATCCCACTTCCTCTTCCACTACAGGTTTCCCCTTCTTAAATAGTGAGCACAGAAGTGCCTGATTGGCTCAGCCTCAGCCAGAAATGGATCAAACTCGGAGCTAGGGGAGCTTCAAGCAGCTTCTTATAGGAGATGTGACTACATTCTTTCTCCGCTACCAAGAAACTCTGCCACATAAACACAATACAGAATTAGTGCTGCTCAACAGCAAGCAGTCCCACTGGTACAAGTCCACGGTGAGATTCAAAGAAAATAGGAAGCTGTCCATAGAAGTTTTATCTTTCAGCAGAGGTAGCCTTATATGGATGTAAATTTTCTTCTTATTGCAAAGAATGTGCTAAAGTGGCAACATAAACCCCTATTTTATTCAGTCTGCATTAACTGCCTGTCCACTTTTCTCTACTGTGCCACACTAAGCAGATTTTGTGTTTTATATAAAGAATAGATAAATTTCAGTAGTAGCTGATGTGTTCTCTGTTTGTAACATTTGATACTGCAAAGATCCATCAAAAATTATGTTTCTATCTCTATGAACAGCTCCTTGGAAATGGAAGAACTAGCTACATTTTTTTACAAAATCTTCATCTCTTTGTTTAGAAATCAAATGATAATTAGGTATCCTTATTTCACATCACCAAAAATCAGATGCTTGCACGATGAACTGCCAGGGGATAGCAAAACCATTTCAATGAAATAAGGATGAAGCGCATAAGAAATATAAGACATAAACAGAATTTGTTTCAAATGTAACCAATGAAGACAGCCTAACAATTTATTTGCACTTTGCATAATTGTTTTTCATTTACGAAGGCCTTTGCTCCTCATGTAGAAAAATATTTGAAAAAGAGGTGCAATCAGAGCAACCAGCATTCATTTTTTTAATATAGGAAGACAGTGAGGCTGTACCACCTCTGCCCTGACTTGAAACCAGGAACAGAAATTATTGGTGCCATCTGCAGCCTTGAATATTCATTTAAAGGACTCCAAGTGCTCTAACACAAGCATTATGGTGTTCAACAGCAATTTTCACTAAGCTAGATATACTTGTAGTCATTTTTTTTTAAAGTTTAAAGTCCTAAAAACAGAAAGAATTAAAAGACTGGAGAATGGCCATATCCTCTAGACTGGACAGGCATGCACTCTCTGGTTTACTAGGAATTGTATCCTTCGTCTCAATGCCTTTCTCACTGTATCTTAAATTATTTTCCTTCTTTATAGAAAGAAAACCAGGAGTTCCAAAATGTGTTTTGCAGTATGACCCAGCAACATTACTTGGCAATTTGCATACTATATTTTTGTGTGAGTGTGGTGGTTTAGCCCTGGCTGGGTGCCAGGTGCCCACCAAGTTGTTTTATCACTCCCCTTCCTAAAATGGACAAGGGAGGGTCGTGGTTTGGCCCAGCTAACTCAGAAGCATGAAGACAACTACTCACTCGGTGCCCCCCATTCACCCCCAATCCTCATTAGGATGGCAGAGACCCCAGCAAAATGTGGGGAAAAAAATAAGCAAGGTTGTGGATTGAGACAAGGGCAGGGAGGGCAGGTTCTTTCCAGCAGCTGTGGCTTCTGCCAATACAGGGTCCTTCACACTGGACGCAGTCCTTAACTAACATCTCTGGCATGGATTCTTCACCATGGTTGCAGCTTCTGCAGATAGAGGGTCGCTCTCTCAGGACATGGCCTCTTCAGGGTATAATTTTAATAATATAATATAATAGTTTTAGTTCCTTATGGATGGACTTTGCTGCTGCTTCTTCTCAGAGGGAGGCCTCCTCATATTTCCAACTGCAACACTGTGGGGTTCCTCCCCACAAGAGACAGTCCTTCACAAACTTTTCCAACATGAGTCCATCCCATGGGTTACAGTTCCTCACAAACTGCTCCAGCATGGGGCCTCTCACATGGACACCTCCTCACAGCCTACCCCAAAGTGGGTCCCAGTGGATATTGGGAGAACAGTCCGTCAGGTACTGACTGCACCAGTCTGAGTCCCTTACAGGATCAGCTACAGGGGAAGCTTACGGTAGATCTTTGTTTAAAGAAGTCACCCTTGTAGCCCCCAACCCCACTGCCAAAAACCTTGTGCAGGTAAAAGCATTACAATGAGTTAAGCCTGTCTGCCTTGACTTGGCTGATTGACTCTCCTCTCTCAACTTGAGTCAACCTCCTCTCTCAGCTTTCTAAATATTTGGCTCATTAGACTATCTATGACAAGTATTTCACAACCTTAATGGAGAAATTTTACTGTAAGACTTTGTCATATTCAATTTACTAATATAATCAACCTGAAGCCATCATTTAATGTGACATTGTATGTCCAGATGGGTGAAATATAATGAGAAATATTTTAGATTTTAATCTGATGATTGTTGGTGTAACTCTTCATTGAAATCAGAACTGCAGTTTCAAGATACTGACTGTACTTTCTAGGTGTCACAGTTTGCTATTTGATTTTAGCTTCTGAGAACTATTTTTATATGTTCCTTTTTAAAAACAAGGAATGTATTGGAGTGGATTGTTTTTCTGATTTTACATAAGATGTTGATCACTGTTTCCTTTCTTCTTTTTGGCATCTTAGACTTTAGAATAGATCTTAGCATTAATAGGAATAATGACATAGAAGTTGAGAGAACACAGTTTGCGAAGGAAATGTTTGGGTTGAAACTGCTTTGGTCAGCATTTTCATTGTTGTGTTTCTGTTGTTGACTCAAATGAGGGAACAACTGAGGGAAAAGTGCCTTAGAAAAAAGATGTATTGGTTGTCTCCTTTATCAGACTGCAAAAACGTGGCACTTGCTTCTGAATGCTATAAAGTTGTCAAGAGAATTTACAAAATCAGAATTTTGTGTTTTCTGAAGTTGTGCAGTAAACTTTGGTAAAAAAAGTTCAAAACAGATCCTTTTCAAACAACCTCTTTTATTTTTAAAGTGTGAAACTTGAAAGATGTCTTTTTTACATATAAAGCAAGTAGACATGGTAATATATTACTTCCTCTTTCCTATTTTGCAGTTATGTTACCATATCCAATTCATGTGTTTTTTTAGATAAGGATTCCAAATCTCTATATAATATCTGTTTTAAAACTAAATCTTAGCTGACTAATGAGTTAATAAATAACTAGTCCTTTTTTTTTTCTTCTTTGCTTCTTTGTCCTTGACCATTTTGATTTCCTAGAAATTATTCTAATAAGATCAGAGCTGACAAACATTTTAAACAAAATGTTAAAATAAGCTGAGCTATTGCTTGTATTGATGTTTCTAGTCATCAGATTTATTCTGCATTTCACTTTAATTCTTATATTTTGAGAACTTTTACTACTGTAAACATGTCTGCAAAAAGGAAAATATTTCAACAAACTCCTTATTTATTGCTTATTTTTATAGTTTTCTTAATTTTTTGTCCAAAAATCAATCCCCTGAGAAAGAAGTGGACCTGTTTAACTTTTACTAGTTTTCAGCTTTTCTTAGTTTCTCAAGTCTATGCTGAAGACTTTTACAGATCAAATTTTCACTACAAAAACAATACATAATTTTAAAATTCAAATTACTTGAGAATGTTACTCTACAATGGCAACAGATTTCTGTTTTTCCAGTTCTCTTCCTCTATCATCAATTGGAGTTTCTGATTCTAAGTGGCTGGCAAGTACACTGGTACTTCTGATTAATCAATAAATACACTTCATTGGATTAAGCCTTCTAGTTAATTAGTGCCTTTTTCTTTTTAAATTTTATATACATCATATCTCGTATAGTAGTCCGGAAATTTTGGATTTTTACGTTGCAAGAGATATTCTAGGTGTTTGGGGTTTAGGTTCTTATTTTCCTCCTCCTTACCCATATCTCTATTTTAAGAAGATTCGGTATTCTAAGGTAACTGATAGGAAAACCTAGATTAAATATTTTTACTGTTCCTTTCTGTTTTTTTACAAGTCAAACAGTTAGAGCTGACCTTGAGGAAAACAAGTGCTACTTGGAATTTTTTAGTCAAATTATGGAAGACTATTAAAATAAGAATTTGGAATCTGATCAAGAAAAGACAACAGAGATAAACAACATATAATCTTGAAATAAAAACTATGAATGTAGAGACAGCCTTGTGTCTTAGAATGGTCTTACCTGATATTTCCATTATCTCCTTTATTCCACGAAGACTTTGAGTTGCTTTTATTTCTGGCTCAAGGTCAGCTCTAACTGTTTGAATTGTAAAAAACCAGATATTAATATATAAGAAAACTCTTTTTGTCAAGTCATGAAAGATACCAAGTCAGTATGATTTTTATGTAAAAAAAAGGCATTTTAATCCTATTTTCCAGTTTAATTTCAATACTTGCAAAAAAAAGTTTTTGTAGACATACATTTACAAAATCAGATCACTATAATTATTCAAGGAACTTGTTTTGTTCCTCTGTTCTGCCTCATCATTTTACTGAAGAACATAGAAAGACCCTATTACAAATCCTGTAACTCTCACAAATTGGTGTCAGACCCTGTGCTAATACAAAATGTTCCATATTCTGTACCTGAATATCAACACGTCTCTTACTCTTTTCACGGGGATTCTGTGAATGTGGTTGGTGTGAGCCAAACCCAGGCTTTTCAGAAACATTACAAAAAACTCATGTCAGAAGAATCATAGAAACATGGCTAGCTGTTACAATGAAAGTTCTCGCATGTGAAGAAGTTCTTCAAGCCACTCTGTTATTGAGAACATAGTTAGAAACTACAACTTTTCACCTGCTGATGCCACTAAAGAAAATTGTCCTTCCAGACTCACTGAACTTTTTTTGTGAGCTCAACTTCCATTTTCTATTTACAATGTTACACACTATTGCATGACAACCACTTTAAAGAGAATTTACTTCCTATAGAAAGGACACCTGAGTGCCGGGGACAGCAAATTCTCAAAGAATAAAGCTGAGGGACATTTTGTCAATGAAACAAAATGAGCTGTAGCAGCTGGGTTATAGATGAGGTGAAAGACACTGATCATAAACACGGAAGATAGCATGCAAAAGAATTCCAAATAAAATAAAGGAAAAAAAAAAGTGAATACTCACAACTGACACTTACATTAGATCTGGACATCCTAAAAATCTAGTTCTCTGTTATCATTAAATAGTGATTCATCTTTTCAACACATGCCTTTCCCTTTTTCCTTATCTTTCAGATGAATCCACAATTAAAGAAAAGAGAACTTATCTGTGAAGTAAAACATGCAAACACACATCTCAGTAAGCAGGATATTATTTCGTAAAACAGAAAAAAACATGAAGAATCTTGTTTTATTTTAATTTTAGTGGACATCTAATAATAAAACATGTCTTTTATATTTAACTTCTTGGAGAAAGTTTTGAATTAAAGATTTGATTCTGCTACTCTGACAAGATTAAAATTCATATATGTCGGCTGTAGTAAATATATTCAGTGAGGTAACTTGGAATGGCAACTGAGATACTATTAAATGTTGAAGCCTGATCCCCAGCAACAGAATAAACAAAATAGTCTGCAAAATCTACTGCTTTGAACTAAATTAGTTACACGTGAAAAACACCCAAAACAATGAAACCTGTGATAAATATTCTCCCACAGGTTCTTGGCAAGGTTTGGATTAAAAAGTGAAAGAGTAAGGGGCATGGGCCTGAGTTCAAATTTGTGAAGAACCGTCAGAGTGAGTAGAGTTATCTGCATGAAGAAGGAAGGATTTGGGAGGAAAGTAGGAAGAAGATAATGAACTGTTGGTGATGTAGACTGATGTAAATTGCTATTTATACTCTTCTGCTTTACATAAGTCAGAGTTTATGTGAATCCTACTGTCCACCTCTCAGAAGCGTTCAAAAGATTCTCCAGAAGACAGCAGATTTCTACTCAGCTCATTGCTATTTTGGCACTGCTTGCTAGGGTCACCTTCTCTGCAAAAATCCCAGTAAAGAAAGGAAAGAGGAAATAAGCTGAATAAAATGTGAGGGGAAATTACTTCCTATAGCAACAAACAGTATTAACCTCACCTCCTACCAATTTCAGACATTCACCACAAGATTATGCCATTATGACTTTTCTGCTTGGGCAAGGAGGGTTTTTCCTCTCACAGATAAAAACAGTAGTGATATACAGCAGGTGCCAACGTTGACTTGACTAGTCACTTTTTAGTGCTTCTTTGAATTGCATTGATAATGTGCTTGAACAGCAGAAATAGTCTTGATGCTTTAAAACCATAAGAATGTATATCACCTGTCAAGTTTTGATGTGACTTACAGCATACTTATACAGCAAAATACCATCTTTACAGTAAAATCATGAGAATTGTCATAGGAAAGGTGGTGGTATAGTCAATTACCCTAAAACATACATGGCTAGGTAGCTGTTTACCATACCAGTTAATGTTCCTGGTGCTTGTTACTTTTGTGGTTGCTGTAGTTGCTGCATCAGATAGCAAAAAGGATGGAGTTCTCATGTCCAAGATTTGTCATACTCTTGGCTTTTATATAAAAATTCAGTTTAAAAAGTTTGAGACTATAGATGTAAACAAACTGTGGATTGGATTAAACAAGTATCTTGTTGACTGAGGAAGACAATGGCAAGTTATCCCAAGCAGGGTTATTAAATATGCCTCTCTATTCATTTGGAGGAAAGTGTTAATATTTTTAAATGAAACCTATGATTACAGAATACCTCATAAAAATAGTAGATATTGATGAAGTTTTTGTTTCCTTTTCTATTTCTTATGCCTGCTTCTCCTGCTGTATTGTACTGTATCTTGACAGCTATTTAATTTTAAATTAATATTTTCTTTTTAAGTTAATGTTTATCAACATTGAATTTTAAAATAAAGATACAATGCTATTTGAAGAAAATGGAAAACACAGCATTTTTTAATGAAAGGGAAAGGAAGAAAGATATCAGAAAAAATATCAATTGTCCCCTCAAAAGGCATATTTTCTTCTTTTTGAAAGCACACTTCTGTATCTTTTCTGTGTAGCACAAAGATAAACTTTTTAAATGAAGATGAAAATGTCATTACTCTTCCCTAATTTAATAAGCTCTAGTATTTATAGTAATCAGATATCTTTTAATACTCAATGGCAGGGAGTAACTGATTATTTAGATCTAATTTTAAGAATTGCTGATGTAATTACAGCTATGAATAATTTTAAAAATGGAAATAAATATTGCATTTTGTTCCTGCAGTCCTCTGTCACAATAAAATGTTCATTTTAATCACACAATAAAATGTCCATTTATGTAAAATTTCTTAGGACTGTTTAGATGTATATTCTGATTACATACTTGATGGGTAACATATATGATCTGAATCCATGAGCATTGTTTTATTAATTTTTTCTGTAAAGTGAGCTAATCTTGTTATATAGTTTATTAGCCTCTGTGGAACACATTTTGCTTATGTCCCCACTCAAAATGTCCCAAACTTATGGAAGTGAATAAAAGCTTATGAGAACAGTTGCTGTTTAATCAATTAATTAATTAATTAAAGGGGATTTTTGTGTGTAGAGATGTATCCTACTGATGAATGTGGTCTGTTTTGTGATGGTCTTCAGTCTTGAAACATCTCAACTGAATAGTTTACTTTTTTTTTTTCTCTCCTTACCTCCAAGAATCACAGCGCTTAGTACAGGGAAGCATAACCACTGAAACAACTGCCCACATTCAGTGAAGCCAATTTGTATATGCTCAGCAAGTCAGTTATATTCCATGTGGCATTGTCCTACTCCATACATGTGTACAAACATTAATTCTACAGTACTACATGAGAGGTCCAAGATTTCCTGGACATCTGCATGATCACAAGTATCCTTCACTGTCTGATAATCTCTAGACAGAAGTTACAGAATGGTAGCTATAAGATTACATCCTGGATGTAATTACAGTACAGATGATGAGATGGACCTTATATGCAACCTCTGCAGCACGAGGTGTTTCCAGTCACTGAGTGGGTCAGTCCTTGTTTTGTGCAGTTAAATCTCAAAAACCCCCAGCTATGAACCCCATCCCCTCCTCTGGGCATGCTGTTCCAGTGCAGGAAATTGTTTCACTTACTGTCCAATCTGACTTGCTAAACTTGCAATTTGTGGTGAGTATCACTTTTTAGGGGATTTATCAATAACATGAGAATCTGTCTTGCGTTTGTAGCTCACTTTCAAATAGCCATAGGATGATATTATATTGTCCCTTAGCCTACTATCCACCAGTCAATACCCATCAATTGCTGCAGGAATTACACAAATACTAAGTTAACAGCTGTATCAAGGTTAACTGTAACCATCTGTAACCACCTGTTAGACGAATATAAATACAAGCATATGTACACTGAGACACTAATCTGACATCTAATTGACCCAGGACTGGGGAAGTGCAGAAAATTCATCCTATGTGTGACTCCTCAGCTACATCATAGTATTATTCACTGCCGTTAAGGCACTGGGCCCAGTGATGCAAAACAGTCTGATCTAGATAAAGAGAGAGAATCTTGTGAGTTCTACCTGTCAAACTGCTATGCTATGAAAATTTGATCCCTAAACAATGGAACTGAGTAAAAATCTGATCACTGCAGGAGCAGATAGTAGTGTTTGCAGCTTCAGGATAGACTTTAGGCACATATTCACCATCTGCCTGCACAGCATTTTCTCAAATTTTTGATAAATGTTTAGTTTATGGCCACTAAAACTTATGAGCATTATGAGACAAGTTACTAAGTCTTACATTCAAGCAATCTTTTTTTTTTTTTTCCCATAGTTTACTGTTAGTTAGAGAAATAACTTGTAAGGGCTCTACAGAGCATCTCCTTCCGACTCCCTCACAGCTATGGGCTTAGAGAAATCATCTGTTTTTGTTTAACTCAACACTTTGCTTTTTCTATCTATTCTTATTATAAAATGTGTGAAATATATCTTTTATAACCCTCAGAGGTTTCTTAATGATAATTTCTTTTTTTCAAAATATGTGCAAGTTAATGGTGCTTCAAGTCCTCTTGCTATTTTGACACCTGTTGTTTCATTTTCTTTCTCAGTTTAATATGGAGTTTTTTTTTCCCTCAGAATGTAACAATTGTTTCTCTTACAGTCAGTTGCCAAGGTTGTGTACCTTTGATTTCTATACTAGATCCTGTTTTGAATTTGATGCCTGTGCTTATTATTATTATAAAGGTTTGGTCTTTGCTCATCACTTGATCTCTGTTTGCTTTATCATAATTTTGAATTTTCAGTTTAAAAATTATTTAATTTGGCTGTGTTCTCAAGAGGAGAGAGCCAAGCATTTTCAATTCCTGCTTAAATAAATACATTAATTAATCTGGGTTAAAGTTATACTGGTATTTATTTAAGCAGGGACTGAAATAAATTTAGAATATTTTTATACTAGACTAACAGATGAACTCTAAACTTCCCCAAGCTGATTTGTCAGTAATTTCAGAAGTTCATGATAGTTGTTACTACTTTCTGACCTTTTTTTAAAAAAAAATAAGCAACCAACATTTAATTATATCATCAAGAAATAAAAATGATGGCATATATCTTAGCAAGAAAAAAAGAGAGAGATCAGTTTTTCATTTACATTTCCAAGATGTCCGGTTGATACTAGACTAGTCTAGTCAGTTGGAGATGGGCTTGTCGTCAAGTTTCATTCACACACATGGTATTTCTGGTTACTCTACACTCAGTGACAGGGCAGTTTTATGGTAATAAAAGTTATCAATGCACTTGATTTGAGGCATTTGTTCTTCTAAACTTGAGCCTGAATTAATTTATTAAAAGTGATGTGATAGCATTTTTCCATAAACTTGATGCTTCCTTTTGTACAAGTGTCATTAACCACCACACATTTACTAAATTGGATGGATGTTGTAGCTGTGTCAGAGACAACAATGCCTTTAGTTGCTTTACTGTCATTTCTTGGGATCATACAATCCCTTATACATGTTGTTTTCTATCACATGCCACCATAAGGAAGATATACATGATATAAAGGCTAAAGTTTTTGGGATAAGGATACCCCAACCATTAGTGTGAACATAATAGTGAAGATAATCTGGAACATCAGTGGTAGGAGATGCATCCTAGGCTTTCAGGGTTCAGTGGCTTTTATTTCCCGAGGCAAGGATGATTTATACAGCTATTATATATATGTTACTCATATGTTTTTTCACATAGGAATAACTGATTTATTCTAAACTTTTGTACAGAAAGAGACAGGATTTAATATTTTCTATGTCTGATTGAACTACGTGGGGCTGATTTAGTTGTGTACATCTTTCAATAGCAGCAGAGCTCTCGAATTTTGGAATTTTAATAGTTTTTATATTGTAAAATTGCCATGGACGGGAATTGCAAAGGAAATCAGTGTAAAATACTTTTCGTCACAACTCTCACTGTGCTAGTTACCTGCTTAAAAGAGTTGATTTCAGGCTTACTGCTGTGATTTGCACAACAAGCAGAATATTTTCTGACTTCCCCAGAAACTATTTTTCTCTCTGTGGGCACAGTGCTTTATGTAATTACAATGGGCAATAACAATGCAAGCCAATAGGGCCAATGGTTTGGCTATCAAAGTCTGAGGAAGGTAAAAAATGGAATTTGACACCCATTGAAGTCGCTTGTTACCTGTATTCCACATTTAGACCATTTGTTTCTGTGAGTGAACAGCAATCTGCCCTGAGCTTTATTCAAATCATTGAACTGGAATTAAACAGCAATTTTTAACCCCCAAATCTGTAGAGTGCCATGAAAGAGGGATCATCTCATATGTAGTTTCTTTTCCATTGTGTATCAATAGGAAAATGTTTCATTATTTCTCAGGATGCTATCTATACAGTAAGGAAAGACCAGATGTGTTAAGCTCTTCAGGTATGATTGGATTTTTATCATCACGGGTAAATTGCGGTTTCCATGTGATGAGCTTCCATACATCTATAAATTCAATTTCATCTGTAATAAATTTATCTACTGCTAATGCTACAAAAAAAAAAGTTGGCTTCATCCAAATGTTTAAGCCAGCTTCCGTGAAGAACTTTCATTCTACAGATAGATGCGCTCAAGTGAACATAACCATTGCAAATACTTCTGTCCCTTGCAAACAAGAGCTTTCTGCAAGATAGTGAAATGCCCAAGGATTTTGGACTTCAGTGACTTTGTGTTCTGTATTTCACTTTACCTGGCTGTGAAATGGCAAAAGACTTCCTATCTGTCTTTGCATAATGTTTTGAAAGATGACTGTGAAGCCTTCAGTGGACACATGTAAGACAGTAAAGAAATATCTTATGAATAAGTTTGTAATAAAATGAGTATGACAATCTAAATGGCTCTACATTTTTCTAATGTAACCCCTAACACCTGTGTAAAGATCTGAGCAGCTGAAACATTGCTAATGTTACCTCAACACTTGCAGGACCAATTTTTTGAAGGCATTAACTTCTATGGTTTTCTCTCAGTCATTCTGAGTCTGTGAGTCACCAGTTCCCCTGATCTGTTGAGCTATGGGCCTGAACTGTCTCCAGTTTTCCTTTTGTCATTTATATACTTGTAGAAACCTTTCTTCATGCCTTTCACGATCTCCAGGTTAAACTCCTTGGCTTTTGTAACCTTATGTCTGCAAGATCAGATGGAAACTTTATATTTCTCCTGGGTCATTTGCTCCTGCTTCTGCCCTGCAACTCTTGCTCATCCATGAAGGCCTCCTGCTGCATTTGCATTTGTCAGGATAGGACCTTTTTGAGCTCAGAGGTGGTGATCCTTGATTATCAGCTGACACTACTGTACCTCTCTTCTCTACACAGTATCCTTAGAGGCAATGCTCTGAAGAGGTTAAGTTTGCTCTCCCAAAATCTAAGGCTATGTTCCTGCTTTTGGCCTACTATCTCCCCTTTGGATCCTGACCTCCACTGTCTCATGGTCACTGCAGTCAAGCACACCTCTGATTTTCACTTACCCCAGCAGTTCTTCCTGCTTTGTTAAGGATCAGGTCCAGCATAGAACCTTTGCTGTGTTGGCTTCTCAGTTACCTGTGCCAGGAAGCTGCCATCAATGTACTGAAGAAATCTCCCAGGTTGCTGGAGCCCTGATCTATTGTCATTTCAGCAGATACCAGGATGTTTAAAGTCTCTTGAAGACCAGAGCTTGTGAACATGAGATTTCTTCTAGTTGTTTCTAGAAAAACTCATCTTCTTCTTCTGGACCAGGTGGTCTAAGGAGATACCTAATAAAATAACACTCAGATTGTCTGCCTGACCTGTTTTTCACTAACTCCTGACTTATCCTAGGGTGGAGCTCTGAGCATTTCTGGTGGTTTCTTACAGACAGTGTCACTCCCTCTCCTAGCCTTGCCAGTCTGCCCTACCTAAAAATCTGTATTCCTTCATCATACCACTCAAGGCACTACCCACTTTTGCACATGAGTAGTGCCAAGAAAATTTGATATGAACTTGGCTTGAAAATACTATGTATACCTTACAGTCAATATATATAAATGTTTCTATTATGTTTGGATTGTGACTTTTAAAGCAAGATTCAGAGGTCTGATTTGAGAAAAAGATCTTTAAGATCTTAAAACCTAGGTTGAAACTTCCAAAAGAATTTGATGTGAATTGTCAAAATCATATAATGTCACACATTCTTTTTTAATCTCATGAATATAAAATTTTGAGAGTTTTTTGTATATAGTGAAAACTGCTGGGAAAAGTTTTCTTTGGAGCTTTGGACTAGATTTGTCACATTCTTAAAAGGAGTTCATTGTATGTGAAAATTTTAGCAAGATAAGACAGAAAATTTCATCTCTCCTAATATGTGTACGAGATATGAGATATGAGATATAAACAGTTGTTTCGATTTTGTGTGAATCATTGCATGGAAGCTGTGGATAAATATGTTTACTGTCTGCAGCTTTCTGAAAGTAAATTTATAAGCTCAGCCAGCACATATGTAAGTTAGAATGATTTTGGAAAATTGCTTCTCTAGAACAATAGGCAATTTCACTACCTCGTTTAGAGAATAGTCAGCAGCTTCTGTCCATTACACAAAACAATCAGAAACTTGGCTTCTTCAGTAAACAGGCTACAAAATAACTTATTTAGCAAACAAATTCAGAAGACTTCATTTGTTCACTTTTCAAAATGAGCTACCATGTGTTGTTTAAAGAGGTGTTTATAATGTTCCATTAGAGATTATATAAATCTCAGAAAATTTCCTAAAGGAAACATGGGGCCCTATCTGCTAACTTGTCATAAAATGTTCATTTTTTTATAAAGTAATATTTATGATTTGTGTATTTGGTCTTCTCCATGTAATAATCTTTGAGATGCACTATCAATTTCACCAGTGATTTTAATTTCTAGGGTCTATCTGTGTACATTATTTCAGGCATAATATAGGTATTTGCATATCAGTATTACTGCTTTTCTGCTACTGAATACAGATATGCAGAAATGTGTTATACATCTCCCTTCTTGCATCCTTTAATTAAGTTCTTATTTCTGCATGTATTGTTATTCAGCAGCAAGGCAGGGTGACATTTTAAATAGTCCTAAGTGATAACATAGGCGAGGCAGATGTATGGCTGTATAAGTGACAAAGCAGAGTCTAGGGGAGAGAAAGGCCATAAACACAGACATCTGTAGGTGAATATTAAAAGATGTTCCCATTTGCTTGCAAAGATCATGCAAATCTGTGCTGGCAGGGCTCATTTTATGACTATAAATGCCCCAAACCAACATCTCAAACAAAAGAATCACATTTGCCAACACAAGCATGCATAAAATGTCCATCTATCAATTTAGCCCTTCACCTTGATTGGTTCCCAACCAACACAAACTTTCCAAAATCACAGTGATTGGTCAAAAAAAGATACCAGTCCCTTTGTTTTAGTAACAACTAAGGTAACAGCTAAGGTAACCTTACAAATACATTCACCAGGGTCTTGTAGCTAAGGTAACAGGTCCCCATCAGGTGTGGTATGTAACTCCTGCAGTTTGATTCTTATGTGATTCAAATGAATTCTTACTTAACCAATAGGTGTTGACTTATTTGCAAGTGCTTAGCTAATTAATTGAACTATTACTATTACACTATTAACAAGTGCTTAACAAGTGCTTGACTACTTATTGTGATGATAAGTTGATAACTAAAATAATTGTGTATCTGCAACATTTCCCCCCTTTGAAAGTATTGATAATGACATTCCAATACTTTCACTCTTGTATTTCTGTTGTCTCCATAACAAAACCATGATTGTCATATGGTGGTGGGTCACCTTTGAAGGAATCATTGTTTCTTGACAATGCTGTCAAGATTCGATTGCTTTCGTGTTCTTTGTATTATTTCTCTTTTGATGCAGCAATATGCCAAATAGATTGCCAGAAACATTATAATCAATAGCAGAAGTGTTTCAATCAGTGACTTTATTCAGAATTTTAGGTCCAGTCCCAGTATCTCAAAAACTTTATGTATCCAAGATGTGGTCATGTCTTACCTAATTTCTTGGCATTGGCATTACCTGCTCTGAGTCTGTTTCTGTTTGGACTGGAGTCTGGGCCTGAGCATTCAATACAAATTAATTTGTCCATCCAATTTTGATCCATGTTTCCACCACCATAGACTGAAAAACCAACAAAAACAAAAACTTAGTCATGTTTCAGAGTTAACTTCAATATCTCAAGATCTCCTACAACTCTCCCACTTCCATGGGCTTGATGGTGTCTTCTTCACTCTAGTCTAGTGGATCCAGGCATCTGATTCAGCAATCTTGATTGCAGTGAAGGTGGTCAGCAACACCTGGTATGGTCCCTTCCACCTTCCTTGCAGAGGTTCTTCATTCCAGGTCTTTGTATGGACAATCTTCAGGCAGGATGTCTACTGGATTTTTCCAAAGTCAGAGGTCGATTCTACACTACTGCACTTTGGAGCCTGTTCAGGGTTTTTCCAAGAGGAAGCAAATAGTTATACACATCTTGTTTTCCCATCACATGCATGTTTGGACTTGGTTCAGGAACCTCATAGGGTTTTCCATACATACTTACTGACATTCCACTTTGAGGTTTCGCTCTTATTTGTAGCAATGCAAGCAGAAGTGCCTGAGGCCATTTTAATTTAGCCTCCTGACAAATTTTTCTAATTTCTCTTTTTAGGGTCTGATTCATTCTTTCCACTTTTCCACTTGATTGGTGTCTCCAAGGGGCATGTAAATCCCAGGAAACTCCTAGGACTTTGCTTACCTCTTGTACCACATTGGCCACGAAATGTGGTCCTCTGTCTGAAGATATTCCAAATGGAACTCCAAACCTTGGAATAATTTCTTGCAGGAGCCATTTAACTGTTTCCTTAGCCTGATTGGTGCGAGAGGGAAAGGCTTCTGGCCATCCTGAAAAGGTGTCAATCCCAACCAACACATATTTATTTCCATTACATTTAGGTAATTCTGTAAAATCAATTTGCCAATAATCTCCTGGTCCCACTCCAGTTTTTATTTTGCCCATCTGTACTCTTTTTTTGTACTCTTGGATTGTTCTTTAAACAAATTTCACATTTCACCATTACTGATTTGGCCATTTCCAACATTTGTATTGATATTACACTTCTTCTCAGAAGCTGAGTCATAGCTTCTGCACCCCAAGGACACTCCCTATGCTTTGTTTGCAAAATCTCTCTCATGATTAAGGGAGGCAATACTACCTGACCTGTACTTGTCGTCCACCATTCTTCTGAATTTTTCTCTGCATTTAGTAACTTTGCCAATTTCTCATCCTATCCTGAATATTTTAGTGGCTCCTTAAGGAAGTTCTACTGTTCTGGTGGGGGTGATTGCCATTTGTGAGACTGTGTGTTGTGCTATTTTCCTAGCAGTCTGATCTGCTAATCTGTTTCCATCAATTATCTTCGAGTTCCCTGTCTGATGTGTTTTATAGTGCATGATTGCTACTTGAACTGGTTCCTGCACTGCCGCCAGCAGTTGCAAGATTTCCTTTTGATGCTTAATGTTTGTTCCCTGGGACAGTAGTCCTCTTTCTTTCCACAGGGCGCCATGGACATGGACTACTCCAAAAGCATATTTTGAATCAGTCCAAATACTAACTCGTTTTCCTTTACTTAATTCCAAAGCATGTGTCAATGCAATCAGTTCTGTCTTCTGTGCAATGCATTTGCTTCTATTACCGTGTTTTCGGTTGTTAGCACATATCCTGCGTGGTGAGTACCATTCATGACGAAGCTGCTGCCATCTGTGAATGGTTCCCATTCAGGGTTTTCAAGAGGATCATCCTTCAGGTCCTTTCTGCTGGAATATGTATGTTCAATGGTTGCAATGCAGTTGTGTTCCAGTTGTTGTTCTTCCTGTGAAGCACTCAGAAACACTGCAGGATTTAGAAGGTTAGTTTTTTTCAACACTATATCATCCTGCTCAGTGAGAATTACCTGGTATTTCATCATTCAGCTCGGGGATAACCAATGTCCCCTCTTTTGCTCCAACACTGTGGTTACCATATGTGGGACATAGACTGTAACAATCCTTCCCAAGGTCATCTTTCTTGCTTCTTGGATCAGTGTGACCGTTGCAGCTACTGCTCGCAAGCAAGAAGGCCATCCCTTGCTCACCAGGTCCGGTTGTTTGGAAAAATATCCCACTGGTCTCTTCCAGCTTCCTAGTTTCTGTGTCAGAACTCCTAGAGCCAAACACTGTTGTTCATGAACAAATAACTGAAAGTCTTTGGTTAAATCTGGCAAGCCTAAGGCTGGGACTGTCATCAGAGCTATTTTAAGCTTCCGTAAAACTTCCTGCTGTTCTTTGCCCCATGTAAAAGGGGTAGATTTTTGGGCTTCATATAATGGTTTGACTATAAGACTATAATCCATGATCCAGAGCCTGCACCATCCTGTCATTTCCAAAAATGCCCCAAATTCATGCACAGTGTGTGGTTCCAGAATAGCACAAATCACTTCCTTTTGATTTGTCCCCAGCCTCCATTCTCCTTTTGAAACTTCGAGGCCCAAATATATCACTGTTTAGCTGCTATTTGAGCTTTTTCCTTTGATACCTTTTACCTGTTTAATCCCAAAAAGTTTAAAAGTTCAGTGGTTACCTGTATGCAGGCTGACCTTTCTGTTGTGGCAATTAGGATGTCATCCACATATTGGAGAAGCAAATGCTCTGGTCTCGGTGTCACTGTCTTCTCATTAGTCCAAAGTTCCAGTTCTTTTGCTAGTTGTCTTCCAAAGATAGTCGGGCTGTTCTTGAATCCTTGGGGTAGCCGTGTCCATGTTAACTGTACCTTGCATCCCGTTTGGGGGCTTTCCCACTCAAAAGCAAATAGTTTAGGACTTTCCTTTTACAAAGGGATACAAAAGAAAACATCTTTTAAATCAAGCACTGTAAACCACTGATAATTTTCTCTCAGGGCTGTGAGTAAGGTATATGGATTTGCTACGACTGCATGTATATCTTTCACAATCTGATTTATGGGTCTTAAGTCCTGAACTAACCTATACTCTGACTCACATTCTTCTAGAATTTGATATTTCAGAAATTTATCAATTAGTACTTTTAATCCTTGTTTTGCCTCAGGTTTTATTGGGTATTGTCTCACCCTGACTGATTTTACTTTTTCTTTTATTTCAATTTTTACTGGTTGTGTCAATTTTGATTTTCCTGGAATCTCAGTTTCCCACATATTGAGATCACTGCATTCTCCACTTCTGGAGGTAATTCTAGCACCTTTGGATTTTTTTTTCTTTTATCATCAATATTTGTCCTGTCTTTGATTCAGGTATTTTTAGTAACAAGTCTCTGTTTTCAAAGATAATTTGTACGTTTAATTTAGACAACAAGTCCCTCCCCATCAGGGTATGGGACATTCTGAAGCATACAAATATTCATATGTTATAACTTTGTTGCCAAATTGTAAATTTAAGGGTTGCAAAAATGTCCGATTTTCCTCTTTCCCTGTGACTCCCACAATATTTGCAGTTTTAGTTCCTATTGCTCCTCTAGATGTATTTAAAACTGAACACATTACTCCCATGTTTATATTGGGTTCTATTCTCTGTTGGGTTTTTTTTCTTTTTTTTTTTTTTGTTTTTTTTTTCCTTTTTTTTTTTCCTCTTTCTCCCTTTATCTGGGTGCTCCTTATAGGAGTCAGTTGATTTTTTTGTTTTTTCTCAGAGAATTAAATCAGAAGGTGACAAAGGAACTTTCATGTGTACTGGTTCATTCTGCCCAACTCCTTGCCTTAATGGGGCAATTATATGCTGTTTGACTTTAGAATTTAGGGGATCTTTAAGGTGGTTATTAAATGAGTACAGCATTGAGTTCTCTTGGACACCAACGAGGAAGGTTCTGTGTCAGAGTCCTCATTTTTCCACATTACTACTACCTGGACAGGGCTGGGAGCCCTCCCTGGAACCAGCACTCCAGGATGTATCCTTGTCAGGTTGCTGGATCCCTGTTCAGGTTCATGTTGCAACAGTAGGATACACTAAGTTATTTATCAAAGCACTTTCTATGATGTGTCTCCCTTCTATGCTAGGAACTGACTCAGATAATCCTCTTATCTCCAAGAGATTTCCAGTGGTTGACCTTTACTATTTTACAGCCAAGTTGCATGTCTGCTGCAGGTCAACAAAAAATTGACTGTAGCTTAGTTTCCAAAAAAGAATAAAACTATTGCAGTTGTTTTGAGCAAATGAACATCAGGAATACCAAATTTCACCCAGTTTAGGACTACAATGAGCTGGTCAAGGGTTTGAGAAACAAACTTTGCTGTGATGAAACAAAGATCCTAAGTGAACCCATCAGGAATTCACCCACAGAGTGAATAGAGACAGGCTCAGCATGTATGGAAGATGATTGCTCAAAAAAATATGTGTTTGATGGATATAAATAGATAAGCAAGATTATAAATTGCAGGAGAGAGAGATATTCTGTGGAGGAAAGTAGCAGAATGAGCAAGAGTCTTTCTGAAGCAGGCTGTGAATAAGTGTAGTCAAATCCTTTGAAACACAAGTTCTGTTGGTCTTCCTGTTCATGAAACAAGCTTTTCTTCTGGACTTTTTTAAAGCTTTCCCACTTGCAGTTTTATTTGGAAGATATGTAGATCAAAAATATATTTTTGTAATCTATTATCTTACCTAGACTTGGTTTTACCAAGTGTTTTACCAAATATGAAGGAAACTTGTTAGTAGCAATCTCTGTAAAAAAAAAACCACAATTTACAGCTATCGTGGTTTAGGCCTATCTAGGAACAAAGGACCACGACCAGCCATAAGCACAGAGGACCTTTGGAATGCCCTAAGGACAGGGATGGCTCATCCACCATTCGTGGCAGCTCCTCTCTGCCTCTTGTGTGGGTCTCTGTGGGCCATAGACACTCCAGCATGGCCTGAGCCACCTCCTCACACAGTATCCTGCCCATCCAGGCACAAACACCTGGAGCTGTTGATGGCTCTCAGTCCTACCATTACCTTCTATGGGTTGCAGGGGGATACCCAGTGCTCTTGCCATAGATTGCAGAAAGGTTGCTCCTCCTTCCTTCCTCTTTCTCTGACTGTGAGGTCCACGTGTTCAACTTCATCTTGTACCACTCCTACACCTCCTCTTCTAGCTCAGGTTTCCCTTCTTATGTAACGACAGCAGAGGTGCCAGATTGGCCTGACATGTCTGAAGGCGGGTCCACCTCAGAGCTGGGGGATGTTTCAAGAACTGCTTACTGGAATAGCACTGCAGCTCCCTCCCCCTGATACTAATCAAAAAAATGACTCCACACAAACCCATGAGAGCAGCATAAAGATCAGACCTATGAGTCTGTTTCACTGTGCTTATCAGTCCAGTTTCAAATCAGTCCTCTGATTTGAAAATTATTTACTATTATTTTGTTGCAGTCATACAAGAGGACTAAAACTTCAATGTTAAATTTTCTGTTCTGCTATAAAAGGCTGTGGTGGTTTGACCATGGCTGGATGCCAGGTGCCTACCATGCTGCTCTATCACCCCTCTCCTCAGCAAGCCAGGGAGGGGACGAAATAAGATGAGAGTCCCATGGGTTGAAATAAAAGTAGTTTAATAAAGAAATAGAAAAGTGACCTGCTCAAGAAGTGAAGCAAAGCAAATAAAATTGTTACTGTCTACTTCCCATCAGTAGTGATGTCCAACCATCTCCTAAGAAGCAGGGCCTTGGTATGCATAATGGTTGTTTTTGGAAGGGCAAAAGTGAATCTTGCCCTTACTTCCTGCTCCTCTCCCCCAGTTTATGTTACTGAGCTGATGTCACATGGTATGGAATATCTCCTTGGTCAGCCTGGGTCAGCTGTCCTCGCCATGACTCCTCCCAAGATCCTGCCTACCCACAGCTATTGGTGAAGGTGGGGGAAGGAATACTGGAGGGACAGCCTTGATGCTGTGTGAGCAGTAGTCATAACATTGATGTGCTATCAATACCAACAGTAAGCACAGCACTGCTAGAGCTGATGTGGAAAATCGTCACCACCCCAGACCCACTATAAAGGGTAATTTCAGCGAGGTCATCCATGGAAAACCCTAAACTAAGCTAAAATCTTGTACACAGTTCTTTCACCCTGCTTTTCCACTGACTGCAGGGGAGCTATGTCCAATTTAGGTAAATTATGGACCCATTTGTAATTTTCCATGTGTTCAATAACAAAGGAAACTCTCTACTGAAGTGCTTTAAGAGGCATCTAACTTCCAAACCAAGATTTATGATTTTGCTTCCAGCTTCTTTGCTAATAAACATTTCAGAACTACAGCAACAACACTGTCCTGGAACTTCATTGTCTTCTCACTGCACAGCTCTACAGAATGAAGATTAACAGCATCAAGAAAAATGTTTTCCCGAACAGGATTATCTAAAGATTTTTGTACATATAGCTGGTGAAGATCTGTCCTCATGTGAGTGCAGAGTCGATATGCAGCTACCTTTACTTCAGTCATTAGACGTACTTTATTCTGTTCCCTTGGTTTCTGGTAACTTACGACAGTATTTCTTGTAAGAACAGTTTTCTTCATCAATATCTACTGTTTCTGTCTGAATCCCTCTGGGACTTCTTCCTCATTATGTATAGGAATTGTCAACAATCCTACATATTTAGTTTTCTGACAGGTCTCCGTTCTTTCAATTTTCCTCTCCATGCTCAGTTTAGCCTGCCTCACACCAACTGTAAAGCTTGTATTAGCTTTCATCATTTCAGATTTATTTTGAAATTCCTCAGCTTAACTTTCTATATCTTTTATATGATTATCTAGCCTTGTGCTTTTATTAAGATAATAGTGTTTTATGGCTCAAATATTGACTGAGGCTACCTGGACTCTGTTTCCACTTCAGACAGAAAGATTGCTTGCAGTCATTGTGTCCCTGTACTCTAGCATTAAGTGAGGAAACTGCGTTCTCATTTCCAGGCATTACATGAAGCATACTTCACTAACAACTGTGATAAAATGTTATTGGAAGACAGTGAAGTGCCATTATCAGTCTTTTGACTTTTAAAACACATTCAGTTTTTCATGATCATTTAATCAAAAAGAGGTTAGCATTAAGGTTCCTTGACTTATTGCAAGACACTCTTTTCACCATTTTCCTTTGGGAGTAATACAAATACTTTAATTGAAATATTTAGTTTAATACTCCAGGAAATTTATAAAAACTCCTCCAAACCCAAACCCTACAGTTCCTAGTACAGTGATAGCAAGACAACCAGACTGCTACTGCTGCTGCTGCTGCTGCTGCTGCTGCTACTACTACTACTACTACTGCTACTAGTACTACAAGGTACAAGAGCTTCTTCTGTGGGAGCATAACTTCCTGGCTTTTATTTCAAGCACTTGATTTTGCAGCCTAATATAGTCTTTTAACATAGTTCGTTTTATGTTCAGATAAAAATCAAGGCCCAAAGTTAGTAAAATGCTGCCTCTGCTTTATCAAATACATTAAGATTATTAAAAAACAATCAGTAATTCCTTGACAACAAGTTGCTTCTAAGCTGTGGAATGGAGAACAATACAGAACAAGTAAGACAGGACACATAATGCACAATAACACTGTGCATACACATAATTTTCACAGATGTTTCCTATTAACAAGGCTACTTAAGGGTTCATTTATTGTGTTCTTTGTTTCTTCCAACAAGCAGAAAGATTTTTTTTTTTTTTTTAATTCAAGGCTGCTTTAATATTTGATAACCTCATAAGTTATGGAAAAGTTTTATCAGAAAGAAATTCTGATATGTGACTGGAATGACTCGAAAGAGGTATCCATCAGCACTTAGTGGAGCAGAACATTTTATTTACAACATATGATACTATTCCATCTATGTATGCAAGTGTTTCTAAGAGATAAGTATTTAGGAAAACTGAGCTAAAAAGAGGTAAAGTGATTTCTCCTTTCAGCTAATATGAAACACAGATTTATTACACTTTTATCTATGGTACAGTTTTCTGGATGTTGATAGTGGACCCTATTAATTTTTTGCTTCTTTTCACAGCTGATGAAGATGAAAGTGATGAAGAACATTTATTAGTTTTCCTCAAACATGGCAAAAATAAACCAGAACTGTGTTCTGGATGGTTTTCTAAAGTAGCTGGTGACAACATTAACTGTTAGAACTGTATGTTCAGCTTCAGCTCCTCTGGCCTTCAAATTAAAATGGATAAAATTCAGACATTTGATGAAAAAGAAGATGATAACAAATGCTAAGGGATGCTCTGCAGGACATGGTTTTAAAATACTGCTTGCTAACCATTGTGATTAATGGTAATTAAACATCCAAAATTAAAAACATATCTACAAAAACTGAAAAAATAAAACTAACAACAGTATCCAGAGAGTTCAGCAAGGGGATAGGAGAATGAAGGCAGGTTGTCCCTGGTCTTGTTGAAGCTGGCCACTGGGTCTTGTGCATAGGCATAGTCTTTTAACAATGGCTTGTACCACGTTTGACTGCATAAATTTCTGGTCCAGCTTCTAAACACTATTGTGCTGAATAATAATGTAGTCTTAGCCATAGGTGTGAGTGTTGTTTGGGAAAAACTTCTAGGACCAGGAGAAGAGACTGTAACTAAAGACAGTAAAAGCAGTCATCTATGTCACCCCCCCCACCCCATATTAAGTTCAGCTTAACTTACATATAGTGTATAATTCAATTTTTGAAGAAGAATAATAACAAAGAATTTCAAGAATAGAAAATAAATGTTTGTCAATGAAACTGAAGGGGCAAGGTAAGGTAGGTGGTATTCTTGCAGGAGTTTCTGATAGGACACCTGATCAGGAGGTGGAAGTGAATGAGGCCTTCTACAAATAGTTGAGAGCTGCCTCACAGTCTGATCTACATTTAAGACTTCCTCCAAGCCCAGGATCAGTGTGTGTCCTCACATGCAGAAAAATGGGAAAAGGAGGCAGGAGGCCTCCATGGATGAGCAAAGATCTGCTGGGACAACTTAGGGAGAAGGTAGCCATCTATGAGAGGTGGAAATAGAGGCTGACTTCTTGGGAAGAGTATAGGAGACATTGACAGAGCATGCAGAGGTGCCACCAAGAAGGCTAAAGCTTTTTTAGAATTAAACCTGGCCAGGAAATTAAAGGATAATAAGGATTTTTTCAAGTAAACCATCAGTGAAAGGAATATTAGAGGGAATGTGGGCCCACTGCTGAAAACAGAGGTTGCCCTGATGACAGAGGATGCTGAGAAGGCTGATTGTCTTCTTTGTTTCTATCTTCACGACCAAGGCCAGCCCTCAGGAAGCCCAGTCCAGACAGGATAGTAGGATGGTTTGGACAACAGAGGACTTACACTGGGTGGATGAGGAAGAGGTTACAGACTTGTTGGACAAGCTTAATGTTCGTAAGTCAATGGGTCCTGATGGGATGCATCCAAGAGTGCTGAGGGAGCTGGCTGATGTGGTTGTAAGCCACTCTCCATCATTTTTGAACAATCATGGAGAATATGTGAGATGTCTGAGGACTGGAGAAAGGCCAGTGTCACTCCAGCCTTCAAAAAGGACAGGAAGGACAACCGAGGTAACTACAGGCTGGTCAGCCTCACCTCCATCCCTGCAAAGGTGATGGAACAACTCATCTGAATGTTATCACTAAACACACAAAGGAAAAGACAGTCATCAGAGAATCAATGTGGATTCATCAAGGGAAATCCTGTTTGAAAAACTGGCTGGCTATTTGTGGGGAGGGCAGAGGATGTCAACTACCTTGACTTTTGACACTCTCACATAACACCCTCTTAAGAAAGACAGGGCAGTGTGACTTGGATGAGTGAACAGTGAGGTGGATCAAGAGTTGGCTGAATGACAGAGCCTAGAGGATGGTGATCAATGGCACAGAATCAAGTTGGAGGCCTGTGGCCAGTGGAGTTCCACAGGGATCAGTTCTGGGGCCAGTCTTGTTCAACATCTTCATCAACGACCTGGATGAGGAAACAGAGTGTACCCTCAGCAAGTCGGCTGATGACACCAAACTGAGGGGACTGGCTGATTCCCCAGAAGGCTGTGCTGCCATTCAGTGGGATCTCGACCGGCTTGAGAGTTGGGCAGAGAGGAACCTAAGGAGATTCAACAAGGACAAGTGCAGAGTCCTGCACCTGGGGATGAACAAGCCCGTGCACCAGTACAGGCTGAGGATTGACCTGCTGGAGAGCAGCTCTGCAAAGAGAGACCTGGGAGTCCTGATTGATAATAAACTGAATATGAGCCAGCAATGTGCCCTTATGGCCAAGAAGGCCAATGGCATCCTGGGATACATCAAGAAGAGTGTGGGCAGCAGGTCAAGGGAGGTTCTTCTCCCCCTCTCTTCTGCCCTGGTGAGGCCTCATCTGGAGTCCTGTGTCCAGTTCTGGGCTCCTCAGCTCAAGAGGGACAGGGAACTTCTGGAGAGAGTCCAGCACAGAGCCATGATGATCAGGGGACTTTAGCATCTTCCTTATGAGGAAAGGCTGTGGGAACTGGGGCTGTTTAGTCTAGAGAGGACTGAGGGGGAATCTCACTAATATTTACACATATGAAAATGGTGTATGTCAAGAGGTTGGGACTTCCTTTTTTTTTTCTGTTATATCTAGTGTCTGGAAAAGTGGTAATGGAAGGATGCTGGGACACAATAAGTTCCATTTAAACTTAAGGAAAACTGTTCCACTGTGAAGGTGAGGGAGCCCTGGTACAGGCTGCCCAGGGAGGTTGTGGGGTCTCCTTCTTGAGAGATCTTCAGTAGCCACCTGGTTATGTTCCTGTGTGACCTGATGTAGGTGAACCTGCTTTAGCAGGGGTGCTGAACTAGGTAGTCTCTAAATGTCCTTTGCAACCTCTACCATTGTCCGTGTGTGTGAAAACAGAGAAAATATATATTTTCTCCCTAGTTCTCAGATCTTTAGCAGAGAAGAGCACTTCTCATTCCTCATACTGACTCTCTCCTTTTTGCTTTAAGGACAGTCTTCTAAATGTCTTTCAAGCTTTCCAGTGCTAATTAAGGAAGAAAAGACTGAAACATCAGTTAGTAGTTCAGCCACCCAGTCATGAAACCATAAATAGGAATTTATTTCTTTGGACTGATAAACAGGTTCTTTGACCTAACACAAATGGGCCCACATCTGTAAGGTATTATACAAAAAGTGATATAAACTTGTCACTGTAGAGGAGGGTCTTTTCAATTACAGAAAGGCTTGTCATATGCTTTTGACAGTTCTTATGAATTAGTAACCATTTACTTAAATATTCAACAAGGCTTACCCTAATCATAGATGTGGATATTCAGATCACTATCTGGATGCTTATAGTCTTTCCATGAAAAAAAAAAAAGGAAAATAGGAGATTTTGAATAGTATTTTTGACTGGAGCAAAAGGATGACTTACAGGTGGAAACTTGAAATGAGAGTAGGCAGAAAACTAAACCTTCCACAGTTAAGCAACAAAAGCACATTATGTTTATGAACAACTAAAAAAGCTATGAATATTTTTTAATTAATCCCTAATGATTAGATGAATAGACTATCATTTTTTTGTTTGTGCCAGATTAGCCTGCAACTTACTGTGTAGTGAGTCAGATTCTATATCAGTCACCACAGATTCATAATTTGTGGTCTATACACTTTCGCCCTACCCTTCCACACTTAACCTTTTCTTCATTTTGTTTCTTTATTGATAATGTTTACAACACACATGAAAAATTTCACAGAATATGGCTATGGTCTTTTATCTATATAAGTGAGAAGCAAAGTCCAGAGCCTGAGGTAAAAGCATGGAAGGATTATTGGGATGATCTTCAATGCATGTTTCCAAATCTTACTTTGAAAAAAAATGTCTGATATTGAATGTATTTAGTCAAAAAGAATTTCCCTCTTTTTCATGACATAGTATTTTAAGGAACTTTCTGCAGTAGATAAAGGCTTTTACTAATCAACCACAGACTGTTACTGGTTTTTCCTTTGTTTTACTAGCCTTTTTAAGTGCTTAGGACAGTCTCCTTGAATTTGTAAATAACTGCAGGACTGTTTTGTCTTCTGTCAAAGTAAATCCAGTCCGGCCTTGCCATAAGTAATGATAATGGCACGGTAAGAATCTAGTTGGCACACTAACAAATTAAGCTCTTTCACCAATCACAGTAGTATCTAGGGATATGCACGAGGTTTTAGTTTTGATCCTAGAATGTTATCTGAATTAATATGGTGTTATATGAATAATTTATGACTGCACCAGCAAGCTGATTGTGAGTGGAACCACAGTGAATCATACTCTTTGTGCTTACAATTAGGCACAGATGCTCCTGGTCTAGGCTGTAGCAAACTCAGTCTTGTTTGAACAGTATTATGCATATGTTTGTCCACAGAATTAATACTGTAATTTGGAGAAAGACCTATAACTTGATTCCTTTGCACTTGTATTTTAATTTTTTAAAGCAGATGCAACTCAGACTGAGTAGCATAAGTTATCCATGAAACACAACCAGACATTGTAGGCATAATGTGGAAACTGATGTCTGAAACTCAATAGCTGGTGTTAAGCAGTAAAATAGGCAAGATTTATGGTGAGATCTTTGTCATTTTAAAGTGAGTAAAATCTGGCAGAAGTTTTTGTGAGTAAATGTAGCAGATGTGTGTAGTAGAACATCAGTAAATTTGGTGGTAAGGATACTATTTCTGCAACTGTTGATCTATTAGAATTTTTTTTCTGCAACGTGATGCAGATATTTGGGCTTTCATCTATCAGGCAGCAAATGTGTACTAATCAACGGATTAATACATGGAAAGCATACATTCTGTAAAGAAGAGACAAATAGTAAAAGGGTGAAGCAAAGGTATGAAGTTACATGCTTAAGCATGTATAGCAAGTTATCACTTAAAGACTAGTATTTATTTTCAGGTACTCAATTTTCCTTTCTTTTGAAATAATCTTAGAACTAATCACAATTCTCTATCAAACAAGTGATAGATCAAATGGTAGATATAATTTATTGTGTTACATTTAAAAATAAAATGATTGTCCTGAGATGTTAATGAGCTGAAGAATTTGTCAAGACTTTTAAAAAAGCTTAATCCTTGACATGGGCAACAAAGGCTGACAAAGTAAATAACTAAAATAATTAAATATGTTTGGAATAGACAGAAACACTCTAGTTTTGTTACTGTAAACTGAAAAAGTGGTTGGAAGTGTACATACTCTTTAGGTGAAGAAGTTTCAGTTTGCTGCTAAACCAATGATATTGAGGTTCTTGTGATGTCTCTTCCTGCAAGCCCAATAGGAAAAACTAATTAATCCACAGGCATCAAGTTTCATTCTTTTACAATGAAAACTTGAAATTTTGGATTAACTTCAGTATGAAGCTATCAGTCATGATGACCTTCTCTCTTGCGTAGTTCCTAGGTATGGAGCAACAACAGATGTACATAGTAAGAGAAATGGTGCACCATTTAGAGAGCAATATGAGACACCTCGGAAATTACATTACTTATTGGCTGAAAAATATTACATTACTTATTGTCTGTAAGACTGAGAGAGGGAATGGAGAATAAGGTAACTCTTGCATTCCAACCTTTATTTTAGACACTCAAATCACTGACCATCTACATGGAACATTCTTTCAGTAATTGTGAGATATTTGTGCACAAATGAGTCACAAAACCAGATTAAATCTTTTTGCTTCTTATTACTACTCATTTCTGACTCAGTAATGTGTATTGGAGTAGGTTTCAGCATTTTCTTAAAAATGGTAGAAGTTTGGTTTTATTTATAGTGCCCCTTCAATATAAACTGATAAGAGTTTCAGGACTAACAAATCCCTGCGCTCTAGCTGTCTAGGAAGAATGACTTAGAAGCAGCCTTTGCATGTAAATTCCTGGTTTAGGATTTTTTGATTCTTTAATATATTAAGACTGGTTTCAAATGTTAAGATTTAATATTTAGTTACCTTTACAGTTTAAAATTTTCTTAATTTTGATTAATACTAATTTATATAATGATAATAAAACTACAAAATTCTTCCAGACAGTGCTCAGTTTTTTTGAACATCTGAGATGTTTTCTAATAGTCTTCTCTGCCCCTGTATTTGGGACATCATGGGATTTTACTTCAAGTCACTTTGAATACAAGTCTTAAGGCAACTCACTGTTTCTGAATCCTTCCTGCTGAAGGCTCAGCTTTAAAATTTGTCCTGAAACTAATGGAGAGTTGAGAAATTTAGTCATATTCCTCTTAGACCATGTGAAGACCTGTAGACATTTTTAACCTCTTGTGAAATGTGTAATAATAAATATCAGGTTTTCCATTCTTCTGATACAAACCATCATTGAGTAACCATTCAAGAGTATTGATGATTATTTTGCTACTACATATTGAAACTTCCAGTTCTTCACCAGAAATAGCTGAAGATGTAGTACAAACTCAGTTCAACATCCTTACTTGAATGAATTTAGTTGTTCTATCTACTGTGCATATAGGTAACCTGAATAGGGTCTGTATTTTACTACTGTTGTTAAAGGTAAAATTCAAAGCCCTGAGATTCAATGTGTATCCAAAGTATGAGTTTAAAAAAAATAAGAAGTTTAAAAAGATGATACACAAAACATTAATGGCTTTCAAAATTGGACTAAAATAATATAGAAATTGGACTTTTTGTTAAATTGAATCCAAGATGGAAGCCCTACTCTGTTATGTCGTACTTCAGATTTGATAATGATGTGAATGTTGACAGCTGAAGAGAAAATAATAAAAAAAGGGAACTCACTATCTATATACAGCTTATTATATGTTTTACTTTTGGATAAATATTTTTTACACTGTAGAAGACTTGATGGCCAAGGTCAACATGGTTTTCTCCTTTCCCTCCATACTCTCCTTCATATTTCACATAACTTTTAACCATGATGAGTTCTTTGTAAGCATTAAAACTACTCCCACTTCAGTATTATTTCCTGTCCAAATTGCTTGCAGAGAAGATCCATCCTGAATGGTAAGAATTTTATTTCTGAGAAAATCATAATGGTTTACTTATGTAAAATGGCAATAATACTTGCAGATTAAAGTGATTGCTAACAGTCTACTTTTGCATAGTTGCTTCAAATATATGTGATGGATACTTTCTACCTGAAAAAGGAACAATCATTGCAAAATAGCAGGTAGAAATTGAGAGAAAGAAGTGTGATATCATGAGTTACAGTTAATGAGTTAAAACTAGCACACTATCAAATGTCATCCTCAATTACAGTCTTTATAAGTCTTAAATCTTTTAGCTCTCAAGTCTCTTTGGTATACTCAGTCATAGGATGCTTCTTGGGTGCTGTTATTAAAATCATCACTGCTAGACTAATTAAGGAAACATGTAATCCATGTAACAGATAAATCTCTGAGGAGAGGAAAAGCTATTATTTTTTACTTTAGTTTTTATGTATACTATACTATACATCTATGGAATGAGGAAAAGAAATCATTGACAACGTTATAAACATGGTAGAAAATAAAATGTACACCTGTATTCTTGTGTTTGACTCCCTTACTTCATCTCATCTTTGTTCATAGAAAAGGTGAATAAAATTCATGACAGAAGACCTTTCTACAATGGATCTGTTCCTAAGTAGGTCTGTTCCTTCATACATTGGACGGATGACCTCAGAGGAAGGATCACTGTCATAGAGTAAGAAAGAAAACTAGTGGTCATATACCACAGTAGATTTGAATACTGGCAACCTGAATTGGATCTTGGCACATATTTCCCAGGTTATGATGTTCAGCTCATGCACAGAAGCAAGTGTAAATATCAGGTATCATTTTGTTAATCAATGGCAAACAAAAATCAATCACCCTAGAATAACTATGACATTTTTAGTTTAAAAATAAATCCTTGAGCTCACTAAAATAGTTTACTTTTGCATCCTTTCAAACATTAATAAGAAATTAAATAATATTGCCTTCCTTTTAAATTGAAGAATCATTAGACCATTTAATTTAAATCATTAATCTGTAGAATAGATAAGCTCATCTCATGAAACAGGAATATGAACACGTACTTTTGAGAGGAAAATGGACCAAGAAGAGCTGCCAGACATAGCTATAATCATTCAAGTGACTAATCCAAGACAATAAAATATTTCTTCTTAGGAAAGTATAAAATGTAGAGAATAAGAACATGATGAAAAACCTGTGACATGGGTTTCTTAAGACAAATTCTATCTACTCAATTTGGTTTTCTTCTGTTACAGTATAGGGGATTTAGCTACTAAGAGGCAATTATTTGATAATGTATATATTTATTCAAGTAAAAATATTTTGTAATAGAGGAATTTATGATCTGAATGAAAATACTTTAAAATTGATGGACATTTGGGTGAAAAACTATAGACAGAGAAAACTACCAATGAATTGCTATCCACTGAAATTGAGCAAGTGTGACCTTTGCTGTGTTGTTTGCACACTTTATTGTTTTCTTACAAAATGTAGTAGACTTCTACATCAAAGTTGAAACAATTGTAAAGACTTTGAACGTCTTGAGAAAGAAAACATGAACTCACTATTAACTGAAGAAATGTTTAAAATATCCATGCAGGACATTTACTAGAGAAAGTACAAAGTATTTCTGTATGATAGGAAGATGTCATCTCCATTAAGAGCTAGAGAAAAATAGACAGATAGCAATGCTTAGTTTAAGAGTGGTCCAAAAATAGTGATCAAAACAGTGGTTTGCAAATAAAAAAGAAAAGAAAAAAATATGATCTTTATCGTACATGTTACCTGGAAGAAAAAAACTCTGTAAAATTACAAAAATTATCTAAACAGACTGTAATTTTGCAAGACCAAACAGTATTTCCAGGAAAATAAAAGGATCCCCCCTCAGCATAGTATTGTATAATTGTCAACTAAGTTACAGGAACAAGAGTTTTTTGAAACAATAACATAAATAAAAACACCACTGAAGCAACTTGAAGAGAAGATAAACAAGATTAAAAGCAAATGTTCAGAGTTTTATATAATAATAGCCAAAAATAGTAAAGAAGACAGTGGATTGTTAAGTCCTATGGTATTTTCCTTCTTTATAACTAATAGGTTTCCCCCTATGCACATGTACACATCCCATTTCACATGTTGAGAGATATATGTGTTGCTTTCCACACTTTTTCAGAGCTGCAGTTTTAGCATTACTAGGTCAGAAATTTCCCCTGGGGGCCTCAAAGTCTCAGAGACATTAAATCAAAAGCTGTTCACTTATTAGCAACTCCAAATATGCCTTGGCAGAGAAGCTCAAATTGACTCTTAAGGATGTGACCACTCACCAGGCAAATTAGCAATATGGGTGATGTTCCATTGTAAACTCTGCTTCCATGAGAGCAACTATCACACAGTTAGCTGTTCATTAACTGGTAGTATTTCTAAGGTAAGATGCTGTTTTCTGGGGTTTTTTGATTGAGGTTATTTGCTCAGGGATTTCCTCTCTTTACAGGACACTGCATCAGGTAATAGGTTCAGTGGTAAGGAATGTAGCTGAAATACAGTATGTGAGATTCCTTCAATCTCATTTTTGGACTTCTGACTGTCCTGGTTTAGGTCCCTCAGGGAACAAAAGACCACGATTAACCTCAAGTAGTGAGGCTGAGAATTGCCAAAGGGCAGGGAGAGCTTAATTGATGCTTAAAGTTCAGGACAAAACAGACCAGGCTACTCGACTTGGGGAAGAAAACAGAAAATAGTTTAACGCAACGTCAACTAAAATATAACCTTAAAAGCCCAAAACATAACCAAAATAAAACAACACAGTAGTAAAACAATGAAGAGTCCGATAAGCCCTTTAAGAACACCTTCTTGTTACACCTCCCCTCTTCCCGGGCTCAGAGCCTTGATCCCGTGTTTTTACCTTCCCCCTCTGAATGGCCCAAGGGTGCAGGGAGTGGGGGTTTCAGTCAGTCTATTCCCAATAGCTTCTACTGTTTGTCCCTCCTCAAGACAGGTGGGCTCCGCACCAGTCCTCCCTGAAAGTCCGCGAGGTACCTCACACACACGGCAGCCCTGCACGGGTTGCTCTGATGTGCATCCCAAAGGCTGCAGCTCCTCTCTGCCTCTCGTGTGGGGCTGCTCTGCGGCCCGCAGGCTCTCCAGCACGGCCTGTGCCATGGCCGTCTCCCCACACAGTCCCTCGCCCGTCCGGGCTCACTTACACGGAGCACTGGTGGCTCTGAGTCCTGACACGGCCCTCCATGGGTTGCAGGGATACAGCCTGCATTCTTGCCACAGCTTGCAGAGGAGTCTCTGGTCTAGTGTTTCTCCTTTCTTCCTCCTTCTCTGGCTGTAGGGTCCGTGTGGTCGCCTCTATCTTGTATCACTCTTACACCTCCTGCCAGCACTTCAAATTCCCATCCCCTAAACAGTGATGACAGAGGCACCAGATTGGCCCAGCCGGGCCAGAGGTGGGTGTGAACCCAGGAGCCGAGGGAGAGTCCAAAAACTCTTTACTGGTTCTTCACTGCAACCAGCTCCCCCTGTTACCAAGCAAAAGCTGCTCCTTGCTAAACCATGACACTGACTGAAAAACAAAGGGTTCTTTTAATGAGATGTGAGAGATGACCTAAAATCCACTGGAAATACATATCAAACTTCATCCAGCAAAATATCTGTACCCATGAAAAACTGTTTAGAAGGGAAATGTCTGCAAAAAAGTGATATTTCCCTGGGAGGGTGTGGAGTCTCCTTCTTTGGAGGTCTTCAAGACCCACTTGGACATGTTCCTATGCAACTTGATCTAGGTTGACCTCCTTCTGCAGGGTAGTTGGACTAGATGATCTCTAAAGGTCCCTTCCAACCCCTACCATTCTATGATTCTATGATTTAACAGTACTCAACTATTGCATACCTGGAAAAAAAGAGATACCTCAATCTTGGTTTATTACCAAAAACTACAGCAATCTAGTGGTTTTCTAATAAAATTCTGGGTTCAAATTCCTGTCACACAAAAAGCAAAGTTTGGCCCAGATTTTCTTGTTGGTTTTTACATCACTGATATATATTAACAATTAAGTTTTATTTCAGAGAATAAGAGTCTGATTATAAAGTAGTGCAGAAATTAATTTTGAGACCAGTTTCATTTAATGTTACAAGTTCTTTTTCCGATATCCCATTCAGATTTTTCTTTCCAATGTAGCAGATTTAAACCCATATTGTTCTTTTTGAAAAAGCTTTCTATGTCATCTCATGCAATACCAGAGTAAATGCATTGCATCCAAAATTTTTTAGCTGAGGAAAACTCTCTTCTCTGGTTGTTTGTCTTCTGAGATTGGAAATGTGTTGACAGAATAATAGTATTTCTTATAAACTTGTAGTGTGCACAGGGCCACCAAGATGATCAGGGGTCTCAAAAATCTTTCATCTTAAATATAAGAGAAAGCTATTTCACTGTGAGGGTGAGGGAGCAGTGGAACAGGCTACCCAGAGGAGCCATGGTGTCTCCTTCCTTGGAGGTTTTCAAGACCCACCTGGACATGTTCCTATGTGACCTGATCTAGATGAACCTGCTTCTGCAGGGGGGGTTGGACTAGATGATCTCTAAAGGTCCCTTCCAACCCCTACCATTCTACGTTTTGCACATTAATGTGACTTTTAAAAGCAGAAATTAAAAATACTGAAATTAGAATTTCATTATTTAAGATATAGATAAGATGATTTGGGATGATTCCTTTTTCTTCTTCCACTTTAAGGGATTTATTTTCCTTTAGTCTACTTAAAAAAAGCTACAGTGGAGTAATCATTGTCATATTTGATTTAATTTTCTAAATAAGCATTTTTTTAAAGAAAAAATATGTTTTTATTTCATCTTAATAACTTGATTAAAAAGTAAAAAAAAGCCACCCTGCTAGTTTATTTCACTGTGTTTGAGGACAGAAAAGTATCGGGTAGAGGGAAAAAGATGAAAATCTGCAGACAAATTATTAACTGTTTGCTACCTTAGCTATTTCAGTACCTTTCAATCGGACTTTACAAATACCATGGACAAAAGTCTGTGGAATTTAATTTCTGGTGTTTTCTGTCTGCTTTGCAGGTTTACGTCTTTCATGCTCAATCTGCACTTATCTGGTATGAGGGAAGTGATTATGAATGCTGTGGAGAGTAGGAAAAAACCAGTTTCTCGGGTAAGTACTATCTCAGTGGAGTGTGATCATTAACAGCAGATGTCCGTTTTTTCTGCAGGCAAGCTTTTCTTGTTGCTGGGAAACAGAGTTTGGTGAAATAATAGTCAGCAGATATTTGTGTATGGTTTGAAATGGACATAATGAAGAAGAGTCTTGATTTACTAGTAGAGGAGACCTGCCTTTCTGCATTATGTCTATGCCTGACATCAAAAGACAAATTTGTTTTCTTTACTTTTCTCCAATAAAGCCATCTCATTCAATCATTGGTTTCTAAGTACTTTCCTTGACTTTTGGGCTAAACTGTCTGCAGATGATAAATTTCTGTGTTAGGTGGGGGATCTAATTCCTAGTGTCTTTAGCTTGCACATCCTAAAAACATCACAGTAGAAAAGGAAAAAAGAGGGAGTGAGAAAAGAGGAGAATCTAAGTTTAATTTTGCAAAGATTTTTAAATTTATTTCATAGAATCAAGTCAAAGACAGAGTATATCTGATTCCTTTTCTATGGAATAGTTTCCCATTTCAGGGAAGAGAACTAATACACAAACTAGTCAAATGGTCTAAGCCTTGTTTACTGATATTTCTCACTATCTAACTGTAAAAGCTGTTTGAAAAGAACTCAAGGAAAGAAGAGGGAACTGTAGTAAGAAACAAATTAAAGCTGAAAATAATTCTAGAATACAAGAAATCTTTCATATTTCACAATAACAACATTAAATTTAACCGTATCTTCTACAGTAAGATTCCCTGTTGTTTCTAGATACAGAACTTGTTTTACAGCTAACCTAGATGATACTCTATGTAATTTCTAACTGAAATACTTGCCTTCTCATTGCACCAACAAATTAGAATAGTGCCTCTTAAGAGCTGAAAAGTGATCAGAAAAAGATAAGGGAAAGAGAGTTCTAGAAAATTGGTGCTACATTTAGTCTACATTTTTGTCAGATACTTAGATGGACCATACAGGCTTTAAAACTAGTCTGTTCAATAACCTACAGGTAATTTAAAACCATAGAAAATTAATCACCTTAATCTCCCTAGTAGTTAAGTATAGCATAAAGATCACAAGATAATTTCAATTGCTTACTGTCAGTTTTACTTTACAACTTTTAACTTTGGCCCTGCTTTTAAATCTGCCCAATTGTCATGCATGCTGGCTATGCATAGAGCAATTTAACTCACTCAGGATGCATAATTACTGGTTACCTTCTTGCTGAAATTTTTCCTGTTGACTTGGGGCTGAAAATTCCAGTCTCTCAACTAGGTTGTCAACCTGTGTTGTACAAGTAATCTCTTCTGATTTACTATTTATTTAAATGTTTCCTCATTCTTTATCCTTCTGTTTCAACTCCTAACAAAACCAAATATTCCCCTGAGAGATGAGAAGGTAGGAAAAGAGGGGGCATCTCAGAAACAGTAAAAACTTTTTTTAAACAGCATAAATTATTCCCATATAACACAATATAAGTGACATGCAATCACTTGTTATCGGTTATTAAACTGTGAATGCTATTTTATGCAAGAAAAAAAAAAACCCAGATAAATAATAGATACACTTTTAAAGTCCTAGATGCTTGCAAACCTTTTGTGAACTATTTTCTCACTTCACTATGATGCACAGATGAGGTGCATCATAGCTGTTATACTTTAACTGAGACAGTAGATGAAAACAGAGATCTTGTGCTTTTATTATGTACTAGCAAATTTCTAACTGCAGTATTTGATGGTCTCAAAAATACTGATGAGTTTGTATTTGTGATGCCTTTGTGAATTACAGAAGCATGACCTGCAGTGCACAGAGAGATGAGAGGACCTCCTGCTTTTGCACAATGGGTCTGTAGCAGGTGTAGGAAGAGAGGAAGAGATTCTGAGTCCCAGGCTAGGCATCTTTTGAAAGTGTTGGAGATAAATGCATGTCCTGAAGTAGGAAAGACCAACACAACAACTGTCATCAAATAATTGCCTGAGGCTTCCTCCTGTCCCACCCCACTGCAGCTCTATGAGACTGTCTTCACTCTTATACTGTTTTCCTGCCTTGCTTTTGTTGTTTATTCTGTATGTATTTTACACCACCACAGTTTTTAGTGTCCTTCGCCATGGTGAAGCTCAGGGTTAACAATATATCCCTATGAATTTTATAAATTACAAGCAGACTAGTCATAAACACTGCAATCCAAGTTTTCTCATGAATGTACAGCTACACTGATAAACTGTGCTCTGAGAAGGGCCCCTGAGTAATACCACAGTGATGCACTGATCTTATATCCATGATGTGTTCAAACATTTACGCAGTTTGCTCATCCTGGGATTCCTGGAATTTATGGACTTTGCTCTGCTGTTTAATCCCGGATTCCCTTACACTGTTCAGCCTTCTCAAAGTCAAGTAACAAGTACCTTTTCTGAGTTTCCTTATGAGCAGAGGGAATTGCAAAAATCTATTATGACACCTTGCTTATGGTAAGTTTTCTGATCATAGGACAGCAATTCAGACAGTCACTTGAGAGCTGCTGGAACTCTTAACTCCCCCTGCTAGGACAGATGATGCAGGCAATTGAAAAGCAATCACTTGAAATAGGATCTGAAACTCATAAAGCAGATGTGAACATTATGTGAACATTATATTACTTACTGTTGTAAATACTATGATAGAATTGCAATGATTTGCAGATGTGACATCTAGACTTTACATTTTTCTCTGTTTGTAATGAATAGAGGTCAATTTCTTCACAAGTCAGAAGACAAGAAATTTTAACATCTGTAATTTTAACACCTGACTTTAAACATGAGGAAACAGCTTGATTTTTGATGGATTTCGACAATCATGTCACAGAATATGGTGATAGTGCTTACAGACTGATGTGTACATGTTCCCATATTTCTCCCTTCAAATGTATTTCTACATGTAACATATATGTTACACTCTGATATTAGAAGACAGTAAGAACACATTTTTGACAGTGCAGTCTTTATTGCTTGAATTATGGCCTGGGATGAGCGACATGTATTTACCAAAGTCAGACTCTCTTCCTGATGTATAGTCAGACGTGTTGCAAATCAGATTTAATCATTCAATCTGACTCTAAGTCAGCATCAAGTAAATGTTTTTTCATTTTTGACTGACCCCATAAATCTATTTGATGGAGTTTCTTTTTAAAGTTATCCTATTATAAATATTAACTTGACTCAATGTTGTGCACAGTCTTTACATTAAGATGTACTAAACATATCCTTTTTATAAATCCTGGCTCTGTTTGGCCTGGTGCAATAAATGTCTTGTTTTAACTCAGTTGCTTACAGAACTACCTGTTTAATCTCCACCGCTACATTTCTGCATTTTAAGTTACTTTTATATTTTGAAATTATTTTTTTCAACAACTTTCTACTACTTTTTATCTTCATCTTGAACGAGATGGGAAAAAGGCAAAAAAGCCTATATGGTAGCTTTTTAGCTAATAATTAATAGACCCATATTCCCCTTTTTCTGCTGCAGCTATACATCAAAAGGAAAACAATTATTGCTTCTGCTTCTTAGAATATCATCAGACCAGTGTTTGAACTGCAGCTTAGAGGAAATGCAAAATTGTGATTTACATTACAGGCAATATTCCCCATTTCAAATAATGCAAGTCTGTACTGTGTTTGACTTTTTAAGATCTTCTTATCAACATGAAGAATAGTTTATTTGTTATATTTCTATCAGTATTGCCCATGTGAGATATTACTATTCTTCCAAGGGCCCTTCTTGATCTAATATAGCCCCCTTGAGGCATTTTAACAATTAAAATGAGTGACTAGATGCTTTCATGGTTTAATTTATACAGTATTCAAACATTACTTAGGCCATAGTTTAATTTGGATAAATTTACTGGAGCAAAATGGAAGCTCTTCAGTTTTCTGTTGAAAATTTGAATTCTTCCACAGTAATAGCCTCTCCATGTACTTTCTGCCCAATGATATGCATTGACTGGAAGAGTCATATACATCTACATGGACATAGGTACACCAGTGACAGATGAAACCTTAAGGTCAGGTTAAAGGACAACTTTAAAAAATCAAATAAAACACCCCAGACAGCGGCCTTTGCTTCAGTTATTCAGATCTTACAGGTACACAATGATGAAGTTAAATCTCAGGACAATAATCTTCCCTGTACTAATAGCTTTGAGTTAGGCTGATAATACTTTTTATACTGTAATTCAGCTCATGCTGTTCACCACAGCGTTTTGAGATTCCATAGTGACAGTAACAACAGGACTTAGTAGGAAGGAATATCTCTATTAGCAGCACTGCTACTGTAGCATACTATTGATTCAGCCTGTCTGCAATGTGAAGAGCACTGAACCTATGTTTAAAAAATAACTAAATACATTATTTATGTATTAAATATCTACACTGTGCTATGAGAATGTATTTCTCTTTGAGCAAGGCATTTGGTTATTTCATCAGTTTACAAAGAAATTTCTTGAGTTTTCCAAAGATAATCTTCAAATTATATTCACATGTCTGTACTCGTACATTTATACACATATCTATCTCTTTTTTTGTCCCTTTCAAAAGAGACTGAAAAGACAAAATAGGTACTAATCTATTTTTGTTTTAGTTCTCTATGAAAGGCAATTCTGTGATTCAAATGTATGTGTATTTTTAATGAAAAATCCCTGTATCAGTACCTCAAACTGAAAGTGGCTCGTTGCTGGTGTGCTGCTACAAAGACAATCCAGATTTTGCAAGTGATTACTGGAAATGACAAAGCAGGAAGACAACTGTCAAATACCATTTAAAAACAGAGATTAGGAATTAAGTATTCCTGTTCCTGTTTGCCTGAAGAGAGAATGTAATCTAAAATGATTGCATATTTTGTGAATGAACCATTTATTCTATATATATTTTGAAGATATCTATGAAAAAAATGATCCTAAGTCTTGCTGAGGCTAAACCTAATACATTTTCCTGGACACCTAGAGAGGGAATCTGTGTTGGCCACGATAGTAACGGTGAAGAAGTACATCTGTTACGTAAGGGACGGTGAGAGTATGTGTGAGACAGAAAGATACAATTGCGTTCTTCTGTGTACTTGACTCTGCTCTGTTAATAGATTTTCATTGATTCTGGAACAAAGTGATCAAAACCTGCCAGGCACATCTGCTGCACTTCAGGCCACAGGATGGTTGTGGTTTAAAGAAAACAGATTACTGTTGTGTTTTTACTTTGAGATGTGGTCTTTGTTCTCTCTGGGGTATTTCCACATCTTATCAAGAGTAGCTACACAAAGAGAGAGGCTCATGCATGCACATGTAGGTTGACAGGTAGAGTTTGTAACTGTGATGGGGAACAGAAGGCCTACATAATTACAAAGTTAAAATGTAGAAATGGAAATTTTAGCATCTAGGCAAAAGTCAAGGCAATAAATCCTCACAGAATCACTGAATCACAGAATCTTAGGGTTGGAAGGAACCTTGAAAGCTCATCTAGTCCAACACCCCTGCCAGAGCAGCACCACCTAGAATAGGTCATACAGGAACTAGTCCAGGTGGGTTTTGAATGGCCCCATAGAAGGAGACTCCACAACCCACACGGGCAGCCTGTTCCAGTGCTCTGTCACCCACACAGGGAAGAAACGCTTCCTTATATTTCTTTGGAACCTCTGATGTTTCAGCTTATACCCATTGCCTCTCATCCTAACAGTGGACATCATTGAGAAGAGCCTGACTCTATCTTCCTGACACCTGCCCTTTACATATTTGTAAACATTAATGAAATCTTCTCCAAGCTCAAGATCCCCAGCTCCCTCAGCCTTTCATTATAATGGAGATGTTCCAGTCCCTTCATCATCTTGTGGCCCTTCACTGAGCTCTCTCTAGCAGCTCCCCATCCTCTTGAACTGAGGGGCCCAGAAGTGGACACAATATTCCAGATGTAGAGTAGAGGGGGAGAAGAACCTCTTTCAACCTGCTACCCACAGCCCTTCTAATACACCCCAGGATGCCATTGGCCTTGGTCATGAGGGCACATTGCTGGCTCATGCTCATCCTGCTGTCCATCAAGACCCCCATCGCCCTTAAAGCCTCATAGAATCTAAATCTCCTTTTACATGATATTTCATTCAAATCACAGAACAAGCTATCTATTTGTGAGTTTCATCTTGGGAACACGCACTACCCAAAAAACACCATAGAATAACACCAGTTAATATTAATCTTAGCCAGGAAAATATCTTAAACAAGTTTAAGCGGCTTCACAGGTGAAAATCTATGCCACGTGTTGTAACTTAGGTATAAGCATTTTCCTTGTTAGTGAGGTCATTTAGGCACAAAAACTCTGGTATCATGATAGAAAAATGCTATTTAAATATATATTTAAATTCTTTACATTTTAAAATAACTTTTACAAGTAATTACTTTTCCCTAAAATCTTGAGTTCTGGGCTGCACTGTTGGGCCTCCCATTTAACACTGCAGGCGAGGCCCTCAGCTGGTGTAAATCACTGTAACTTGTCTCATTTCAGTGAGGGAAAGCATCGAAATTATTGACCTACAGGGATAGATATCCCAGCTGTCATCACCTCAAGCTATTTTTGTCAACTAAAGTGTTTTACAAACTAAGTTTATTTTTAATTAGTGCATTTATATAGCTATATTTGTCACTAGTGATTGGCTGATTTACAGTAGTAGAAAACCCAGCTTGCTGAGGATGTACTTTGCCACACTGAACAAGTGGCAGTAACAGCCTGTAACTATCCCTTTGTGTCCCTGATCACATTTTATTTGTGCCAGATTTTCTATAACAGCTGCTGTTACAAAAGACTTAAGAGGATTATGGAACTTGTGCTTTACTTTAAAATTGGTTTTTATTTTCATTTGCCTAGAGTTATATGGGAATCTTACAGCATTGCATGAAACATGCACAACATGTCTGGAAGAGGACAACAAAAAGAAGAGACACAACGAACATGAATTCCTAGGCATTAATGTTCAGTGATCACTTTTACGTGAATATTTTTTCCCTTGATGGCCAAATCTTACTACCAACTCTGTTAATGTTTCATTCTCAATACACTTTACTCAGAATCACTGAATTTTGAGAAACAGATTAAAAATTAGATTTAATCTCTGATTCATTGTAAAAGTGAGGCCTTTCATATTAAATATAACAATGATGAACAGTGAATGTACGACACTCCACGATAGCAGCTCAATACATCAAAACAGTACATCCTTTGTGGAAAAAATTGAATCATCGTAAGACCAATAACCAGAGGCAGGTGGAACATATTAATGATAAAATTTTGGCATTTAGTAACAGTTTCTTTTTCAGGTTTTTATGAGGAAGGAAAAACTCTCTGAACATTATTTTGTATTGTTTTATTAAAGTTATCAGAAAGTAAGGATGTTAAAATTTGATAATTCTTAGTGAAAATCATTTTAATCCAAAACCTGGCTTTCGCAGATTGAAAAAAATAGGAAAGTACATTAAAACTTAAGCCTTACTTTTAACAAACTTTCATACTAAAATTCTTGGCACAATTCCTATATTTCTAGTGTCCTACAGGTCACAGAGGAAAGGTATAAAACAGCAGCAATGCAGATCCAAAGATGAAATACAATGATGAATTCTTTGTATTTTCTATGAATTAGGGATTCTCTTGCCAGAATCTTCCAGTTATATTGACAAGGAATTTTATTTGGGTATTTTTTCCAGTTGCAGTAAGCTGTGACTCAATAAAGTATCTTGCTCATGTTAAACTCATTCATAACTTTGTTGCAAAGGCATCCAAACTCAGGCTTTTAGACTTTGCTGAATCTGAGAGAATATAATCAATATCAAAGTCTTGTTTTATGTGTTGCAATTTGGACTTGAATTTTGTGGGAAGTTTCTGGTTCCTGTCATATTAAAA
This sequence comes from Colius striatus, assembly GCF_028858725.1. Taxonomy (NCBI): domain Eukaryota; kingdom Metazoa; phylum Chordata; class Aves; order Coliiformes; family Coliidae; genus Colius; species Colius striatus. The sequence continues at coordinate 18,683,192 of NC_084790.1, read as the reverse complement.
ATTATCTGGAAGAATTTTAATAAAAAATTAAAATGCTTTTAATAAAATCTCCAAAATGATCCTAGAAGTTTTCTTATTTGGAAAAGCTGAATGGAAAAACTTTTTCAGTTGCCTACATTTTTTATTTACTTAATTTTCAAGTTAAATGATTCAGCTTCATCTTGACATTGTAAACTTTCAGTGTAACAGATTTTTTGTGAAAAAAAAATCCTACTTGAACTATTAAATTTCTCAGCTTGAGGCCAGTGTTTTAGAGTCTGGAAGAAACACTGGATCTTATTTACACGGATAGTTGTTTGGTTTAGGACTTACAAATTCCTTCCCTTCCCTTCCCTTCCCTTCCCTTCCCTTCCCTTCCCTTCCCTTCCCTTCCCTTCTCTTCTCAGAATCTCAAATAAACAAAAGTTCTAAAATCTACATCTCGTTTCACAGAAAAAAAACCCCAAACAAACAAAAAACAAACAAAAAAAAAGAGTATGAAGGAAAGATTTCCAGCTGCAATTCCAAACAGTTAGCAGTGCTAACTGAGGTCAGGAAAGACTGACTGCATCCTTCAGTAACCAGGCCAATATATTTTTTTTAATCAAACAACAACAACAAAACTAACCCCAAAATCCCCAACCTGAAAACCAGTAGAAAAAAAGAAAAAAAGGAAAAAAGAGTTGTTGAAGACATGGTTGCATGTGACAGCTGTAAGGTCAAAGACAATTTGAAGAAAATCACTAAGCATAGAGAGAAAGATATGAATTAATGTCTCTTAGAAAGCAATGACACTGATTCATCAGATGTGAAACATATGTTTTTACCATTTCACCACAATCTCTTCAAGGCTGATGCAGTTTTATCAGGAATATCATGGTGACATAACAGAATTTGTCATTTTGTTGGACTGTATGATGTTCCATGGAAACCAGGGAACTGAATCTCTTTCCTAAGGTAACTGAACATCAACTCCACAGCAAGTTTGTGAGTTCTTAATCTTTTTTCTATACATTGTTTCATTATTTCATGATGAAAGGCTGAGGGAGCTGGGGCTCTTTAGCTTGCAGAAGAGGAGACTGAGGGATGATTTCATTAATGTTCACAAATATGTAAAGTGTGGATATCAGGAAGATGGAGTCAAGCTGTTCTCAAAGATGTCCAATGATAGGACAAGGGGCAATGGGTATAAGCTGAAACATCAGAGGCTCCAAAGAAGTGCAAGGAAGAATTTCTTCACTGTGAGGGTGATGGAGCATTAGAATGGGCTGCCCATGTGGGTTGTGGAGTCTCCTTCTCTAGGGATATTCAAAACCCATCTGGATGAGTTCCTGTGTGACCTACTCTATGTGGTCCTGCTCTGGCAGGGGGGTTTTTCTACATAAGCTTTCGAGCTCCTTTCCAGCCCTTAAGATTCTGTGATTCTGTAAATAAGAAAAGGAAAAGCAGCTGTTACTGTGGAATGTGTATTTTTGAGTTATTTAAATCTTAATGAAAGATGAAAAGTATGACTACTTCTATTGTGTTGATGAGTAAGTAGTAAACAACTTTCTTTTAAAAGTGAATAGTCAAATTATCTAATACTTTATTTCCAACCTTTAAGCCACTGAAACACTACTAATTTCTTGCTATTTGATTAAAATATTTTTCCAAATACAATATTATTAGTATCCTCTATTTAGTATTCTCATCTGTACTGAATATAGAAATTGAGGAACGACACTCTTGTGAAGATTTATGAATGTAGTAACACCAGGAAAAAGAGTACCTCTGCTAAATTCCTCTTCTGTGTTCCTCTGCTGTATTCCAGATGGAGAGAAACTTCAGTCTGCCAACATATTTTCCATGCACAACAGCATACAAATTGAAGAACACGGCCTCCCCACAACTCTTGCGTAAGAATGCTTCCTTATGTGTTATAGCATTTGTTAGGGTTTGTCATATCCCTTGAATACATTAGGAAAGGTCATAGCTTCATTTTTTTTTCTCTCAGAAAGATTGAAAAACAAAAATACGGCAATTACCACTGCCTGCATGATGACATATTTTCATAAAGTAAATTACACAGTTGCTGATATTAAATATTTTAATGCATTGAAAGAATTCACTTTGACAACTACAAAACCACTTTCCACTTGTAGATTTCCATTTGTAGATATTTTAAAGTTAATTCAATTTTTAAAAGTACATCAATTTGGAATAGTCTGAAAGAAATATAGACTGCCTTGAAGCTCACTTACAGTTCTGAAATGCCAAAAGGTAATGGTCACAGCCAGCAGTGCAAAATCACCTCCTGTGATGGAAACATGAATTTGTAATGCCTGTTTTATCACTACCAGAACTACATCAGCTTCCTTAAATAGATGGTCTATGTTCTGGTGGAAACTTCATGCTGCAGTAATATGAAATATGACTTCAGAAAGAGGGAAGGATTCTTCTCCCTCTTTTTATCTTTGTTGAAGACCATAGTGGTGGTAAAGCATCTATAATAATTACCTATTTTATGACTCAAGTAATAAATACTGCACTTGCTATTTGATTTAGTATGTGTACTTGCATATTCTAAATCCAAATGATATAACATATATGTTCTTCTCCCCCTCTCCTCTGCCCTGGTGAGGCCTCATCTGGAGTCCTGTGTCCAGTTCTGGGCTCCTCAGCTCAAGAGGGACAGAAAACTGGGGAGAGTCCAGCGCAAGGCCACCAAGATGATCAGGGGACTTGAACACCTTTCATACAAGGAAAGGCTGTGAGAACTGGAGTTGTTTAGTCTAGAAAAGAGAAGACTGAGAGGGGATCTTATTAATATTTACAAATATCTAAAGGGTGAGTGTCAGGAGGTTGGGACATCCCTTTTTTCTGCTGTAGCTAGAAACAGGACATGGGGTAATGGGATGAAGCTGGAACATAAAAAGTTCCACTTAAATATAAGAAAAAACTATTTCACTGAGAGAGTAAGGGAGCCCAAGCACAGGCTGCCCAGAGGGGTTGTGGACTCTTCTTCCTTGGAGGTCTTCAAGACCCACTTGGATGTGTTCCTATGTGACCTGATCTAGGTGAATCTGCATCTGCAGGGGAGCTGGACTAGATGATCTCTAAAGGTCCCTTCCAACCCCTAACATTCTATGATTCTATGAACAATGTATTTTATTTCATGTACTGATACAACTCTACTGTACAGATGAAACAAGCTTCAAGTGGAAATCAAACAAAAGGCCTGCCTAATGTAACAGAGGCTTATATACAATTCCTGGAATATTCCTTAACACTTAAAATTGTCATCTTTTGTTCTTCCTCTAAGATGACACCAGTAAAATTTTTAAGTCCTAATCACACTGAACTCTTTATGAACTGAAATTCTTATTAACAGAACTAAGGACTAATTTAGCAAACTTTACTTAAAGTATGAGCCTCACTGGAACTTACAGGCCTATTGGAATTATGTAGTTTAATTTCATATATTCTTACAAGGTTTCAAAAGATTTTTCTGAGAAAAAAATACTCTTTTTTTCTCCACATTATTTTACTTTTTTAAAAGTGAAATTACTAAGGGAGCAGAGCTTACACTAGAAAATATAATTAACTAGAAAAAGATAAAATTTTCAGGAAAAATACTTTAAACACATATAAAATAACAGCTTCCATGTTCCAAAAAGACATGTTCTATTTCTTGATGTAAATTTGAAAATGTTAATTAAACATTGTTTCAAGAAATATGACATCTTTACTTAGATGTGTTGTTAATTTATGTCTTCCTGCAGTAGCCATTTAATGATTTCTTTTCTGTACCTGACACTTTCAATGCCAGAAAATCTGATATTCAACAGAGTGATTGCATTATTGAATATATGTTTTCACTCCTCACAAGACCAATAAATGTAGGACTGTAGGTCATTAAATTGAAAATTTCACTTCAGATTGATAGTTCTGACTCTTCAATATTATATAGAGTGAATTGTCAATACTTTGAGGTGTTTCAAAACTTTACAGTTTGAAAGTACTTGGAAATGAAAAAAAATGAATAAATAAGAGAAAGAGATAAAATGAGGGAAGGTCATTGGAGAATGAGGAAAGCACCTGGAGAACAGGGAACTAATCATAGAATCATAGAATGGTAGGAGCTGGAAGGGACCTTTAGAGATCATCTAGTCCAACCCCCCTGCAAAAGCAGGTTCACCTAGACCAGGCCCAGGCTGGTCTTGAGGACCTCCAAGGAAAGAGACTCCACAACCCCTCTGGGCAGCCTGTGCCAGGGTTCCGTCACTCTCACGGTGAAATAGTTTTTTCTTATGTTTAAGTGGAACTTTTTGTGTTCCAGCTTCATCCCATTACCCCTTGTCCTGTTACTATCTATCTACTATAGAAAAGAGGGATGTCCCAACCTCCTGACACTCACCCTTTAGATATTTATAAATGTTAATAAGATCTCCCCTCAATCTCATCTTCTCCAGACTAAACAGCCCCAGTTCCTGCAGCCTTTCCTCGTATGAAAGATGTTCTATACCCTTGGTCATCTTGGTGGCCCTGTGCTGGACTCTCTCCAGCACTTCCCTGTCCCTCTTGAGCTGAGGAGCCCAGAACTGGACATAGGACTCCAGATGAGGCCTCACCAGGGCAGAGGAGAGGGGGAGAAGAACCTCCCTAGACCTGCTGGCCACACTCTTCTTGATTCATCCCAGGATGCCATTGGCCTTCTTGGCCATGAGGGCACATTGCTGGCTCATATGTAGTTTATTATCAACCAGTTCTCCCAGGTCTCTGTCTGCAGAGCTGCTCTTCAGCAGTTTGACCCGCAGCCTGTACTGGTGCATGGACTTGTTCCTTCCCAGATGCAGGACTCTGCACTTGTCCTTGTTGAACCTCATGAGCACATGAACCTCATAAGCACATGAATCTTTCTTTCTAGGAAAAGAAATAGGCAAATATTTTGGTTAAAGTTCCATGATTAAGAATGCACTATAAGAAGCTCTTGTTTAACAAAGCTTTTTAGCATTGTTCTGGGTTAACATGTAAAACCACAGTTATATTGTTTCAGAATCCACTATGGAGTGCCCTAATTAATGGAAAATATGGTCACATAAAGGTAACATTATAATTCAAAAAAATTGTTATCTTATTTTGAACCTCTCTAAAGCATAGCATGGACTGCTAGAAAGTGTCAATCAAAGTACCTTTTGTGTTATCACCTTTGCTGTTTACAGGAGTAGTCTGTAAAACCAACAGGGTTTAGTTTGATAAATATACACATATATATATACATACATCTTGTATAAACACATTGTGGTCTGGAAATCCTTGGAAACTTAGGACAAGTTTCACAAAGGCAATAAAATATCTAAGTCTTCTTGGATTGAACAGATCAACGACTGTTATATTAAAACCCTTAGAGTGATCTGTTCCCTTGCACACATCTACTCGTATTGTCACTTAATTTAACAAAAGTACTGAAAACAGTGACAAGCAACAGAAAGGACAGGGGTGATGAAGTAAGAACATGTAGTGAGATCACACATATTTCTACTTACTTAAATGAGAAAATAAGCAAAAATCCTCTGTCTTGGCATCCCAGCTTAGCTGTCTACTAATCTGTGGTTACCTTCAGACCTAGCAGAAGATGTAATCCTAAGGAAAAAAGTTTAGTAGAGAAATTGACAGCAAAACTGATATCCAGAGCAATTAAAGGACATATTGAAGTGCTCTGTCTTTGGAGAACCTTTCATTATTTCTGGAGATAACCCTTCCAAAGCATCATACTAAATTAAGTCTGGCACAGAACAGAAACACAACTTTTAATCTATTGCCCTCATTAAAAAAACCTAACCATAGTCCTTTACTTGAGGTGAAGTAATAATCCATTCAATCACATTTGAATAGGAAGTGCACATAAATCAACAGTCTCGAAGTCTCACATCGTCTGTGCAGAAGTGGATGATCTTTAAAATTTGACTAGAATGGAGTCCTAACGGCATGGCTCCTATGTGGATTCATAAAAATGTAGAAGAACTACTTAAATATGGAGAACAATTCTTGCAATGTGCATTATAGCCAGAAATGCGTAGCATAAAAACATGACAACCTAAAGAAGTATCAGTGACTTTCCATTCTTACAACGGCTTTATGCATGTGCATTTAGGACTATTAAGACTGTGGAAGAGGCACAAAACTTAGGACTGGGTTTGGTGAGTCAGCCCCTAGTTAAGTAGACTCACAGATTGCTTCCTGCATGTATGGACGTGTTACTGTTCTACCTGATTAATTTACAAAGCCCCAGCCCAACAAAACAATTGAAGTAAGATATTGGTCTTACCTCTCCTCCACCTTTCTAAAGCATTAAATCCTAGGAAGCAAATGCTACACTCCCTGTTACCTGAAGATAGTCATCAAATGTTCCCCATTTGTGCCTGTAAGAATAGAAGAAAATTTCCTTCCAGCTGCACCCACTATGCTCACCTCTACAAGGCAAGGGATAACTTTCTAAGTGTTATAGTACCAAATCATTATTATATAGATTTAGATACTTGAGAGCACACAGTTCTTCCTTATTTTCTACGAGCTTACATCTTCAAGACACTTTAGGCCACTGAATGCTATCAAAGCAAATAATCTTTCTATCCTACAAGGGGAGGGGCAGAAACAGGAAAATAAAAGACCTGCTCCATCCAGTTAAGAAAGAAGTGCACCTCAGTATGAAAATTCTTCTGTGGGAATTTAGAAATGCTGTCATTTGTGTATTTATGGTTCAAATTAGCCCACATTTTAGAGAATATTTTTCAAGCTACAATTCAAGACACCAATAATAAGCACTGCATGTCATATACAGTCAAATCTCAGATTTGCACTTACCTACACCAATAGATGTGCCTGTCTATACTTACATATACCAAAAAAATAGTTAATGTTCATTAAACTTGTGGAGTAGGTAGTATGGTTGAATCGAGAGACCAAATCAAATCTGTTTCTTTAATTTCTGGGATGCTGTTGCTGTCAAAATGGAACAGTGCAGTTTCAGGAACATGGGAATGAAGTCAGCCTGTATTTTTGCTCAGCACAGAACTCTGAAATTTCACATGGTGAAGAGCACTTCTTGCTACATATAAGCTGTCTTAGTGTTTCAGAACATATGGTATATAAGATCACACAATGTTCTACATCTCCTACCATAGATAAGAGAAGCAGGGTGAGTGGAGGAGCAGGAGGTAGGATTAATTCCAGATTAGCAAGCACTTCTAGTTGAATAATATTCTCTTATTTTAATGAAAATGGTGCTGATAGAATAATTGACCCACAAAAACAGTACTAGTAGCAAAATTAACCCAGCATGGCAATCAGAAAGGAGGATGATTTTAGGCAGGACAACTATCCTACCTGCTAGCTTTAGGAAGCCGGTAATCTTCTGTGGTATTGATGTGCTGATGAATGGTGCCATCATTGAAAATTGAGAGAGAGGGAGATGCAGGCAAACCTTGTGTTACATTTCCATTCACACATGAGACATTTGCAAGTCAACTGCTTTCTCTTAATAAGCTACTTATTTTCCCAAAGTGCAAATGCATTTTATAAACATCGTTCTTCACTGTAGACAGTCTTCCATTGGGGTGTATAACAGGGTATTGCTTAGGCAGGCAGTGTAGTTTAGGAGCAGATGCTTCTTTTCAAATAGACTCCCCTTATATCACCTTCTAGGTATTATCAAACAATGCAGAACTTATATCTGAGCAAGCAGTATGTTTAGAACCTACAATCTATTTAAGATATTTTTTTAGAAAATGAAATCAGTCATACTGAACAATGTACCTTTATTTCATATAGATATTTTAACAGTGAAACATGAAAAAATCATGGCAGTACGAGTATGAAAGAAATCTTCATATTGACAAGTGGGAAAATACGAACATTCTGGAGAGATAATAAGATGGATAGACACACTGAAAATCTTTTCTAGAAAGCAGGTACTATAAAAAAAGCCTGTCAAGAAACTTTAGTGATCAAGTTTGAGGGACAGAGAAGTATGTGTTAAATGACATAGGAGGATAGATGAAAGGAGACAGAAAGACTGGGAAAGAGAAAGAGAGAAAAGGTTTGTGAGAACACAGTTTTGGTTTGTAAAAAAGGGTTGATCATATTTTAAAAAAAGATGGGGGTGAATTTATATAGAAATATTGCATTATGGATGTTCCTTGCTCCTTTTTCCATAAATAGGTTGGTGTTTCACGTTAGCAAAGATTGAATGCATGAATTTATTGTTTTTTTAATCTTCATGATGATTAGCCAGTTAAGATCAGGCTTTGATTTTAATCAAAATAAATAGTTTTAAGATGTAGCTTTCACTTTTATTATAATTCTTTTCAAATTAACATTACAGCAGTAGAAGACAATTCAGGCCATAAGAGAGGTCTCCAGTGTGACCGTTGCCCAGAGCAGTTCAAGCACAGTAACTTTAAGGCCCTGACACAGGAAGCACTAGGGATTAAGATGGAAAAGAATCCTTAGATGCACACTGTTAGTAAAAGAGAGAGAAGAGACTCTGCAAATAATAGACTGTTCTAGATTGATAAGTGTCAACTCCAAGTTGATCCTATTTTGCTGGAGCTAATGAGTTAAGATGAACAAAAATTGTGGAGGTTTGGATTTCATTAGTTATGTCTAGGGAATAAAAATGTTTTTTCTGTAAATCCTTTCTTATTTGAATCTTTCTTACTGTTGCTCATTCCTAGGATAAATAATAAAAACATGTTAATTAAAAATAATTTACACTTACAGAAAATGCTTTTAATTTCAGCACTTTGTTTCACCCCTCCTCACCTTGTCCTTTCTGATATCTTTACCTGCCTAATACATTAAAAAAAGAGACACTATCCATGTATCAAGGCCACACTTTAAAAGGAAATACTCATTTCCAAAGACTGTGGTCTCCATTCCTTTTTTTGAATCACTGCTGCTTAAGAGTGTGTCTCACTTCCATGTCTTGCTAAATTCCACAGGATGCCACATCAACCCTCACACTGAACAAAAATTACTGTATGTTTCGTTTTGTTTCCATAGCTGACAGTTGTAACTACTTAAAATTATTAAAGTGATTATGAAATAGTTGGAGGTTAATATATGATGAGTGTCTTTCGGTGGAAGGTGTTTTCTCTCTTTTTTCACACAAAAATCTGTGAATCGTAATAGAATTCATAACCTAACAGTTTCAGCCCATGCTTATAAATTTGTTTCTGAAGTACTGTGACAGCAGTATATACACTTATTCTTCTCCTATTTCTTTAAGATATTTAGGAGTTGAGTGTTTTCTGAGATGTGATTGCAATGGTCAGCACTTTACACAGTAGAACCATTTGGGAATTATGTAACTATGAATGTATATATATATATAAATGCAATAATAGTCTACCTGAACTGTTAAAACTCTACAAAATTCTCCGTATTTCCCTGAGGAGATCAGCTCCTGTCTTGTAAATAGTGTGAGCTTCATTACAGTATTGCATTTCCTGGAATATGTCTACATCACTCCATTGCTCAGCAGTAATGTTGAGGAGAAATGGTGTCTATCTTCTTGGCCACCCTGATGATTTTGTGCTAGCTCTTCCAAGTAACTATGCCCTTCATCAGATTGTGATTAGTAGTCAGGACTAGACTTGGTTGAGGGTCAGATGCTAAAAACATTTGCTGATGGGAAAAAGCTAAATTCTAATTAGATTTACCCTTACTTCTCCAGCATTAGAATAAATTATTAGAATAAATAGAATTATGTGCGTCTTAGGATGTGACGGCAATATTCTTCTCTTTTCCTGAAATCCAGTATAACATCAGACTGTATATAGTTGCTTTCTAGATCATATATTTTAATTTTTTTTCTTAAACATAATTCAAGTAAGCTAGCCAAAAAACATTTGTGATATCTGGAACCCAGCTGCTGTCTTCATATCTCCCCCCCGCCCCCCACATCATCATCTTTGACTCCAGCTGAAGTCTTTCTTAGTAAATGGTGATCAAGCTTGAGTGCATCATGTTTATCCATCTAGTGATGTATCATTTCCACTGCTGTTGTGCTTCTTATTGTCCGATTACTTGACACATCAAAGCATTCACTCCATTTCTGCAAGTGAGATACTACATAGTGTCATTTGTATTCACCTCTGGCAGATGCTGAGCCTCTGTTCATCTCATCAAAGAACTATTTACGAGGCTGTAAAAAAGATGAGTTTCTCCAAATAGCTTCCAAATTAAACTTTTTAAAGTTTAATGTTGGCACACAAGAATAATTACAGTTATAAACCATTAAACATTTAGAGGAAATTTATAGTATTAGAGGAGAAAATTTACAGCTGTGGTCAAATGTGGTAAATTTCCTCTGAAAAATATTTCCACAGGAAGATTTCTTTCTGGGAATAAAAAAACTAGGACTTTATTAACAACATCAAAATGCATAGAAAATATCTTTAGATATTATTTAGATAGGAAGATTCATAATTAACCCTGTGTAAGTATGTACATATATACACATATAACCACAAATATATATGTTATTTGTTTTTGTTTGAGGTTTTTTATGTCAGCAAGTATGAGGCTGTGAGTTTCAAAATATTCAAATGAACACGAAAACTAGATTGTAAATATTTTGGAGCAGAGCCCATGCTGTTCATGATTATAGAGTTGCACAGCACATCAGGACATAACCATGACCTCTAAATGATATGACAGTATAAATAATGAAGTGATGATATTTTCATAAATAATCACAGTAATAAAAACAATTACTGATTCTATTGCACATTTATATTGTGACAGACAACATTACTTATCACAAAAATCTCAAGTTTACTTTAACAGTGAAGTTCTGTCTTTCACAATTATCTTATTAAAAGCCATAGGATAATTAAAATATGATTGCTAAAAGCTATTGCTTTGAACAATAGTTGGTAGTCTTTGTGTGAGAAATAATGAAACAAATTTGAATGAAGAATCAGACCCTTAGTTGTCATCCCTAGATTTATGTATATTTTTTCCAAAAGAACTAGAGTATCCTTTCTACAGCATTCCTGCTAAGACACTTCAGCTCAAAAGAATTTAAATGAAAGAGCAAAATGGTTTCCTGTAAACTATGGTATAAACTTTCAGCTGGCAGACAAATGGAGTGAAATTATTGCCTCAAAGAACTACCAGGGTATAATATATAAGCCCACAGCTCATAGGATGCAGGATCCCACAGACCATTATCTTCTTTTTTCTTCATTTTGTTCTGCTTGCCCTTAGCACTTTCAAGCATTTCATATCTTTGCAAATAAGTGTGAATGTTTCTAAACTAAAATTAATATTTTCATTTTAAAAAGAAGAAAAACTTGGAAAATATTTTAAATTTCTTTTTTTGCTCAGATATTTTGTCCGAAGGTGACTTTTCTCACTTTTCCTGGGCCAGGCAAACCTACAGGTTTTTTGGTAGTGGAGGGGCCACAGGGGTGGCTTCTTTAAGCAAAGATCTGCCAGAAGCTTCCCCTGTAGCTTAGAGGACCACTGTCAGACAATTCTAAGATGGACCTACAGCTGACAAAGGCCGATACAATTAGTGACTGAGGTAAAATCTCTGTGATTAAACGTATTTGAGAAGGAGAAGATGTTGTTGCACAGTTGTTAAACTAAAGCAGTAACAGGGAGTGAGAATGTGACACCAAGGTCAGTGGAGAAGGAGAAGGAGGAGGGTGCTTAGGCCCTGAAGGAAAGACTCCCCTGTGACCTGTGGAGCAGCCCATGGTGAGACAGCCATGCCCCTGCCGTCCATGGAGGCCACAGGGGAGCAGAGACCCACTCACAGCCTGTGGAGGAGCCCATGTCAGAGCAGGTGGATGCCTGAAGGAGGCTGTGACTCTGTGGGAAGCTCATCCTGGAGCAAATTCCTAGCAGGACCTGGGATCCTGTGGGGAGAGAGGAGGCCACACCAGAGCAGGTTTGCTGTCAGGACTTGTGATCCTCTGAGGGATGACCCACATTGGGACAGGGTGTGAGGAGTTGCCCCTGTGAGAGGCCCCATGCTGGAGCAGTTTGTGAGGAACTGTAGCCCAGGGGAAGAATCCACATTGGAGAAGTTTGTGAGGGACTGTCTCCTGTGGGGAAAGATCCCACAGTTTAGTAGTGGGAACTGTGAGGAAACCTCCTGCTGTGAGGAAGCAGCAGTAAACTCTATCTGTAAGGAACTGACTGCAACCCCCATCCGCTATCCACTATGCTGCTGGAGGGGAGGGAAGGAGAGTCCTGGGAAGAGGGAGAGGTGGGGAGAGGTATTTTAAGAGCCAGTTTTACTTCTCATTTGCCTGCACTGTTTTGATTGTTCATTACTAAATGAAACCTTTTCTCCCCAGGTTGAGTTTATTTTGCCCACGATGCTAATTACTGAGTGATCTCCCTGTCCTTATCTCGACTCACAAACCTCTCATTCTATTTCTCTCTCCCCTGTCCAGTTTAGGTGGGCATCTTGCAACCAACCAGGACTAAACTACCACACTGACACAATTTATTCACCTACCTCAGCTGATGGAGCAAATAAATCAGAAATTTCTGCCTGAAAACATTTATAATGTTCTAATTGATTAAAAGGTATAGACAGGTGAAATCAAGTCATTCTATGAGGATAACTGCCTGGCTAGATGAGGAGAGAGCAGCGGATGTCATCTACTTTGATTTCAGCAAGGCTTTTGACACCCTCCCATAACATCCTCTTAGAAAAGACCAGGCAGTGTGGCTTGGATGAGTGGACGGTGAGGTAGATCCACAGCTGGCTGAATGACAGAGCCCAGAGGGTGGTTATCAATGGCACAGAATCGAGTTGGAGGCCTGTGGCCTCCCTGAGAACCCTGAGTTCACAGGGATGGGTTCTGGGGCCAGTCTTGTTCAACATCTTCATCAACAACACAGTGTACCCTCAGCAAGCTGGCTGCTGACACTTAACTAGGAGGACTCACTGATACCCCAGAAGTCAGTGCTGCCATTCAGCGAGATCTCGACCAGCTTGAGAGCTGGACAAAGAGGAACCTCCTGAGGTTCAACAAGGACAAGTGCAGAGTCCTGCACCTGGGAAGGAACAGCCTCATGCACCAGTACAGGCTGGGGATTGACCTGCTGGAGAATAGCTTTGCAGAGAGAGACCTGGGAGTTCTGATTGATAATAAACTGAATGTGAGCCAGCAATGTGCCCTTGTGGTCAAGAAGGCCAATGGCATCCTGGGATGCATCAAGAAGAGTGTGGGCAGCAGGTCGAGGGAGGTTCTTGTCCCCCTCTCCTTTGCCCTGATGAGGCCTAATCTGGAGTCCTGTGTCCAGTTCTGGGCTCCTCAGCTCAAGACAGGCAGGGAACTTCTGGAGAGAGTCTAGTGCAGGGCCACCAAGATGATCAGGGTAAGGAGTATCTTCCTTATGAGGAAAGGCTGTGGGCACTGGGGCTGTTTAGTCTGGAGAAGAGGAGACTGAGGGAGGATCTCACTAAAAAGTATATAAATGGTGGACGTCAGGAGGTTGGGCCATCCCTTTTTTTCTGTGGTATCTGGCAACAGGACAAGGGGTAATGGGATGAATCTGGAACACAAAAAGTTCCATTTAAACACAAGAAACAACTATTTTACTGTGAGGGAGTCCTGGCACAGGCTGCCCAGGGAGGGTGTGGAATCTCCTTGCTTGGAGATCTTTAAGACCCATCTGTACATGTTCCTATTCAACCTTATCTAGTTGGAGCTTTTTCTGCAGGAGGGTTGGACTGGATGCTCTCTAAAAGTTCCTTCAATCCCTACCATTCTATGATTCTATGATTGTTACTGAGCAGTTTTTAAACTGAGTCAATGTCTTTTCTGCTGTTCACCCCAATAGTGAGTGGGCTGTAGGTACACAAGAAGCTGGGATGGGACACAGCTGGGAGCACTGACTCCAAATGATCCTAGGGATATTCCATGCTCTATGATATCATGCTCAGTATATAAAGCTGGGAGAGGAAGAAAGAAAAGGAATTATTTTATAATGATGGTGTATATCTTTCCAAGTCACTGTTCTGCATGCTGAAGCCCTGCTTACCTGGAGATGGCTAAATACCTGCCTGCCCATGGGAAGTTTGGAATGAATTCGTATTTTGCTTTGCTTGTGTGTGTGGCTTTTGCTTTACCTATTAAACTGTTTTTATCTTAGTCCACCAGTTTTGTCTTTTACCCTTCTGATTCTCTTCCCCATGACACTGGGGAGAAGATAGTGGGCTGCTGTGTGGAGTTTAGTTTCTGCCTGCAGTTGAGCCACAACATTACTTCTGTGGCCAAATCTAAAGAGTGGTAGCAGGTCATGTTAGGAGAATGGGTTTAATTCCAAGAAATATCCACACTTCAAACTGCAAGTATCATGTTCTTGCTTTCCCATTTCAATAAAAGTGAATTGTAGGAGAGAATGTGTTTGGCCTAGAAAAGTATCTGTTAGTAACACACATTTTGTGAAGTACAGTCATTTGTGCAGTAAAACTCAGCAGCTGTACGAGTGATCATGCACAACAGTACAGGAGAAAAATGGAAGAGGAATACAGCATCTTTTCACTCTTGATTATCCTTTCACCAGAAGAAAAGTCTAACGAAATTTCAAGAGGTAAGAAAGAAGCTAGTTTAAAATCATAACCATTTCCTTTTCTTACCCTGTATTTGTATACAGCACATATTGGAAGGGAAGTGAAAACAAGTTTCTCACATATGCTTAAAAAGCTTCATAATTGCTTCATAGTGATCCTGTAGTCAGGAACTGATGGTTGCTTCCTGGCCATATCTCCTTAAAAGGTTGCTGTGTTAAAGATTGTGGTGTTAATGCATCCTAGTAGTAGAGAACCATCTTATAAATTTTGCACATTGTGGAAACCAGACATACATAGCTAAAACCTGTCAAAGCTATGACTACTGCTAACTCACACCACTGTCATTTAATATAGGAACTGAATTACTTCTCCCGAAGATAAGGTCTCTGCATGTTGGGAGTAGAGAGCAATACTCATCTTCTTTTACCAGTACAATTGAAGGACTTATGAGTTAAAAAAACTAGTTAATTTTGCTGGGTCTGTACTGGCTGGTTTTGTGTCTGTCTACTTGTACCGTGGCCTTCAGAGATACAGGGAGGTGCCAGGGGGTTTTAATGTCTCTGGGTAAAACAGTTTCTTACAGAAGAAATTCTGGACTTGATCAGCTCAAACTAATGGCAAAGAGAGAAACTTGAGCAGCAATAACCCAAGGGGTAAGGCAAAGGAAGAGAAAATGAGAGATAATGGCAATTGGGAAAAGAAGGTTCAGCAGCAACTCAGACGAGTAACCAAGGAAGTGAATGGCAAGTCTTTAATACTTTCATAAGAAGATTCTGCTTGAGTCTTCTGTAAAAGGCAATTCTGGGACAGACCTTATGCAGATATTTATGAAATACAGCAGTGTCTCTCCAGTTTAGAAAGTTGAACCAGGTCTAGCTTGTGGCTGTTCTTCAGGTCACTGGTCTTCACCCGCACACAGTTATTTGTCTGAAAGGTGAACTTTATCCCTCAAACTATTTAGGTATTAGGTCCACAAGAAGATACTAACAAACAAGAGGACTTAACTAAAGTGTAATCAGGAATCTGTGATGTTCACATGCAGTAATGGAGAAAATAATATATCCAATGGATCATCTATTCACGAAGGCAAATAAATGGCTCTGGTTTTATGACAGTGATGTCAATTAAGCATCAATTAACTGTTAAAAGAGCATTTATTGAGACTTAATAGGAAAGATGGCGTGTAATCTGTAATAGAAAAGATGATGTGTAATCTAGTTTAAATTACAGGACACAAATATAATTAGATGTTCCACACATAAAATTGTAACGAATATTTGGGCTCTTAATTGGATTTTAAAAAGCCAGAAATACTGAGTTAATAATTGTGACAACTAATAGAGTATCTAACTAAATGTCAGTATTTTTATTAATTGATATTTAATTTTCTGTGAACTGTCTTGCCAAATGTTAATTAAACGCCAGAAAATTACTTACAAATTTTAACATATTAATAACTTTAAATTATGCTTTTATTGCTTACATAATTGTAAGCTAATTACATAGTTGCAGACTTACTCTTTACCCTTTACACAGAGCTTAGGAGGATGAAGTTTCTCATGGGTCAATAAACTTACCTGCTTATTAGCTACACAAACAGAAAGTAAAGGCCAATTTTGTGTGATCATATTCTTTCTGTGTTGTAGCACATATCAATTTCTGGGCAACTCCTTGTTCCAGACAAAGGAATTTGAACCAGGTGCAGGATCTATTTTTCCACATTGGCAGTATATATATGGTAAAAACACATTAATTAGGTCTGGTAATGATCTGGGATTCAGAAAAACAGTAAGAATTTAGAATACTTACGTTCTTGATAATCAAAATTGTAGCTGCTTTTTATGACTAAACAATGACATTAACTAGCTTTAGTATTAATAGTTTGAGTGATTCAGAACAAGGGAAGAGAGAATAGGTCAACGTGACCAAATGTTTTGTATTTTATCAAAACACAACCGATATTTATCATTTGGAGAATTAGTGAGTATTTATGAGCAGTTGTGTACCTTAGCAAACAAAGTACTTCCAATCTCCTGACAGAAAAATTTCTTCATAAGCAAGGCTTACTACTAATTAAAAATACAAGTAAGTCCAGGAGTCTTCCCTCCTAAACCAGACATTTTCAGGATACTTATAGATACCTAGGGTCCTGTATCTAAGAGGAAACTATGTACGTGAAACTCTGATTCTATTGTATTATTTAGAAGTTTTTAGGATGTTCAGGTTAGAGCTTCTTATCGATTCCATGTTGTTTTACTTGCAAAAGACAGAGCTTCACAAATATTGACTTAGATTTTGGTCTATTATATCTTTATATACTATTGTATTTAATTAAAAAAGAGCATGCAGAACAAGTCATCAAAGACACAGTGCAAAGTTTCTGAAGTCATTGTTTTTTGTACATTTACTGTGTGGATCAGCAGTGGTCAATGATACCCTCTCAGTGATGTACATGAACAATTTCAGCACCAGTAGCTTTGTTCCTGTTTTCTGCAGCTTCTGTGCAAGAATAATTTATGACTATCTGCCGAAGCACCAGGTGGGGAGTTTGAGGAAAATCCAGGTCAATGAAGAGTCTGACAATACATATCTGTAACCATAAATTGCCTGATTTTCAGAGGAATAATCTTCTGTGGTACTGAAAGAGTAAATGTTCTTGCAGTGCTCTTCCATTTTTTGTAGAGGGATAACTTCCTTTAAACTGTGGTAAGATTCTGTAATCAAAGCCTGTTTTTTGACACTTTGGTCAATGGGACAAATTTTCCTTGTATGCATGTTGGTCAGTCTACAGAAAAAGTAGACAGTGATGTCTTAGCTACTCTGGATATTTGTAGAGGTCAGTATGTAGGGCACATGTACTATTCTCTCTTAAATACCTGGAAGTATTGAAAGAAGTTTTTCAGCTGAGTGAAAGCTTTGTCACCTTGTTTGGAAAGCAGAGTTTTTCAATAATTTAGCACAAGAATCAGTGTTGTGTTGAAAAACAGTAGGCTACAAGAAGTCATTGAGTGTAGTTGTTGTAATCCATATCCTATCCCTTCTCAATGGGGCTGTTTACGCACTGCATTTTTCTCCTATAGCAGATCACTTCTACAATGTCTGTTAGAATGCTTTTCTTTCACTGAATGAACATTATTAATAAATTCATCCTTGTATGATTTTTTTCTGGCATTTGTGCAATAGTAATTATATAGCTGTTGATTAAGCATCGACCAGGCTTCCACTTCTTCCTTTTTCTCAGGGTGACATTTTAGAATTCAAATCTGAGTCCTGGTAAATAAATATAGTAAAAAGTTTGAGAGAAGTTCTCTCAAGGGATATTGATGCACTTAAAATTCATTAGAAAAACCTAAATTAGATAAAGCATGTTAAATAAAAGACTATTTTCCCTGTAACTTGCAAGTGGAATTATGCAATCTATTGTAAGATAGTTAAAGGGATCCTGATATCAGAGAAATGGACAGGAATTTATAAAGTCTCATGCTGTGACTAATAGTGGATTTTGGTCAGTATATAAACTAGTTCTTTGTGGAGCAAACACTGCAGCTGCAGAAGGTGATGTACTTACAAACAAACTCCCGCTGCAATTCCCACATAATTTCCTGCTGTATCCTCAGAAAACACATTCTTTGACACCACCCCACTACTGCAGATAAGACAACAGGGTCATTCAGGTTTGCTTGTCCTCTATGCAATCCATCTCCTCTTCTATTTTCTGCTATTAGTGAGGAACTTCTTTCTTAGCTATTCTGTTGAGTTTTTTGTCTGTGCAGCCAGATGACTTGAACTTGGCTCTTTGCATGGGTTTCTGTTTTTTTTTATTAAACTTCTCTTATTTAACACCTCATTAATAACAAGATGGTTCATCAGACTCTCAGATTTCTGTTGATTTATGTCATATGGCAGATGGGCTGCTGTAGCTTGCAATGATTTGTGTGACACAACATTCAGAATTACTTATTCTTTAGTCCCTTCATTTTTCATTATAAGAAATGGCTCTCTAAGATTCCTTAATAAATAACACATTGTTTCTTCCCAGTAAACTGGGTTGCACAAGATGTTCCTCCTGTCAGTTACTGCTTTGGTTTTCCAATGAAGATGTTGTTACTCTGAGCCACTTCTTGAACTTTTGGGAAGGTATCTATGAGAAATAACTGAGTTTTCTTCCACTGTCCTTTTTTCTTTGTCTGTTCATCATCTGTCTCTTTTTAGTGATACTCTCATTTCTTAAGCTGTGAGATGAAAGATATTTTTTTTTTCAGCCTCTCATGGGGCTCTGGGCACAGATCGATGCATTGCTGTATAATGCAGAGGTACAGAGGGAGTAACACATCTGGCAGTGTACATCAACTTCTTGCTTGTTTTCCACCTCATAGAAACTGAAGTTGTACCATCTTGTGAGGATGGAGACTTTCATTAATAATGAAGTAGAGGTTGCAAAACAGTTGTCCCTATGCCTGGTTATCTGTAATAAAATTATACAACATATATAATTCTTTAAAAAGTCATTGGAAATCTCTTGCTAACAAGAAACCTCATCCCAATATACTTTTTGCTTTAATAATTTCTGTTTTCATAACAGCTGTATGTCAGGTAGCTCTTCTGAAGGTGGACTGAAGGTAAAGTACTTGAGCAGTGTGTAGTGGGCATTTAATTAGCATAAATCAATGCCACAAACAACAGAATTTTTAGTAATCTAACTAGAGTTTTTAGAAATTACAGTTGGTGAAACTTAGTCTGTTTTGTTCCAATTGTATCAAAATTTTATATTGGTTTAATTGATGAAGGTTTCATATTTATGATGTGATATATTTTAATTTGTGATAACACAGTCTCATTGTTTACTTTTATTTACCTTCTAGCCTAACATCTATATACTTATTTTATAATCCTTGTGTTCTATATTCTTATATGACTTTGTGCATTTCTCCTTGTTTTTTTGTTTAGTTTCAATCTGACCAATTTTGGTTCATCAGGTTTCTTATACTCCAGATTAAATACAATTGACACTGTTTCTTGTTTGTGTAGTTTATTCTCCTGTTTAATATATTTTTCTAAATGTCTACTTCTATTATAGAAATAAGACACCTCAAACTCACTTTACATGAAAATTATAGGATAGAGTTCTAGGTAAGGTTGTGCATAATTTATCTCATTTTAGCATTTAGATGAAAATACACAATTAATTTACATTAAAGTGTTTTCTGATGTCACATTATGCATTGAATATGTTGACATCAATCAGGTGGTTTCACATCTCATTTTGTTAATTGAGAATGAGTGAGAAAATCAGAGAACTCTTAGTCCTGACCTTCTGAGCCTAAGAAATATTTTGAACTCCCTGTTAAAAGTATTCTTAAGCACTTTCACAGCCATTGGGATATTTATATTAACAAAATTACACTGATGGACAATGAAAATAAATTTTTACATACATATCTTTTTACTTACTATAAATCCTGAAGGTTAAATGTGATTATTACAGGTATTGCAACTTTAAACAGGCTAAGATAAAAATACTTTAAGTTTCTACACTCTTATGAAAAGAAATATAGTAGCTCTTCATTTAAGGCAGTGTGAAGACACTGGCTTATATCTGTGTACTTCTAATCATTATCTTACACACATATTTCAATTAATATTGAAGTTGTGGGTTAGTCTCTCCAATGCTTCAGGAAAAAGAAAATCAAATTAAATATTTGTTTTAAAACCATAGTATTGAAATTTTCATGTTTTATTCAAATGGATTGATCTTCCAGGAAATCTGTGTATACTAGTTTTATTTTCAACCAGTTCCAGAAGTGCAAAATCACAGCTTTAGAGTTTCTTTAAGTCTGACCTCTGGAGGAGTTTTAGCAACAAATAATAATTTATTCACTGTTTAAGTATATTTTACAGAAGAGAATTTTGATAACACACAAGTAAACCACAGGCAAAATGCATAGAATAATTAATTTCTTATGTCTCTTTTCACTATGATATGAGTTTAAGTACACCTGCAGGGTTCAACCATTTGAGTGTAGAGCAGTTCTGAACAGTAAAACTATCTTTAGCTTTCCTGAAGTGCATAAATCTATGTTTGTTCTCACTCTGCCTGGTGGCATTGACGAATTCTTAAGAACATATCCCCTTGTGGTTGGGATTTCCTTTTTTTTTCCTTTTCGCAGGGGAAATATTAATGAAAGAATTGGCATGTTATTTTATAAGAAGTTTTTTTAAAGACTGTAGACATTGGGCTGACACTTTTTCTTTCTAAATCCCCCATGCCATATATGCAAAACATTGCAATCCATGTAGACACATTCAACACATACTACTGTGCAGTATTCATCTTGCAAAGCCTAGAATCGGGAATATTTCCATGTCAATTATCTGCTGTGTCAACTTGCATTGCCAGTGATTTGGTACTGCTTTCAAACATAGATATGTTTTTAATTACAGTGAAAAAAACCTCTTCTGTGTATATACATTGGGATTTTATCTGTTAAAAAATGTTGGAAATATTGCTCTTCCCTTGAATTGCCAAGCTAGCTGACCTCATTTGTGATATATTCTAATGTTTGAAGAAAACATTTTATTTAATGTGATAGTGACATCAATGAGTTTGTTGTAGAAACACTGTTTCCCTCCCAACTGCCTACTGGCCTGTTAAGTGTTCATTTTATGAGTATGTTGTATGATCTTGATTTTTAAGAAAATTACCCCAGTGAATTCAGTAGTTTAGTATGCAATGGGTATGTATAAATCACCAAACTTAGTAGCAAAAGTGTACATTTTCTCTGCTGTGACACTGGAGAAGTATCTTGTTAACATTACAGACATTATAGACTATCTACAACATCACCAAAGTAGTAAAGATTTTGTTATGAATAGCACTACACATAAAATGGTTCTTAGATAGTGAAGCAGTTAGTCCTCTTAATCTTAAGTGACTGAGAAAACAGAAGCATCATTTTCGTAAGATGAATGTTTTACTCTACATAGATTTTATTTCTTTTTCCCTTTTTTAATGTTGAGTAAATAAGAAAGTTTAGGACCTCAGAATCACAGGGTTAGCTTTTGTAGAGATTATTTACAACTGTATATTAGATTTGAAATTGAAACTGAGATAAGAGTTCCACAGTTTTGTTAAACTGCATTAAAAACAGGAAATTGTTGGAGACAAGCTATGAGAATGAAAAAGCAATTCAGTGATAATTCACAATTGCCAATGACATAATATAAGACAAAGGAAGGAACTGGGAATAGTGTTCACAATCAGAGATTTTTAAGTTACATAAAAACCAAAAAGTTGTGCTGAATAGGTCTATGTAGTGTGGAAAACGGAAAAAAAAGTACATAAAGCAGGTGATTATCAGGTGAAAGGAGGTTTAGACAAAGATTTAACAAAATTATTAAGTGAAGTAACCAAGAAATCTTTTATTTCAGTTGGACTAGTAGGAAGGTTAGGCCAAATAATAGACACAGGGAAACAGAAGTTTTTCTGAGAACATGTTAATAAAGCGATATTTATTCTAAAGATCTTTTGGGATTCATTTCTCCACGATGGATTGACTAGGGCAATATTTGAACATAAATATGTCTAATAAGAAAGTCCAAATATTTTATGAAGTGTGGAGGAGTGAATATCTTTTTTTCTTCTTGCAGACTTCCCAAGCTCATCAGCTACCCACTGAGAGAAACATCATTTTATATTTGTGGACTCTGGATCATAAGCTGGGTGAAATAAAATATTAAACTTGGTAAAATAGTACTATACTGCCTATGTAACAGTTCAGAGTTGTTTTGTAATGACTTATTTAGACTGCAGGAAGAATTGAGTTACAAAACATTAAATGTGTGTTGATCTTGCAGAATATATGCAAGTAAATTACCTTACTCACCCTGCCTTTCTCTCCGCCTGAATGAGGATAAGCCAATGATTATCCCATTTTAGAAAATAAGATCCTCACAGCTGTTTATGTAAACAGATTTACTGAAGCATAGGCAGTATCTGCATCTGCTCTATCCTTGCAATGGAAATCATTTCACATTCATTGCCCTCTTTGGTAGGGGTAAGCTGAACTTCTCTAAACCATCATGATACCACCTGAACTGTAACAACCCACTGTCCAGATTTCATTGTATGCCTGTACAAATTAAGCAAGGCTCCAAAGGGTATTCTTTCTTCTCTCATTTTCCTCTCTGTCTTGACTGTGCTCTGATTTTCTTCCCTTCCTTTTTTGTCTTTTTCTTTTTTGTTTTTTTTTTTTTGGGTGGGTGGGGGAAGGGGTGGAGGGTGTCTTCTTTACTATTCATTTAACCTTCTTTAACATATAATTAAAATACTGTTTATTTCCTACTGTGTATTATGGCTGTTAGCTGTCAGAAACCAGGACCTGGAGCTGCCTGTAGCATTTGCTAGGAATTTAAACAGCTTAAACAGTCAGTGTTACATGGACCTAAACTAAACACAAAATCAGGTATCAGAGCTAGGTGCAGGACTAATGTTAATCAGTAAAAATAATTTAAAACATTGTCACCATAAACTGCATGCAAAAGAAAGTCAATGATATTGTTCCAAATATAGTCTGGCTTTATTGCAATTTTAATAAAATCCTGATTCATAAGCACTATGAACCTACTAGCCCAGTAGTTATGTCAAAGTTAGACAGCTAAGCATCTGAATTTCTAGGGTCAGAGAATCTTTTCAAGTCTTATTTGAATTCAGAAAAACAGGTTAAAAAAGCAACAAAATTTCAGAGCTTCAAAATTTCTAATCTTTATGGAACCAAACCAAACCAATAAACAACAAAGTCCACCACCATAAATCAGAGATTTGTATCAAAATTAACGTGTTTCTTCTTTTTCTTGGAATGGATTTGTTTATTCTTTTTTCCAGATTACAGTTATATGACTTCTCTCTTTAAGGATAGAAGAATGAAGAAGAGAGAGTCAGTAATGAACAGTGCAAGGATGATGCAAAAATACCAGACAGATGCCATCATTGCTTGTCTTCATCTGTGAACATATTTGCATCTCATTGAACCCACAATCAAGATGCAATTCACTCATCACTGGGGCAATACAGATCACAAGGCCACAGAAACTCCAGAGGGCTTGTTAAACCCAAGAGGAATTATCAACAGCCTTGGTATGAAATAAAGTGTTGTTTTGGGTGGGTTTTTTTGTGTTTTGTTTTGTTTTTTTCCCAAAGAAAATGCATGGAATATGAAAGGCAAGCATATGCTTTTAAACATGAACTCAGGCATCAGTACTGTGAATGTTCATACAGTGTTTAGTTACACCATTATCTGTGAAAAGAGATTCTACAGAAGCTTTGCAGGTCTGAATTTGTATTGATAATGCAAAGAAAGAAATGTTGTTATGAAAAGTTTGTCATTTGTAAAGATACAAACATTGCTTTTAAAACAATGTAACCATTGCTTACTTGGCTTTAGGAAAAGTCCTTTCTACTGTACAAAAATATAAATGCCCTTTAAGCCAATTACTAGCTTTGATTTGGGTCATTTATATACACAAAACCCCATATATTTTACTGCAACCATAAATGCATCTTGCAAACATATCATCTATTTTAATTACTTTAAATACAATTCAGAGACTGTTTGTAACTTGCATATATATATTATGAAAGAGATAGTGTTGGAAGATAGCAATGATCTATGAATATTGATAATGGGACATTTTCTATAACACAATCCTGGTAGACTTATGTGAGAAGCCTTACAAATGTGCTTAAGCCTCCTGAAAGAAGACTCACCAACGTGGTACATTATTCAAATATACATGCTTCTAAGGTGTTTGTGAGTCTTTCACGTGTTATGTGTCTGCTTTTTTAACCCTTTGACAAAGAAATGCAGTACAACAGTTTTAAAATCTATAATCCTAAAGTTTGTATGTTGTGCTACATAAGGAGTTAAAACAAAGTAATTTATGTCCAATATCATAGTATTATATGGATACAGTGAATATGACTACAGGTTGGTTTTTCTTTTCTAAGTAAGTATTCCTTCAAATACAGGGATATTACAGAGTGACAGGATTATATTACCACAGAAAAAAAAAATAGTATGATTAATAAGCCACTAGTACTCTACATAGCACTGTGCAATAGTCTTTAGAGAGCTGAGAGCTCCTGGCTTAATTCAAAGTTTACAGTTGTTATACAGGAAAAAGACACATCTATTCCTGTATTTTTCTGCCTTATTAATGTTTTCCTTTGTTAGAAAGCAATTGTAGATGCTATTGAGATGTGTCCTTCCTACCTTTTTTCTGCTTGACTGGGAAATTGACAGCATTTCTTTTTACCGCCATTGACAACACTTAGTGTAATTGCTGGGGACAAAGTGGAATACTATTTTCTAACAGTGCATGAGGACAGAACTTTGTGGACTGGGAAATTCCTCTGTTAGATCAAAGATAGCTTAATACAATTGTTTGAATTGTTAACATAAAATGCAAACTAGTTCACTCTTTGAACTGTCTTTCCAAAGGATTATTCCTTTAAGTCTTCTCGTTGCTGTCAGTGATACTGACATACAACTGATATTGCAAAGGAATGTTGACTTGAGCAACTATCTATTGTGGGTTTTTTGAAATTTTTTAATCATCCCACAAAAGCACAAAAAACCCCCCAAAAATAAAACAGAACAAAAACAACCAAGCAACACAGGATTACTAGCACCAGTTCAGAATTAAGAATTGTGCTTGCCTTCCCTCTCTTCTTTTAACAAAATATCTCAATTGGGAACTATAATGAAATTCTCTGGAGATTGGAAAAGGGTGGGATTCTTTTAGGGAAAACAGAGAAATAATTAGTAGCCAAAATAGAATCTTGAATGCTAACGTTATTTGTTTGTTCAGAACGAAAGTTTCTTTATGCAATATCACTGGAACAGAGAAGTCTCTTTCCTCCCTCATTCCTTAAAGGTAGAAGAAGTCTGAAAAGTTTTCTATTATTAGCTCTTCTGTACAAAGATATGGCACAAAAAAAAAAAAAAATAGAGCTCAGAACAAAATGTTTTACTGAATAATAGAAGAAGGATGATATCAATATGGTTTCATCTGTTCAACAAATTTTTCCGTAACAACTTTTTGGTGCCCAGTGCTCTAATACTTTATATGGCTACTAATGGCTTTCTAATCTCATCATCTGCAATGCTAGAGTTTTAAATCTATTTACTTCAATTTCATGACATGTATCAGGGACAAAAGGATATATTTGTTGGCTTTGTGTTACATGTTTTTATTAGATTAGAATGTGCCCAGATGTCTTAATCAGCAGCTTGCATTGCAAGTTCTCAAGGAGAGAAGAAAAGAAAAGGTCACTTTATTAATAATTTCAGTAGTCAAATAAAAAAAAGCCAGATTCTTGATGTACTTTTGAATTAAAATATATCTGGCACTTGTTTGAGCCTGAATTTCTCCTTTCAGTAGGCTACAGCTTGCCTCTGAGCTATTTCACTTTACCACTTGAATCTCTTTTTATTTTCTGGATTAAAATTGAAATTATTTTTTGTTCTTCTTCTTCTCAAGAGGTATGGTTCCGACTAAAGAAATAGAACATTTGTGTGGGTATTTGGGGAGGGGAGAAAACCTGACAATACATTTCCTTTAATCTTTCTGAAATTTTTCCCAGAAAGAAAGCTTAGCCTAGAGCAGCTGGCTTATGTGCAGGGAATGTAAATACCATTTTCATCTCCTGATAGTTGACTTTCTTTGCTATAGATTACTACTGTTTCAGTGCAGAATAAATGACTTCTCTTTCTGAGGTGAGGAATTCTGAACGAGAATAGGAAGGAAATAATGGGAAATGTACTATGACTGACCTGTCCCAAAACTAGACAAGTTTCTTACAATCCTTGGATGTAAGAAAAGATTGTTAACTCTTACTGATGTAGTTTCTTGGTCCAGAGATTTTCAAGTTAGTCTGTCAAGCTGGCTAACACAACAACTTGGGCAAAAACAGAGCCTACAGAAGGGGAAAAGGGTGGGATTAGCAATTAGTATTAAATCATATATAAAACTGGATTCTTCTTCAGTGAATAGAGATATGCAATCAGGGAAATTACTTTTGCCTATTCTTCACTGGAAAAATACAACAGAACACCCTACCTCATGGAGGCAATGGAAGAGGAATGGCAGGATGTATTCTTCCAAGAGAACACTTTTGAAGTTTTCAGTCAAGATTTACCTGCAATCCATGCTGACTCTCTGACATTCATGCTGACACATGCTTTTGCATCCTTTTGCTTGAATGCTCTGACTGACTGTAAAGTGGCATCTTCCTCACATGTTTCTCACAGAAGAAATGCAAAACTCCTTTCAACTTTTGGCCTGCTACATTGGTGCAGATATACAGGAGTTTCAGTAATATGAATGTAAAACTTCAGTTTTGCTGATATTCCCTACTTCAGGAGATGCTATTAGAAAAGAGAAAATCAAAAACTATACTAAAGAGACACTTCTGAATTTAAGAAACATGTGACATGAACTATGAAAGGTACTGCTATTGAGTCTTGATGTCTCTGATGTGCTACCATGAGCAAGCAGGTTTTTGCAGTAATTTTAGACTATATTCAGAATTTTTTTAATTAATCTGGGTCTTCTAGCTGAATATCCAAAGGCAGTTTTAGCACTCTCCAGGAGAAAATCACTCATTCGCTGCAATCAGCCTTCAGAGCCAGAGTGAACTGTCCCTGGACAGTCAGCAGAGCAGCAGAACAGGTACTGAGGGGTTTGTTTTGCCCGGGCAGGGATACCCGTGGTGAGTGGCGCTGTCCCATCCACTGATCCAGCCCTTGTGAGGGAGATGGGGCCAGCTGAGGGCACAGCCGCAGCCACAGCCTGGGGTTTAAATTGCTCAAGAGTACAGGGAACTTCGATCTTTGATTCCTGTGCACTGAGCAAACGAGCACAGAAGCATGGTTGATGAGTCGCCCAGGAGGCAGGAGTCATTTTGAGCAGCTGATGCTGCAGACAGCTATGGTAGAAACCCAGGAAAAACATGTATTTCAAAGAACTGAAGTCCTTTGTTAACATGTAGGTGTACAGGTCTCTGGCTGCAGGGAGTGCTGGGATGTGGCACTCTTAGCAGGTGACATAAATGACAACACCTATGTGCAATGTGATCAGGTGAATGACCTGCTCAGCCTGGTGACTGAACTCAAGGAGGAGGTGGAAAGACTCAGGAACATCAGGGAATGTGAGAGAAAGATAGATTAGTTGTCTGAGAATCTACAGTCTCTGAGGCATAAGCAACAAGTTGAGCCTTCACAAGAAGTACAGGATCCCCTATCATCTTCTAGCTGAGTCAACAAATGGGGACCCAAGAGATGGAGGGGAATGGATACAGGTCCCTTCTCGGGGAGGCACGTAAATCTCTTCCCAGCCACCCACTCCTTCCCAGTTTCCTTGCAAACATATAGGGGTCTTTGGAAGTTGAGTACCAGGCAATGGAATATGAAGACTTAGGGCCATTTCAGGAGGTTCTCAGAGAGAGTAAGACACCCTCATGTACTAGGTCTGCCACAATTAAAAAGAAAAAGAAGGTTATAGTCGTAGGTGATTCCCTTCTGAAGGGAATTGAAGGCCTCATATGTCAACCAGATCTATCCCACAGAGAAGTCTGTTGCCTCTCTAGTCCTAGTCCAATAAGGATAGTAGGATGGCCTGGACAGCAGAGAACTTGCCCTGGGTGGAAAAGGAAGAGGTTAAAGACTTGTTGGCCAAGCTTAAGGCTCATAAGTCAATGGATCCTGATGGCATACATCCTAGAGTTCTGAGGGAGCTGGCTGATGTGATTGCTAAACCTCTCTCCATCCTTTTTGAACAATCATGGAGGACAGGCAAGGTTCCTGAGGACTGGAGAAAGGCCAGTGTCACTCCAGCCTTCAAAAAGGACAGGAAGGACAATCCAGGAAACTACAGGCCAGTCAGCCTCATCTCCATCCCTGCAAAGGTGATGGAACGACTCATCCTGAACTTTGTCATTAAACATATGAAGGAAAAGATGGTTATCAAGGGGAGTTAACATGGATTCATCTGATAGCCTTCTATGAGTCCATAACTGGCTGGCTAGATGAGGGGAAAGCAGTGGATGTCATCTACCTTGACTTCAGCAAGGCTTTTGACATTGTCTCATCATCCTCATCAGAAAGCTCAGGCAATGTACATTAGATGAGTGGACAGTGAGGTGGATCGAGAGCTGGCTGAATGACAGAGCCTGGAGGGTGGTGATCAATGGCACAGAATTGAGTTGGAGGCCTGTGGCCAGTGGAGTTCCACAGGGATTGATTCTGGGGCCAGTCTTGTTCAACATCTTCATCAATGACCTGGATGAGGGGACAGAGTGTACCCTCAGCAAGTTCACTGATGACACCAAACTGGGAGGACTGGCTGATTCCCCAGAGGCTGTGCTGCCATTCAGTGGGATCTCAACCGGCTTGGGCAGACAGGAACCTCCTGAGGTTCAACAAGGACAAGTGCAGAGTCCTGTACCTGGGGAGGAACAAGCCCATGCACCAGTACAGGCTGGGGATTGACCTGCTGGAGAGCAGCTCTGCAGAGAGAGACCTGGGAGTCCTGGTTGATAATAAACTGAATGTGAGCCAGAAATGTGCAATTGTGGCCAAGAAGGCCAATGGCATCTTGGGATGCATCAAGAAGAGTGTGGGCAGCAGGTCGAGGGAGGTTCTTGTCCCCCTCTCCTTTGCCCTGATGAGGCCTAATCTGGAGTCCTGTGTCCAGTTCTGGGCTCCTCAGCTCAAGAGGGACAGGGAACCTCTGGAGAGAGTCCAGTGCAGGGCCACCAAGATGATCAGGGGACTGGAACATCTTTCATATGAGGAAAGGCTGTGGGCACTGGGGCTGTTTAGTCTGGAGAAGAGGAGATTGAGGGGGGATTTTATTAATATTTACAAATATCTAAATGGTGGGTATCAGGAGGTTGGGCCATCCCTTTTTTTGATGGTATCTAGCAATAGGACAAGGGGTAATGGGATGAAGCTGGAACACAAAAGTTCCATTTAAATACAAGAAAAACTATTTCACTGTGAGGGTGAGGGGGCCCTGCCTAACTTAGAGTTTAAGAAATTCACAGGATTCTTTTAACCTGTTTATGTTTAATTTTAATGTTTCATGGGTTATTTGTTTAGTACAACTATATATACCAAGCCCCATATAATATACTTGTGCACTGCAGAAGTATTTCACCTAGTGCTGAGGATCATTAAAGTACCTGATAGGTTTTCCTAAACAACTCTTGCCCTGAAATAATTCAAGAGAATGAACCTGAGATGCAAACTATAAAGTACGGTTTTAGTCCTCACAATTTCCAAAAAAATGTGTATCTGCATCCCAGACACATTGCAACATAATAGTAGTGTCCATAAACTCTAGGTTTACAGGATTCCCCGTGAACTTAAATTGTTAACTTTTGAGAAATAGAGTTGAATGAAAAGTTAGAAATAAATATATATCATAATTACAGTAAAGGCAAAAAATGCTAAGCCTAAAAATAACTGTTGTTTGTTCATACTTTGAATATATTGAATAATTGTTACTGAAAACTAGAGGAAATGTTGCAACAAATTTTTATAATAATCTCTGTTCCTTCATTAAAAAAAAGAGGTAGGAGGAGGGAATCCCATGTTTAATTTAAAAAGTATAAAAGGGAAAATAACATCATCAGTTATTTTCAACTGACATCCTAAAGTAGTATATACCACTGCTTGTGCTCTAATTTGAGTTTTTGTTTTTATGTAATACCACATTTAACCTGTAAAAATTGTTACAGCTGTGTTAACGTTAACGAACTCACGTGGGGTAAAATAGCTCAGAATAAAGCCTTATTGGTTTGGTGGGTTTTGTTTTGTTAACATGGAGTATAGCACAGGACAGAGACTACTTCCTTCCTAATTAATCTTAGAAGAGGATTTTACTTCTAAGAACTTTCTATCTGTGTGTTTTTCTGTGACTGCTCTCTTGAATTTGACAGTCAGGCACCTGAAATCTCTGTCATAGGCTGTTTGGGAATATCTGTTGTCAACTGTATTTACCCTCTTTTAGAAGTTAGGAAAACACCTTTTACTCTGTGCTTTCCTCCTATTTGTCCTTGTATTTTTTTAAAATAATACACTTTTCCTCCCTATCTTATGTTTTGTAGATAATCATAAAGGATATTTTTAGATGTCAGATTTCTTTTATAATTGTATATTATAAAACAAGCAAGAAGCTTGGGGACTTTGAACAGAAATTTAGAAACTCCTACCCCTCAGTGAAATTTAAAATGTAGCCCATGCAAAAAAGTAGCCCTGAGATGTAATCTGCTCAATGTATTGTTTGACAGGGCCCACGTGTGAGCATGACTTATACAATATGTGATGAACAGTCTTAATGGGGAGCAAATAATAACTGAATAAAATAATTGGAGCAATACTTGTCCCCTGCTTTGGCACAAAACACAGCTGATCTGCTGGGGTAAGGGAAAAGCAGACACCAATATTAGCAAGTGAGTTTTTCCTGTAATGTCAGAGTGACTGTAATCCTGTTCCTATTCAAAGATGTTAGTTTAAAAAGCCACTTAGAATTCAGATATTTACCCAATTTTAATGTAATTATCTGTAACACCTGATCCTACTTTCCTTCCAGCCTAAGATTTTCATGGATGGAAAACACTCAACCCATTTCTAGAGTATCTTTTATGGTTTATACAAATGAGACCTGAAATTAAACACTGGTCTGTGGTTTGTGCTTCCTTAGAACTTTGATTTGATTTGGGTTGGGATATCTTTTGCAATTTGTTACTTCCTGCTTTTTTCCTACCAAGCCATTTCTAAAGTGAAAATCTTTCTGATACCATTCCAGATTCATATCCCAGGTATCGCAAGAATAATCAGCTAAAGAAAGAATAGACCCACTATTAAAACTTTTGTTCCAAAGGTCACTAGCTGCTATGAGATACTTTTGTGTTTCATGTAGAAATGCAAAGAAAATACATAAATCTATTTGATGGGGAATGTTTATGCATTATTTGTTATTCTCTCTTGTACTTTTGCATGTTCTAAACATATATGTTCAAAAACTTTAAGCTTAGACTGGCAGACTCTTTCCTGAAGTCAAGGTAGATTCTTCTTGAAGAAAGGCAAAGCACCTTTTCTTTGTCCACCTTTAACACCACAATACAGGAATGACTGTGTGTGTGTGCTGTACTAGAGATAATTACTACAGAAGATAGTTAAAAGACTAGCAGGAAGAATTTGATGTTTGCCTTTGCTTGTCACAGTTGTCTTTTTCTATTTCACTTTCACTAGTTTAAGTAGTATTACATTTTACTTTTGTTTTTATTGTTTTGTTTTTAACTGCAGAAGTCTGATATGTTTTAAATCATCTAGCTTTTTTCTCTCTCATTTTTTTTTAGTATGGCTTATTTTAGATCCATTTGACACATCTCTAGATATCAGCACTGCTGCTCAACTGATGTTGCTTTCCAGCTCCCTGCTTCAACTACAAAGTAACTCTTAGGATATTCTTGTGATCTGTTAAATAAATTCTCCATTGAAAGTTCAGAGCAATTGGGTTAAATCACTCCTGAAATGATTTACTGAAGTTCTTCAATGCCCTTTCCCATATATTGAAGAATATGGATCAAATAACATTTGCTGCCTCAAAATGAAACACTAGTTAATAGATGAAGACAAATAATCAAGAGAAATGGATGCAAAGATGGAAGTAAAAATACTAACTTAGGAGTGATAATAATTCCACTCTTTTCCCCCAGAGAAATAGATACAGTTTTAAATGGTTTAATAGCCTGCGGTAGGAGGAATATATTAAATGTAAATAAAATCATGAATATTGCATTTCCTTGCATCACCTGTGACTTTAAGAGGGGTCATGGAGCCATAGAAAGATGTCTCATTGTAACAGCAAATACACAAAAAACAGGCAACGATAGGATGAATTCAGAGACTTTGCATCAAAGGTTAAACTCACCTCTTCTAGCAGAGGGACCATCCCTTTACTACCTCACAGCAAGTTAAGGAGTAACTCTGCCCTGAATTCATTACTTCATCCCAAGATTCTCTTAGCAGTTTGAGTTTACTGCCAAATTGTAAAGGTTGAAAAACAATTCTGTCAATTAACTGGGCCCTTTCAATACTCACACTTCAGTAGAATGTTCCCATACTATAAAAGTATGGTGTTTAGTTATTGAGGTATTGATAAAAATTAACTTTAAATACAATCATATTGCACGTTCAGATTCATATAAAAATATATATTACAGTGATTTTATGTCATTAAATCTTTGTCTTGTTAATAGAAATATTCATAACATAATACTTTGCTATTAATTTCTAAGAATATACTGAGAATTTCTTCAGTGATCTCATGCACAATGTATGGGATGCTTCTGAAAAGATTTTTAATCCACAGAGGAGAGATTTCAAATTAAAATATAGTTCACTGTTCATGATAGGGCTTCATTGTTAATGTCTTAAAGAATGTAAATATCAGATTCAATTCCATATTTCCATTTTAGTAAATCTTGTTGAATTATTTTGTTGTATTATCTAATCAAAAGAAGAAAAATACTGAACCATGTAATATAGTTACTGTTCTGAGAATAGAAGTAAAAATTTGAAACAAAAAAAGTATGATTCAACATTGGAGTATTTCTTCATGAATATTTGCAGTAAGTGTGAGCAAGTTCTGAAAAGGTGATTACTCCGATTTGCACTTTAAAATAAGCTATATTAAAACAACAAATTTTTAAAAGTGAAGAACAAAATGTATCATTGCATGACATGGATTTACAACTGAGTACTTGACATTACATGACCATTTACAAAGTATTTATAACCCTATTCTCCATCCATCTCACAGTGAGAGATTTCCTGTACTATACTTTTGTGGACAGCTGACAGTGATTGGCCATTTTGAGTGTTTAAGGTGAACTGGGCAGAGAAAAAAACATGGCTGATTTAACTTTAATTGGGTTAAACATGAATTACTTACCAGTTCAAATTTGATGTACCCTATAGATAGTCAGAGCCACTTGTATCAATATCAGTTTTCCAGTTCATTAAATGTATTTCACCAGGGCAATGTATGGGACCATAAGGTATTTTCATTAATCTCTGCACCCAGGCTGTTCTTTTGTCAAGCTTCATGGAAAATGACAAGAAATTGTCATAAAATTGATGCACAGTGAATGCTGTACTTGTCTTTTACTTACAGGCTCCTGTGATACTCAGCATTGCTGCAGAAACAGAAGAAACAACAGTTGTTTTAAAACAGACTTCATATTATTTTGTGCCACATAATAAGGAGATGGATAAATTCCTTTATTTAGACTCACGTGAGTTACAACAAAAGAAGGATACTATCCATTTTGACTGAGTGAAGTATCCTTGTGAAATCTTAATGAAAAATTGTAACAACCTTCAGGCTGACTGTGCTCTCATCCCGACTGGATACTTGTCCATAATCTGCTGATCCTCAGTAGCTGCTGCTATTCAGAACTTAATTATTCTAGGTAAGTTCAATGTTTTTAAACTTACCTGGTTCAGTAATGAAAACTAATGGTATCATTACCATCATAGCTGATAAAATTTTACTACTGAAGTTTGCACTGCTGAAATTTACTTCAGAAAAACAAGCGCTAGAGAACGTACTCTGGCTAAAGAATGTACTATCGCCAGAGAATGTACAAGGATCTCGTATAGCTATCCACCTAGAATTAATTAAACCACCCCTAATCTTTCAGGAAGGTCCATAAATTGCTGCATTAATTGTATCTGACTGTTACCAAATTTCCTGCATATCTATTTTATGCACTAGCTCCTAGACTGGTAGAAGACAAGGTCATTGTCTCTCTACTCCTGCGCCTTACCTGGCTCATTCTCTGAAATGTTTGATAATAAGTTGCTTATTACTTTTAAAATTTTCGTTGAGAGAGAAATCTGATATATGCTTTTCTTTTCTGTTTTAAACCATTGAAAAAAAGACACAGTCAAAAAGCAATCTAGACAAACAAAGCACTCTGTAAAAACCTAGATGGCTATCAAGCTAAATGTGTTTTCAGATGGATACATTGAATCACATTTTAGCCTATTAAATTAAAAAAACGAACAAACAAAAAGAAAGTAGGCTTTATGTAGGCTTTATAAAGCTATGTGTACTAGACAGGCTTACTGAGGGATTGTGCAAAAGGGATAAATCCAATGTTTTCTGAAGTTTGGTCATTCAAGATCAACAGTGTTGTGAAAACTTACAGCACTCAAAAGAAAATGCTGTATCTGTGCTCCAGCCTTATGCTCTCTTTCAGCAACAGCAGGGCCCTGTCAGATTTTATTTCTTCATTTGTAGGTCTAGTAAAATACCACTTAAATATACTACCTTTTGGTTTATAATGTGAATGAAATCCAAACAATGCCTGAAAAAAGCTAGAAGTTTAAATTTGGAAACCAAGTGTTCAAAAATGTGGAATAATTTTGTATATCTAAAGGCATGTCTACACCAAAAATGAAGCAAACGGTAGAGCATCAATGCACAAAGACAAGCTTAAAGAATCTTTATATGTAGACTTATATCTCATTAAAATTTATCTGGTTTTCTTTGTTGTATCACAGAAGAGAGAAGCTATTTTCTATGCACAAGAATACTTTTTGTTTCTATATATTGTGCTGGAAAAGTTGCCAGTGTAATGAATGCATAGAACTGGAACATCTAGAACAGATGGCAGTGGTCTAACACAAAGGCTTGTGTGCTAGAAAATGGAAACAAATTTCATAAGTGGAATCACAGAGGGATTAAATTAGTATAAGCTGATGATTTGTGGTCTCAGTATCTCATTTCCTTAAACAACACCTTTTTTTTCAAATCCTTGGGTAGTTTTTACTTGCTTCTGTCCTTGTAGATGTTTAGTAACTTTAAATGCTAAGTAAGTGGGAAGTTTAATATAATGAGCCATTAAAGAGCATAGGAAAGGAAAGGAAAAAGTGAAGGAAGATTACTAAGTTTAGGGTATAGATATGGATTTTTCCTAATGCCAATTTACATCAGAGTTTCATGATAAAAATTCTGTTAACTAGTCAAAACACCCCAAGACATAATGTCAGAGAAGATGAAAATGAGTAAGGTGAAAAGTTCAAAGTTTTGAAGCTTCCCTGTTGTGTTAACTGGATTTTATACCCTCATAACATTCAAAACATTAATCTTTTTCAGGAGTATTATGGTAATGTTGTAGAAGATCCTGTTATGATAGTTCATTGAAATAATTTCTTGACGGAAGTAGAAGAATATGATTAGAGGAGAGAGAATAGAGAATACTCTGCACTTACTTGTGGACAGCAAATAAAATTAACTCTGTCAGGCTGCTCACAACATATCATCAGTAGAGTAAAACTAACTTGTCTCACGATGGTCTAAAATCAGCTCACATTCCCTAGCAGTGGGTGAACAATCCAATACTTGGTGAATTCTGCTTCACAACAATAGGAAGAGCTGACATTGAACCATCAAAAAGCAACTTCACTATGAACGCTTGGCTGCCACAAGCCAGTTATCCCTGTGGTTATAAAATACTAAAGTGTTCCAAAATAACCAACATGTATTGTGTGGCTTCAATTTTGTACATGACTAGTGAATGACCTGAAGCTGTCACATGTTAATGTCTAGGAAAAGGAGGACAAATAGCAACTGCCTTCACCCTACCCAGTCATCCTTAGAAAAATAGCTTTTCTTTCACATGAGATGAAAGAGGAATATAACA
This sequence comes from Colius striatus, assembly GCF_028858725.1. NCBI lineage: Eukaryota > Metazoa > Chordata > Aves > Coliiformes > Coliidae > Colius > Colius striatus. The sequence continues at coordinate 18,646,851 of NC_084790.1, read as the reverse complement.
CAACACACCTAACAGGAGCTCAAGCAGGACATAGTAAGAGTTTTAAAAGGAAGAGTTTTTTATATGGCATTCCTTGTGTGTGCCTGACAGGTAATCTGTCGCTAAAGAAGAGAAAATATCTTTTCCTACTTTAACTGTGCTTTCTATTAAAACCAGAATAAATCTTTGGGAATAATTCCCTGTGGAGTTGTATGACAAGTTTCCTGGTATGATCAATGATTCTCTCTACATGTAATTCTTAAAATAACTGAATAAAAATTAAAAATAGTATTTAAAACATTTTGAGGATTTATTCTGTGCCCACTACTCTCAGTTTTGTCTTGTTGCTGTCACTTTGCTATTTAATTAATACCTTACTTTTCATAAAAACGGGTATGAAAGGACAGAAAGAAGTCTAAGAAGGGCTGTCACACTGATATCACAATAACAAGGATGTAAAATTATAGAAAATTGATTTAAGGAACTGAATATCCCATAGGGATCAAGGATTAAAGGATACCCTGCTGGCCCACATTGCACAACACTGGCCAATCATTAAAGGAAGGAGAAAAATATTTGCAGCTCCAAACTCTGCAGCCATTCTATCCTTAGCTATATGCCTGCCCCCAGAGTCAGGTTCCCAGGGCACAACAAGATGCAGCCTTAAATTATGCCTTTTTTAAAGTTTGTACTACACATGTACACATTGCATACACTGTACATCTAGTTGAAAGGATGCATGGTGTCTAACATTGCATATGATAACTGGATTAAAACTAGCTTTGTGGAGACTCCTCATCTCCTGACTGCAGATAGATACAGTACTTGTGTGAACTTATCTAGCTGAACCTACTTGAGCAGAGGGATTAGACTAGGTGATCTCTAGAGGTCTCTTCCAACCCCCACCATTCTGTGATTCTGTGATTCCCCACTCCTTTCCTCAGCATACTACAGTCTTAAATGAAAGCTACAAGGCTACAGAGTGAAGTGTTGGCATGGCTACCCTATAGACCTTTTCTCAATATTGTGCATTGAATGGAACTCTGAGAGTAACAAAAACAAGCAGTTCCCACTGTCAGGCTTAATATAAGGCAGCAATTAATGCAACTTGAGTATTGACATCAGCTACTACCTCACACTTCTTTTTTGTTACTTAGTGGTTGTTGAGTGCATAGCTATTTAGGCAATTTACCTGTCTTGTAACTCTGTTTTGAAGAATACTCACTCATCAAAGCTAGAATGTCCTCAGTCTTTTTGTCTAAATGTCTCCCCTCTATCCAGTACTGACCACTTGTGAATTAAATCTTTCAAGCCCTCAAAAAGTATGAACTTTTGAATATGCTCTACATTAATACAAATACTAGACAATTATATCTCAACTGATATGAAAAAAAAATAATCTATAGTGTCTTCTCAGGTTTTCACCTCTTCTGTGTTAATTTGGTGTCCTGGAACAAAGTAACAGACTAGGAGGAAAAATTAACTGTAGTAACATCCACTCCAAAGTCTGCCACCATGCTACAGATTTATAAAAAGAAATAGGATGGTACCTACTGTATGTCTGGAGTATGATTAGAAGAGGGATCCCTTTAGAACTGGATATAGAGATCTGTGTCTAATTAATGATCAAACAACAAGAATACATACTGTAACATTCTATTATTGACTGCATGACGTGAGGATGAAAACTTCTTGTCAAAGCATGACTCTTTTAAGCTGTGTTCTCATCTCTAAATAGTCTCTTGAAGCGTGAAGAAGAGTCAGACATCATGCTTTAGTAAGCTTACTTTCCTTGAAGGCTCTCTCATTTGTAGAGTAATTCCCAATACCTCTCTTCAGCTACCATTAGAAATTGTTCTTACTGGTTTTATTTGAATGGTCACTAATTTTAAAAGGAAATGTCTAAGCTATCTTGAATAGGGAGAAATTTGTTAACTACACTTCTAGAAACTCTAAGTAACCACTTGTTTATTCCTCAGTTCCAAACATTTTTCCAAGGTAAGTATTCTATTATAGTATTTTCAGCTACCAAATATATCTGATTCATTCATGAATAAAGAAAATACAACTTTAAATAATTCAATGAAACCCTCAGGGAAAAATAACAAAAAAGATAAAAGAGTAAAGAAAGACCTCTTTGGAATAAAAGTTTGATCCTAAGCTGAAAAATTTTCTGTTGGTCCATTAGAAGGAGATGATTTTTCTTCTAATTAACAGCAGAGAAAATGAAGGAGGGGAAAAGACCCTCAACATTGTTACTTCACTACAGCTCATATGGCAATTGTCTTCACGTACCTGTAGGTTCCTGACATAAATTTGCCATGACTGAGTAATGTTGATTTTTGCACAGCTGTGCACAGTACATCTCTGTCATGCTTTGAGCATTTTTCTCAACTCCTAGGACTATAATTTATGTATGGCACCTATCCATTAAAATGTTACTTTTAGCAAGGTATCATCAGCAAGAAAAACTATTCCAAGCATCATTCAGTGCTTGTTTTTGTTCATAGGCATAATTCCATCAGAATTAGAGTGATGAAGGGTTTTGACATTTGATGCTCAATGCTGTACCTACCCTAGTCTTTTCAGGCTTGACTTAGATTACTATCACAGCCCTAAACTACTTTCTGTTAAACAAATATCTGACATATTACTGTGTGAGTATGTGTTTGTGTAACCAGGGCTTATTTCTCCATTGGTAGCTCACTAGTTGAATCAGATAGAGCATGAGAAGTCTACTGAGATAGTTTAACTGGTGTTTTTTAATTAAATGCCTTTTAATTATAGCTGCCTAAGTTACACAAATTGGAGTGAGCAAGCTGCAGAGACCTGTATGGTTTGAAGATTTAACTACCAGACAGGAGTACCATTGAAAATTTGGTTACAGATGCAGTGCATTTGTACAGTATTAACCTCTTCATCTTTCATGCATGTTACATGTAATCTATATTTATGTCTCAGATCTCAGGACACTGTTATTAGAAAGGGGAGATGGGAGGAGTTTCATGCATAGATATTTACTTGTGACTATGGAAGGCCCAAGGCTAAAAAAGAATGGTTAGGCAAGAATTCTTTCATGCAAGACTATCCTGTAAACCTTTAATCTGGTGCTTCTTACATAGCAAGGAATAATTTTTACTTTGTGTATTAATCACTACATATACGTCTTACACAAATTATCCAAGCTATACATCCAAATTATCTAGCAACAGCTACTTCCTAGCTGACATACAGGATATTGAACTGCAACACTTTTCCTTTTACTTTTACTTTTCCCTAGGTATTGGACCTTGTCCACTCTGTGCCAGGATTCTTTATAAATTATCTGTCAAGGCAGTGATCCAATAACCGTTCCCTATTGTAGCATTTCTATCTCTGATATTTTCTGAAGTTGTCTATGACCTGCTGCTTTTTAAGATATTTACTTCCTTTCCTCTCCTCTGGTGTTTGGTTAAACTGAAAAATTTTCACAGGCATTTTAATAGAAAAGTTGTTATTTAGTCAATTCCACAATTTCAATGAAAAAACTCCACATTTGAAATGTTAAGTTAAAAATAAATCAAATAATCCCAAACCTATAGATTGTACAGGTTACACCAGTACAGACTGTACCAGTACAGGCTTGGGAAAGAGCTGTGAGAGAGCAGTTTAGGGCAAAGGGACATGGAGGTCCTGGTGGGCAACAGGATGACCACGAGCCAACAACATGAAGTCATAGCCAAGAAGACCAATGGCATCCTGGGGTGTGTTAGAGGGCTGAGAGAGGTCCTCCTCCTCTACTCTGCCCGTTCATGAGACCACATCTGGAATATTGTGTCCAGTTCTGGATCCCATCAGTTCAAGAAGGACAGGGAGCTACTAGAGAGAGTTCAGTGCAGGGTTATCAAGATGATGAAGGGAGTGGAGCATCTCTCTTATGAGGAAAGGCTGAGGGACCTGGGGCTCTTTAGCTTGGAGGAGACTGGGGGGTGATCTCTTTAGTGTTTAGGATGAGTGTCAGGAGTGTAGAGCCAGGTTCTTCTCAGTGATGTCCACTGTTAGGATGAGGGGCAATATGTATATCCTGGAACATCAGAGGTTCCAAAGAAATACAAGGAAGCATTTCTTCCCTATGTGGGTAACAGAGCACTGGAACAGGCTCCCCGATGTGTTGTGGAGTCTCCTTCTATGAGGACATTCAAAAACCACCTGGAGAAGTTTCTTTTCTACTCTAGGTGGTACTGCTCTGGGAGGGGGGTTGGACTAGATGAACTTTAAAGATCTTTTTCACCCTTTGAGATTCTCTCATTCTGTAAGAGGTTTTTTGTCCCTGGATGACAATCAAGGAAAAGGCACAAGCTACAGGAGGTTCAGATTCTGAATGTTTGTGTTCTCCTGTGGGAAGAATTTGATGTTACATACCTCACTCATTGCTTTGTTGGGGAAAAAGCTCATGTCATTAAAAAAAAAAACCCTAAAAAGTAGTAACAAGTTGTGTTTGGGTTTGCATTTGGGTTTGGATTTGGTTTGTTTAAAGGTCATTTGCCATAGAAAAATGAACAGTAACGGAAGGAGAAGCTTTCAGTTGGCCCAGTCAGACATATGCACGTCCTTGAAGACTAACAGCATACATTCAGTGCAATACAATTTAACATGGAAAAAACTAAGAAGCACAGCAGCTTTTATGCAGTATCAATAATTGGTGTTAGGCTTCTACCTAATATTTAGATGTAGAAAATAAACAGTGACTATCTAAAGGCAGTGCAGAATTACTTAATGAAGTCTGGCTATTGCAGCATTATTAACATGAAGCCAGCTAACCTGAACAATCACAAAGGCTGTCAGGCAATAAGAAACATTTGTTTTACTCAATGTGGTTTTAAAATTCCCAAAACCAAAATTACGTAGCTAGTAACATTAAAGTAAGAAAATCAGATAACATATGTGGAAATGTAACTTTTTAGCTCTTCTCATTAAGCAGCCCAAACCTCAATCAGTGAAAAAGCAAAGAAAAAAGAACACTTCAGTTGTTTTATGAGCGATTAAAATTCTCTACCATGTAGTGCTTTGATGTAGTTGTGTCAGACACAGAGCAAACTCTGTCAGGATTCTGTTCAGTTATTTTTTCAAAGCTTTAAAATTGAATTTCTGACGAGATCTGAAAACCTTTAATCATGTACGTCTAATCTGCAACAGTTTTGTACAGAAGTTAAAAAAATTAAAAAAGGAATTACAGCATTAAAGTAACCAAGAAAGCTCCTGCTGTAGCTTTTGCAATCTACCATCTATGTGTCATCTTCTAGGCACCCTGCAATGCTGCTCCAGCCCATAACTCTTTTCATGCCATACAGCAGTCAAGAGACATGTGTCAGGTCCTCACCAAGGTCTGATGGCAGGCAGAGACTGAGGTATACTGTCATGCCTTTCCAGAACAGACTTTTAACACTGTAAATCTTTGTGTCAATTCCCACTGGGTCAGCCAAGATGACAGTGATTACAGTATCTTCCAAGTCTTTTCTACAGTCCATTCCTTGCAGCTCAGGGCTACTTTCACGGTAGGTTCATATGATACTCTGACTGATGGAGCAAAGCCTAGTCTTTCTGAGTTATTAGCATGTTCGCCACCTTTCCCAATCTAAAATCATCAAAGGAATCCATGTAGAAATAGAGTGGCATGTTATGCTAACTTATGATTATTAAGATTATTAGATTATTAAGTCTAATTGCTAATCGCAAAGGTAGAACCAGAAATACAGAAACATTTGTACCTGCCTGACCTCTTACAGAGGCTGTATGTATAACTGTGTGAGCAAGTGTAGGACAACCATATGGTCATAGTTGTATCATGTTGTAGTTGTTACTTCAGCTAAAAAAAAATGCACACTACTATTATGCACCGCTAGCTCATGACAGAGTCAGAGACGATACAACAGATAGTAACTTGACTTTGTAATTGTACCTGCTACTTGAAAAATATGAGTGTTCATGGCTGTTTAAGTATTGTCATCCTGTCTATTCTCTCTCTGCAAGACAGTATTGAAAAAGTTCATTACTATTGTACTTCTACATTAAACAGTACTGGAATGAAAAAAAAACAACTCAAAAATTGACACACTACTGGAATTTAAGGGTGTCCTGGTGGTTTATGATAGTCTCTTGGAGATGGGTTTAATTTTCTTGATAGTGTTGTGTTTTGAATTTGTGATCAAAACAATATAGGTAACACCTCATTGTTTTGACTGTTGCTGAACAGTGTTTACACAGTGTCAAGGCACTCAGACTCTCCAGTAAGCAGTCTAGGGGTACACAAGGGACTGGGAGGGGATAGAGCTGGAATAGCTGATCTGAAATAACCAATGAAATATTCTATACTATATGACATCATGCTTAGCAAGGAGGGCAAGTGGACTTTAGCCTAGGTAGGTATTGCTTGGAGTCTGATTGTGCACAAGTCTACTTGTGGGAGGCAATAAGTTATTTCCTTTTTGTCATGTTTTGGGGGGGATTTACTGGTTTGTTGTTTTTTTTTTTTCTTAATCTTTCTCTTTCCTTTGCATATTAAAATATCTTAATCTCGACCCATGGATTTTCTCTGTTTTGTTTTTCCTGTTTTCTCCCCTCTCCTGCTAAGTGTGGTGAGTAAGTGATTGGTTCTGTGATGCTTATCAGTTGTGTAGAGTTAGCTCACCACAAATGAGATGTACAAGTTATTTGCTCTGGAATAGGAAAGCCATAACAATTTTTTTCACAAAAAAATGTCAACTTTTTGTTTTAGCCTCAGAAGAGAAAATGAGAGAAAAACAACCACCATATTTCCCTCAAAACTGAAAGTGAACAATAGGAATGTAAAAATGATATGAGAATAGATTTTTCCTGGAAAGTGACTCTTTCATCCAAGTACAGTCACTGATCATAGACAATAAGTAGTTTTTAGCAAAACTGTATTGAACTTGATGAATTTTTACTAATACAGTATCTCTAAGAGGAGTAGTTACAGACTTTGTGTGATATAGGCTGTCCAGAAAGTTTTTAAAAACCTTCAGCCCTTGATATAAACTAAGCAGCTTATTCAGACCTTCTTTTTCTACAGTATACATAAATATGTTAATTTTAACATTTGCTACCTCTTTTCCTCCCAGAAATGATCCTCTCAGTGAGTCCACGAGTTCTGACATTAACTTTCGTATTGTAGAGATAAGTAGTAACCTGAAAGTGCCTTTCCTTGGCCCCTTGTGACAAGAATTCATAATATTAATTGCCCCAAATTGCCAGCTGCAAGGAGTATTATCTAACAAAGCTACTCTATGTTTTCATCGAGACAATATAGTACCATTTATGTCCCCAGCAAGCACCTAAGTATGTAAATAGGAAGAAGTCCAAATTATGATTCATATTTTAAAAGTAAAATGTGAGGCTCAGATAAACAAACAAGCTTTTCAACATCTATATTTTTATTATTTTCTTAAATCACATCTTCCTTAGAGAAATGTGTTTTGAGACCTAACTGAGCAATTTTCAATTGATTAGAGCTAAGTGTTTTACTGCAAAGTGCCAAGAACTACACGGCTACGTAAAACTCAGATTTAGAATAGAGGAAAATTATCACTTAACTTCTAAACACCTGATCATGTAGAATTGTGTGTGTTTCCTTTTTTGTTTTTTTAAAAAAGAAGAACATAAATGTACAAAAAAAAAAAAACCCCAACTAGTAAAGAGGGAAAACATGATGGGAGAAAACTGAATAGATGCATAAAATAAAGATAACTGCTTATCAAGCATATGTAAATGAAAATCTGTATTTTACAGTCTTCAGGAGTCCATGATAAAATCAAAAGTCCTGTTTGTAGAACTGTGTCAATAATGACAACTTTTATACTTCCAAGTTACAACCCTGAACTTTTAGTTTTGTGTAACAGAATACAAAACACCATAGCAAAGATCTTAACTGAGATATTTAATTTCCTGTACTAGGACAGAAGTCCTGTAACAAATTTTGCAGATAAACATATTTCTGATGTACAATCCTAGATTTCAGATATAAGATTGACTTTTAGACTAAAAATTATGGAAATAAAACTACTTTTTACAAAGTATTTGTTAGTTGCACTAATTTGAATAATATTCTATTTTGTCTTAGAAGCACTATGCTGAAATTATGATACATGGAAAGATGAGAGTAGTTCAGAAATTGATTTCTTCTCCTCAAATTAACAAAAAAATCAAAACCAGAGAAAGCTCTATGAATGGTAACAAAGTTTTCTGACCTTTTTGTATTCCCATAGTGAAATGTTCAATCTCATTTAAAAATACAAGTAAAAATAAAAATAATCCATCTGAAAATAAATAAAACAGAGTTGCAGAGTTAGATAAAAAACATAGTCAAATGACCAGCAAATACAACTAATAAACAAATATAGCCAAAGACCCAGTAAACTGCCAAACTGAATAATAACAAATGAAGGAATAGTCTGTTCTCTGGTAATTGGAATTTACTGAAGACTGAAATATCTACATTCTTCCCCAGGACCAATAGATAAGTCTATGGTTTGGGAATTGTCTCTTGCTTGAAGTATCTCCATTTATCAGTGGTGAATTTAGATAGATTTTTTTTTTTTTTTAAACATATTTTGTGAGCAACTAAATTCAACTGTCAGGTAAGTCCAATACTGTCATATGTTTTACAAACATAAAAATGATAGATCACATAATAATAGTCTCCTTTCAGCTTTTACAGAGTGTTTCGAGAGTCTAGGAGACACTAAGACAAGTCAAAGCCAAAGGTGTTTTCTTGCAGATAAAAGCACTAAAATTCAGGTGAACAGAGGGAGAGGATTCTCCATATCAGTGAACTGTTTATTGCACATCAGAAAAGACAGGTAGCTTTTTGAGGAATCTAGTCCACTGTAAAGGTAGACAACACGTTTCTAGTGCAATGATATGTCTGTGAATTGGCTGCTGGGGCTAGACATATATTGCTCAAAGCCAAGAAGCCAGAAGCCAGGAGCCAGCTGTTCAAACTATGGGTTGTGATGTACTAACAACTCTGAACTAAAGAGAGAGAGAAAGCAAAACATGCTTTCATAAGGTAACAGCTGCTACTGAGAATTTCCATCAGTGTCTCATAAATATCAAGGGCAAGTTCTTTGTTTGAAGTACAGCATGGAATGATGGCTTGGGATACTCAAATTTCTCCCCACGCCTTTATGACTAAGAAAAGAACTGCTCAGCAGATGATAATATGATCTGTAAAGAATGCCAAACTACACTTGCTCTGTAAGTAGTTTTGCCATATATTTTCTGGTTTTAATGATTAACTCAAACACTCTTGTGTTAATTTGATGCTTTGAGATATGTAAGAAAATGTACTTTGTTACATTAACCCCATATGCACTGTCATAAGAGAGTTTCTTTTTATAAATGTAAGTTAATTGCAAAGTACAAAGCTAAAAAAATCCAGCCTCCATGATAAGACATAGAATCACAGAATCATTTAGGTTAGAAAATATCCACAAGATTGTTGAGTCTAATCATTAACCTAAGAGTACCAAATCCACCATCAGATCGTGTCCTTAAATGTCATGACTGCATGTCTTTTAAGTGTCTCCAGGGATGGTGACTCAAGCACTTCCTGATCAATTCTCTGATTCTACTGGCCATGCTATTTCTGATACAGACCAGGATGACATTGTCCTTACTGGCCACCTGGACACACTGCTGGCATACATTCAGCCAACTGTTGACCAGCACTCCCAGATTCTTTTCCTTTGAGCAGCTTTCCAGCCATATATACTCAGGCCTGTAGCATTGCACAGAGATGTTGTGGCCTAAGTGCAGGACTTTGCCTTTTTGAATCTCAATCAGCCTTGGTCCATTGACCAGCCTGTCCAGATCCCTTTGTAAAGCCTTCCTACCCTGAAGCAGATCAACGCTCCCAACCAACTTGATGTCATCTACAAACTTACTGAGAGTGCACTTGAACCCCTTGTCCAGATTACTGATAAAGATATTAAACACAACTGGCCGCAATACTGAGCCCTGGGGAGCACCACTGATGATCAATCCTCAGTTGGATTTAGCTCTTATTTACCGCCACTCCAGGCCTGGCCATACAGCCAGTTTTATACCAAGCAAAGAGTGTGCCCATCCAAGGCATGAACAGTCAGTTTCTCCAGGAAGATGCTGTGTGAAAGAGTGTTCAAGGCTTTAATAAAGTCCAGGTAGACCACGTCCAGAGCTTTCTTATTAACTCCTGATCAGGTCAGCTTTCATGGAAGGAGATCAAGTTAGTTAAGCAGGACCTGTCTTTCATAAAGCCATATTCACTGGGCCTGATCACCTGGTTATCCTTTATATCCCATGTGATGGCACTCAGGATAATCTGTTCCATAATCTTCCCTGGCATCTAGGTCAGACTGAAAAGCCTGTAGTTCCACAGATCTTCCTTCCAGCCCTTCTAGTAGACGGGCATCACATTTTCCAACTTCCAATCAACTAGGATGTTCCCAGTTAGCCAGGATTGCTGGTAGATGATAGAAAGTGGCTCAGCTTCCTCAATACTCTCAAGTGGGTCCCATCCAGCCCCATAGGCTTGTGTGTGCCTCATTGTTGTGGTAGGCTACTAATTCCCCTAGGAGTATGGAGAGTTTGTTCTGCTGTCTTCCAGCTAGGGAGCTGAGTACTCCGAGCACAACTGATCTTACTATTAGATTGAGGCAAAGAAGGAATTAAGTACCTCAGCCTGTTTCTCATCTTCTACCACTCTGTTTTCCCCTGCATCCAATAAAGGACAGAGATTCCCCTTAGCCATCCTCTTGTTGCTAACATATTGATAGAAACATTTTTTATTGTCTTATACCACAGTAGGCAAACTAAGTTCTAGCTGACCTTTGGCCTTTAATATCTTTTTTTCCCTTCATAGCCTGATGACATCTTTGTCATCCTCTTGAGTTGCCCGATCCATCTTCCAATGGTCTTTTCTTTTTTTTTTTTTTATTCCTGAGTTCCAGCAAAGCTCTCTGTTCAGCCAGGCTAGTCTTCTTCCTTACTGTCTCATCTTTTTTCACACACAGACAACCTGCTCCTGTACTTTCAAGATTTCTTTCTTGAAAAGTGTTCATCCTTCTTAGACTCCCTTACCCTTCAGGACTGCCTTCCAAGGGACTTTTTAAATCAGGCCCCAAACAGGCCAAAGTCTTCTTGTCTGAAGTACAAGGAAGTGGTTCTGCTGATCACTCTCTTTAGTTTTCTGAGAATTGAAAACTCAATCATTTCATGATCACCAAGTCCAAGACATCCTGAAACCATCACATCACCTATAAGTCCTGCGATGGTCACACAGAGCAGATTTAGCAGAGTGCCTTGTCTGGTTGACTCCCTCACTAGCTATGTTAGGAAGTTATCTTAGACACAATTCAGGAAATTACTAGACTGCTTCCTCTCTGTTTTATTTCCAGCAGACATCTAGTAAATTGAAGTCCCATCCAAGAAAAAAGACTAGTGATTTTGAGACTTGTCATAGCTGCTTATAGCATATATTATAACTTATAGCATATATAGCTGCTTATATATTTCATCTGTCTTGTCATACTGGTTGGGAAGTCTATAAAAGACTCACAACATCATATGTGCCTTTCTGATCTTTCATCTGATCTTATCCATAGACACTCAAATCTTTCATCACCATTGTCAAACTCTTGACAGTCATAGTGCTCCCACCTGTTATAAGTTGCTGTGATAACGTTCACAAGCCAATTTAAGTGACTCATGGATCAAATTTACTAAGCAAGCGGTAAATAAGCAAAACAGCGCTGGGCAGCCAGGAGACTTGTGACCTCCCCCCACCCCTGTATCAGAGTCCCTTTATACAGTCCTTATCGGTCGGGTGCATCGCTCCCTGGTGCACTCTGTGCATGTGCCCGTCTTGTTACTAGGGGGTCTTCTTCTGCCTCCTGGTGGTCGTAGGGTGGTCACTGGGATGAAGTCAGTAGTCTTCCTCTAGCGGCCTGCTAATGAACTCTTCTCTTGGCTGTTATCAGCTCATACACAACCTATTGTACCTGCTATAAGCATCTCAGCCAACTGCACCTGTGCACATTGTAGAAACTTTATGGTTAAAGTTTTACAAGACTTTTACGATGACTTTAAATGGTTCCTTGCACAACTATTCTTTCATGATTTGATTAAAGAACATGACCTTTTCCATTACACACCTCTCCTTCCTTGCCTGTCCCTTCTGGAGAGCTTACAGCCATCCATTGCAGCACTCAAGTTGTGCATGTCACCCCACCATGTTTCTGTGATTGCAACCATATCATAATTTTGCAGCTGAACAATAGCTTCTAACTCCTCCTATTTGTTGCCCATGTTGCATTCATTGATGTAGATACATTTTTAAGGCCATTGATCTCAGCATTTTTTTTTTTAAAGTGAAGCTCTAATTCCTATGTGACTACTCTCAGTGCTTCTGTGGTTTCTAACTCATCAAGAACCTTTGCATCTTTGCTGCCACGTGGATCTCCATCCCTGCTCTCACTGAGATGTCTGGGGTGCTGCTCAAATTAGTACAAGAATATTTCAAACATGCTCCAGTATATTCAGCACATCATGAGGCAGAATGAAGGACTTTACTAATACACCTTCCCTCAAACTTTGATGTGCCACCCCATGGCTTATCTCTAGTGACTCTAGGGTTTTTTCCCTTTCCCACTTCAAATCTACTTTAAAGCTCTTTCAATGAGCCTACTACCTCCTGCACAAAGATCCCTTTCCTCCTTTGAGACAGATGTACCCTGTCTGTCACCAGCAGACCTGGTGCCATGTAGATTGAGACATGATCAAAACCCCAAAGATTTTGCTGATGACACCAGTCACAGAACCAGGTATTGATTAGCTGAATCTTCCTGTTTCTTTCAACACCATTCCCAGCAACTGGAAGCATAGAGGAAAAATAACACTTTTGCTACTTGTTCCTTAACTAATCAGCAAACAGTCAAGAACTTTGTAAAGTTTCAGACCAAGTTTGAAAAGAACATGCACAATCTTTCTCTTTGGTAAAGACAAATATTATTATAAGTAATAGGTACATACTATGATTAGTTATGAAGTTCTCCTAGATAAAATTTCATAATTTTTTTTTCATTTTTATTTTTGAAATCAGAAGCATAAAGCTAGTTGATTTGTGATATTCCTGAAAAGTGGAGGAAGCATTGTATAATGTGATGGCGTAATGCAGGTACTCCAGGAGGTGGGAATACAGAATCCAAAATAAAAATACAGACTAAGTGTTTTCTCTCAGAAAGTGGACTAGTTTTTATTTAAATTTATTTAAAGTGTTCACATTTAGGCACAGATTGAATATGGAAAATGTCATTAAAAAGGGGAATGCTTTGCATGACATGGAAATAACAGGTTACAATGAAATTGCTTTGCATAGCAGTCACGTTCAGCATAATTTTTAACCTTGAAAATATTTTTAAGCCTGAAAAGAAAAAAGAAGACCTAAAATAGCTTGAGGCTTTCCAACTGTGCGTGTTTGAGATAAGATATACCATACAGTATCTACCACAAGTTTTAATGTCACATTCACAGTAAAAAGGTTGTTCTATTAGAAGACACTTATTTCATTTGCAAAATACAATTTATAACAGTAAAAATACAAGACAATTACAAAACAGCATGGTAGAAAAGTCAATGATTTACCATTACAGATCTACCATTATTATCCAACTGGCTAAGTGGTACTGTTAATTTGCGATTAAGCACCAGAAAACAAGATGAGAAAGAGGTGGTGAGCCAGGTATGACCTTGGACAAGGGCTAACCACTTCTGACTTAGTTACTCTTCTTTACATCACATGAATTGGTTATATGCATGTCTTCATAGATGTTGTAGCCAGATCCTATAGTGATGGAGTCATTTAATAAAGTGATTTTGATCCGAGACTATAAATTGAAAGACTTTCACTACAAGGTGAGATTGTTGGGAAATAGAATCTGGGCAGATCTTCCAATTGATTCCCAGCAGATATGCTCCCAAAAATTCCAGTAGAGTATTTTCCTTTAGAGTATTTGTTATTAGTGACAGAGCTACTGTAATAGATCTTCAGTTTGTCTTTGCAGTATTGTCCTAAGGTTTCAAAATACTATTAAATGCAGCAGTTGTTCTTCTGTTTCTCATACTCATAGAGTCTGACCATACCTTTAAATTAATTTTTAATAGATTACAGTGAATTTTTTCAGTAGAGTTTTTACATTTTTATACTGCCTCATCAACTATACTTCCCATTGTGTGACAGTTATTTTCTTAATATCTAACAAATTACTAGATGAAGCCTTTGCAATACAAAGAAATATTGTAATCCACAGTATTAAATACTGTTCTTGGAAGCTGTAAATGACATTCTCATTTTCAAGTAATAAGCAATGTTGGAAAAGGTAGCAAATGTTTAAGAAAAAACGTGATAAGTGTCCCGAAAGTTCACTTTTATACATACATATGCTGAGATGTACATTTGTATAAACCGATGCAAATTCCTGTACTCTGGTTTTTGAAAAATCTTTATGTCACCTGCCTTGTTATTTGAAGCAAGATGATGTATTTGCAAGTGCATTTTAATCTCAAGGTCCTGTGTCTTCAGCTGTATTAGTCAAGCCATGCTGGAGTGCAGGCACTGGATGTGACTTAGTCAAGCCATAGCAGAGTGCAGTCAGTGGATGTGACTTTGTACATTGGTCCAGACTTGCTGGATCAGACAGAAAACACAGCACAAAGTAAGTGCATTGTAACTTCACAGGAAGCCTGTCATGCTGCACAATGAATTCCCCATAGTGCACCCAGAGAATGATAATAGGCTGAGGTGTTTCTCAGAGAGGGACTGGGAGTGCCTGATTCGTGGGGTTTGCTGTAGCCTTTTCCCTTTCTACTGGGAGTGGTGAAGGGAATCAAAGGGAAGGGGGGAACTGCTGGTATTGGAGGCAATATGGGCAGGAGCAACCTTCAGACATGTCCAGGAATAGCTTGGTCAAGTGGCAGAGCTGCCCAGGTGGGAGGAGATGCCTTTAGGGATTCAGGGAGCAGCAGACAAACTGCTTGCTGTGTAGCTCTTTGTAACGAGCCATCCTTAGCCATGTCCTTCTAGGATGCTGTTATAAAATCTGTATTTACACCCTTGAGCAGCCTTTGGAGATTGACTGCTGGAGATGTAGGCAAATATACTTCACAACACTGCTGGCAAGCAGGTCCTACAAAGCGAAGGGGCTATGCTCAGGCTACTTGTGGTTCCTACTTCACCAGACATCCAGAATGTCAGCAAGAAAAAGCTGTAGACTGGCATTTTCTGACTGTGAGGTGGTGACAATAGCCTGCATCTTTTGTTCAGTCTAACATGACATGAGTCTTTCCCATTCTGTTCACTGCAGAGAAGTGTTTTTTCCTCATATCCCTGAATAGCAGAAATCACTGCAGGTGGTTAGTGGCAGGTGGTACATCCTACATTATCCCAGAGACAGCTTTGCTTCTACGTTGGGGCCCCATAAGGCAAATCCTGACAGAAACCCCAAAGAGGCTGGGAGTTTTTTCTGTGGTGGCATATGCCAGCTGAAACCAGTGGACATTATTTTCTGGTTTTGTCAGCCTCAAAGGAAATTCAACTATATGGGTTATCAGTTATTGTGATTAGAAAACAGCATTTCCTCTTTCTACTCACTCCTCTGATAAAACACCACAATAATAACAAAGTTATTAACAAGCTAAAGCAAACTCACATGATGCTCTCCATTGCTAACCTGGGTTTACTGTATGACTTAGTTCTGCTAATGGTGTCTGGGCGGTCTGATTTAGCTAATTTGATTTCATCTTTCTTTTTAAATAACTTATATTGAACCTTTAAATAATTACTACCATGTGAAATAACTTTTATATTGTTTGTTATTTCCAGACACAAACTTGGTTTTAAAGTTTCACCATGTCTCCATACTATGCTGATGCTGTTAAAACCCCACTTGGTGCTACAAAGTTTGTGTTTATTACTTTTTCAAACCAAGAAATAATACTTTAAAGTTCTTCTTGCTGCCTATGTATAGTAAATTAAATAGCTATATTCAGTGCTTTACAGGCAAAGACAAAGAAAAAGTTTGTTTGGGGATCCTGTTATGTAAAAAGACGTGACAATTTTAAAAGAATACACAGAACATACCTTCTAAAAGAAAAGGAAAAAACAGAGACAGGATATTGGAAATGTTAAATTATTATCTCTTCCACAACTATTTCTTTCTGTAAAATATTGCCTCAGATGAAACTGTTTCAATTGTTGTGCATAGGTTTGTTTCTTTGGTTTTTTTTACGCAATTGTTAGTAATAAGTATTAGCAGTATATTATCTCCTTATCTGGTTCATTAGAGTGTCTTTTAGTTGTAGTTGTAAGACTAAAGTTTATCAATATAATTTTTGAGACATTTTTTAAATCCAAGCCACAAAATCATAGATATGTTTTTTTATGACCTATCACACACTTTTGGAGCAGTGGATACACCATGTGAGTCAAGGTTATCCCAAAAATATAGTTTTCCAATTCACCTATGAACACTTACTTTTACCAATTACACTTAACAAAATATGCTTAATGTTTCAAAATACTGTTATGATCAGCATGGGACTGACATATATTCCTTTACTTCAGTCAATCTTTTTTTTTTCTTTAAGACTACTTTGGTTTTGAAGGTTAAAAACCTCTCCATAATAGTATATGGAAGTGGGGAAAAAATATTTCTTTGAGAATCAGTCCACAGACTCCAACATTTAAGCTGTAAGATGTTCAGAAAAGGAATTGTCTCTAAAGACTAGAATTTCTGAGGAGTATGAGTTTGTGAATTCAGGATCTCATACAGTTCACTGCATTAATATAGATCTGTTTAAGTTTCACTCTTGTAAAACCTGAGAAAAATAACTAAAGCAAATGTCTTGTAGACCATAAAACACAGAAAAGAAATCAAAGAAATTCTGAAAAATAGAAACCTATTTTATTTTTATTAAGGCCTTAAAAACAATTCCTTTGCTTGCTTCTGTCAATCATTTGAGAGAATTCAATGATCCTATGATAAAGTACAAGATGGGTAGAAATTTTTCCAGGGTAGGATCTGGGGTAGGCTAGGATAAATTCTTGGTAATAGACATTTAATTTTTCTTCTCAATAGAAAGAGTAACCACACACATTTTGTCCTTTCCTCTATCACGTAATTTGTAACTGTTCATCTTTTGCTCTGCAGAAAGATTTTGCAGACAGGGTCATATACAGGTAGTAATTGTTAATTAGGTAATTACCTAATAGACATAAAAGGTGACTAAGGAGAGCATGTCAGCTGGATAAATATCGGTATGTTGACTACTCTTGCTAAAAGAACCTGACAAATTTATACTGGCCAGACAGATGTCAGTCTGATAGGACAGAGCTGGTCTCCATCACATCAGTTTCAGGTTGTCAGTCCTTGGAAGGTCTGATCTTTGAATATCCTATACTTCTCTTTTGAATCTATTGGTTTTCTTAGAGTCTCATAAACATTTTGTGTTGGAACTGCTGGAATCTTGCCAGTACATTTACTTTGAAGCATCACCTTTTTGTTTGAATTTCTCTGTGGCATGTCTTAGCTTTAAGTATCTTGTTGATGAACAAAGTAGCAAGTTAAGCTGGCCCAAGCTTCCAGGCTGGTATCTCACAAAACTGACCATAGTGTCAAAGACTGTTAATATCCCAGGCCCGGTGTTATGAAAATGGAAGTACACCAGGTTTTGATTTCTGCGCCACATTTAGCCTACAGAAAATAACACTGAAATTAAGAATTATAAATCCAAAACAGATGCATCCTTTGGACTTAGAAGAGGAGATAGTTCAGGCCAAGCTTAGGTGCTAGATCTTCTCCTTGTATCATACAATGTAGCAAGGCTGGTAGGAACAGGCAAATACTGGGTGCTGCCTCCCTTAAGACACCAACATGAAATTCAGTCTCAAAAGGAACTTATTCCTTCCCTCTCTCACCCTTAGATTTTCTCCATTACATATGATGGCCTCCAGAATGAGGATATTGCAGATGTGTGTCTTGCAACTGTGAAGAAGTTCCCAACTGTTCATCACGGAAAGGAGACCCAAGCCACTAAGGTAGGGCAGGAGTGACAGATAAAATTTAAGATGTCCTTGTTGCATCTAGTTCATGTATAAGAAACTTGAAATGACAATGATCAGGACTTTTTTGTTTTGAAGGACCTCTTAGAGTCAGTAGAGTTGGTTATATAATAAATGTAGGATTTTCTACACACCCTGCTCTGAAGCCATGAGTAGGACTGGCATTAGCTTCATAGAAAACACATCTTCACCTTTGTCCTATTTTGGATCTCCCGTTTTACAGATATTTGTGCTATCAAAATCGTACTCCATTAGAGAAACTTCCAGTAAAGGGCCATCTGAATGGTCAAGACTTCACTGATTTTCAGATTTCATGGAAGCACATAGGTACTAGTTTGGAAGATCTAAGCATGGGTATAAATGTAATCCATTCTCAACAGATTCACTTATATTTGGACTTCTTGAGACATATGATGAGTCTCTATAAACAGCATAATACAAAACTAATGAATAGAGAAATATTACTGGCTAATACACATAGCACATAGCAGAGACAAAAGTGACTTGGTACCAGAACACTGCTACAGTATGCTTTTCCACTACAAGTACAAGCACCCAATGTATCCCTGCTCCCCACAGACATGAAAAGCAGGTGTGGAAGTGTGTCGAAGTGTTATCTTTGTACTCCCTGGTGATTTTCCTCTTGTATTTGGATACTTCATACCTTTTTGAATATTTCTCTGAGTTACAATCCAGTATTATTGCTAAAATAGGACTTCTTTTAAGAAGTCTACTGACTGCTTTATAGCTCAGTAATGTTTTTTGTAGCAAAATGCAAGTCATGTATTGGGTCTGAGACCCATTTTCACACCCCTGTGGGGTGAAGTTCCTGTCTTGATGGGTCAAGGACACTGACTTTTTTGTGATGACAGTTACAACACTGTCTGATGGCCTATGGTTGTGAATTATATGCAATGTCTTATAATGGCTCTAAACACAACTCCATCTAGACTTGCTCCTGTCCCCATGGTTTCTCAGAAGATTGCGTTGTTCTTCATTGCAGGTCTCACACAGTTGTTCCGTTACTAAGTACATCATGATGCAACTAATGGAACTTCTAGTATTAAAACTCAAAAGTCAAGAATAGTCTCCAACTGTAATATGATTTTCAAAATTATATGAAAAATATGCATCTCATTAAGAAGGAATATCTGTAAAGCTGGGACTGTATTACATTTAAAGCATTTACATTAATGCATTTAAAGATGAGACTCTATTACTTTGGACAGTCTGTATTATGGCTGAGATCTCCTCTTTTGAAACTGTCAATATGGAAAATTAAACATGGGTTCTGAAATGTAATTATGTATGTCAGGCTAGATCTGTTGGTCTTACTGTAAAGTTCCTCGTTACAAACCTTACTGCATGAT
The DNA here is from genome assembly GCF_028858725.1 of Colius striatus. Taxonomy (NCBI): domain Eukaryota; kingdom Metazoa; phylum Chordata; class Aves; order Coliiformes; family Coliidae; genus Colius; species Colius striatus. Next base: position 18,627,351 of record NC_084790.1, on the reverse strand, counting down.
AGAAATGCTGTACATACTTGTGGTAGTTTGACCCTGTCTGGATGCCAGGTGCCCACCACACCGCTCTATCACCCACCTTCTCAGCAAGCCAGGGAGGGGAGAAAATAAGATGGGAGTCTCATGACTTGAAATAAAAGTGGTTTAATGAGGAAAAAGCAAAGCTATGCGTTTGAGAAGCAAAGCAAATAAAGCTGTTCCTCTATACTTCCCATCAGCAGCAATGTCCAGCCACCTCCTGAGAAGCAGGGCTTCAGTATACATAACGGTTGCTCTGGAAGGCCAAAATGAATCATGACCCACTTCCTGCTCCTCTCCCCCAGATTTTATTGCTGAGCTGACATCACATGTTATAGAATATCCCCTTGATCAGCCTGGGTCAGCTGTCCTGGCCATGGTCCCTCACAAGATCATGCCCACCCACAGCTATTGGTGAAGTTGGGGGAAGAAATGCTGGAGGGACAGCCCTGATGCTGTGCGAGCAGTAGCCACAACATTGATATGCTATCAATACCAACAGAAGGCACAACACTACAAGAGCTGCTGTGGAAAATTGTCTCCACCCCAGACCCAATACAACACTAAAAAAGAGTTTCATGTTTGTTAAATATTTGCTCTTCATTAACAGAACTTGTATGTTCTAATGCTTAATTATTTTTGCTTTACAATAGTAATTGGAAACACATCTATTTGGTATTTATTGTGCATTGGTATGCTATCATGCTACATAGAAACATCAATCAATGGTTTAGATATGAATATAGAGTGACACAGAAGTTGACTATCAAGGCTTCATCTCAGACTGTTACTGCCTGCTAATAATTAGGTTTTGGTTGACATATCTGTCTATGACTAAAATAGAATAGTAATACAATCTTTAAAAGTATTGTACTAGCAGCCTGAGCCTCATGTTGTTCCAGAACCCAGCAATGTCCTGAGTTTTATGGCTTCAAACCTTTTATTAAATATTTAGTATTGTAATTTGAACTTTAAGACAGTATTTTTTTTTCCCACTAAAATCTCTCCAGAAGATGTCTTCAATGATTTTTTTTGTGGAAGTGACATTCCCTTCATTGTAACTTTTTATGATATACTTGTTAATCTAAAGTGAAAGCTAATGCCATCAAGGTATTAATAGTTATCAAAATCACAGTTGATATCAGTAGTTGATTGTCTCTTGCATTTGGTGCATTAAGAGTTTATCTAACTGGCATTGCATATGGATCATTTTTATATAACATTATAGCCAATCATTCATATAGCAAATTTCTGCTCTAATCAACATTTTTTTAATGACTATATTCACTGATTTTGAGTTACTGCTTATAGTTCTTCTGACAGTGGCATGGGTTTATGTGTAGCCAGTATTTTGCTTGGTAACAGCAGGAAGGAGCTGCAGTGCTACCTGGTAAGCAGTTCTCCAAACATCCACCAGCTCTGTGGTAGAGCCACCTCCATTCTTGTGCCTCTGCCGTCATTATTTAAAATGGGAAATCTGAGTTGGAAGAGGAGGTGGAGAAGTGGTACAAGATGGAGGGAACCATGCAGAGCCCACTGTCAGAGAAGAAGAAAGGACGTGCTGGACTGGAGACCCCTCTGCATCCTGTGGCAAGAATGCTGGGTGTCCCCCTGCATGGAGGGCAATGGCAGGATTGAGAGCCACCAGCAGCTCCAGGTCAGTGCTCATGGACAGGCTCAAGAGACTGTTTGAGGAGGCAGCCATGGCACAGGCCTTGCTGGAGAGCCTGTGGGCAGCAGAGATTCATGCAGGAGGCAGAGATGAGCTGCAGCCCTCGGGATGAATGGGATCCTGTGGAGGAGCAAGGACCAGCGAGGAGCTCACCTGCCTTGAGGAGAAATAAACAGCAGGAGGCATTGGGAAAAGACTGACTTAAACCTCCATTCCCTGCCCCCCTGAACCATTCATGGAGGTGCGGAGGTAAAGACACCGGGATCAGACTCTGAAAGATGGAAGGGATGGATGTATTTTCATCATTGTACCACTTTGTGTTGTTTTCTGGGGTTTATGGTTTTGGTCGATTGGTGGATTATATTACCTTCTGTTTCCTTCTCCATGCTGAGTAGTCTTGCCTGTTTTGCCTGGAACTGTAAGTGGTAATTGAGCCCTCCCTGTCCTTAGGGTGTTCCAAAGCCCTTTGGTACTTTCCAAAGGCCTTGGTTGATTGTGGTCCGAGTTCAATTGCTCTGAGTATTGGACTGAATTTATGTTTGTGATTGTTACAGTCAGTTTCAGAGGGACTGCATATTCTTTAAAGTGAATAAACAAATATACAAGGTAGGCGTGCCTTGCAGTTTAAATTAAAAAAAAAAAAGACCAAAAAACCAAACAAAAAACAGTTGAAACTGCTGATATATTTTTCATGTTTTACCTTTCATTATTATGTTGGAAAAAAATTCATCATCTGATAATGATTAGACAGGCACAACCACACATATGAATAAATATGAAGCTTTAGCCTGCATGGTTATATCCCTATGCTTATATCCTGTACAGCCTGCAGTCCCTTGATGGTTGAGGCAGAAAGCAGTGGAGTAGCAGAAGAAGATTAAGATGAAGAATATAAAAGCCATTAGAATGTCACAGGAGCCTAATGTGGATATATTGAACATGGCTGGTCCACATTACTTAGGAAGTCCACGGCACATGAAAAGAAAATCATATTTCACTTGATTACAATTTTACTCTTTATACAGAAGGTTAATTGGAACATAGTTTTCAGGCCATGCAGAAACATGAACAAGAAAAACAGAGGAAAAACTACATTCCCCATCTAGATTTTTTTAACTTCAAGTTCCTAGATTAAATGACCTGAACTTAAAGAGTCTTCTTCCTTGGAGGTCTTCAAGACCCACCTAGACACATTCCTATGTGACCTGATCTAGGTGAACCTGTTTCTGCAGAGGGATTGGACTAGATGATCTCTAAAGGTCCCTTCCAACCCCTGCCATTCTATCATTTTATGATAAAGAAATATAACAGTACTAGATCATAGAATTTGATGAATTGTAGGCATAAGAGACTTTAAAACCTCAGTGATACAACTTTAATTCTTTAATTCTTACTGAAGACTTCCGTGCATGCGTCTAAGTACTTTCATCACTCCTTATTTATTTTTTCTTTTAAGCTTTCAACATCTTGATTATTAAAATTTTCCATACTGATTCAAAACAGCTGATAAAAGTATTGTCCATTTGTCACAATGTCCCAACATTCCCATTTTATAACACTTAATAGTACAAAGCAGTGTTATTTCATACATGACATTTCAAAACTGCACTAACATTTTAAAAATTTATTTTATTTTATTATTTTTATTTTATTCACTAACTTTTGGAAAGTATGCTTTGCAATTAGTGGCAAAATATCATTTAGGAAGTATTTGAACGGATTTTGAGTGTTTATTATAATCTTCATAAATCTTTAAGGTGTCACTAATAGAACAAGTCCAGAAAAATACTCATTGGACATTCAATGTCATTCTTGTTATTGGAAAATCTTTGCAAGTCTTTTGTTACTTGGCAATTTACAGGCTATCCTAAATTTTGGAGTACTTTCGTTACTTTTTTTTTGTTTTATTTTCCCCTTGAAAACCACTTTATCTTTACATTTCAGCACTACAGACAAAAAGAAAAATGTAAGTGTAATCTTTGAGTGAAAATAGAAAACAAGTAAAAATAACTCATTCTCCCCATCTTGTCATCACCAGCAGCAGACAAATGTTTATTAGTAGAAGTTGATACAATTTTTGTTCTACTTCACTATTGTACTTTACCATTCACAGTTGTCTAAATTTCAAATCTCTGGGCCCATATCTCATTTGATGCAAACTGGAGTAGCTGAATTGTCTTCCAAGAGTTTTGCCACTTCTGGAAAAATCCCTGCAGTGTATCTTGCAGTAGACAGCTATAGCACAGATCAGTTCCTTTTCCTCTGGTTCTCATAATTATGTGCTTTATTATATCTGAATACATGTACATGTAGAACTATGATCTGGTGAGGAGATTTGGCTGTCATTTTTATGTACTTCTTTAGCTAGTACAGCGTACACAAGTATATTTAAGGGTGTGCAGTAAAAAAAATTAACAGACCACAATGCAAAAAGGCAATGAGTACACTGTGAATCCAACAGTAAATATTTTCAGAGAGCTGAAGAACTGTTTCTTTACATATATTTGAGATTTACTTTGATGAGTTATCTAAATGGTTTTAATGGATACACTCAGGTCTGTGACACATTCAGTAAGACATCACATAGCTTAATAGGCTGATAGCAAAGTTACATCACGGCTAGGGGATGACAAAGTTTGTGTCTCTATTCATGAAAGTGTTTAGAGCTTTTTCTGGAAAGCAGTCACATTTACTGGCTGTGTCATGTTTCTGTGATGTTATTGACACAACAGCCTTATATCTCATTGGCTGTTCTACTAAGCAGTTCTAAAAAGACTAATTTCCAAAAACATCGTGTTCCACAGAGATGGCAATTATTGTTGTAGAAGACACTAAGGTTCTAGTATAAATGTGTTTTTTCAAATAAAGTATCCACAACAAAGATTTTTCAGAAAGTTTCTTTTAAATTAATTTTAGCTGCCTAAAACAATTTTCCTCTTGTCTGTTTTTCAGTTCCCGTTTGTACATTAAATTTGACATTATGTGCAAATTATATTGCTTTCTTTTCTACATATTTTTATTTTATTTGTGGTCTTTACTGTTATACATTATATTTGGGACCCGTAAAAAGTAGAGAAGCTTGAATTTATATGGATTTACGTCCATAAATGATATCTCTACAACTGCAATGGAAGTTATTTATTATTAGAGAATAGCATAATGATTTAAGATAGATTAATTTCAAGAAGAGTGTAATACTGTGGAGGTGCCTTCTATGTCTTCTGTGTTAATAAGAGAGCTCAATGATTGCCAAAATTTCCTCTTGGCTTACCAAAACAAAGTAACTGAAAAGGCAAATGGGAAACATAATATTCTGACTATACTCTCTGTTTTGCTACCCTGCTGATGTAAACACAAATGAGAAGAACCTGCATCAGACGTCCAATCACAATGAGGATGTTGGTGCAGTGAAGTTTAGTCTGACACTAGGCATTTTTACAGGATTGTAACCAAACTTCTGAATAGTGGATGACAGTCGGAGTAGACCCCACCAGACTTGCTGGCAGCACTGACCTATGCAGCAGGTGGTGAATTAATGCTTTGGACAAGTTCCCTTAGTGCACGTGCTTTCGTGATGTGTGATTGTTTTAAAAAATCTTGCTTTACTGCTGTACAAAATGGGATATCACAACCACACATACTGTAGAAGGAAACACACCTCAAGTAATGCTATCACTGTTTTTATCAACAAGTGTTTTACATCATGCCAAGAGTTACAGCAGCAGTTCTAGTTTAGGAAGAGTCTGTTGTCACACAGAGATGAGGACAGGAATTATTACTTCAGTTATATCTAGCACAAAAAATATTACAGAGTAAACACAAAATTTAACTGTGCAAGAGAGAGCAGAGGAAAAGAAGGGATTTCAGGAAGGGAATGATGACATTTTTTATACAGAAATATATATTTTTTTCTGTTTGAAAACTAATGGTTATCATCCACTCCTTGAGGAATGACATATAATGAAAAAGGCAATTCCAACTCTAAAACCAAAGGAAACCAAGGTCACATATGTTTTTTTGCTTGTGTAACTAAAGGATGATTTTTGAGAAAGATGAAAATTAGCAAATGTATAAATAAAATGAAGTCAGACACTTAATACTAAATTCTACAGGAAAGAAAATGGAAATCAAATATAGAATAATGCCAGATTACAGCTACAGAGAACGAAGAGCAAGCATGCAAAGCAGACAAATGATTACCTGTTGAAAATGTCTTTTGTTGTAGCTGACTTCTATGGATTAATGTCCAGCTCTTAAAGCTTATTTGACTAGGGTATAGGTATTTGCAACAGTTAGGTATTCCCTTGTTTTGACATGGTTTGTGACTGGCATATACGGGTGAGAACACAGTGCTAAAGCACCTTAGGTAAATTATGATTCACTCTGCTGGTTATCAGCACAGTAAGGAAACAAGAAAGGGCAAAGCTGAAGTGTGATGGTTTTGTCTAGGCCAGGCTTTGGTAGAGGGAGGCTACAGGACTGCTTCTATAAACAAAAAGCTACTAGAAACTTCCCCTGTATCTGGTAGTGCTAGTGCCAGTCAGTTCTAAGATGGACTCACTGCTGATTAAAGCCTGGCCAATTACTGATGGAGGTAGTGCCTCTGTGAATTTGAGAGATATTTGTGAAGGGGAAGAAGTTACTGCGCAGATGCTAAACTGGAGCAGCAGCAGAAAGGAATGAGAGTGTGAGAAAAACAACTTTGCATGCATCAATGTCAATGGAGAAGGAGGGGGAGAAGGTGCCCAGACACTAGAAGAGAGATTCCCCTGTGACCTATGATGCACTCCATGGTGAGGCAGCTCTGTCCCTGCAGTCCATAGAGGTCCATGGAGGAGCATCCTATGGAGGACTCCACGCCAAAGCGGGTGAATGCCTGAAGGAGGTTATGACTCCATGAAAATGCCGCAACAGAGCAAGTTCCTGGAAGGATCTGGGACCCTGTGGAAATAGGAGCCCAAGCCAGAGCAGGTTTTCTGGCAGCACTTGTGACAACATGGGGGACCCATGTTGGAGCAGTCTGTTCCTGAAGTACTATTTTCCCTGTGGAAACTCACGTTGGGGCAATGTGTGAAGAGCTGTTCCTGTGGAAAGGACCGACACTAATTGCTGCATGATCTTTCTGTTTTTATCTTGACTTGCAAACCTCTCATTATATCCCTCTGTCCAATTTAGGAGTGCGAGTGATAGAGCGACTTGGTGGGCACCTGGTAGTGCTAAACCCAGCTGGGGCTAAACCACTGCATTGAAAGAAAGAAATCAAAGAGCAGGAGAAAGACAGTTGAAGACAAAAATATTGCAGGAGAAATTGAAAATCAACCATGAAAAAATATTCCAAAGGCAAAGAAAATAATATCTTTACTTCTCTTTACACATGGTTTTCATTGCTTGATGACTCTTTAGCATAAGATTACAAATCTGTCTCATTTATTGCTGGTTTATGCCCAGATCCTTGAAGGCATTCAGGAGCCTAAGTTTTATTAAGGATTTCAAGGGAAATCAGAGTCCTACACAGAGACTTTTTTTTAAGTTGCACCATAATTATAATGATAAAGTCTCGAAGTTGTATTTTCCACTCACTGCAATTTGCAGCATCTATAAAAACACAATTTAAATGACAAGTTATTTACTTACATCTGAATTTTCAATTGAGTAAACCAGAAATTCAACTCATGTTTCAGATTCAGGTACAAGGCTTGTCTTTCCTTAAGAACTTTTTTGGCAAAAAAATTTTGGTAAAGTTTTGCTGCATCAAGTTTTTGTTTGAAGATTTTCTGAAGCTGCTGTAACAGCAGCACTTCATTGCAAAGGCAAAACTTTGGGGTAGAGCATTCATATTAAGACTGAAGAGTATGTAGGTTAAAAAAAGCAATAGGAAAAGAGTGAAGGTGAGTATGTGGCAGCAAAGTAAGTCAATAAACTCATTACTGCTCTGCTATTCCACTTCAGAACAGAAGATAGACTAAATTACGTTTAACTTCAGGTCTTTGAATAAATGCAATTATTAGTTTCCAAGGTAATAAAAGTAAGACTAATTTGAATTCTCTTTAGAAGATGGAAACAACTGTCCCAGAGATTGTCTAATATTGTGACTGAATAACTGGTATTTCATACTGATGTGTAGAAAGTGAAAACCACTTAAAAAAAAAAAAAAGAAAAGTAGAAAAAAGATCTGAGAAAATCAGAATCACTGAATACCTGTTCCCAGTGTAAGTTTTTACACTATATATTCAGTGAAAGAAGTTTCCATATTAACTCTTTTAAATTATAGCAGCAGTGGGTATATTCACTCTAAAACCTCAAAAATTGTCTTAAGGATATTGCAGAAAATAATGCAACAACAATGAAAGAAGAACTGCTGGATTTCTTTGGAAGAGCTTTGTCCTATTCAAAGAGAACTAGAGTATTGTCATTAACTTCAGAGAGGTTCTTTGATAACATCTGAGAGGAACTAGAAGCTTTGAAGCCCAGTAGTAGAGAAGAGGTGTATGAATTGTACTTTCAGTATGCTGTCATTGCACCATTCTTGTCAGCATTTATTATAGCAAGTGACCTTAGAAGTAAAGTAGCCTGCCTTGCTGCCAGAAGCAATCTTTGCAGCAACATATGGAAATGCAATGGATTCTGCAAATGCACAAAAGTTGATTAGTGACCATCTTGAAAGAGTTTATTATGAATCTAGCACTCCATCTGATAGCTTATGTCTGCTAACAGTAAAAACCTGGGTGCACAATGATTGATTAAAAAAGTATAAAATCAAAGACATTATAGATCCAAGTACTGAGTTGAAAATAACTTTCCTTCCCTGAAGACAAAAAAATTACAAAACCTGTATTTTTTATTAAGGTGAGCAGTATTAATAATTATGGTGTATAAAACCAGCAAGCTAATGAAAAGTCTCAAAACAAACAAAAAATTCCACTCCAAACAAAATTAAAAGTCCTCAAGCAAAAGACAATAAAAATAACCTTAATGAAACTAAAGAGAAAGAAGGAAAAACAATGCCTCAAATACCATTTTAAGGGATTCTGACAAGAAAAAGATATTTGCTAGATGACAAGTAGAGACTCTGTTTACGTTTTGTTACTTTCTGTATAATTTAAGACAAATATGTAGGCAATTCCTCTAGTAATAAGACTGAGATAAAGACAATTGCGTCCTATGGGCAATACTTTGGTCCCCGTGGGCTATTGGATAAATTGATATACACAAGGACATCCAGCCTAATAGATGTCATTTCTGTAGAATTCTTGGAGGTGCATTCAAAATCAGCAATTGTTTTATAACCATGTGGAATAAATCATATATTGATACACGTTGCAGCTGTATTGGCATGGAGTGGTCTACAAGTACAAATTCTCATTAAATGGCCTCTTCAGGGGAGTATTAGATAGGAAAAGGATTGAACTAAAAGCAATGGTTGATATAGACATTGAATTGAGCTTTGCTCAGAGTAAAATATAAATTATGGTATCTCATGATAAGTAGTGCTTTCCTCAAGGAAAAATATTAAGATTTTAAATCACAAAAAACTGCAACATGTGAAAAAGGGGGAAAAGGGAAGTTTGGGAAAAGGTACATTTATACTTAGACTATTTTTCCAACCCACTGGGATGTCTTGACAACAATGATTGCTCATTCCTTGTCTTACATTGTCCTTCAGAATGAGTTGCTTGGAGTGAAAGAGTAGATCCAGGATAGGTCCAAGTCTTGAGTTGGGGAGGGACATGGTCAGTCATAATCACAAATCCTGGCTAAAACAATCAAATCTGAGATGTTGAATAAGCAAGCACTCATAGATCTGTTTTGTACATTTAATTACCCCTCTCCCCATCTTAACTCCACCTACTGCTTTACACTTCAGCTCTCTTTATTGATTGTTAGAAGCTTGTAAGTGACTGTGGTCTTCCTTGAAGGGTCAATGGCAGATGCGATCTCAAGAGAATTTTCCAACAGAGATAAAAGCCAAACTTCAAAGCTAAGGGAAAATAGATCCCAACTACTGGTCTTCCAAAAACCCCTAAAAAATCCTCTCCAGTTCAGAAACTCTTCACCGTTCTGCACACAGGTTTCAGTGCTGAGCCTTTAATTTTTTTGTAAAGAGACAGGTTAATATAAGATTCCTTTCCAGTAAATTTTCACTTACTTCTTATGTCAAATCACTGCAACATAAGAATTCTTATAAATCATTTTAACTTTGTGTATAACCATTGCTAGATTTTTTTAGGCAGTTGATACACTAGGTGACATACTGTTCATTAGTCTTTGAGAAAGTGTCTTTTCAAATTGCTGAAGGTTAGGTAATGCTGAATAGAAATCTCATTAATACGATTTGTTTCTCCCACATAGAATTTTTTAAATCTCCTCTAGAAAGAAAAAGAGAATACCCTTCTCACAGAGGGCAGAGGTATTTCACACACCTTATTTCTCAGAATTTGTACATGAATTATTTCTAATGGCAAAGTTATATAAGGGAAATTTAATACGCTCCTCAGTTCATATATGCAGTTTAAAATTCACCTATCAGATTTCGTAAGTATTGTTGGTTTCAGAATGTGGGCTGGCTCTTAAAATACTTAAATCTTCTCACAGTAAGAAATACCAGAATTTACTCACAAACAACTTGAAAATGTGATTATATGGAGTAGGTCACTGTACTGGCGTATTTAAAGTGGAATTATTAAAAAAATATATATATATTTTAAAGTAGAAGTTCAAATAGTATTTACACATTTTTATTACAAGTTGTTATTGCCAACACAATCTTCATTCTAAAATGAGATCTCTCTGGTGACTTGATGTATGGATATATCTAGTGTACAAAATGCAAAAGTTTTCTGTATTCATAGTGAAAATGACAGCTTAGTTAAACTGCTTCCGGATTCTTTGTTGAGTCAGACTTTGAAGTGCTAATGGGTGTAAATAATTTTCTCCTTACCAAGCTATCAACTTTAAGTTTTCAACCTAATATTTTACTTCTTGTCTGAGCTTAAATTGAATGAGCATTGATGACAATTCAGGTCTCTCTGTAGATGTTCTGTCTCCACAGCAACTGAAATACCAGCAGGTTTGATAACTATAACAGAAAGCAAATAACTCATTCTCCTCATTGTAGGAGAAGTTTTATCAATAGATAAGGGATGGATTAACATAGCTTACTGCTTCAGTACTGGTAGTAACAGTACATAGGCTCATATAGAGTTCTAAATCTAATTTTTTTTTTGTTTTTTTTTTTTTTTGTGACTCCTCTCTTTTCGTTCGTTTGAAATGCACTTGCATAACAATAACAACTTTTAGGTTTCCTACTTGGATAAAGGAGAGCAAAGGTCACTGGGCATTGCACCATAACTTTCCATCCAAGTGACTCCTTAAGGAGCTCAGGGTTGGGAGCGTGCTACTGGCCCCCAGTTTGTCCTTCTGCACCCATAGTTGTCTGACTTTTGCAGAAATAAAGCAATTATTTAGTTGTTATTTCCTTAATTGGAGGGAGAGAAGTATGGGCATCTGTCACTATTTCAGGAATGGTAGCAGTGGGAGAAGTGTCAGCTGTGGGTAGAATAATAATATGCATTAAGACACAAATGTACACTTTAGTAATTAAATACATCATTTCATCAGTATACATTTAGTTGGGAGACTTACAGCTCTGTTAAATCGTATAAAGTGTACAGTTCTGAAGAAAAGAGATTGACTTAAAAGTCTACAGGCTCAAGGTCATGCAGGATAAAAAATAAAATTAAAACCCCACAACTCACTTTCTTTAGAAGTTTAACAATATTTCATTTGTTCATCCTAGTATTAATAAAAATTCCATTTCTAGTTTTTGGTTGTGGTTTTGGTGTTTTTTTTTTTTTTTTTTTCCCCATCATCTTTCTGTTGCTTTTCTTTTCATGCCCCTGGAGGAAAAGAAAAAGTGTTCATTAAGTACATTTTGTATTTTTTTTTCTATTTATAAAAATAATTATAAAATATCTTGACTACTTAAGAAATAGATACTGAGAACTAGCTTCTAGCTTCTCAGTTAAGTGGGACAAATAGCATTTGAAATCAGTGAACTGCACAGTTCTACACTAATTGAAACTGTTATTGTGTATGATTAAGTTCCTGTGAGAAAAAGAACTGTGACAGCAGCAGAGGGCTTACAAGCATCTTTCTTCATCACATTAGCACTGATGTAGCAAGGAAAAACAGGATAATATCTGTTTTGCTAATCTAACTGCATCCTGTGCCACAATAATTTCCTTAAATAGTGAATGTGTGTAAACATCAAGTTATGTCTTATGAAATAAACAGGTGTGAAACAGGAAAAATACAAGAATTCTTGGGTGAGATCTCTTCTCAAAAAAAATTTCAAAAAATAAAAAACCCCACAGTTACCTTTCTAAAGTCTTGTAAGGATTATGACAGCATTTGGAATATTAAAATTGTATAGATATCTCAAACATAGTTAAATGTGTAAATACTTTTTCATCCAGGTCCAACCATACTTTTCAGAAAATTGAAAGATCAGATTTTTTATGTTCTTCCCTTCAGAAACAACGACTTAATGACAAAACAGAAGGAGAAGTTTTAGATTTATGTTTTTCCCATTCTGAACAAGCTAGGTGCACCCAAGTTGGGCACTTCCTTTCCATATCTTTCTGTAATTTCTTCTGAACTTTATCATAAGATTTGGTTTAGGAGAGATTAAGAAAGACATCTTTAGGATATATGCAGATGCAGATCAATAAAAAACACAGAACAGTTGCAAAGGTCCGTGTTCCTTCCTTCACTCTGAGCTGATACTGTTTATGGGTATTGCCTGCTTTGCTGACCTAAACCTAACTACACTGATGAACCACTGCAAAGGAAAACACAATACTTAACCTGCATTGTCATGGCAGAGTTAGGAACCTGAGCCCTGCACAGATAGGCTGAGAATCATATTATTTTCCTGTTCTCACTTATTTATAGAATATAAATAACTGCAGCTGTGAATGAGATATATGCAGTGCATATTACCCTTCTTCAGAACCCTTTTTATCACCTAAGCAGCTCTGGTAAAGTCATCCTGTGAAACATTAAAGATACTTTCTCTGGTATCTTAAAGGGTCTTCAGTAGAGTTGCATGATCAAATAATTTATAATTTATATTTTATTTACAGACTACTTCTTATTAGTAAACTATTACAAGTTATTGTAAGCATTGTAAGTATCACAAGCTTGGCTTGTCTCATGTCTCTAAGTAAATTTTCTCCACCATCTACTAGTCATCTGTGTTGGGAACCTAGTTTACATTTTGCATGAGAGTAAAATTACCTAATATGAGTGGTTAAAAATACAAATTTATATCTTGCACAAAACACTTCCCAAAATGGTCTTATCCAACAAGCATATTTATTACAAATTTGGAATCATGGATGAGGGTTTACAATTCTGAATTTTGTTGCCTATTTTATCATCTTTACCAACTTACTCTTGCTATATATATGGTAACAGTGTGGGAATAGATGTATTGTATAAACCTATGAACTTCAGAAAAATCCATAAAACTCTTATCATGGTAATAACATGATAAGCCAAATACCATTAGTGCACCAATAACATCTTTAGGATACAGAGATGCAGTTATTTATTCAAAACAATTGGTTGTGTCTAAAATAACCCCATAATGAGATTTTTTTATAGTGGATTGTACCCATTCTCTTGAGTTGAAAAATTACATAGCTAACTCAGTAAAATCTTCTGCAGAGCTCAGCTCAACATAACTCACTCTAATGCAATTATCCATGTTTCATTTAGAAGAGTGTTCCTCCTGATCACTCAGAGTATTTCTCCTTTAATAAGTGAGAGCATTTACATTTCATTAAAGTGTAGAGTTTCCTCAGAGTATTTTGTGAGAATGGAAAAAAACTCAACCGACATAAAGAGTCAAAACCCAATACATTCTTTGTGTTATCTCACCAGCAGTAATAATTGAGTAAGTTAAAATGTTGCATTGGAAACATTTTTAATTAAAATGTTAGACATGTTCAATCTGTTCTTTGCTTATGTGTATACAAAATAAAAACAATGCTGTAAATTTAGGTTAAAGATGCTAAGACCTTTTATTGACAGGACAATAGGGACTTTTTTTAGATATATTTTTCAGGGAATCTCTAAGTGCTTGTGTTAGCAATATCCTTTCTTGATATTTGTGCAGAGAGTTAACAGAATGTACAAGCAGATTTCTTCAACTTCACTCCTAGAAAAAGTGTAAACACTTTAAATCTCTGGAAACTTAAAAGGAATGAAACTTTAGAGACACGTTATTTTTTTTCTAAAATGTACTTATATTAAAGCTGTTCAGATAGAGTTGCATTCAGGGTCTAGCAAAAACAATGTTCATGATCCTTTCTCTGAGGCCAAAGAGTTCCTAAATGGAGTGTCAATGTTTGGATGTATACAAGATTTCTAACTTCTTGGTTGTCTGCATCAAATACAGGTTTCCTTACAAGGGTCAAAATGGTGCAAAATGAGGTGCTGGTTATGGTATGAGCAGCTGAGCATCAGTTCTCAGTGTTATTGCTATATGGATGCATGGTACCCAGGAGCTGCAGATCACTATGGTGGAGGTAGTTTCAAGGGTGCTGGCATGGTGCAAATATAAATGGCATCTTCATGATCACACTGAAATGAAGTATTTATTACAGATGTTACTCTGTTGCAGGTGCATCAGTTAGAAATGGTAGAGGAGGTTCAAAACTGCGCTTATGGAAAAGTAGCATAGATATTTTTCTTCAATGGAAATATCAGACATAGAGCCTTCTCATGTGCTTCTGTGGAGTTTGGGAGATGAGAAGCACCTGTTATGCATTCTACTGAAAATTAAGAATGAGAGTGAGACATAATAGACACATTTCTGGTTTCCTCTGACTTGTTGAGGTAGGAGTCATGTTGTACTCTGCAATCACAGCTCTTCCTTTTAGCAGTTTATTTGTATATGACTTAGAACACTGTGATTTTTACAGTGCAGATAATTCTTGCCTCTAGGAGGAAAAGATTATTTTTAATGAATGTTTGAATGTTTTCATTAGCCAGTTAACTGTGTTAACAGTGTTAACTGGCTAAAAAAACACTGAAGGAAACAAAATGGGGTTTGTCATGATAAGCAGAGACATTTACCTTTGTGATTATCTCACATTTATTGTCCTTCATGCTGCTTCTGCTCTTGCTGTCCTTCAGCTTTCACTGATGAAAATGTCATTTGGACTTGAATTTGGAGATAATGTGCCAGCAGGGCATAAAAAAAATATGGTTACTGAGTAACAGTACTTCTTAAACACTTTTCCTTGATCATGATGAGACTTGAAAGGAACCTGTTGTGAAACAGAGCCAACTAATTTTACTCCTATCTAATGAAGCATTATGTGTATAGTGTTCTTCTAAACTTTTTGCAACCACCTTATAGTCCTTAGGGAATGATATCTCAATGTTCAAACTTCTCTGGGAAGTAATACAGGACCTGTAGTTTAAAATTGCATTTGCATAGATATTTTTAAGAGATATATTTACATAAACCATATAAACTAACACAAGTTTATATTAGACAACTAGGAAAGAGATAGAAAAGGAACACAGATCTAAAGCTCTGCAAGTCCTGTCTACTGCAGTAAACTTTGATATGAAAATTGATCAATACAAAAGCAAAACAGAGCAGAAAGTGCCTGAAAATGAGAAATGTTAACTTATTCTTCACTTTGCAAGAAGCTACAACAGCAAAAGCACTATTCTAGCTAGAAGAGCTGCTGTCACTCCAGCTCAGTGGAACACCACAACTTATGATTATGTCATTTATGAATTATAAGGCCTGACAGATTCCAGACTGACTTTACTGGTATGTCAATGAGAACAAGTTCTAGATGACTAGGTAGAGTTAACTGTGAACCAGGCACATATTACCTTGAATGCACAAAGCTCCCTGAACTTTACTATTTGCAGATATTGTAAATTTTTATGTATGGCTTTCAAGAAAAAAAGTCCTATGTACAAATGTATTGTTGACCATGCTCTAATTAATGTAGTCCTTGAGTGCAACACTTAAACTGTTTACTAAATATAGTCCCAGAAGCTACCTATAAATAACAGTAGAGGTGGAATGGAAATCAACAAAACATTGCACTACTGCAACAATTTATTCTCTATACGGCAGATTCAATACAAGCTATTTGATTTTAAGGACACTCTTATAGTTTTAACTTTGGAGCATGAGGTTTTATTGCATTTCTCTCTACATTTTTATTGCTATTCATACATTATTTTCTATATTGCTCTTGAAAGATGAAATGCTACTATGCAGATTTAGTAGCTGCACTTACCTACTAATTGTCGCTTCTGAAAGTGTCAATGTTGGCTTCTTGCAGCCCAAGTTTTAACCTACATAATAAACTCATCCCAAATTAATTGCAATTTAACAACCTAATATGTCCTTACTAAGTTGTCATCTTGAAAGTTATGTTGAGGTCTTAAGGCTTTCATTGTTTTCAGGAAGTAGAAGATATCTTACAGGACTGTAGTTCTTACACAATTAAATGCAAACCTGAAACATGATGGTTAGATTTAATGTAGATGCAGACATGAAGAGAATCGCTAGCTTGCAAATAGAAAATTCCTCTTTTGAAAATGTGGCTACCGTATTAGAAGTTTTGCCAAGCTAGTCACTGCAATATTGATGATTATTGCTTACTCTGACATTCAGTCTGTAGTCCTGTAGTCTGAGTTACATTACAGGGCTTTACAATATATTCTGCAATGAAAGAAGATTGCATATTGCTACCCTTCATCACACTCTAGTCTAAATTCAACTACGTTTGTTAGCTTGTAATAATTTGAATTAGCATTCAAATGCTATGCTATCCTGATTTCTCTTTCTGTAGTTTTCTTAATGGTTGAGAAGAAAAAAAAAAAAAAATCTAGTTATATTTCTGCTGCATAATATCCTAAACCAGAAGTGATGCGGTGCCATTTGTGATCGATTTTTCAAACTGTTCTATCTTTAGAAAAAAAAATGTGTACACTTGTGTGAATTTTATTTTGCAGAATGAAAAGACATTTGCACTGGAAATGATCACTGAGGCAGAGCATTAAAAGGATGACATTCACATTATTTGGAAAGGTTCAGGACAGACCTTGAAGCTAGAACTTTGACTTTTGCATTTTTTTGATGTAAGTACTGACACAACTAAGAATTAATCGTTTCTTACACCCTTTAAAATTTCCTCTACTACAAGCCTTTCAACTGTTTTACTGTTCATTTATATGGTTCCATACAAGCATAACAAACGTATGGTCACTTAGGATGTTTCAAAGCCACTACTTGCTCTCTTGCCTTATAATAGATTAAGAGTATATGAACCAGCTCATTAAAATACCTGCTCTCATGCTGTTGTGAAATTCAGTATCAGTTTTTTTCTTCAGGCTTGGGACTTTTTTCCTTTTTTTTTCCTTTTTTTCCTTCTTTTGCACATGATCTTCAGTGTCCAGTACCGTATAATGAATAACATATGCAGTGGTAGGATTATCATACATTCATTGCTACAATAATAATGTTTCCTGACAGTTTCAGGAGTTTGTTTTAGTCTAAGACTGGTGAAAGTACTTCTGTCAATATTTAATCTGTATTGACTCATGGCTTGGTTACAATGCATAATGTTGATTGCATCAGTCTTCCTATAAAGTGTGACTCGTGCTTCTGACAAAACTCTGTTAACACATTTGATTCATCCTGACATTAAAAGCTGAAAAACTGCTCAGATATTCACTCTCTATAAATTTCTTTATGATATTACCCTGAAAGGACACATTTCAACATCTTGCTAGGTTAATTGCTGCTCCTGTTCATCCTTTTTTTATTCCAACACAAACATAAAACAAAGCAGTAACAAACATACAAAAGCATGTAAGGGTCTAGAAATAGTCTTTAAATTGTATCTCTTATCTTGTGAATGACTTTTACTTCCTCACAGAAACCCAAAGTAAACCAACAAAACCTCAGAGCTTTTCATTACTTGTTCTGGTGTTAAACATTTTTTCCCAGCAAATCATCTTGGCATGTGCTTGGTTTTGTAATATTTCAAAGTCCTTCACTGAAGAAATATATGTTTAAGTGCTAGAAGTTTTTATTGAGCTATTCCCAAGATTACCTGCTATTTTATAATCTCAAGTGTAATCAATCAGTATATTTTTTTTGTCTTGTGTTTAACAGGAAAAGACAAGTTCCCAATAACAGAAATACATTTGTGAATTTTATTTGTACATCATTTAGCTTTAGGGATTTGATCTCTAAATCCAGTTAATTTGCATGAAAAATAACACACGTGTATAAATACCAAATCACATAGTTCATCAGAATATATCTGTCAAGGGTTTGGACCAGACAGTAGTTTGGGGATGCTTTCAAAAATACTATAATCTATTGTGTAATTGGTTTGTTTGGAAGACAAAATACAACAGGTTAAAACAAATAGAAGTCAATGATCTTATTGCAACATGTTGTGTTTGAAACAAATGTTTCAGACTTAAAAAATATTTAGTTGTTTTATGTATTTATCCTCATAGAAACAATACTCAAATTTCAAATTTAAGGCAATTTATGATTAGAGAGCAGTAGTTGAAAGAAAATTTGCCCCCAAGAATGACCACATGCATGTTCTTGATATAGCATGCAGAAATTACTGTTATATCTATCACTGTTTAACAGTCATAAACAGACAAGCATCTACTCTGTTATTGTCTATGCTTCTTTGCTTAGAGAGTATAAGAGCAGACTAGAGTCACAAATATGTTTCCTATTCATTACAATAGAATTTTGTGGTAGATTCTAGAAACTTACTGCGTTATATAAAATCAAGTAGAAATAACTCTTAAGGACCATATTTTAGATCTTTGAAATCTAATCTGAAGCAAAATTGCTTTTGCATACAAGAAGTGCACTGCCTGTTCTTCATCACCAGCTTTGTAAAGTATGGCTCCACTTCTGTATTTCTGTTGATCTCCACTCCTTTTCTCCTCATAACGTATAATGATCCCAGATTGAATTTCAGGCTTGTAGCAGACCACACAGCATCCAAATGCTATGCTAAAACATACAAGGACTAGAATATGAAGTCCTTAGCTATCTTCTTTGGCATCTGAGAAAGACTGGCACTCCAACATTTCAGACCTCAAGAGATTTTGCTCCAGACCAAGAATCCTCTGATTCACAGTGAAGTAATCTTCACAAATACACAGTAGTACTAGAGAAATATTTTGCCTAAGAGAAAGGTTTAGGCCTAAACTCTCCTCTTGCAGGACAGTTAGTTAGGTTATTCTCATACTGCGGCAACCAAAAAATTAATTGTAAACCTAGCTTATTTTCAGAGTAATCTATAACAAATTAATTAAGAAATAACAGTAGTTATCAAAGTGACAGATTTCATAAATAACAGCTATTGTGGCAAGCAGTTATTTGTTTCCATGATGTGACGTGAAACAGGTAGATTAATATAAATAGTTTATGTAGTTATTCTGCAATTTTATCAGTTGCTCTAAGATAAAGAATCAAATAGTGTAAAAAGCATCTCCTCCTAATGAGGGACTTCCAAGAAGTCTAGCACAAGGTAGAATGCACAAAAGGCAAACCTATCGCCAATCATTAAGAAAAATGTTATTAGGACAATTTCTGTGAGTGAAAATATATATTGGGTTTTTTCCTTGAATATATTAGTCCTAGTCTTGAACAGCTAAAGTCTCGGTGGGAAACAAGAAGAATGATTTGAAAACCAAGGTGGGAATTTTAAAGTAAAAATTCCTTACTCTTTAAACTTTTAAAATGTTACGTTACTGTAACCAAGGATTGATATGGCGTGTAAAATAGAATGAAATTCTATTCCTGCTCAAGTTAACAGTAGAGTTATTTGTCATCCACAAAGTTACATTTTCTCTCAAAATTTATTGTCCCATTTTCCCTGAATGTGCCATGAACTATGTATTTTAAAAGGATAATTATTTCTCATGGTAAAAATAACTAATTAAGACTACAATATTCAAATCCCACCAAAGAAGCCAACTGACTACTTTCTTTAAAGCGTCAATATGAGATTAAGGCTGAAAATTCACTGCAGCTCTCACAAAGGAATTTATGGCATTTATAATTTTTCCTGGAACTTGATTGCATACTTCAGCAACACAGTGACAAACTCAATGAAAATAAGAGAGGGTCTTTATGGAGCTTTTTTCTACTTTTTTCTGTACAATGCTACTGCTTGCTAAATCTCAGGAATACAATCATTTGTCACTGTTCATTGATGAAGTAGCAAAATACTTCATACTTGAGGCAGGACAGGAAATTTTGAAGTGCTAGCTGCTTGGGAGTACACAGAAAAACTGGGAAGACTGTTATTTAGCTTATGTCTTTTCTTTACAACAAAAAGAATGCAACAGAAATACATTTGCCAATATAATATTTTAATTTATTTGATTAGCATTGTAATTCTGAAATACTATTTTTGAAAGAAAACATAATCTCTAATTTAATAACTTCTACTTATCGGTGTACTGCAGTGTACAATTGGCATTTATGCCAATGTCATTCTGATTGTTGTCAGTTTAATTTTTTCTTGCAGATTATAAATTTAAACAGTTTAAGTATATATCAACTCACTATAATGTTCTTAGCTTGCATTTCAATATCATAAATACACTTGTCAAACTGTTCTCTGACTACCGAATTGTGCCTGGGTGGGGATGAGGAGCAGGTAGAATGCTCATGGGTAAAAATTAATGGTCAGGGGAAGGCAGGTGATATTGTTGTAGAAGATTGCTACAGGCCACCTGATCAGGAGGAGGAAGTGGATGAGGCTTTCTACAAACAGCTGAGAGCTGCCTCACAGTCACAGTCCCTGGTCTTCACGGCGGACTTCAACCACCCTGATATTTGCTGGGATAGCCACATAGCCAAGCACGCGCAGTCCAGGACATTTCTACTTCAGCAAGGCTTTTGACACCTTGTCTCCCATAACATCCTCATCAGAAAGCTCAAGCACTGTGACTTGCATGAGTGCACAGTGAAGTGGATGGAGAGCTAGCTGAATGATAGAGCCTGGAGGGTGGTGATCAATGGCACAGAATTGAGTTGGAGGCCTGTGGCCAGTGGAGTTCCACAGGGATCAATTCTGGGGACAATCTTGTTCAACATCTTCATCAACGACCTGGATGAGGAGACAGAGTGTACCCTCAGCAAGTTTGCTGATGACATCAAACTGGGAGGACTGGCTGATTCCCCAGAAGGCTGTGCTGCCAGTCAGTGGGATATTGACTGGCTTCAGAGTTGGGCCGAGAGGAACCTCATGAGGTTCAACAAGGACAAGTGCAAAGTCCTGCATCTGGGGAGGAACAACCCTATGCACTAGTACAGGCTGGGGACTGACCTGCAGAAGAGCAGCTCCGCAGAGAGAGAGCTGGGAGTCCCTATTGATAATAATCTGAACAGGAGCCAGCAATGTGCCCTCTTGGCCAAGAAGGCCAATGGCGTCCTGGGATGCATCAAGAAGAGTGTGGTCAGCAGGTCAAGGGAGATTCTGCTCCCCCTCTACTCTGCCCTGATGAGGCCTCATCTGGAGTCCTGTGTCCAGTTCTGGGCTCCACAGCCCAAGACAGAGAGGGAACTTCTGAAGAGAGTCCAGTGCAGGGTAACCAAGATGATCAGGGCACTGTAGCATCTTCCTTATGAAGAAAGGCTGAGGGAACTGGGGCTGTTTAGTCTGGAGAAGAGGAGACTGAGGAGAGATCTTATTAACATTTATAAATATCTAAAGGATGGGTGCCTAGGAGATTGGGACATCCTTTTTTTTCTATAGTAGCTACCAACAGGACAAGGGGTAATGGGATAAAGCTGGAACACAAAAAGTTCCACTTAAATATACGAAAAAACTGTGAGGATGACAGAGCAGTGGAATAGGCTGCCCAGAGGGATTGTGGAGTCTCCTTCCTTGGAGATCTTCCAGACCCACCTGAACATGTTTCTATGTGACCTGATCTAGGTGAATCTGCTTCTGCAGGGGGCTTGAACTAGATGATCTCTGGAGGTCCCTTCCAACCCTATCATTCTATGATTCTAAGATTTTCACACAGAAAGAAGAGATAGCTCTACAGACTGCATTCATGAAATGTACAGATGTCTGGGAAGGTCCAGGATTCTCAGAGATAATATAACTTAAACCTGAAAATGCATGAGAATTTTGACACAATACCCTTTTTACTTTTATCTTCTGAGGTGGGAGAAAGAAGATCAAGGATTTTGAGTTTCCATAGAGACATTGCTGGCTAGACTACTCAAAGTATGGGCTAAGATTCAGGCTCAGATGACGTGTAGGTGAATGCACAACCACTGGCAACACAACACACACCTGATCTTACTTATATTTTTGGTTTTTTAAGAGTTTCTGACCAAAAAAAAAACCAAAAGAGGGAAGTGGAATTAACTAAATTCTACTGAGACCCATATGTCTCTTTTCAAAGGAAATGGAACAAGAGTTCTTCATATTACCTTTTCAAAGAATGACCTGATGTTATCCCAATGAATTGATAGACTAGACTAGACTACAAAGAATAGGAATATTTCAGTTGGAAGGAATGTATAGTGATCATCTAGTTCAGCTGTCTGACCCCTTCAGGACTGATCAAAAGTCAGGGCATTATCTACCAAGTGTTTGGCCACTTTCTCTGTAAATAAATGCTTCCTAATCCCTTGATGCAGCTTTGAATCATTTCCACACATTCTGTGGCTGAATTCCAGTGAGAAGAACTCAGCACCTCCATCTCCACTTCCACTCTTCAGGAAATTGTAGAGAGTGGTCAGGTTGCCTTTTGGTCTCCTTTTCTCCAAATGAGGCAAAAACCAGAGTCTTCAACCATTCCTCACAGGACATACATTAGAATTTGGGAACAGAAACCAGGTAAAGTGAAAGCTCTCTCTAAACAAAAGACAATTACTGTGGAGAAAGAGGGAAGTCTCATTCTTCAGATCTAGGTGATTATGTTGAAAAGAGTAGGAAAAATATGTGAGATTCGTGCCAAGGGGAGGTCCTTCTTGTAAGATTTAAAATTTTCTTTTCCAGAAGGACGAAGGCTGCAGTATTTGTGTGCAGCTACATATGACCAGCTTGCTTTGATTCAGACCAACAGACCTGCAAGCAGCTGAGAAAGTTTTGAAAGGTGCTTGAAAGTCGGAAAGCAGATGAAATTATTAGTTTCATTCAAAAACACAAAAAGAGAGGAACAAAAGGAAAAATGGATTAAGATGAGAAATTGATACCAGTAGGCAGATTTAGGGTTCCTGGTTCTCTTTTGAAAAAGTCAGTTGCTGGAGAGAAAACGGAAGATGGTAAAGAATGAAAGGGTCATGCTCAGACAGGTAATGGTTATGTGAAATACAATAATGATCTCCATCCTGTAGCCCAAAGATGCCTTAATTTCTAGGACAATGTGCATTGTAGATTCTGAGAAAATTTATGACCTGTTTAAATATGAAATGTTGATTATGTTCTGTTATTTCTTTCATAGTTCTTACTTATTTTGAAACAAAGAGAAAAATAAGGTAATTAGAATCTTTTGTATAAGTATATAAACATAAAGTGGTAATAAAATGTTGACATAGTATATGAAAAGAAAGACTTTTCTGGCAACTAAAATACTTTAGGGAATTATTATCAACAGTGTTTGTATGCTTATGAAAATTGAAAACGGAATATTAAATTTTAGAAACAATGGTGTTAGTTTCATGATACACTCACATTTGATACCTGAGTTTTAACAAATACAAGTGTATCCTCAGAAATAAATTAACTACTTAGGAGTTTAACTGCCATTCTTACTCCATAAAGAAAAGTATTGATCTCTGCATAAGATGCTTACCTAAATTAACACACCAAGAAGTCTGCAACAAAAATTAAAATGAACTCTTACCACTTTGATTTATTTGTTGGCTGGAATGGGATTTATATGTAAACTTTTTATTTTCAGTGGTGAATTCTCTCATACGTTTGTATGATCTTTAATGGCTTTACTTGTCTACAACTTCTATTCTTGAAACTCTGATTTCAGGCTTGGTTTATTCTTGCTTTTCAAATGCTTAGGATATTTTGCTTTATTTGAATTGAATGATGATACAACTTTTATTTCCTAGAAAGATAAAGAAGACCTAACTTGGAGAAGTTTTATCTGTTCAGAAAAACTCTCAGTCACTTAAATCACTCTGTAGTTCTTGCTAAAGGCATGTCAAGACCAATGACTTTAAGTCCTCAGCTTAGAATATTTGTTAAGGTATGAAGAATTGGTTTCATGGGTTTTAGCCCCTTCAGCCCCAATGCATGATACTTGTATTAAAAGAAATAAGAACTATAAGACCATGAAACTGTACCTCGAGCTAACATCTACTAAGACTGTTACTTTATTTTTTTCTTATCTAACCCCCAGGAAAAAAAATCCTCGTGTTTCTAGAGAACTCTAGGCAGTATACACCAAAGCTGGAATTCTGTGGTGTGTACTAGACTTGATATGCTATTTATCACATCCTGGAGCATTCTTAGGTCAAAGAATACTTAGAGCTAATTTGTGTGTCAGAATCACAGTAGCTGAGCATGCCTGACACTATAGTACATTTGCAATAGTAGAGCTGCTATAAGACAAAGGGAAGAAAGATTTCATCATAGAAGAGTGAGGTATATGTTACACACAAAAAGCACTTGTTGTGGGACAGTCAAGGTGGTAATAAGGAGCAGAACGTAATAGTCATGAGATTTTTCAGGCTGGAGCCAACCTTCAGGAGTTAAGGCTGAAACAGGTGCCTGACCTCTGAGATGTGACCATGCTAGGCTTCATCTGGCATCTTTCAACATCACATCTTTGACTGAAATAAGAAATAGTGATCACTGTCAGAGGAGGAATATTTGACTGAATGCATTCAATCCACATTGACAACTAGTGTCTTAATACTGTCAGGATCTCTGAGTGCAGGTATTTATTGAGTTCTGAAATTCAGTACAGATTTTCCAATTTATTCATTTTTTTAAAAAAATCCTCATAGCAGTTATTTTCTTCCCAAAGTCACCATGCCATAAAATTATTCATGCTTATGGTTCTAATAAATCATATTAATCCTTTTCTCAACAAGCAGAAAATAGAGTATACTTGTGTCTATACCTGCAGTGCACTCCTGTTTATAGTCTCTTCTCAAAATCATATGTGAAATGAGATATTGCAGTCCTTGCAATGCTTCATTTCCTATGTCCATTTGTTCTCCACATCATTTTCTCCAGCTTTTTTCCAGATTTAAAATTTCATCACTTTAAAACATCCGGATTGCCATATTCTCCAGGAAAGTATAAGCATAAAGAAAACCAATAAAATGTTCAAAACAGATGTTTTCCAATGAGCAGAAATAGGGCCTTCTTGAACTAAGGCACGATGAGAAAAGGATACTTGAGGTCCTTGGGTAGCTTGCGTGACAGTAAGGATTTTTTTTAAATGAATTTTTTAAAAAGGAAAGAAAAAAAGAAAAAGTAACATCAAATTCAGTCACCCACTCCTGTGCTTCATTCCAGGGCACATTAGTCACATAATGTCCCCCAGGTGGGTATAACATTAAAAGACAATTAACTCTTGTCATTTAGTATCCTTGCTTTACCTCACATTAGAGGCTAGATTGAACAACCAGAGCAGCAGTTGCCGTTTCTGCTGCTATTGAGATTGAAAGTACTGTGTTGAAATGAAAGTGAGAGGAACACTATAAGGTAATGAGATTATGCTTCCAATTTCCCATGTGCATAAAAAATGGAATTAACCTAGTTCTGAGTATTTATATCTTCTTGTTAGAAATCAACATACATTATTAATGTAGAAGACTAGGGTCAATTCAGGCTTCTGATGTTAGCAAGGAAGGGCTTCCTATGGGATGAAGAGAATATTTCCAGGGGGTTTGTCCTTATGTTTCTTACTTCTGATGGGAAAAAAAGGATATGCAGAGACACTCAGAAATCCTACCTTTTCCTTTAATTAAAGGAATAGCAGTAAATTAACAGGAACAAGGTAAGGGGAGAAATATGAAGGAAGCTCTTCTAGTCACATAACATTAATAGTTTAAAAGAAGTAAAATATCCCACAAAACAATGTGGCCATAATTCTGTACACTGGATTATATAAAGGAAACATTGAGATTACATTATTTTTTTAAATAGGAAAAAGAATAGTTTTAGAAACATTTGTTTATATTTTCTGTCTGAGTTAATTTAATCCTGTCTTTTCAAATTGTTTTGTCAGTTTAAGTTTCTCACTGTCATTGTCTTCCATCTGATCTAAAAGCATGCATCAGCAGTCAAGTAAAGGCACTCTAGCCTATCCGAAAAGAGTTGGAAAGAATACCAGGGGAATAAGAATACACACATAGTTTTGTCTTGCACAAATCTTTTATCCTTCTTGATAAAAAATCTGAAAAATAGGAAAAACTGGTAATCTAAAATGATCAACAGAGAGCTCATGGTTCCGTCAAGACTACTGTTTCAGTTTTATTTGAGAATGTGCAGAAAACAAAGAACATAACACACCTAAGGATGTAAATAAGACTTCTCACACTAGTAACATATGTTTTTTGAACAGGTTTCTAAATAGTCTGAATCAGTTGGATCTGTTGACACCTGTCATAAAGATGTTGCAGCAAATTGTGGATGTTATAGGTTGAGATAGAACTCACTGCAGATACAAATTACGTCACCAGACAGCAAATCTGGCTACAGAACAGCTGATGACAGCAAGCTGGGAGGACTGGCTGATTCTCCAGAAGGCTGTACTGCCAGTCAATGGGATCTTGACTGGCTTGAGAGTTGGGCACAGAGGAACCTCATGAGGTTCAATAAGGAAAACCACTGAGTCCTGCACCTGGGGAGGAACAACCCCATGCACCAGTCCAGGCCAGGAGTTGACCTGCTGGAGAGCAGCTCTGTAGAGAGAGACCTTGAAGTCCTGATTGATAATAAACTAACCATGAGCCAGCAATGTGCCCTCTTGGCTAAGAAGACCAATGGCATCCTGAGATGCATCAAGAAAAGTGTGGTCAGCAGGTCAAGGGAGGTTCTTGTACCCCTCTGCTCTGCTCTGGTAAGGTATCATCTAGAGTCCTGTGTCCAGTTCTATGCTCCTCAGCTCAAGATTGTTGGGGAACTTCTGGAGAGAGTCCAGCACAGGGCAACCAAGATGATCAGGGCACTCGAACATCTTCCTTATGAGGAAAGGCTGTGGGAACTGGGGCTGTTTAGTGTAGAAAAGAGAAGACTGAGGGGGGATCTTATTAATTACAAATATCTAAATGATGGGTGTCAAGAGGTTGGGACATCCCTTTTTTTGATGGTATCTAGCAACAGGACAAGGGGTAATAGGATGAAGCTGGAGAACAAAAAGTTCCACTTAAATATAAAAAAACCCTATTTTACTGTGAGGGTGATGGAGCAGTGGCACAGGCTGCCCAGGGAGAGTGTGGAGTCTCCTTCCTTGGAGGTCTTCAAGACCCGCCTGGACGTGTTCCTATGCAGCCTGATCTAGGTTGACCTGCTTCTGCAGGGGAGTTGAACTAGATGATCTCTAAAGGTCCCTTTCAACCCTACATTTTTATTATTCTAGGATTCTAACATATTAACGTATCTAGAAGAAAGAATATTTATCACGAATCAGAATATAGATACGTATACGTATCTTGATCTATAGATTGCAGTTCCCTGAAAGCTTTCCATTTTCTACCATTAGCAAGAACAGCATTTATTCAAGAACAATTATGCCTCCTTTTAATAAATTTTAAATAGCTCATGTATTTAAATACCTCATGGCCTCATCCATGTTCTTTTATTTTGTCTCCAGAAGGAGAATGATATCAACAAGCTGATACTATGCAATTTCATTCCCTCGGTGAAACTGAAAAATCTATATTTCTCTGAATTATTTCACTATTGAGTAACTGTAATTCCAGTTCAGAGATATTATTAAAGTTCTTAATCTTTTGTTGAAATATAGTTGTAGACTCATTAGAAAGATTTGTGGGCTCTAGGATAATACTGCACTTTAAAAAATAGATCTACGTAAAAGATGATGTACAAATACATCAAAATATATTTCCCAATATTTACAAAAGTAAAAATTCACTTTTTTACAGACTTACCTGCACTATTTCTGTACTTGGTAGGCATTTCCTTTGCTTAGCTAATCATTAAAGGTCTATTAAAGAACCCTTGTTCAAAAAATATTTGAGTTCTGCATGTATGATACTCTCAGTGTATATGTTGATAGCTTGGGCTTCTGTATTTGTCAGGAAAAATCTCACTTAGAATATGACTGCATATCTCTGTAGTTTAACAAGACTGTGTTTACATGCAATTATTGCAAAAATGAGAAGAATAATTAATTATCTACATATCCTAATACTTATATTAATCCAGAATAAGAAAAGATCTGTGTAGATGTGAAAGATAAATATTGAATACTCTTTAAAATTCTCTAATTCTGTTTATTGTTTCCTATCTGAATTCTCCTACTGTTACCTCTTTTTTTAACAAAGATTCAAATTGAATCTTGAAATGTTTTCATAACTTTTACTGTGATTAAAAAAAAAGTTAAATCACAAAAATTTGTATGAAATAATTAACATTGTTGAAATGTAACAAGCACAGAATTGCCATTAAAAGACGTATATATTAGTCATAGAATGAAAATCTGTTTGAGAACTCTGTGTTGTGGTTTTGCCCAGCCAGCAATGAAGCACCATGAGAGTCTCTCGCTCAGTGTCCCCCATTCACCTACACTCTCCTTAGCATGGCGGAGGCCCCAGTAAGATGGAAGGAAAAAGTTAAGCAAGTTTGTTGCAGATTGAGACAAAGGCAGGGAGTGCTCTCCACCGATTACATTTCTGGCCAAAATAGACTCCAGCACTCAACTTAGAGAGGAAAGTAAGGAAAGTTTATTCTACTACCTACAAGAAACAGAAAAGAACAAAAACCAAAAAAGAAGTAGGATAATAAGAAAATTACAACCAGCACTTTAAGATCTCCCTCCCCCATCCCTCCTTTCTTCCCGGGTCCAGCTCACTGCTCCCAATATCTCTACCTCCTTCCCCCTCAACGGCTCAGAGGGGCAGGGAATGGGGGATGTGGTCACTCTCTCATAAATGGTCTCTGCTGCTTCTCTCTTCTCAGATGAGGATGACTCCTTACATTCTTCCCCTGCTCCAACATGGGGTCTCTGCCCTGGGACAGTCCTTAATGAACTTCTCTAATGTGGCTTCTTCCCAACAGCTGTGGCTTCTGCTGATACAGGGTTCCTCACACGGGACGTAGTCCTTAGTGATTATCTCTGGTGTGGATTCTTCCCCACAATTGCAACTTCTGCAGATACAGGGTCCCTCCCACGGGGCATGACCTCTTCTGGGCATAATTTAAATGAGCTTCTTTGGTGTGGGTTCTTCCTCATAGTTGCAGCTTATGTGAATATTGGGTCTCTCACACAGGACATGGCCTTCTCTGGACGTAGTCACTGCCTCTGGCACAGGGTCTTTAACGAGATTCAAACAAATCACTGCTTCAACAGTCCTCTCTGCAGGATGTAGGGGAGACTCTACTGCAGCACACCTCCTTCTCCCTTCCCTCAATAACCTTGGGGTCTGCATGGTTGCTTCTCTCTCCCTCCCCACTCCTTGCACCACTACCAGCTGGAAAAGAACAAGGGACAGAAGAAGGAAGAAACAGGAAGAAGCCTCCTCTTCCAGCTTCTTCTTAAAAAGTGTTCTTGGAGGTATCTATTTGGCTCAGCCCCAGAAGTGGTTCTGGCTCAGAGCTGGGGAGAGTTTCGAGAAACTTCTTACAGGAGCCATCTTTACAGCCCCTTCCCCACTAACAGAAATGGCTTCACATCAAACCATAGCACTCAGTCTCAATAAACATTATGAAAACAGAAAAATAAGTTAACTTCAAGGATTGGTATTTATCTGTTAGAAAGGTCTGCAATGCTACCACCTTTCATGATGATTTAATCATGTTTCTGTTTATTTTTTAGCAAAATTGTGGAAAAGTTTGTAAAAGAAGGTGACAGCTAGTGCTCAGGGTAAAAATTCTTGTTGCACTACCATTTTGAATCTCACCAAGCAAATTCTTGATAATTATGTGAGCTGTCACTTTATGTGTGCACTAAATCCCTATTTGATCCTCAAGTGAATGGAAACTCATTGACAAAGAAACCACTAAATCTTCATTATGCATCATTATTTAGCACAGGGGTTTTTTTTCAGATATGATGCACTGGGACTTTTCAGTCATTAGTGACCCTTGGACAACTCATATATAGAAATAGTGAAATATTAGTGTTTTACAGTGAACTATCAAGTGAAACAGATCTATTTAGTTTTTCAAAAAATAACTGTTGTAACTAATGGAATATTGCTTAAGGAAAGACAGGGCATTTGAGAGAGCATAATTTTTCTCATTTTATGATGGAGTTTTTTTGATAATTGGTATGTTCTTTTCCTTCAGCATATGTAACAATGTAGTTAGAGATGGTTTTTTTTCTCTCATGGATACTTTAGTTTGTAAATTAAATACCTTTGTTGTATTCATGTTATATACACATTTGCAAACACAAATAGTGACATTTAATCTATGTTGTCTTTCTCTCCTTAACTGTCTATTCATGGTTACTTAATATTTCCACCTCAATTATCACACATTAGAAAAGTTTTGCTAACTGATTAGACATATCAGAAATAGAGAATATAAAAGTGGATTGTTGGGATTTTTTTCCCCTTAACTGGAACTGAATCCCTAGCCACGCAGCTCATAAATCCATATGAAACAAGAGTATGGTTTATTATAGTTTTTAGCAATTATCACCTTGCTCATTTATAATTGGCAAATCCAAACATGTTCACTAAGATTCTTCTTCTAAAGACAGCAGTAAAAGTGAAAAGTCTTACTTGGAAATAGTAGATTTTTTTTAAGTAATATTATTCAATTCATGTCAGTTGATATGAGATAATAATTCACATTACAGTTTAGCATAAAGTTTTTTCAAGTGGTGTCAGGATGATTTTTCAAAACTGTTTCTGACATCTAAATGAATTTATTTAAATAGGCAATCTGCCAGCAGTTTATAAAAAGACCCCAGTTCTCTGGAACCAAATGCTATGAAGCATACTTTCTGATAAACTAAAACTACTTTTATGATGCAAAATATTTAATTCTTGCATGAGTAGGATTCCTTTTGGTTACATTTAGGAAAAATTGACTATATGAAAGCTTGTTTAAGCTTAGCTCAATATTTTATATTCAACAAAACTATCAGATACACAAAAAAACCTCTAAACTAATTTACTGGATTCAAGGAGTTCTATATAGCAATAAAGATAACAATATAATTATTGATTTGCTTACTGTTCCCTAGTGGAAACAGTACACTTGTGCTCAAAGGA
Organism: Colius striatus; assembly: GCF_028858725.1. Classification (NCBI taxonomy): domain Eukaryota; kingdom Metazoa; phylum Chordata; class Aves; order Coliiformes; family Coliidae; genus Colius; species Colius striatus. Next base: position 18,596,173 of record NC_084790.1, on the reverse strand, counting down.
TTTTCAGGGTTTCTTCTCTTTCTGCATGCAGTTGCACTTGTGAAACTCTACCCCCACCTCTCTCCACTCACATATTTTTTTCCATTATATTGACTGTTGGATATTATATCCCCCCTGCCTCAATAATGTTTTCTTTAGTGATTGAGTATGAATGGGATAATTTTTTCCCACGGGAGACATTTTAAGCAATTATCCTAGGTCAGCCACTGATTTAGTGATAATCCAATCTAGCTTGAGCAACACAGAAGGATGGTGGTTTTATGGAGAAGATCATGTTCATTTGTACAGACAAATGACAGCAGTCGCAATTGTATCAGGTTACTGTGGACTACAGTAAAGATTTTCAGCTCTACTGAAATAGTACTGTGCTGTTTAGAAAAAAAGCTGGAAACAAAGAAGTTTTCTATTCTCTCTTTTATCTTCATTGTGTAAGATTGTTAAAAGAATCTACCGAGAAAGGTAATATTTTATATAGACTTCCTATGGTTTTGTAAAACAATTTAGAATCATAGAACATGTCAAATTGGAAGGTACCTGTAAGGATCATTAAATACAAATCCCTGCTTTTTTGCAATGCTAGCTAAAATTAAACTACATGGCTATATCTTCCAGATACTCCTTGAACTCTGACAGACTTTGTGCCATGACCACTTCCCTGGAGAGCCTGTTCCAATGACTGACCACAGTCTCAGGAACCTCTTCCTAATGTCCAATCTGAATTTCCCCTGATGCAGCTTCATTCCACTTCCTCATGTCCTATCTCTGGTCTCCAGAGAGAGAACACCACCTCCTCCCCTTCACTGCATCTGTTGGGGAAGCTGTAAACTGAGATAATGAGACGAGACGAGACGAAAGGAGACGAGACGAGACGAGACGAGACGAGACGAGACGAGATGAGATGAGATCCCCCTTAGCCTTCTCCACAGCAAACAAACCAAGTGACTTCATTCACTCCTCATAAGTCTTGCTCTCGAGGCCCTTCACCACCTTGCTCTCCCTTCTCTGGACACACTCTAACAGATCAATGTCCTTCTTATATTGAATCACCCCAAACTGCAGAGTACAATGCAGAATGGGACAATCTCCTTCTTTGGCCAGCTAGCTGTGCTGTGTTTGATGCATTCCAGAACATGCTTGGTCCTTTTTGCTGCCAGGGCATGCTGTTGATTCACATTCAACTCTTCTGTGGGACTGCTCTACATCTAAATGTAATTTGCATATAGCTTTCTCCCTTCATCTTCCTCACCCTCTGGGAAATGTTGTAATGTCACTAACAGTCAAAAAGGTGTCAATAGAGTGCCCATGGACTATTTCAAATGGGAAAACTCAAACCTTCTTTGCCATGTGCCAGAGAAAGCTACAGTGCTGATTTTCAGATACCTCTCCAGATCAATCTCTTCATTATCAGAAACACATTGGGGCAAACTATACGGTTTCCACTGCTGTATAGCAGCTGAGGCTGTAGCTCTACATTTATTTATGCCTCAAATGGTACTATATGTACCCACTTGATTTTACAGTTGAGGAAACAGTGTTAAGAGTAAGAGCTCAGACATAATACTCTTCTCTCCTTTTGCAGTAGGTGGTATCTCTACCAGAACAAGATGATATTTAAAACCAGTTATCTTTTTCCTGTTAAAGACAATCCATTTAATTTACTGGCAAAAGCACCAGTGTTTTCTTCATGGACCCTATGCTCATAAGCTTCCTCCCTTTTTCTCCCCTATGAACTAATAGCAATGAAAAGTGGTTATTATGCATCCCAAAGCTATTATTAGACCAAACACAGGAAGTATAAGAAATGTCTAATAGCTTTTAAAGAGTTTCATATTAGCCTCTGTGGAAGAAATGCTTTGACAATGATTCAAAAATATTTTAGTCTCAAATTACCTGTCAGATATCACAAAATGCTCTAACAGTATTTTAACAATATTCTTTTGCCTTTATCTGGAAAAGCATTTGGTAAGATTTTAATTGACACATTTATACAGGCAGATTGACTAAATAACAATGGCATCTGATGACTATACTTACAAGGAAATTTCCACATAGATTGACGTATCCTATTTTCCAAGACACCTCATTCTACAAAAAAAGCATGTCTTTTTGCTGAACTGTATAACAGCTCACAGACTCTCATCATGTAGTAATCATTATGAGAGAAAATGCTGTGGTACATATCTAAAAATTGCTGCCAGCTAACAAACCTTTAAAAGTCACTTTTCCCTCTGAAGAAATTCACTGAGTCCTCATAATATTATAAGTGTGTGATTTTTTCTTAAAAGCTAGTAGCTGTTGTAAAACACTGAAATTATGGACTTAATTTCAATGAATTTGAATGAGACCAATATTTTTGATAGCAGAAGTTTAGTTGACAAGGATGGTCAAGAGTTAGACAGGAGAAAGTATGGGAAAAATCCATGAATAAGACCAGAAGAAAGTAAAAAAAGTCCTGAGCACACAAACATCTCAAACCTGCCCAATTTGAAAACAAAATCTAAACTGAGATGAACAGATACGTTTTCAATACTTGTCAATGGAAGGAAGAAAAATTTTATTATAATGTAGAAATAATTCTTTGCCACTTCTAAAAGTATAAAAATTATAACAGCTTCAAAACAACAATCACTGTCTCAGGAAGAAAAGTCCTAGAAGTCATCATGTTAAATCTCTCAGTTAAATATAATGATTATATTATGATATTTCTATCTTCTGTCCAACATAAATAGCCACCAAAATTTTACAAGAATTTGCAAGACAACACACACCTTAAAACAAATGTTCTTCTTTTCTTTGGATATTTACATTTCTATTCAATTTTTTTAAATGGAGAAATGAAGTACATATGTACATGCATAGATGTACTACATATATGTAGCAAATGACAACATTTCTTCATTATCTTAAACTTTTTATTTTGATCAACTTTTCTTAACTAGGAAAAAATTTACCTGTAAAATCCAGATCTCTGTTTCAAGCACATGCAGCCTAGCATTTCTCTCATTTATCTGAATGGCTAAGGAAGAGTTGCTTTAACAAAAAGGTCACAAAAAACTTACTTCAAGGACTGGAGATTTCTTTGTTAATATGGAATAAGAAGTGATACTTTCCCCATTTTATTTAGCTATTCAAAGGATATCTTTCCCGAGTGACCTGACACAGACCCAGTCAACACCATCCATAATGAAAATCAATGGTACCAAGCCACTAAACAATTACTCCATCTTCTTTAAAAATGCACAAGTCTTCAAAAAAACAAGGTTTCAGAGACTGATTAATTTGCTATTTGCCTGGGAGATTGCACAAGTTGCATTATTTAAAAAGTTGCTTTACCTTCATGTCCTCAAAGAATGGACCAAGCAAAGTCTCATATCCCTTGGAAAAAAACCCAGATGACTATATGCTGCAAAATACAGATCTGAGGCATGGTCATCGAAATTTTGTAAATAGCTGTTTGAGTAGGTTCCTAATGAACACTGTTCTTCTACAGACAAAACCCACATTGATCTAATTTTGCAAACCCCTCAAATCTGAGTTGATATTGAAGAAGGTATTTTATATATAGTATTTTAAATGCAAATCCTGAAAAACAGTATTAAAAAAAATAATCAGAAATTATAACCAATTTGGACTTGGATGAGCTGCTGAAGAATCATTTTAAGAATGAGAATTTGAAAAGCCTTTTTAAATACTAGTCATCCAGGGGCTTTATGTATTTTGTAGATTCCTAAAAACTCCTAAAATCCAAATCAATTAATGACTTGACATTTCTATCACACTCTTCCAAATAGGAGAACTGCATACTTTTTTATTTCACAATAGATAATCTGAAGTCTCTGCTCCACAAAAATTTGGTGGTAATTTCTTCTACCTAGATACAAACCTAATTCCCAAATGTATTGTTCAGAATGCAGCATATTCAGAAGAGCCATACCTTGCTTTCAGAAAAATGAATTTTAAAAAATGAAGAAATTTTGTGACAAAAATATGCCATGACTTTATGATTTTATGATTTTTCAAGTCATTTTGACTTATCCTTGACACTTGCATAAAGAGGTTCATTGACACTTCCTAGTGCCACTTAGGTAAGTACATAGTTTCAATATCAAAATAAAGAATCAGTAAAAGACTTTGGATATGACTCTTAAAAACAAAGTGTTCAACACAGATCAAAAAAAATTGCTTTGATTTTGCCTTGTCACTGAGTCTACTTTTTCAGGATTGTATGAAGTATTTGATGTGTCTAAGTAAACATGAAGAAGCACATAAAAGAAGCCTAATATTTTCCTTGAGAGAAAGATGCTGCTCGAGTCTTCAAGCAGAAATACATAAGTGACTGTGTTGTCAAGCCTCACTCTAGCTGCAACGGATGGTCCCAAACAGGGAATGGGGGAAGTTCTCAGTCTCCTACAAAGTCTTGTCTGTTCACTTCCTTTCCCACTTCTCTCCTCCTCTTTTAAAGGGTCAGCTAACTCTGGACATAATCTTCAAATTGTGTCTGGCAGTCAACTATGTGCTTTAAACAGCAGATTTCTTTCCAGTGTGCTTGCCTTCTGTATCTATTATTTACGTATATTTATATCTTTAAAGACATGTACTGGCATAAATAGTATATGTTTATGTATATATATGGATGTTTTATGTATGTATATATGTTTTATATAAATATGTATATTGAATGTATGTGTATTTAGGTAAACTTTAATATTTTCCTCTATATAGTTCTTTCATTCTCTTTTATTTCACTCTTCCCAAAGTCTTTCTGTGTCTTATAATAACTCATGTCATTTGTAAAATATTAGAGAATGTCTTCCACTATTCTTTCTATCATAACAAACTGCATTCCCTTGTGGGTTTTTCATTTATAGCTCAGATACTAGCCTCTGTCAGTACAGAAATGTGTACTGGGATGTACTTCTGGTTTTGTTCCTGATGTGATTATTTCTGCCTTTCAACACGTGTGCAGTTCTGTTGTCAGTGACCTTTTCTACTGGAGAGTTTTTGTAACCATTACGGAAGCACCACATATAATGATCTGGTTTCTCTAATGTTTAACTAATTTACTTCAGATTTGGTATTGTGGAAACAGAGATTGGTTCTGAAATGTTGACTGCAGATGAACTCACATGCTTAGACTATGCAATGACACACAATAGCAATGAAATCTCACACACACTGTATAGCATAGAGTCAAAATAACTGGTCACCATGATACAGCATTGCCAGTGCTACCAGAGTCCTGATGCTGGAAGGTATTTAGGCATCTTAGAGTACTGATCTTGAGCTGTTAAAATCCATTATTAAATCAATGGGAACTGCTTGATGATCAAAGCTTTTGTAAATCAAGCTGTCAATTCAAGGACACAAATATAGATTTAGAAATGAAACATTAGACAACTATTTTTTAAGAAACTTGACCCTGGGAGACCAGCACAGCAATATTAAAGGTCATGTGCAAATCAAAGAACATTGACAAGAATGTTGTTTTGGACATAGATTTTAAACATTGACTCCAAAGTGGTAGGAAATTAAAAATCATAATGTAGTTTCTCTCATAAATCAATTTATTTGCAGTTCATAGTATTAGCACAACCACTTGATATGACACTAAATGCAACTATGAAAATAAGAACATTTCATCTTTGCTTTCATAGAGCCTCTCTTTTTTTCTGATGTCAGTTTGGGTGTGTTATCATCAGTTTAAATTACCATTACTACAAATCAAGGACCTTTGTTTCTTTGAAACTGTATTAAATAAGTCATACAGCAAAAGAAATTTTAGTCCTTGATCATAATAAGAATTTAAAAAATACCCTTAGATAGATGTATTTTGTCCAGTCAATGATTCCAGACTACTGACTAAGTCGAGCAAGAGCTATGCAGGAATTATGGTGACATAGCACTCTGTAATGGTGGTATAAAAGTTTTAAATACAGTGACACTGTAGGACTAATCCTATAAAGCTCAAGGATCCCAGAACTAAAATCAAATATCTTATGAGGACCATCTGAGAGAACTGGGATTCTTTAGGCTCGGGAAAAGGAGGCTGAGGAGACGACTTCTCAGACTCTTACAACTACCTGAACAGACGTTGTAGAGAGGTGAATGCCAGTCTCTTCTCCCAGGTAACAAGTGATGAGAAAAAATAGTCTCAAGTTATCACAGAATCATTTCAGCTAGAAGAGACTTTTAAAATCATCGAGTCCAGCCTTTGTCCCAGCCCTATCAACCAGTAAACCATTTCCCTAAGTGCAAGCAACATCCAACTATGGCTTAAACAACTCCACGGACAGTGACTCCACCACCTCCCTGGGCAGCCTGTTCCAATATCTGACAACCCTTTCAATAAAGAAATTCCTCCTAATATTCAGCCTGAACCTCCTCTGGTGCAACTTGAGGCCATTTCCTCTTGCTCTGTTGCTTATCACTAGAGAGAACAGAATGACCACTGCCTTGCTACAACTTCCTTTCAGGTAGCTGCAGAGAGCCATAAGATCTCCCCCGAGCCTTCTTTTCTCCAAGCTAAACAGTCCTAGATGCCTCAGTCATTCCTCATATGAGACATGCTCCAAATCCTTTAGTAGCTTGGTACCCTGGTAAGCCTCCAGCATCTCAGTGTCCTTCTTGTAGGGTAAGGGCTCAAAACTGGAAACAGTATTTGAGATGTGGCCTCACCAAAGCCAAGTACAGGTGAATAATCACCTCCCTGCTCTTGATACAAGCCAGGATGCCATTGGCCTTCATGGCCACCTGGGCACACTGCTGTCTCAGATTCAGCCTCTGTCAACCAACACTCTCAGATCCCTCACTGCCTGGCAGCTTTCCAGCCACTTTTCCCCAAGCCTGTAGCACTGCTGGGGGTTGTTGAGGCCCAAGTGCAGGATCTGGCACTTGACTTTATTAAAACTCATTCAATTGGCCTTGTCCCAGCCATCCAGCCTGTCTAGATCTCTCTGTAAAGCTTCCCTACCCTCAAGCAGATCAACACTTCCACCCAACTTGGTGTCATCTGCAGATTTACTAAGGGTGCACTCTATTCCCTCATTCATATCACTAATAGAGATGTTAAACAGGAGTGGTCCCAGCACTAAGCCCTGGGGGACACCATTTGTGACTGGCCACCAACCAGATTTAACTCCATTGTACTGGACATCTAACCAGTTTCTCACCCAGGAAAGTGTATGACCATCCAAGAAAAAAACAGCCAATTTCTCTAAGAGAACACTGTGGGAAACAGTATCCAATGCCTTACTAAAATCAAGGCAAACAACATCCACATCCTTTCCTTCATCCAACAAACAGGTCATAGAAGGAGATCAGGTTTGTTAAATGGGACCTGCCCTTCATAAACTCATGCTGGCTGGGCCTGATCATCTGGTTGTCTTTCATGTGCTGCATAATAGAACTTAGGATGATCTGCTTCATCAGCTTCCCGGGCACTGAAGTCAAAGTGACAGGCCTGTAATTTCCCAGATCATCCTTCCATCCCTTCTTATGTAAGGGTGTTTTATTGGCTGACTTCCAATCAGATGTGACCTCCCCAGCCAGCCAGGAGTGCTGATAAATTAATTCACCTCGTCACATTGGACACAAGTTATGTCAGAGAAGGTTCAGATTGGATATTGGGAAAAATTTTGTCACTGAAAAGGTTGTCAAACAGTGGAACAGGTTGCACAGGGAAATATTTGAGTCACAGTCCCTGGAAGAGTTTAAAAGACTCAGGTGGATGTGACATTTAAGGACACAATTTAGTGGTGGGCTTAGTAGTGTTAGGTTTCTTGTTGGAGTCAATGATCTCAAAGGTCTTTTACAATCTAAATGGTTCTTTGATTCTATGGTTCTATTTACTGCATATATAGATGAGAGATTTTTTCCTTTCTTGCTAGTTGCATACATATTTGTTCTGGGGAAGTACTTGTGATTGTAAGGTTTTTTACAATAAAGATGTATACTAGTTAATTTTGTTCACATAGGGAATAATCTGAGTGAACGAGAAAGAAATCAATATTGATACCATTGTATTTTCTGGACAAATACAAAACCAAAAAATCTGGATTTCAGAACCTCCTCTCATCTGAGAAAGAGAAATACTGCATCTGCTCTTAGTTAGTTGGACTGAAGAGAGGGAAAGTAGTCTTGTCTTTAAACATGACCGTTGTTCATGAAATGGGGAATTTATTGCTGGCTTTACCATTTTGCTCCCTTGTCATGAATTTCTCTTCTGTTCCTGAGCTCTCACTTGTGTTATTTCTCCTCAGTGGTTTATTGTACCTATTCAGAGCCTAAGGCTGAAAAGGAAAAAAATCCCAACAAAAATGCATATTTAGCTTTAAAACCTGAATTATCCCATGAGATTGCTCTCAGGCTTTGATGCAGAATTTAATTAAAAATATGTGTGGCGTTCTGAAAAGTGACAGTGTGCTTCCAAGCAGGTGCGTGCTGCAGTCCCAGTACTTGTGCCTGGGTGTTCACCCTTGATGCAGTCTGGCAATGAGTGAAGCCCTCCCTGCACGGACCCCACAACCTCTGCTGCCAGCTATTCCCACTGCGCCTTCCTGCCCTTGCACCCCGGTGCCCCCCAGGTTGTGTGTAGGGCTGGCACGTGCTCCAGCAGTTGCTTATTGTTGTGAAACTGGCAAAGCAGCCATGCTGGGAAACTCATACTATTGTTATGTGTTCATTTAGCGCCCAATAAAATCTGAGTTGAATCAATTACAGAATGTCTTCCACTATTCACATTATGCTTTGCAGTGGTTTTTAGTGTTTTAAATTTTTTAAATTCTAAGGTACTTACCCAGATAAATACTACTGAAGTTATTTGCAGAAATTACAGTGTGTATTCATACTTCAGCTGTTTTAAGTAATTGAGGGAAATTGTTTACATCAAGTTCAAAATATTACTATGAAGTAAAACCCAATTTGTTTTAACTCTACATCATACAGGAGTATCACCATAAGATTATACAGTCCTCTTAGCTTTACATGCATTTATTACCTCTGCAATAGAACTTTTTAAAAATAAAATTAATACTTAAAACTTAAAAGCCTAGGAATAAAAATACAGAATCAATACAAGTCAAAACAGCAAAACAGTGTGTCACAGATCCTCCAAAAATTCTACTTTAATTGCAGATAGATTAAAAATTAGAAAGCATAACATTTAATTGCCCTTCCTAAGGGATACATGCACTTTGATGTAGGTATTATTTCAGATCAAGAATTTACCATTTTTTTTCCTGTTTATATAATTCCAGTATAGACCAATAATTTTCATTGTAATATAAAGGAACTGTTATGGAAGCACAATAATTTCACAGTGCTGTGTTTCCAGAATTCAAGATAGTTTTATTTATTTGACAGGTGTTGGTTTTGAAATCACTTTTCTTCAGTGAAAATATCTAAAAAATAAGTATCTCAATCCTTTACTCATTTGCCTATCTGTATTTCTTTTTTAAAATCTTGGTAGCAGAAGAGTTTGATACAGCTAAAGCAGCAGACTGAGCTTCATATGGACATATGTGTTTTTTGAGGTGATGTACTGAAACCTTACCAATTGAGAGTACTAAAAGTGTGAATAGTGTTTGTGAAACAAAGATGCTTTAAAACTGCCAAACAATTCTTGATATTTTTGCTCTCAATGAGTAAGACACATATAAAAAGATTACTCTGTGAAATTACTGCTGTGTAGCTAGGTTGAACTGACCAAAATGATTACAAACCCCAAGATCTTTGCCCTACTTCTTTAAGAATCCTGTATTTTTATATATTTTATTATTTCCCAGAATTACAATTTCTAGCTCATTATCCCTAGACAGCAGTATCTGTACTTGTTAATTTCACGTATCTCATGGCCCTAATATTATCCCAGTTTTGATTGCAAAAGTTAATTTTCTCCCTAGTGTCATAGCTTGCCCAGCTGGCAACAAAGCACCATGCAGCCTCTATCTCGGTTCCCTCCAACTACTCCCACCTTTGTTAGGATGGTGGAGGCGCCAGCAAGAAGGGAGGAGAAAAAAAGATAACCAAGGATCTTGTGGATCGAGAAAAGGGCAGAGAGGTCTCACTTCCAATTATGGTTCTGGCCAAAACAGACTGCACAACTTGAGTTAGAGAGGAGAGTAAGGAAAGATCATCCTCTTGCCTACAAAAAAAAAAAAAAAAAAAAAAAAAATAGAAACAAAGCAAAAAAACAGAGCAGAATGATACAATCAGTACTTTAAGATCTCCTTCCCCCATCCCTCCCTTCCTCCCAGGCTTAGCTCGCTGCTCCCAACATCTTTACTTCAATGGCTCAGGGTGTAGGGAATGGGAGATATGGTCAATCACTCACAGATGCTGCACTATTCCCCTGCTCCAATACGGAGTCCATCCCAGGGGATACAGTCCTTAACAAACCTCTCCAGCATGAATTCTTCCCAACAGCTACAGGTTCTGCTGAAAAACTCCTTCATTGTGGGACTCCTCTGCAACAGCAGCATTCAGGGCGCTTTCTACTATAACGCTGCCCTCCCACAAATTCACAGCCTCCTCTAGACACAGTCACCACCCCTGGTGTGGGGTCCCCTATGAACTGCAAACAGCTCTCAGCTTCACCAGTCCTCTACCTACAGTATGCAGAGGGGTCTCTGCTTTAGCACTCCTCCTCCTCTCTTCACTGACCTCGGGGTCTGCATGGTTGCTTCTCTCTTCTCCAACTGCTTCCACTACCAGCAGCCGGAAAAGAAGCAAGAACATCAAGAAAGAACAGGAAGAACCCTCCTCTTCTGGCTTCTTCTTGTCATTGTGGAGGTAACTAATTGGCTCAGCCCCAGAAGTGGGTCTGACTCAGACCTGGGGAGAGTTTCCAGCAACTTCTTAGAGGAGCCATCTTTACAGCCCCTTCCCCATTACCAGAAACAGCTACACACAAACTCATGACATCTAGTGGCTGTTGCAGTGCTGCGTAGTGGATTTGGGATGAGACTAACTGATAACACAGTAATGTTTTAGTTGCATGAAGCACTAGAAAAGGACTCTTCAGCTTCTCAAACTGCCCTGTTAGTGAGTGGTCTGGAGGGCACAAGAAGTTGGGAGGAAACAGAGCCAGGAGAGCTGACCCAAACCATCCAAAAGGATATTCCATACCATGAAACATCATGTTCAGTGTATAAACTAGGGGGAAATCTGGCTGGGATCTGCTGTTTGGGAATCATCTGTGCATTGATCAGCACGTGGTATTTGCATTGTGCATCACTTGTTTCACATTTTCTTGTTCTATTATTCTTTGTATGACTATAATTATGATGTTCCATTCCTTTTCTAAGCTGTTAAACTGACGTTATCTCAATCCACAAATTTTACTCTCTTTTTTTCTCAATTCCCTCCCCTATTCTAATGTGGAGCAAGTGAGAGAAATGCTGTGTGGTATTTTGTTGTCTGTCAGGTTAAACCATGACATGATAGCAACTTCCTTGCTTAAGAAGGAATTTTCTTGCTGCTGTAACATTTATAACCATAAACATATTGCCAGTTTGCAAAGACAGCACCCCATAATAATATGAACTAGTCGCTTTTCAGTAACCAAGCCTTCATAAATATGAATAGATAAAAACAGGTATCCTTTTAAGAAATCCTTGTATTGCACTTTCCTTTTGTAAAATATGTCAACGTGCTGCTTAGTGTTAAGCCTCCGTGGTTTCCTAAAATAAAATAATAAAACAATATTATGACAGAAATGACAATTAACATGTATTTTAAACTTTTGTAGAAGTGATTACATTGAAAATATTCCTTTTTATGTTTAAGATAGAAGGACTGGCAGGGGCTAATAATTGTTATGACACATGCCTGAAGGAGATTTTCACCGCCTAGCCTGTATTTCATAGGTGCATCCTTCTTAAACAGGATTGTAAATATGTCATTTATTCAATAGTATTTCCTGGCAGTGCCATCAATGGTAGATATTATCCAGTAATCTAGGATTAACAAAAGCATTAGTAGTACTCCCTGGCTTTTCATTTTTTCCCTTGAAACTGCTCTCTGTGAGCCTCAGTGCAGGCTGACCTACCATGTTCATCTGAGGATGGAAAGGATGACAAAGCCCTGCTGACTCCTCTGATCAGGCTGCCTGAGTGGTCCAGAAATGAGTGGAAGGGACTGCCTCCAATGTAGCCTTTTTGTCTTTCCCTAGAGTACAGTCCTGCAAGGAAACAAACAAAACCATCCCTTCACTGACTCGTAACTGCTCAGAGTGAAGTGAGATAGAGGCAGTAGCAGTATACATCATCTCACAAACCCACTGAGAAAGAAAGCTGTGTCAGAATGGTTATTTCTCTTGACAAAACAATGCCTCCCTAGGTTACTCAAGCCTTCATTCAGCTTTTGCCAAGCCCTTTGTCCTAAACTGTGCCTGAAGTCTCAAGCTGGCCTACAAGGAATTCCATAACATCTGTTATGGTACATCTCAGGATAATTCTGCAAATAAATAAGATATTTTTAATTAGTAACTTTGTATCAAAGAGACCGATTCTAATACATTAGCAGTAATTTTCTAATTCCTTATGTGCAAGGTTTCCAAAAGTGGGTTTATTTTATGGTCCAGCTTTTCATTTTCACCATATCAATCTCTAGACATGAAAATAAAACCCAAATAAAAAATGTTTCCAAAAATTACAGCCTGTCTGCCCTGGCTGTCAAGCTTCTGAAATCACGCTGAGAGTCTCATTAAAGGACTCTCAATTATGGTTGATTTTCTGTCTGAAATTTGTGTGTGATGGGTGATTGCTAGCCTTAGACTACCTTTTTCTTTTACTCTGAAAAATGACAGCTTCTGAAGAGAGAACACTGCAAACTAACTATGCTTATAGTAGGCCAGACTGTTCTCTTTAGTGTTGAAGTCTAATATCTAGATGAGTACTTGTAACTTAATGGGGAAGAGAGGGGAGTATAGAAGGTAATTCCAATGCTCATAGGGTTTAAAATGGATTGTTCAAATCACTGTTACTAACCTGGCCCCAAGCTTCTGCTCCAGCAAAGGAAAGAGAAGAAAGCACTAGAGCCCTTCTATAGTGCAAAAAATCATGAGACACTTCACAGCAAAATGTTTTAATTTCTTCAGGTGAACTGTCTCAAACCATACTCAGCCTTCACACAGAAAGCAACATGCTTCCGTTGCACGCAGAATGGATTCGTGTTAGCAAATAGGAGTGAGATGCAGGGAGTCTGCAGTACTCATGTCAGCCTGCCTACTGATTTCACTGGTATCTCTTACAGGAGGAAGGTAAACGTTGACTCACATTGCAGTCTTCCCTTTATTTTCCACTTTTTTTTTTTTTTTTGCAGGACAAAATATCTGAATTTCAGAATTTTCTTCATTTTTTATTTTATTTTATTACATAAACACGTTGTATGAGCACAATCTCACAGAAAGAGGAAAATCATAACAGAGTACAGTTACTACTCCTTTTAGTAAAAAGAAATTGGTGTTGTGTCAGATGGTTTTCTAGTGAAAAAATTGCACTAGTGCATCTGATAGGACAATAAAGGGAGGATGTTAACAGGTGCAGTTTTCCTCATGCAAAGAACATTAATTAATTGTAAAATGGATAAAATATTTATTCTTGAAATTTAACAGTGATATCATAGAAAAGAAAATGGACTGAACATCATTTAATATTGGTACATTAATGTTGTATCAGTGCTAAGTAGTGTAAAAGTTATACAATGTCAAAGAAGAAATAAAGAATTTAATTTTATATTTGCTTTTACCAACACTCTTTCCACTGTAAATACTAAAATTTATATCACATACATAAATTGCAATAAGAACATAAAACTAGATTTGCAGATGCTGCATTTGGATTAAGCATAAAAATAAAACTGGTTCCCTATTAGTAAAAATATTTTTACCATTGAAAATCATTTTAATTTCAAAATTACTTATACTTTAAAGTTTGGTGAACTAAAATTGGCACATCTGCAAGAAAACTGAGTTTATTTCACATATTTGTGACTTAAAATACTCTGTATTTTTCACAAGAAATACATATAACAAAACATCAGAGCACTCTAAATATTTGTTAGATATATTAAGATTTTGTCCAATATAAACTGTGCCAGTTTTCTCCCTGACAATGTAAATTATTTTTATTCTTTCCCTTCAACAAATAAAAAATATCATTCCAAGAGAGTTAATCTGAGGGTTTTTTGGTTGTAAATGAACATTTAAAATTATATGTTTAACAGTTTTCACATATTACAAACCACAAACTTGATCAAGGACAAAACAGTTCATTTAGTCCGGTCGTTATGTATCCATCTTTCCATTATTTTCAAAATAAATTTCTGACAAGGTTTTGATATTTGTTTTTTGACTGTAGTGTTTTTGTTGTTTTGGTTTTACTCTGAAGTAGTTTAAAACACAGTATATTTAAATTTTAAAATTGTTTGGAAGAAGATTAATAATGTGTAGATGTTTCTTCCTTCAATTTGCAGGAAAACCTATTTCTTAAAAATTAATTGAGTTTCTTTTGGAATATCCTTGATTTTCTGGTTTGGGTTTGAGATTTCTTTGGGTTTGCTTTTTTGGGGATTTTTTTTTTTTTTAAATGTCTTCTGTTGATAATCTGTAAGACATTGTTAGGAAAAAAAAATTACCTCATCAGATATTCTGTGCAGAATGTAAAATCCTCCCTCTGATAAATCAGCTCTCTTCGCAAAGTGACAATTCTTACTTTGAGTTCCAGGCCAACCTGCAAATCAATAAATTTAGAAAACAGATGAAGAAGCAGAAAAACATTCCAGAATGTAAATTCTGGGGTGGTGGGAAGTTACATATATATTCTCTATGTTGCTTAAGTTTGAAGACTTTTGTTCAAATATTTAGTTTTTTCTACTTCATTATGTGCCTATGTTCTTATTTCTTCAAGTCTCCAATAGCTATTGTCATTGGCTTTAATGAAATTGGTCACAATGAAATAAAAACAGCAGACATCTCTCCTCCTGATGAGCATACTTCAGTCAACAAGGACTCTGTACCTTTAGCAGATGTTTCTGCTTCAAACTTAAGACAGCTAAAACTTTAGATTACTTGCTTTAACTGCTCCAGGTGCAAATGTCTCCACAGAACAGCACAGAAATTTGCCACCTGATGTCCACAACAAGCACACTTTGTGCCAGTATTACAACAGGAATTCTGAACTACAACCGACCAAGAAGTTTTATAAAGGCACGATGCTAACGTCTGACCATTCCACAAAGAGGGGTTTCCCTCAGGCCAGCCCTAAGAGCTGCCACATGCTTTTGGTCCATGTAAAATATCTGAGAGTGGAGGTACTCCACATGCGAATTGCTGAGCAACTCCAGTATCTATAGAGACACAGCATGGCATCATGGTCTGGGACAGCCTGTGCTTCTGCCCTTGCCACTGTAACTGACTAATTAGGGTAACTTCAGTAGTGAATTTTATTCCACAAGTTGAGCATCCTTAGGCACTTGATATCAATAGTTATGAAATGCAGTTGGGCAGCTACATGCCACTGAGGAACTGGGGATTAATCTTCTTTTGTGTGTTTTGGAGAAAATACTTTTTGAGGAAAACCGGTTACATTTGACTAAGAGACATAAGAACAATGAACTATAATTGCCCAGACAAACTTGAAAAGTAGGCTCTGCCCTCTTTTTTCTCATATACCTTTTTCACAATGCCAGAAGTCCTCTATGCTCTGTTTAAAAGATAATCATTTTGGTTTCACCAATAAGAAAGTATATATGCACCTTTTGCCTTGTTCAATTCAGTAACATGTTAAGATAACCCTTGGCCTTTTTTATTAGAAATAAATCATTGATCTATTTGATTCTATGATCTCTGAGGACATAGAGGAATTTTCATGTTTTATTTCATGTAAGGAGCAGAGATTTTTCTCTAATGATTTAGTTGGGAAAGATTGGAAAAGAAAGTAAACTATCTGTTTGATAATGAGTTTAAAAGACTTGTTTCATTTCAGTGGGATTCCTTTAAAGAATTAAAAATATTCATGGTGACTTTTCTGATTTGAGTCTATATTTTTGTTTTTAGGAAGTTAAAGAAAACAGGATTTAGTGGGTAGAGCACCTAGTATAAAAGATAATGGGTTAAATGCTTGGATTAATGTTTAGTCATCTAGTTTTAAAATTCTCAGTCCAGAGTTAACACCAACAGGCATATTTAAACAAAAGTCCCCCATTCTTTCCCTCTTCTTATTTCATCTTGTAGGAAATTATTTTGGATGACAGCAAATTCTTGGACATCATTTAGAACTGTTTAAACCAGACAGATTCTTCTTATGAAACCTACCAGCATCTGAATGACAGACAAAATATAGAATCTGTGTAGTAAATAAAGTTTGGATGTTTCATTAGTGAAAAGAGAGGATAGTAAAGATTCCAACACATGCAAAGAGCCAATCATATAGTTATCAGAGTAGGTAATTTTTTGCACAGTGAAGCATCCGTGATTTGGCTTTAGATTTTGTGTCATGCTTTCATGTCCTGTTTTGATTCAGATATTGTTTTTTTCGTCCATTCTTCTCCCACTCCCGTGTAATTCTGTGAAAAATTTCTTTAACTTGTACTACAACTACACAAATATATTTAAAGCATCGTTAATCAGCAGACCTTTTAAAAAGCAATAATATTCCCCAGACAGAAAAAGATATGCAGAGCAGAGCAAGGAATCAGTCTGGAAGTATCACCAAGAGCATATTTTCATTCTGTATCACAGCATGACTATACAACAACAACATAGTCCTTTAAATTTTCCATAAAATAGCACCATGTCGAAAGTCTTCCTATCTTCTGTTTCTCAGAGGATTGTTCAAGAAACAGGACCTGACTGAGAAAGGCGCTATTTATGTGATAGGATTAGGCACAAAAGTCATCTATTTTCTATTGAGTCAAGGAACCAATATGAATTTAAATAACAGCTGAAAATAACTGTAACATTGAGTTTGGGATACAATTATTTATAACCTTAGAGTTAGACGTGGTTTCCTGAGTTAAGACACAAAAGTTGCAAACCTGGTGATCAAGTGTTTTTCAATACACTAATACTTTCTTCTGTTTTATTCTGTTGTTAGAGGTTGTTTGCTGTTTCCTTCACAGCTATGAATAATCCAAGCAGTTGCAGGAGCACATAAACAAAGCAGTATCTTGGTAATTCTTTCTGTACTTAATTGTTAATGGGGAAATGCAGTAAGAAGAAGTAGGTACCGATTTTTCTATCTGACTCACACAGGGCAAATATTTCTTGCTACAGTAGTCACCCAAGAATGAGTAATGAAATATTTAGAATAGCATCTTTTTACTGACTATTTTAATGCAGTGTTATTTTGAAGGTTTATGCACAGTAGCATTTAAAACAACAATAATCTTTTATTTAGAGCTTTGGCAGCACA
Organism: Colius striatus; assembly: GCF_028858725.1. NCBI lineage: Eukaryota > Metazoa > Chordata > Aves > Coliiformes > Coliidae > Colius > Colius striatus. The sequence continues at coordinate 18,578,762 of NC_084790.1, read as the reverse complement.
ATGTAATCACATTACTTCCATACCAAATTCCAAGCTGTTAAAAGGAGCTGCAGCTTTGTTAGGGACAGGACAGAACATGCCAAATGAGGCAATGCTTATATTTAAGTGATTCTAAGGGATGTTGGATTTTTTAAACTAACCATAAATTGGTTGCATGAAAGACCAAGGCTAACTTCACCTCATGGATTTAGATCTCAGTTTTGTAAAGATACCATAATCATAAATGATATGCAAAATTTTATACAAACATGTCTATCGTAAATTACAGATAAGAATAAAAATCTTTCTTCTCTCACCAGTATGGAGATTATGCAGTATGTGTGTGGATGCTTGTGATTATTTTAAGAGAATTTTTTAGATCTTCTCTATGTATTATTTAAGTACCACTGTTCATCCCTGTCCCCTCCGCTGTCTCTTCCTTCTACAAAGAACTCAAAAGAAAATTTCAGTTACTCCTTTAAATCATATGAACATCTTAAATATTTCTCTAGATGTTTCACAGAAATAGAAACTAAGCAAAATGTTGGGAGATGGAGGAAAAGGTATTATTGTAAAATAATATAACAGCTTTCATACAAAGTTTGAATCTTCATTTTTCAATTGTTTTAAGATATAAATACTGCTAACATTTTTGGTCTGTGCCCTTTGTTGTAACTTAAATGTCGAAAACTTTTTTTTTGGTATTAAACTCATTTTAAAGCATTGACAAAGTCCTCATACTGGATTTAAATGGTGTTATCAATCACAGATCAGTATCTTTGCCATGGTTATCTTAGAATTCTAACAGTTTTAACATGAATAGTGAAATTAAAAAGAATCTAAAAATTCGTGGAGGAAGCATTCAATGGAAGAATATCCTATGGAATGGTAGTCCTTGGTATTGGAATGATACCATAATACAGAACAGTACAAAAAGTATGGAAAAATAGTTCATAGTGCTAAGAAATCCCAACCAAACACCTTTCCAATAAACATTATGTATCTGTTAACAGTTCAGTTTAACACATAATGTTAAATATTTTTAAAAAACTTAAACCCCAAATCTCTTTTATCCCACATCCATTTATAGCTGCATCACAGCATTTGGTTTGTTTTCACTACAATTACCTCTGTAATCTCTCCACGAAGTAAAAGTAAACTTAACTATACAGTAGAAGCATCTATGGTTACAGTTTAAAAGTATTGCTCTGTTGGGTAGCCTGACCTGCAAGGTTGGTCTAAATCTTCTCTCTCCTAAACAAGCCAGGTATCACTTGCCTGTTTTCATACAGCTAGACTGAGTTACTTTAGCTCAAACTAACACATTTTCTTCTTCTAATACACCAAAATCAGCAGGAAAAGAAAAAAAAAATAGTCTATGGAAAGCAAATATTATTTTTTTTGTATAACTAATGAACACTCATGACCATTCTCCTTTACAAACTTTCACCTCCATCTAGTTGATCAGGCAGGCACTTGTCCCCAGGCTGTCTTATGCAATTTTTGAAACTCACTAATGCCTCTCAGGAGTAGCAGCTTTTCCAGTCTGAAATGTTTAAGGGGATTGCTGCTTCTTAGAAGATGCTATGAGTTTTCTGTTCTTTTTCTCTTGGTAATTGCTTCACTACTAGAACCTTTACAACTATGTAGAGAGAATCTTCGATGGATGCAGAAGATCTTAAAATTGAACAGGAAATTATATTCTTCTCTGCTTCTAAATTCACATAACTTCTTCCTTTTCTTTCTTTCCTTTTAAAAAATCCTGTTGGTCACCTCCTTCCTAACTTAAATAACTGCAACATTTAGTTTTTTGTCATGCTTTGATGCCATGGCACATTTGTACAACTAAGCCCTAGAAGAAAGCCCTCAAATGGGTATCACAATAAATTTTTTAGTACCTACAAGCAGTATAGATGTGAAGACAGGGATTGAAAGGCTGTATTAGACATCTTAGGTCTGCCAAAAAGTAAATACTGCAGGTACTACAAAATAGGTCCTTTGATCACAAGAGGAAATTTCAGTTCAAAGAATAAGGGCTTCATATCTGGTTTAAATTTGTTTGAACAGCTAGCTGGTACTGTTAGCTAGAATCAATGGATCTTCTTTTCTTTTTCTTTTTCTTTCTTCCTGTAAAGTACAATACATTTTCTTTGATGACTCCACATTCCAGATGAGAAAAAAATATATAAAAGCTGGATTTTGAAAAAAACAAAAAACAGCTTCAAGTAACAAACTTTGATTCTGTACTTTTTACCTGGATTATTCTGCATGCAGTTATCAATTTAATCAGATTTATTCTAAACACAGATGGAGTTACCTCGCAGAGCTGTCATGAGAACACAAGTTCCTACAGAAGCATTTCCAGAATATTAAATCAATTTCACTGACTTTTTTTTCAGAAATCAGGTTGCATTTGTTCTGCTTTTCTTTTCCTAAGAACAAAAGAAAAACGTATCCAGTCTCATTTCAACAGATTAGTAATACATGTGCAAAGATATTAATTTTTCTGTCTACTGCCCAAAACTGATTACTTGTAAATGCCTTTTTTCAATAATTTGTTTAGTTTAGTTTGGTTTGGTTTAGTACATTTTAGTTTAGTATGTATTATTTTGGTTTAGTTTAGTTTGATCTCACATGTCTTATTTAACTTGCCTAAACTGCTGTGCTGTACTCAGTGTTAATAATCATGTCTGAAAGAAGGTTAGATTTATATTGTTAGTTTTATAACTGCCAAACAGCACCAAGAATATGAATGAAAGCAAAAGGAAATTGTATGAACTTGTACTTCTGAAACGATTCTGTGATACGAGAAATAAAAGGAATCTCCTTTGAATGCTTCTTGTATTACTTTCAGTCACAGGGATTGGAATGCCTTTTTACCCCATTGTTTAGCCTTTATGTTCTTTTTATTTAATGCATGCAGAATTTTTTTGTTAATGTTTTTATCTAAGTGAACTTATAAAAGAAGGCACACTGGGTCCTCAGTCTTGTTCTGTAACTTGAGCTTGTACACTTTAATCATCAGCTTTGTACCCTAAGGTACCCTAAGGCAAAAGTTAACCCCCCCAGTTATATTCAGCTATAAATATAAATATCTTTCTACTCTCTGAAGGTTGAATGCCTTCTGTGGGTCACAAGGCTTGGGTTTGAAGTTTAAAGAAGGTACTGATTGAAAGATGCAGACAGGTTTTCTGGAGGGCTTGGGAAGGTAAGACTCTTGGAAAACTTCAGTACCTGTCTTAAGAGTTGCCCCATCAGAGCCTAGTAAAATGCAGAACATTTATCTGTTTTCCAGGACCCTTCTGGAGAGTACCGGACAATCTCAGTAAGGTTCTAGAAACTAAATTAACTAAGATAGGTGATAATCATTGATGACATAAGCTGTTGCCCCTTGTGGGTTACCTTTCCCTTCCGATTTCATCTCTAAGCCTATCTGTTCAATATCCAAACACATTTTAAGCCCTTTATGTTTCCACATTTTCTTCCTAAAGTGTGTGCATGCTGCTATAGGTCCACCTGCTTGTAGAAATGTCTAAAGAGGCAAAATCTTTTCATTATTCTCAATCATCAGTGCAAGTCTGTCTTCAAAACCTAATATTCTTTCTTCCCCTCCTTTTATCAGATTACTCTCTGTCTCATTTTCCGAATCCCAGAGAAGTTTTCCTTTATAAGTATTTCAATCTGAAATTAATTTTTGTTTGCTGTCAGTATCATCAACTGTTATTTGTTATCTCATTCCAAGGCACATCACTCCTGTACTCACACAGTCCTGTACTTCTTCCCTTTAGTTGTTGGATTTGATCTCAAATTCAGCATGTACTATCATTTGTTACTCCTTTGCTTAAATGGTGCCATTGGTTTAGTTTTGCAGAAAAAATATATCATATGTACAGCAGAAAAACATTTGCTTTGTGAAGGCTTGAATCATGAATGAAACTCTCTCTAAAACCCGGGAAATTTATTTTACAGTATATTAGTTTGCAATGAATAGTGCGTTAGAGTTCTTTATTGGAGTACTGAAGTGGAATTGCTTTACCTTCCAGCTTTGATGTACCTTTCTTAGACATGAAGATTTTTCTGTGTCTGAAACGCAAGGACAGTAACTAGTAAAATTTAAAGTTCCTAAATGGCTTTTAGAGAAATGGACTGAAGTAGCACAGAAGTATCCTGCACTGTCAGTGGTGCTCCTACTCAGTGGGAGATAGATCATTAGATGATGTAAATCTACATAGCTCCAGAAGCCACTGGAGCTGCGTTATTTTATGTAAGCTGAAGTTGTGGCCTTGGAATACAAGAGACAAATAAAGACAGAAATAATGGAAAGTAAAATTAACACATTTTTTAAAACGTATTGTTTTTAGCTTGTTTTTATTCATTTGCACAGAAGTGAGACAGTAATGACGGCTAGTCTGAAAAAACTGACTGCAATTGTGACCAGCAGGAAAAAGGATTCTGGATCACAGATCCAGAGTCAAAACACAGCCTGGCCCTGCTAGTGAGAGAGTTTTGGGTTTTTTTCATTCACAAAAACATACACAGTGAATAGTCATAGTAATCAGGATATCACAGTTAATCTGACTTCTTTAATAAAAACTGATATAGCTGTAATTCTGAGTGATTTTTAAGTCTGGCTGGTACTGTATATTGTGAAACAGAATATAAGAAGAATAGGTAATACTTCCTCTGATTTTGTATACTTCTTGGGACAAAAGTTCCAGTTCTGTCTTCAAAAGCCCTTGTAGACATTCCTTCCACTAATTCTTCTGATTTATTGTTGGAATGATACTAGACATAGCAACAGTAATTTACATGACTACATTGGTCATTCAGCTTTAAAATCTATTACTGGAAAATTAAATTAAACAAAACCCTGTGTCTGATGATATTGTTAACAATTTTGCCTGAATGCTATGCCACAATGTATGCTAAAAAACCATGCATGATCAGTATTTTAAAGAAAATAACAGTCACCTCTCAAAAAAATAAATTTATCTAATCTAATTTAGTCTGGAAAATCAGTCTTGGAAGACTAGCTTCCAGACAGAACTGTGTCATGCAGAGACCTATTTTTCAGCACTGCTTTGAAGGAAAATGTACTCAGGGGTCTCCAGTTCTAGAATTACAGTTACTGATTTCACATTCAAAACTCATATTCACAGAAGGTGAAAACCACACAGAAGAAAAAGTCAAGTTATTTAAACCAGATATAAACATATTTTCTCACTTTATCACAAACGGGTACTTCTATTGATGCTCTTTGAAAAAATTATGTATATAGCTTGATGAGTGTTATGGAAGCCAGAAGATATAATTGCTATCTGTTCACCAAATTCAGTTACTATCAATATGCAGTATTCATTGCTGTAAATCTGTCTATCATGGCTTTGCAAATGAGAATTCTTCAAATCTAGACCAAAAGGGGTATACTGTCTCCTTAAATCTTCTCTTTCCAGTGTATTTACATCTGGCATTCTGACTTGGTCTTTTGGCAGTATAGAGCTTGTTCTCTTGAGTGATGTCTCTAAGTCTAAGCCACATTTAAATCTGGGGATGAGGATAGTCTTTGATTATACCGTGAAACTACAGTGAATGCTGCTATTCATAAGACTCACATTATACATCAAATCTGAAACATACCAGGACAAAATATTAAAAAAATAAAATAGTTATTTTCTCCAAGACACACTGGAATGGATAAGGAACATCACTTTCTATTTCACTGCATTTCTGGTTCCAGGCTATTAAGCCAAGTTTGCAGAAGGAGTTTATTCTACATTATTACCTAGAATAACTCTGTTATGTATCACTGTTCAGTGGAAAAATACTTGAAATTTCTGGCAGAAAACACCGCATCACTTATCCTTCATCAGTGCTTAGAAATTAAATTATTAGTTATAAAATAGTCACACTGCTTTCTCTTTTAAAACACGTATTTTTCTGTTCTCTACTCATTTATGGACATTCTGCAAAGTTTCTCGTGTATATATTTGATGAGCAGTTGAAAGTCACTCTGCTAAATAGTTTTGTAATGAGCCTTACATTGAGCCTTACATTGCTCAGTAAAGCTTTTTAAGCTTCAGAATCTTTTCTTATTGGTAACTTGCTATTTTTAATATAATCAAGCCAGGCTAGGCTTTTTTTCACTATTTTTTTTAAGAGGATTTTTTTGGTGATACTTTTCTGCTCCCACACTTTGGACTGTGGTTCACAATTAAAGTAAAACTAATTACCATTAAACTCTCATTTAGACAGATTTCTTTTGAGGTCTAGGGCAGTGAGGTTGCTCTGTACCCACCTCACTCTCCTAAGGATCTTGAATGTCACCATTTCATGGTTACAGCAGCCAAAGCTGCTCTTGAGCTTCACATTCCATACTAATCTCTCCTTGTTGGTGAGAACAAGATCCATTGTGGGTCCTCTCCTCATTGACTCTTCTATTGCTTGGAGAAGGAAGTTATTCCATTTCAGTAACCTCCTGGATTGCCTATGTCCTGCTATAATGTCCCTCCAATAGATACTGGAGTAGTTGAAGTACTCCATGAAGACCATCAGGATGTTCTATAGAGAGCCTTATCCACTCGGTCTTCCCTGTCAAGTAGCCTGTAGCACACCCAACATGTCCTGTGTCCCTGTCCTCTCTTTAATGCTGACCTGTAAGATTTCATTCAGCTCCTCATCCATCCCCAAGAGGAGCTCCATGCACTCCATCCGGTCATTGACAGAGGGCTGCTCTTCTCCCTTGCTTGTCCTTTCTAGGGAGCCATTCCACTGCATCCCTGTGAGGCCAATAAGATCGTAGCTCTACAGGCATGTGCACGTCTCTAACTTCTCTTATCTATTGCACATGCTATGTACATTTGCATAGAGGTGTTCAAGTTGAGCTCCTGATGAAAATTACTTACTGGCTGGAGTAGCTGCAATTCCTTTGTACTGATCTTTGGGTGCTCTCCTGATAACCTGTGATCCGTCTCCAGTCTCTAGACATCAATTTAATATTTACAAGTATATAAATGGTGGATTTCAGGAGGTTGGAGCATCCCTTTTTTTCTATTTTATCTAATGACAGGACAAGAGGTAATGGGATAAAACTAGAACACAGAAAGTTACATTTAAACATAAGAAAAAGATCTTCTACTGTGAGTGGGATGGAGACCTGGCACAGGCTGACCACAGGGATTGTGAAGTCTCCTACTCTGGAGGTCTTCAAAACCCACCAGGATGCACTCCTGTGTGACCTGATCTAGGTGAACCTGCTTTGGCAGAGGGTTGGATTAGATGATCTCTAAAGGTCCCTTCCAACCCCTACCATTCTATGATTCTATGATTCTATGATTCTATGATTCTATGATTCTATGATTCTATGATTGCTGGCACTAGTATCAAGATTTGATGAGTGGGATGGATTGAGGTACTTCTCTTCCAGTAACTTTAAATTAAAGTCCTCTTCACCAGCTTGGCAAGCCTATAGTGAAAGATACTCTTCCCCTTTTCTGATAGACAGATCCTGTGAACTCACAGTGGATCAGGTTTCTCAAAACAAATACCATGAACCACAGTCTGTGGCATCAGTCTTCTAAGCATTTATTGATACACCAGGTTCAACTGGCCCTTTTAAAGCCTTTCCTTTTGACTGAAAAAGCTACCTGCACTCCAGAGTCCCTTACCACTACTTTCAGCTCTCTGTAATCCGTTTTCCTTTCCTTGGTTGTTTTTTCTTAGTTATGCTGATAGTTATACAGGAGCAGATCGGGCTACCTCATTGCCTTACTACCTTAGCATCCACTGAGTGAAACTCAAGGGTTTGCCAGCCCTGTGTTTTTATGGATATATCTACAACATGGTATCCTGAAGCTTTGCTAGGCCAGACTGTAGCTTGCACTTAGCCTATGTCAATGTGTCTAAAGTTACTTAGGAGATGGAGGGAGCTGTAGTTGCAAGTAATTGTTCAATAGACAGTTTTTATTTAGATGAAAAACAAAGACCATTCTTATTTAGAACTGAAATTTAGAATTACTCTGTGGTCATCTAACCACAGGTGACTTGTTAGATTACTGAGAAAAGTGGTTACTAGTGGAATTAACGCATGCAAAGGTAACAGATCTCAGATTCCAGAAACTTAAATGTCATATCAGACCTAATGTAAAATCAGTTACCTCCACTTGAATTATAGTAGGAACAGTACTGTTTCATTGTAATTTTTCAGAATTAGAGACTAAGTGTATTTTCTAGTGTAGATAAAAAGTTTCTCTTCAGCTACTTTATCATGTCTTGTTTGTGGACTGTAATGCTGTATGAAAACATATACAGGACAAGAGCATGTAAAGACTCTCCCTGAGCCTGACACAATATCTCAAATATATTTTAAGAAGGCATAAAATTACACTGAGGTGTCTATATTTCATTAAGATTAGAATATGAAATGTCATTTTTCAGACAAGCAAGAACACACAAATGTTTGCATTTGTAAACAGAGACTGCTTCATGCCACTGATTTCACATAACTCCAAATACATAAAGTTAAAAGAATAGAGAACAGTCCCACTATCATGAAAGCCTACATTCTAGTAAGGAGATGTTGACTTTCACTGAGCTGTGTACCTGAGTTTTGATGGAAAATACCACTAAATTTTCTGACATTAAATTTCATTTTTATCTCTGTGGATACTCATTCTGAATAGGAATCTACATGGAAAAAGGTTTTCACAAGAGTATAAGGTGGTTGAAACAACCGTTTCCCCGCTTAGCTAGGGGAAAGGCAGCAATTATTTCCAGAAGCAAAAATGCCTTTTAAAAGTACTGGAAAGAGTCTGCTGGCAAATGCTGACTCCAAAACTGTAGCTTAGCGTGTCTGAGCAAGGGACAAAATATTTGTCTGCTTAACAATGCAACTGTAAGTTATTGGAAAATTGGAGGGCTGATTTTTGCTTGTCAACCAGTAAAATTTTAGGAAACTACAGAAGAGCTTGGTACAGCTCCAAATATGGCCACATGGCATTATATCTTTCAATATATACTTTCAGCTAACTTTCAGTAACTGATGACCCTTTCATTCACTTTTATCTACATCCTTGTTCTCTCCTTTTGTTAAAAGGTGAAATGTCCTTTTGAAAATCCATCTTCTGTAGTGAGTGTGAAGTAATTGGTTTCTTTTATGTCAACCTTTTAACCCAAGAGAAAAGGTATGGGGCACTGTGAAATTATCAAGGCAATTGAACCTGCATGTTTCACACAGTGAATTAACATTGTTAGGTGAAACTGTGAAGATAAAATCTCTAGCTCTGAGAAATTTTTATTGTGAAATGGTTTTCTTATCAGCGAGGTTAATGAAGATGTCAGCAAATGGGATGAGGTTTTGCCAAATGGAATTTTCACCTCCAATCCAACTTGAAGAAGGTGTTAATCAGTACATTAATCTTATCAGCAGCTGTGGAGAAGGCTTTGAAACTGGTTATTTCTGGTTTTCATTAGGAAAAACTGAAAAGATAATTACTCTCAAAATTCATATTATCAATATTATTCTTCCTTCTCTACTTCAAGTGCATACTTTTACAAAGATATGACAAGGATGGATATGTAGGCATTGGAAGGGTTGATAAAAGTATTACTTGCAAATAGAGCTGAACTTTCTCTGGAGTTTTCAGGATGTATTTGAACAGTCTTTTTCATGAACAATAACGAAACTGTAGTAAAATATTTATAGTAAAATATTATATAGTAGGACTTCATAAACTTATTATAGGATGACATGAAATAATATTTACAGGATCACATATGCCAACCAGCATATGAGTTGTTTGGTAAGAAAAATAGGATTATTTTATTAATTTTTTGGTTGTGCCATTCTGTTGTTCTTGTGAAACACCTTTGCCATGCAAATTGCTTATTTTTAAGTATTTAGGAAAAACCTTGCAGAGAACACTGAAACGTATTGTGTGATATTGTAAAATAAACTTGCTACAAAAATAAGATCTTGCCTTTTACATTTGTGCATCTCTAGTATCTTCTACTCTGAGTGTCCTTTGAAAGTGAGATGATACAAATTCACCGATTCTATTCAAATCCTGCTGCAGCTCAAGGAAGTATCAAGATCATTTAAGTCATAGAGCACAAGAAGTATGGTGTGATATCTATCTATGTAAACACTGATCTTTGTTTTAAAATTAACACAAGTGAATAAAATATCACTTGAAAAAAAAGTTTATTTTAGTATGGTTTAAATAAAATATAGGGAGAAAAAAAAAAAACCTCTTTGCAGGTTTTCATGTGGGGACCAACAAATCAGGGTCACTGTCGCTAGTTTCCTGACCCAGAACAAGAGACAACATATTTATAAGCCTTTGAAATGACTGGGAGGTAGTGGAAAATGTTTGTTCTAAGGCTTCTGCTTGGAAAACATTTGGGCATGTAAAGGAAGACCCAGTAGGAAACAAATTCCCAAATAATGCAGCATGAAACTCTCAATTCTTTGTCTGAATAAAAACAAAAATAATAGATCTCATCCAGTCAGAGATCCTTTACAGACAAATTCATTCATGTCTATAAGGTACATTGACATGTTGATTGAAGTGAAAAGAAAATTCTTTATCTCAGAAATAAGATTAAATCCAAGTTTTTAGGATTATTTACAATTTCTAGTGTTAGTCGTGCTCCCTTTAGACAAGTATCAAAATAGGGCAGTTACACATGATTCTTGTCTACACTCTCAAATTTAAAAAAAAAAAAAAGATTGACAGCTGTAGTTAAAAACTCGTGGTCTTGGCAAGCAGTGATGTCATGTTTTGTCCCATTTCAACTACCAAAATTCCCAATTAATAAGATTATTCTGCAGATGGGGAAAATAAAGAGCAATAGTCAGAGAAAAGGAAGCGGTATAATTATTCACTACTAATGGCTTCTCAGCAGAAAAAGAGTCAATTTAGTCTCATTTATTCTTGCATAGCATAGACATTACTAGTTTTTCATCCTGTACAGAATTGATTCTAAGTTGCCATCAAGGTGAAATTCAGTTTTGGTGATTCACACAGAAGGAGATACCAACTCCTTAAAGTAACATTTACCTTTCATCAGGGATTTCAGAGCTCTGAGGCTTTAATGTCATTCTACACTATCAGTGCAGTGGATTGACCCTTCAGGAATGCAAGGTCTCCACCAAGCTGGTCTGTCACTCCCCTCCACAACTGGATACGGGGAGGGAAATACAACAAAAGGGTCCTGAGCTGAGATAGGAACCGGGACATCACTCAGTGCTTACCATCATAGAAAAAACATACTCAACTTGGGTAAATTGACTTATTACTAATCAAATCAGAGCAGAGTATTGAGAAAATAAAAATGAATCTTAAAACACCTTACTTCCATTCCTTTTTTCTTTCCAGGCTTAACTTTACTCCTGATTTTCTGTACCTCCTCCCTTCAAGTGGCACAGCAGAATGGAGAATGGGACCTGAGGTGAGGTCAGTTCATCACAGATTGTGTCTATAGCTCCCTCCTCACATTTTCCCCAGTTACTGTCATTACTTAGCTATCAATTATTCTCATCTGGATGAGAATTTCCCCTGCTGCAGTGTGGGGCCTCTCCCACAGGAGACTCCTTCAGACATCCCCCTGCTCTGGTGTGGGGTCTTCCCAGGGCTGCAAGTCAACTCCTGAACAAAATTAATTGTCAAATCTTACTCATAACATGTCAATGAATCCACTAGGGTGAAGAGATTCTTGAGGATACATTTATGTTTATGTGTTTTTAGGGCTCATAAAATTTCTGAGTGGTCTTGTTGGGAAAGAAATAGAATATGAAATTCTATGTGCCATTGTACTTCTTAGATAATATATATTCCTCTTCTATTGTTCCTACTACGCTGAGAAACAACATGTTCCCTGGACACTACGCAAAAGTCAGGATTTGTGTCGAAAAAATTTTTACACATAAATAAGTGTCAATTACTAAACTATAATTTGTCCCTGTTACTTTTATTTGTCACCTATCTTCTATTTTCATTAAAAGTGCAACATAATTATCTTTTCATAATCCCCAATGTAAAAGACATTTGATGGCTTCTTTGGTCATGCTGAAATGCAGTTAGCCTGGTTGTCTTTTAATGGAGCTGTTTTAGTGCCTAGAAGTATGTGAGACATCTATTAAAACTGTAGGACAGAGTACGTTTGGTCACTAGTCGCAGGTAAACAAAGCAAGACTTTGTATCACATGGAGCTTAGTGATATAGGACATAGTACAAGTAAAGCAGTCAAGATAGAATTTAGACACAGCAGAGAAAGAATGAGAGAAGAAGCAACATCATGAGTCTAAATATTGATACTCTTGTCCTTTTGCTGACTCAGATATGCAATCTCTTTTACAAACCTTAAACAATGTGCTTCAGACTCATTTGCAAAGCCAAGGAGTGGTGATATTTGTCTTTCAAATTTTATAATGATTTCTGATTTTCTGCTTCTTGCCTCTCTTGTATTCAGAGTGTTACAGGATTGTGGGATGCCATGGAATGGAGGAAGTGTTTAGATGCAGAAGGTCACAAAAAACTTCTGAAGAAGTTTGAGTGACTATCACAGCTTAGTTACAGTCAGACTTTTTGAAAATTCTGCGTATACTACTGTCTAGTTTTCTTCATGTTTTCTACTGTGAAAAGGCTGTTTTACATATTACAGCTTCTGTTATCTTCTTGTACAGTCCAATTACAATTGCAGTGTCAGCTCCTTGTATTTCTCATGACTGTGAAATTGCACCCTATTAAGAGCTAGCTGTATAACATAATGATGTCAGTCTGGTCTTGGCCATTCTTTTACCAGCTATGAGTCCATGACAAAAATTATTAGTTTCTAAGGTTATCTCTTAACTGTACAGTTGTTGTGAACTCTCATTACTTTAAATATGTGTTCCTATTTCTATATACTGAGCCTCAGGAGATAGTTTCCCATTCTGTCTGTCTTTTTTTTACCTTCTTCAAAATCTGTCACTTTCTCTTCCCTATGGAAATTCAGTTAGTGCACACTATCCTTCATGTTCTTTGAATCAAATCTGTGCTCTCATTTTTATCTAAATGAAACAATCCAGAGATGAAAGAACATAAAACGTACCTAAAATGAAACACATATTGTCCTCCTACTTGAGAAAAAGAAGTTACATTTTAGTTTTATATTCTGTCTCTGATGATAGCCATATACTAGCTACTTATATATAAGCATCAGGAGTATAAAACCTCTAACATTTTATATATTTAGCCTCTGTGATTAGGATCCTGAAGTGGAAGTGTATATTTGTATTTAATAGTCACTGATGTATTTTTCTTCCTTGAGTTTGTTCAAAGGCTTTTGGAAAACATGCTGGCTTTTAGCAGCCATCAAAACTTGCATCATTTTACAGATTATTTATACAGAATATGAAGAAATATAATCTTTTACAGATTAAACTTTCTAGCTGATGGTTACATTTTGTATCTAGTATTTCTTATATTGGAGGAGGAGTTAGAAAACATGTCTCCGTTTATTCTTCTTGGTATTCGTGATTTTCAAGACATCTACACCGTCCTTTCTGAACACACAGTCACCACTGGAACCACGAAGTTTCAATATTCCACCTCTGGAATCTGTTCCACATAACTAAACAACCTTTGCCTTTTCACTTCTTCAATATGCTTTTGAAACAGATACCAGGACTGACCTGGTCTTACAGATACAGTTACTATATATGGTGGTATGGTTGGATTACATTGCTAAAAATATTTAACATTCTAATTTCTTTAACTGCTACTAAATATTTTTAAAAAACTATATATCATTACATAAACATTTAAACCCTACATGTAATAGTCAGTTTTGAGCCCCTTATCATCCAAGAAGGGTAGAGCAATGTTCTGCTTGGATTTGAGTGACATCAGTCTTCTCTGTATTGAATGTCCTATTGAATCAGGTATTTAGTTACCTAGTTAAAAATGTTCTGCAACTTTTTACAGTTAACCCATACGTTTGCCTCCTCAAGTAGCTCAGTAAACTTTGTGTATTGTTAATTCTTTTGTTCTTGATCTGAAGATATTAATAACTTCTTTAACTAATTCCTTTCAGTTTCCATCATCCACTTCTTGCTGCTGGTAGCAAAACACTTTAAATTAGACAGCTCAACAGAAGTAAACTGGCTAAGAACCCAGGCGACACTTAGTAATTTATTTTGCCAGCTAAATTAATGCAAATTAATATTGAAAATTATGGATTCTTTATCTCTTTGAAAATCAAACCTTAACTAATTTCAATTTCAACACTTAAAACTGAAAATTAATGCATGCAGAATGAAAATTCTTTAGAAATTTTATATAATTATGTGCTTGAGATACCAAGACAAATCAATAACAAAGACCAGAACAAAGCGTGGGCCTTCTAAATTCAGGAGCATTGGTGTCATGTGGTAGTTGCCAACAGTCCTGACTAGAGCTTCCACTCAACATGGAAAAGCTTATCCAATAAAGTAAATCCATCCACTGGACAGCAAAATTTCTCTTATGTCAAAGCATATACTTAGGTCCACTCCACCTCACACAAACTCCATAGTTAACATCCAAGTATACAAATCCTTAGCATGCAAAAGAATGGAAAGGCAACATTCGACTGCTGCATGACACAGGACTGATAGAGGGCACACATGATCTTTGTGTTCTGACTCTGTTCCAGGACCGAGGATCAGAAGAAAAGGTATTATGTATCCCATGGTCTGTGAGTGCATTAGATCCTGCTAACAATCTTACCAACACTCACAGAAAAGTGAACTTGTACTGGCTTCACTGGACCATGAAGCGTCTTGCAAGAGTACAAAGAGATACATGCAAATTCTACTGCTATAAATGCATTATAAAAAAAAATACTGAAAACTACTGTTAAATTTATTGAGCAATTAATGCAATTAAAATAGATTTACAGAAATCAAGGCAGTTTTTCTTTCATTGGTATAGTTTTAAATCAAGCAGAGGGGAACAATGAAAATGAAATGCTGTAGGAGCTGTCAGCTACGTGATGATACAATGGGGACTACGCAGAAAAATTATAGAGCTGGGACTGTTCTAGCACTGCAATGATTTTTTTTCTTAATATCATTGGAGTTCTCTATAATCAGATTTAGGATACTCTCACCTAAACTGGATTTTAATTTCTTGTACAAGTGGTATCAAATAAGTCATCCTTGTGTAATCTGGGCTAGAATCAGAATATATGCCTTACTATTCTGTTGTCATTAGAGCAATGCTTTGACCTTCCTTATTATTCTGTCTTTGTTGAGTAACATTGGCTAATAGTGTTAGAGCATTTTTGTTAAATTAAAACTTCCTTTATGATCTATACAACTTTGACAGACGCATGTTTATGGAGGTATTATTTTTCAGTACGAACACATACTAAAAATTCTGTGAATGTAAGATTCTTACCATGATACTCATAGAAATGCAAAATTTGACAATAATGGCCGAAAAATATAGTTGGCATGAGATAGTAAAACCATTACTTTTCTTTTAATTGTCTGTGTTTTGGTGGACTATTCAGAATAATGAGATGAAATGTTTTCACAATATCTGTGCACTTTGTCATGATTTGACATGACAGCCATTTCTGGTAATAAGGAAGGGGCAGTAAAGATGGCTCCTGTAAGAAGTTGCTCAAAACTCTTCCCAGCTCTGAGCCAGACCTACTTCTGGGCTGAGACAATTAGCAACCTCCATGATCACTTTTTAAGAAGTCAGAAGAGAAGGATTCTTCCTGTTTCTTCTTTCTTCTGTCCCTTCTTCTTTTCCAGCTGGTGATGGTGCAAGGAGTGGGGAGAGGGAGAGAAGTGATAGTGAGGGAAGAGAGGAGGAAATGTGCTGGAGCAGAGACTTCCCTGCATCCTTCAGAGAGGACTGGTAAAGCAGAGATTTGTTTGCATTTATTTAAAGACCCCATATGAAGGGTAGTGGCTCAATTTGCTAAAGACCCCGCACCAGGGGCGATGACTCATTTCGTTAAAGACCTTGTGCTGGGGCAATAACTATGGCCAGAGGAAGTCATGTCCTGTGGGAGGGATTCAATATTCACAGAAGCTGAAACTGTGGGGAAGAACCCACGTCAAAGAGCTCATTAAAATTATGCCCAGAAGAGGCCATGTCCTGAGGGAGAGACCTTGTATCTGCAGAAGCTACAACAGTGGGGAAGAATCCACACCAGAGATATTCATTAAGGACTGTGTCCCATGTGAGGGACTCTGTATTGGAGCAGAGGAAGAATGCTAGGATTCTTCCTCTCAGAAGAATGAAATGACAGAGTCCATCTGTGAGAGACTGACCACATCCCCCACTCCCTGCCCCCCTTAAGCTGTTGAGGGGGGAGGAGGTAGAGATATCGGGAGCAGTGAGCTGGGCCCGGGAAGAAAGGAGGGATGGGGGAGGGAGATCTTAAAGTGCTGGTTGGAATTTTCTCAATCATCCTACTCTCTTTTTGCATTTTGTTCTGTTCTGTTTCTTGTAGGCAGTAGAATAAACTTTCCCATTTTCCTCTTTAAGTGGAATAGTGGAGTCTGTTTTGCCTGAAACCATAATTGGCTTTGAGTCCTCCATGCCTTTGTCTCAATCCACAACAACTTTGGTTATCTTTTTCCTCCCATTATGCTGGGGCCTCTGCCATCCTAATGAGGGTAGGGATGAACAGGGGGTACCGAGCAAGAGACTGTCATGGTGTTTCTGTGCTAGCTGGGCCAAACCATGACAACCTTCACAATATTTCATTCCTATGGTCAACTCAGGAACTGTGTTGCTCAGTTCCAAAACAGTTCTGTCAGATTCTGTATAGCAAGATAAATAGGTAGAGGAAATCTTCTAGGTGATGTATCTTCTGTGTGGTGAAACAGAGTCTTTCTTAGTGCTTTGATAGTAGTCTAAAAGAGGGTGGGAAAAAAATACTTAAAGAAGAAATTAAGTTTTCATTGTCTGAAGCATTTCAATCCAAATATGCAGCAGTAATATAATAATTATTTCTAATGATAGTGTCAAGTGCCTTAGACTTTTTTCTTCAATAACTAGAAAAACATCATTCTAAAAAAGCCCAATTTAGTAGAAGATTAATCTATAATGTTCACAATACAGGCTAATTGCTTTGGTCATTTTGTTTTCTGAACAATTATTTCATTTAGTAATAATCTTTTCAACATGGTCAATGCTTCAGTCACAAATACATTCCTCATATGCCTAGAAATAACTTCAAAGGAGACTTGCACCTTGATTTTCCCAGGAAATTAAGTTGGGTTCCTCAGTTGTTCATCTTGATATTCTTGAAGATTATGTAATATTTGTCTTCCTCTGATGACTGGAGATTTCCTCCAGTCCCTATGACCTCTCAAAGAGATTCTTACAAGCTCTTTCAGCACCCTGGGTGCATCTTACCTGGTCTCACAAACCTCTAAGTGTTGAGATTTCACATGACAACCATGATTTATACCCTCCTAATTTCAGTAATTTCTTTCCTCCTTAAAACCTCTCCAGGCACAAAGCTCTATGAGATTATCATAAAGACCCAAAGAAGGGATACATTCGTTACCCTTAGGACATTCACTGTCACTACATCACCAACCTATTTAGCAACAAACAACACACTTTTTTTTTTCTTTTCTTTATTCTTTTTCTACTAATAAGTATCTCAAAGAAGCCCTATTTATTGTTCTTCATGCCTGTTTCCAGTTCTGGCTCTAAGTTTTAGCTCCCTTACTACCTTTGCATGCCCAGGCAACATTTCTAAATTCTTTACTGTCCCTGCTTCATCCTCCTGCTTATTGTTTTTCTCATGGAAGCTCTGTTCTATGTTTAGCCAAAATAGATTGCTTACATGTCACTCATTTTCATGAGTATCAAGGCAGGCTATTCTTGTGCTTGCAAAGGTTGCAAACCCTGACAGCTCCCTTAAGGTCTTTTGCACCAAACAAGATCTCCTCTCATGTCCAGAGTTTCTACTCTGCTACTTGCTTTCCACATTCCCCTCAGGATTTTAAACTCCTGTTTCATTGACATTGTATCCCAAGGTGCCATTGCTGATTCCATCCTTGAAAGGGAGTTCCTTCATTCCTAAGCAGTAACTCCAAGACTATGTCATTCCTTTTCACCCCATTATCAAGAATTACACTCTCCTCAAACTCCTGGACTGCTTGTGACCCTCCCTTTCAAGGAATGTCAGGAATAGTAAATTTTCCAATGAGAACCAGTCCTCATCAAACAGCATGAAGGAGATCTAATCTACTTCCTCACTGTGATTACTCTATCATCCTTACCAACTTTTTTTCCTGACTCATCAAAGCAGTTCCCCAAATCACTGGCAGAGCTCCACATATGTAAGCTGCTGCTTCAAATGAAGGACAGATTGTTTCTTCATTTGAGAGGGTCTGTATCCCTCCATCACGAGATAGCCGTCTTATGAGCAGTTTAACCACAGCTCAGTTACTCTAGTGGTGCTACAGCTTTGCACCTACGCAAAGATCTGTCTAGCACTGCTTGTCACCTGACTGGTACACACATGTTATGGGCATTGAAGTGGTCTCTCTTTTTATCTATTTTATCATTCTTGAGGGCTCTCTCACTTCCATCACCTTGTCCATGTACTTAACACCCCGACCTCCATTTCTTTACCTCTCCTGTGTTTAAACCTCACTTTACCAGGCTGGCAAAGTTACTGAGAAAGAAAAAGAAATTAAAAAAAAAAAAAAATCCCTCAAAACTTCTATGAATGTGCACTGCTATATATTGCTCAAAAAAATCCTTCCTAACTCTATTCACTGAAGAATAAAAGTTACACTTGGAAAGAAGTGATCTAGTAGTGGTGATCACTATCTGTGGTACTTTTCTACAAGGAGATAGTTGCATGCCTTTTTTGTTCGTAAATGTATGTTACGTCAAAGCAAAAACCTGGAAGAAAACGTGTATTTTGGAAGATCTCTAACTGAACACAGAAACATATCTGTTAAATTATAACCCAGACTTGAGGTAGGTCTTTGGAAAGGCTTTCATGGGAATACACAGATTGATATGAAGTATCAGCATTTTTAAGGTTTATCAGTGACTAGTATGTTACCTCATTTCTTAGAATGTTGACTAATTGTGTAATATTTAAACACATATACACATACATGCACTCTGGTTTGTATAAAACAGAATTAGTGCACAGTATGTCAGCAAAATGAATCAAATGACCACCACTAGGTCGTTCCATGACTATTTCTTTGTAATCTATATCATGAGTACAAAGCAATCTTTTTCAGTTTGCGTTTTAAATTCTTTATTCTCTTCTTGAATTAATTAATTAATTAATGACAGGTTTTTGATCACAGCTACTTAGTTAATAAAAAATAAAATTTCATAAGATGAGACAAACATGACATAGTGATCAGCATTAAATATCATTTTTGTCTGTAAGTAGAAAGCCTACTAGAACTACTGAGTAAATATACATATATGCAAAAAATATTTTGAAATATACATATATGCATATGTTCAGATTGAATGTCGTGGTTTGGCCCAGCCAGCAATGAAGTCTCTCGCTTGGTGCCCCCTGTTCACCCCCACCCTCATTAGGATGGCGGAGACCCCAGCGAAATGGGAGTAAAAAGATAAACAAGGTTGTTGTGGATTGAGACAAGGGCAGGGAGGGCTCGCTGCCAATTACGGTTCTGGGCAAAACAGGCTCCAGTACTCGACTTAGAGAGGGAAGTAAGAAAGTTTATTCTACAAGAAACAGAACAGAATAAAAGCAAAAACGGAGTAGGATGATGAGAAAATTCCAACCAGCACTTTAAGATCTCCCTCCCCCATCCCTCCTTTCTTCCCGGGCCCAGTTCACTGCTCCCAATATCTCTACTTCCTCCCCGCTCAACAGCTTAAGGGGGCAGGGAGTGGGGGATGTGGTCAGTCTCTCACAGATGGGCTCTGCCACTTCTGTCTTCTCAGATGAGGATGACTGTTGGCATTCTTCCCCTGCTCCAGCATGGGGTTCCTTCTCTGGTGTGTGTTGTTCCCAACAGCTGTGGCTTCTGCTGATACAGGGCCCCTCACACGGGACGCAGTCCTTAGTGAATATCTCTGGCATAGATTCTTCACCATGGTTGCAGTTTCTGCAGTTACAGGGTCCCTCTCTCGGGACAAGGCCTCTTCTGGGCATAAGTTTAATGAGCTGCTTTGTCGTGGGTTCTTCCCCACAGTTAAAGCTGTGGATATTGGGTCCCTTCCTTGGGACACGGCCTGCTCAGGCCATAGTAATAAAGGGTCCCTCCTTCGGGACACGACCTCTTCTGGCCATAGTTTTAAAGAAGAAAATCCCTGCCCCTGGTCTGGGGCCAGCATTAGCAAAATGAGTCTCTACCACTGATGTGGGGTCTTTAAAGAAATGAAAATAAATCTCAGCTTCACCAGTTCTCTCCATAGAATGCAGGGGAGTCTCTGCTCCAGCACACCTCCTCCTCTCTTTCATCACTGACCTTGGAGTCCGCATGGTTGTTTCTCTCACTGTTCCTACTCCTTGCACCACCACCAGCCAGAAGAAAAGGAAGAGCAGAAAGAAGGAAGAAGATGGAGGAAGAAACCTCCTCTTCCGTCTTCTTCTTAAAAAATGATCGTGGAGGTGTCTAATTGGCTCAGCCCCAGAAGTGGGTCTGGCTCAGAGCTGGGGAGAGTTGCAAGCAACTTCTTACAGGAGCCATCTTTACAGCCCCTTCCCCCTTACCAGAAAAAGTTGTCATGTCAAACTGTGACACTGAAACAGAGAAAAAAGTTCGAAGGTAGAAGAAAAAAGAAGAAAAATTTCAGTGCTCATATTTTAATGAATTACTGTTAGGATTCTCAAGATTTCACTGAGATCAAGAAGAATGGAGTGTTTATGTGCCCTTTGCATCTATAATTTAAATTATACTGCATTTGAGGTAGTCAGTGTCAGTAGTCACAATTTACTGGTGTTTCTTCATTTCCAATTATCTGATATTCTTGACTAATACTTAGCTGGAAAGACAAAACAATGAAGCAGGAGGACCAAAAGTGCAGTGATGCTATCTAGTGAGCAATAAAAGTGAGATAAGTATATAAAGAAAGATTGACCAGACAGCAATTCATAAAATTATTTAATATCACTTGATAGCAGATAAAGAGAAAATAAATTAGCAGTAGAACTGGAAGTCCAAAAGGAATAGGAGAAATGAGAACTACAGAAAATTGGGACTCATCAGTGTAAATGTGACAATAGGTGACCTTGCTGTGAGCGTAGAATTTCTTCTTTCATAATTGTAAATGCTTTTCATAATGGTAAGTATCACTTACTGCAAAACCAGAAAGATATTTATAATATTGAATTAAAATATTGTCCTTACTGCTTCATATATAATTTATAATTTCGTAGATAATTCATTCCACTCTAGACCTTGAGAAATTTTAATTTCACTATATAAAACTTAGTGAAAACTATACATTAGGAATATTAACTGTGTGAGGTGGTTACCATGTAATTTGTGGCTCGTGGTGCTGTTAAACAGCAATATTGTTGACTGAATTTCAGTCACATTTCTTACTGAAAACAGTGCAAGACAAAGGAGCCCTGCTGAACTCTGTCTCAGACTGGTTTCTACCAGCAGCAGTTTCTACCTGATATTCTGGTTAAGGAAGCTGAATATAAAAATCAATGAAAGATGCACCTGGTATCTCTAAATGTCGACTAAATTATACCAAGTGTGCTATAAAGATTGAAAGTACATTTTGATAGTCTTTTCATAGCTTTAGTGAAGCTCTGCAGTGGTCTTAAAACTCTCCCAAGACTACCATGTCCAGAACTTATTATCAGATCCATGTGCTTTATTTTTCTTTAAGGCTTCATAAGATCCCTTTCTCTCCTCTTTGAGTTCTCTCTCTGCCATGAGACCCAATGGTCTCTCACTTACACTGATAATCTCACTAACAAAAATTTCCAGTGCCTAGAACAGTTTGCTTGGTTTCACTCTGCTGGGTATTTTGATTTCACAGAATCACACATAATAGTAGGGATTGGAAGGGACTTCTAAAGATCATCTAGTCGAGCCCCCCCTGCTCAAGTAGGTCCACTCAGATCAGGTCACTCAGGAACGTATCCAAGTGGTTTTTGAAAGTCTGCAGAGAGACTCCACAATCTCTCTGGGAAGCCTGTGCCAGCGCTCATTCAACCCTACAGTAAAGAAGCTTTTCCTTAACTAGAACATTTTTGTTTCAGCTTCTGTCCATTACAGCTTTTGTCCATTACCCCTAGTCCTGTCACTGGACACTATAGAAAAATATGCTGCCCCATCCTCTTGACATACAGGTTTGTAATACTTCTAAGTATTAATGAGGTACCCTCTCAGTCTCCTCTTTTCCAGGCTGAACAGCCCCAGTTCCAGCAGTCTTTCTTCATAAGGAAGATGTTTCATACCTCTGATCATCTTGGTGGCCCTGCAATGGATTCCAGAAGTTCCCTGTCCCTCTTGAGCTGGGGAGCCCAGAACTGGACACAGGACTCCAGATGAGGCCTCACCAGGGCAGAGTAGAGGGGGAGAAGAACCTCTCTCGACCTGCTGGCCACACTCTTCTTGATACATGCCAGGATGCCATTGGCCTTCTTGGCCACAAGGGCATATTGCTGGCTCATAATTAGTTTCTTTTCAACCAGGGCACCCAGTTCTGTCTCTGCAGACTGACTCCAGCAGGTCAGTCCCTAGCCTATACTAGCATGAGGTTATTCCTTCTCAGATGCAGGACTCTGCACTTGTCCTTGTTGAACCTCAAAAGGTTCCTCTCTACCCTCTCTGCCCATGGTGAATCCATGTTAAGTCCCCCTGATAACCATCTTTTCCTTCATATATTCAGTGATAACATTCAGGATTAATTGTTCCATCACCTTTCCAGGGATGGAGATGACGCTGACCGGCCTGTAGTTTCCTTGGTCGTCCTTCTTGCCCTTTTTGCAGACTGGAGTGACATTGGCCTTTCTCCAGTCCTCAGGCACCTCACCTGTCCTCCATGATTGTTCAAAAATGATGGAGAGAGGCTTAGCAATCACATCAGCCAGCTCCCTCAGCACTCTAGGATGCATCCTATCAGGACCCATTGACTTATGAGCCTTCAGCTTGCCCAACAAGTCTTTAACCTCTTCCTCTTCCACCCAGAGCAAGTCCTATGCTGTCCTGGCCATCCTGTTATCCTTGCCAGACTGGGCTTCCCGAAAATCAGCCTTGACTGTAAAGACTGAAGCAAAGAAGGCATTCAGTACTTCGTCCTTCTCTGCATCCTCAGACACCAGGGCACCCTCAGCATTTAGCAGCAGGCCCACACTCCCCCTCATCATCCTTCTGCTGCTGCTGTACTTGAAAAATGCCTTATTGCTGTCCTTAACTTCCCTGGCTAAATTTAATTCAAGAAGGGCTCTAGCCTTCCTAGTGGCATCCCTGCATGCCCTGGTAATGTTCCTATACTCTTCCCAAGAAACCAGCCCCTGTTTCCACCTCTCATACATGGCTGCTTTCTGCTTGAGTTGTCCCAGCAGATCCTTTCTCATCCATGGAGGCCTCCTACCTCCTTTTCCTTCTTTCTTGCCCATTGGGACACACTGATCCTGGGCTTGGAGGAAGTGGTGCTTGAAGACTGACCAGCTCTCATTGGCACTTCTGTCTTCTAGAATCATATCCCATGAGATCAATCCAGGTAGATCTTTGAAGAGGCCAAAGGTGGCTCACCTGAAATCCAGGGTCACGTTCTGCTTTGTGTTCTGCCCCTTCCACACAGGATCTTGAACTCTACCATCTCATGGTCACTGCAGTCAAGGTTGCCTCCATCCTTCACATCCCGAACCAGGCCCTCTCTATTCATCAGTACCAGGTCCAGCAGCACACTCCTCCTTGTTGGTTCCTCGATCATCTGCGACAGGAAGTTGTCGTCAACAATCTGAAGGAACCTCCTGGACTGTGTGTGCTTGGCTGTGTGGCTATCCCTGCAAATATCAGGGTGGTTGAAGTCTCCCATGAGGACCAGGGACTGTGATTGTGAGGCAGCTCCCAGTTGTTTGTAGAAGGCCTCATCCACATCCTCCTACTGATCAGGTGGCCTGTAGCAAACTCCTACAACAATATCACCTGTCTTGCCCTGCCCATTAATTTTTACCCATAAGCATTCTACTCTCTCCTCATCCCCACCCAGGCACAGTTCAGTACACATTAATTATTCTCTCACATAGAGAGCAACTTCACCTCCAGGCCTTGTCAGTCTGTCTTTCCTGAACAACACATAACCCTCCATGGCTGTGCTCCAGTCATGGCAGCTGTCCCACCACGTTTCTGTGACCGCAATGAGGTCGTAGCCCCGCATCCGCACCCACATCTCCAGTTCCTCCTGCTTATTCCCCAGGCTGCGTGCATTGGTGTAGAGGCAGCGCAGGGGCTTACTCAAACACACAGGTTTCCCTGGACAGGTGCAGGAGGTTCCTCCCTGGTTTGGCTCTTTCTCAGGGTGGTCAGCCTTCCGTACCTCAGCCCAGTGTGCAGATGAAGGGCACTTATCCTTACATTCCCTGTCCTGCCCCATTTCTCAGCTGGAGGGGACAGCTTGTTCTGTTTTGCTTCTCACTCAACCCCCCATGTCCCTTAGTTTAAAGTACTAGTGTATATATAGTACTAGTATACGCTATATACACTAGTACTAGTGTATATATATGTGTTCATAATGTAAAGGAGTAGTTGTTGGTGGTAAATTTGGCACTAAATCCTTTCATTATGGTTTGGAAAGCATCAAGCAAAAAGACATCCAGAAGGGCTGCCTTTTCTTCTGTTCTTGGAATATGAGATGAGCCAATATAGTTGCAGTATTAGCCCAAGACCCAGTCTCTTCAAAGAACAACAACAACCATTGGATTGGTTTTGGCTGCATGTGATTTAGATATGCACACAGAATATCTACATCTTGGTTCACACTAGTATATTTGCTTCTGATAAACATTTGTACGTCTACTAGCAGCAATACAAAAAATAGTGATGCACCTTTTACAGTGACACAGTTTCAATAGGACAGGGAAATGTGTACCAGTTGTCACTTTGGACAGATTGTGTCTGGCAGAACATGGAAACATGTGCAAGAGTATCTTCTTTTGACCATGTACAACTTAGCTTAGCTCTGACAGGACTAAAACAACATTTGATGTGACAAAGTATTTAATTTTATTATCCATTAAATTTCTATGCCAAAAGAGAATACTGTTTTTTGAATTAAAAAAAAAAAAAACAGATAGATCTTGAAAAAAAAGATAGATCTTGGTTGCTATTGCTGTACTATAACCTAGAAAATGCCTAGCAGACCAAAGTTACAGATGTAGTTTTGTAGGGGAGATTTTTCTACCAAATCTAAAAAAAACCTAGTTTATGTGAAAATGAAAACAATAGCTAGTTATTGTTAAATAGACGGAAGCTGGAAAAATAGATTGTGCTTTGCCAAGGGGATAGACTAGGGGAATCACTGTCTTGAACATAGAAAATGCATGAATTATAAAGGAAGGATGAGAATTTACCATTACAAGCTAATCATAATTCAAATATCTGAGAATATATTCTTCCATATTTTAACAGTGAAATTAAGTATTTGCACAATGCTGAAATCAACAGAGTGGCAAAGGTTCTTGAAGGGAGAAATTTAAAAAAAATTAAAAGTAAAATAAAAAATGACATGTAGTAAAAGGCAATCTCAGTAATTTGGAAGTTAAATTCTTAAATGATTTTAGCTATCATGTGCTCTGCTAGATGTATTTATAGTAGAATTTAAAAGGTGCATATCAAGAAGATAAGGCAGCACTTTTTTTCTGTTGTCTCCAGTGACAGGAAAACGGATAATGGACACAAAAAGTTCCACATAAACAGGAAGAAAAATTTCTTTCCTGTAAGGCTGACAGAACACTGGCACAGCCTGCCCAGAGAGGTTGTGGAATCTCCTTTTCTAGAGGTTTTCAAAGTCTGCCCAGATGTGTTCCTGTGTGACCTAATCAAGATGAAACTGCTTTAGCAGGGAAGTTGGACTAGAAGATCTCTAGATGTGCCTTCCAACTCCTAGCATTCTATGATTTTATAAGTGACATGTATTCACTGGGGACAGAGTTTCATCTGCTCTTGCTCTGCTCTAAACACAGGATTATGTTGATGGAACATAGTATACGGAAAAGGATATTGCAGTTGCTTCTGTCAGGTTTCTTTTCAGGTCACCTATACTAAGAACTTCAGTGTATTCAGAATTGTTGTCCTTCAGGGCTCGGAAAGGATTCATAGGACTTTCTAGTGAGATAATCACATTTCTGCCAACAATCTTATATGAAAAGCTCCCATTATCTCACTGGTTTTAACCTTGCATATCTTTACTAGACCAAAATGATAATTTATTTTTCTTTCCTACCCACTGGAGTGCTCTGATGCTGAACTTGGAAAAACTGATCCTTGAATACAGACCAACTATCTTGGACCCCTTTATACCCTAATACCCCATCCCATGAGATATCCCCTAGTAATTGCTTGAAAAGGCCAAAGTTAGCCTGGCAATGATCTAGGAAATCTGTGATTCTTAAGTATCTGCTTGAGCCTTTTTCTTCTTATGAGGTAAGAAGATTCCTTGAGCAGCTAAAGTGTGATTTTTTTTTCAGATTTTTAAAAGTAAAGATAAATCTTTGCATGATCTGTGGTGTGGTAAGGAAATTTCATACTACTCTAAGGTTAGGGAGCAAAATCTTTTTGTTGATAATAAGTTTCTCTTTGGTAACCTGAGAAAGGGCTTTAAACTGAAGGACTTGGGGGATGGGGTGAAAGTAACATAAAACAAGCCATCCTGTCTAGTAGGGAAACAAGGCAGGTCAGAGAACCCAATGGTAAGTGTTCCTCATCCACACATCGTGTTCAGATGTGGAAGACTGACCACCCTGAAAGAGAGTCAAACCAGGGAGGATCTTTCTACATCCATCCATGGAAATCTTGACTTCAGCAAGGCTTTTGACACTGTCTCCCATAACATCCTCATCAGAAAGCTCAGGCAGTGTGGCTTGGATGAGTGGACAGTTAGATGGATCAAGAGCTGGCGGAATGACAGAGCCCAGAGAGTGGTGATCAATGGCACAGAACTGAGTTAGAGGCTTGTGGCCAGTGGAGTTCCACAGGGATGGGTTCTGGGGCTAGTCTTGTTCAATATCTTTATCAACAATCTGGATGAGGGGACAGAGTGTACCCTCACCAAGTTGACTGATGACACCAAAATGGGAGGACTGACTGATTCCCCAGAAGGCTGTTGTGATTCAGCAGGATCTTGACCAGCTTGAGAGTTGGGTAGGAGGAACCTTATGAGGTTCAACAAGGACAAGTGAAGAGTCCTGCAACTGGGGAGGAAGAATCCCATGCACCAGTACAGGCTGGGGATTGACCTGCTGGAGAGCAGCTCTGCAGAGAGAGACCTGGGAGTCCTGATTGATAATAACCTGAATATGAGGCAGCAATGTGCTTTCATGGCCAAGAAAAAAAACTATTTTACTGTTCAGGTGATGGAGCCCTGGCACGGGCTGCCCAGGTGGGTTTTGGAGACTTTTTCCTTGGAGGTCTTCAAGACCCACCTGGATGATTCCTGTGCAAGTTGATCTATGTGGCCCTGCTTCTACAGGGAGGTTGGACTAGATGATTTTTAAAGGTCCCCTCCAACCCTTTGCATTCTATGATTCCATGATTCTATTATTTCAATATATGTAGCCAAATCGGAGTAGTTTTTTCCTGTTTTGCTCAAAACTGTGAGGTCCATATCAAGAGAGAAGCAAAACAAGCTCTCAATAATTTAGTTAAAACTATACATGTCAAACCAATGAATAATAATTTGATTATAAATAGTTTAAAATATTGTGTAAATTAAAAAGAAAAAGGTAATTTTGGTAATAAGGTAGATAACCTTGAGACACTGGCAATTTGATGTTCAGCTAAATTTCATTTCTGGCTGTATTTCAGGTTTTGAGAGGAAGCTATTTTTTTTTAGTGTCATAAAGACTTAACCAAAGACATAATGTAATGCTATTGCACAGCAATCAGGTTTTTATCTGTTCTGGGATAAAATATTACCCTATTTAGAATGGTCTAGCCTAGGTTCTTTTTCAAATACTTTTTTCTGACTGCTTTAAGTGAAAATGTTTTAATTATGTGAATTAGAATCCTTTTTGCTAAATAATGATAAACATGGTTTTTAAAATAAAGTAACCCCATGGACTGAAAAGTAATACACCTTGTCATTTTGTTTAAAGTATCATTTTTTTGTGTTTGTTTTAACTATTGAGTTTTGTTACACACAAGGACAGAGTGGAATCAGGGTGTATATACATGCACTTATTTATGTATGTAGACAATAACTTATTGATAGTATAATCAAAATATTAACAGTCTAGTAATTGTTTGTCTACATCTACTGGTTACCAACAAAAAAAAAAAAAGAATAATGCAAGTAAGAATATATACACATTCTTTGTTTCTAATCTTTCTCTTTATGTTATGTTGACTCTCCTGATGCTCATTTGTCTCCTCAGGTTGATGGTTTAATACTGATATTGGCAGTGGGAATGGGTTTTAGAATTTGGAGTCCTTAACTGGGAAGATTATAATGTCCCTTTTCACGATTTCTGCTTCCTCACTCTAGGACTTACTCAGAGTTCTTTTATGTTTACTAACATGCTTTTCCACATACTTGTCTTTGCTGTTGCAGCTCCAGGTTACATGTGTATTTGCTGTATAAGGTAGCTTATTAGACATAGAACAGTTTATCTTTTCTGTTACCCATAAAACCAGTTTTGCTAAGCACTAGGTACTTCTTTAACTAACCATGGCTTAGTTGTTTGTAGCTATGGGGTAACCAGTGACAAGCCTGCACCTCATATCTTGTCATTCCATGACTATGCTCCTCTGTACCTCATCCTGTGTCTCCACTTCTGTTGTCATGCCTTTCTCTGCACTGTGTGATTTAAGTCAGTGTGATAAACACCTCATTCTTCAGATATTCATTGCTTGTTACTGCCACTTATGTAAAAAATAAATAAATGGTTGTACCACACAAAGATATGCGAAAATAACCAGGCATAGACACCCGGTCTTCTGGAGAATTGCTTTCACAGTTAAACCTTGGATTGGATGGGAATATATTTTCGTCGGTGAAAAAACAGTTAGATGATCAAGTCCAAAGCATGATATAGGTGAAATAGATTATTATTACAGGCCACTAACCATTGAAATCTCCCCTTCCCTTCCCTTCCCTTCCCTTCCCTTCCCTTCCCTTCCCTTCCCTTCCCTTCCCTTCCCTTCCCTTCCCTTCCCTTCCCTTCCCTTCCCTTCCCTTCCCTTCCCTTCCCTTCCCTTCCCTTCCCTTCCCTTCCCTTCCCTTCCCTTCCCTTCCCTCTCTAATTTTCTCTTCAAGGTGTTTCTGTATTCTGTTTCTCATCATAGCTTCTCTGGATTACATTTATGCAAGCGGTGCACTTTTGCTCCTTCTGGTTCTCCCCTCTGCCTTGACTCAACGCCAAAAGTGCAAAACATGCTTTTCCCATCTAAATTTCTCACAGTACTTTTTCAGGGATCTTTAATATAAAGACTACTTGGACCCGAGTGAACTGTTAGCATTAATAGAAATGATATTATACTCAAATAAAATGCTGGAAAACCATAAAACGGTATACTTCATAATATTTTGGGAAAGGAATGGAAATCTGAAAAAGATTATATAGGAGAACATGAGAAAAAAGTCCAATCTCCAGTAGACATTTTGAGAGAAAAAAAATCTCATCAAGACAATTTAACACTGAGATACAGAGTTTACTTTCAGGGTAATCAGGGATGCTGATATATATTTTGGATACATTATTTTGACCTGTTATGAAATGCTTATTTAAACTAGGTATAAGAAAAAAATCACTGTCATGTTATGAATTATGCAGCCACAATGTTGTTCTTAGAGTACAGACAATTTTTCAATGCACTATGTGAGTCCCAGGTTGGCCAATTACTGCCTCTCTTTTGAGAAAAACTGAGAAGGAACAAGATCATGGTATAACTAAATGAGGACAAAAAATTTAATTGGCAATGCTACTTTGCACTCTAAAGATTAGAGTCCTTTTAGAGACCTATAGATGAACAGCTTTTGGTAGAAATGATATTATTCTCCATGGGATCTAGAAGTCAGTCATTATCCTATTTCTAGGTATTAAAAAATGTGCATCAAAGACCTCAGTAGTTCAAGAAAATTGAACTATTTAAGTATAGCACCAGAGACATTTATGAAATACTGTGTGATAGATAGGAAAACTCTTATGGGTATAAAATTGAACTAGACTTTCTCTCCTTAAGTATGAATGAATTAGTATCTCTTGATAGGTTTTAGAGGACATGATTGCCTCATTGCTTGTACTGTACTTATGCTGTGTTAGTTGTGTGCTTAAGGTGGCTATAAGGGAACTCCTTTTCCTAGTTCTATAAGTCCCCATCTCTGAAAGCATTACAAGTCAGTTAGATGTAAACCTTAGAACAAGACATGATAGGTCAGTATTCCTACTATCTCTGAGGCCCCTTAGACTTCTGTCAAATATTTTGTAATTGCACAAGATTAAATTCATGGACAGATATGATGTCAAACAGTTTTAGACTGAAGCTTTTCCTCTTAAGACTATACAGAAGTTACCACTAATTTCCCTCTTGTTCTGAAATCTTTAGTATTGGAAAAGTCTCTGATGTCTCCTTGTCATTTTCATATTTCATAATTCTAGTTTTTAGACTTTTACAATACTTATTGGAAGCTTGGGAATTGATATTTAGAGATGATGGAATGTGATCTCTACAGCTTTACAGATATGTTAATTCATCACATTGAATTGCAGAGGACTAGACTTAACAGCCCACGTAGTTCTTGTTTCAAGCATCTTTGCCTGAGCCAATATGTAGGACTACTCTAAAGAAAGTAAACGGCCTGGGAGCCTTTCTAAAGTTAGGATTATCAACACTTTAAAATACTTTTTAAAGTGAAAATACTTTTTAAAGTGAAACATATTTCAGTAGACCCACTTGAAGATATTCTGTCCCCAGCCTGTGTCAGACTAGAAAAACACATCTCAAATAGAGGAAAGGAGAAAGATTATATTTCCCAGAGCATATACAGATGTATATCAGTATGTGGCCAGGTGAATCTAGAGAACTGTTAAATTATCACACATTCTCAGCCTGAACAGCCTCCTTCTCCTGATGGTATAAAAAGTATCTAACATAGTGCAGTTAAAAGAGAAGTCTCTAAACAGGCTTCCGGAGGACAGTCATTGTCTCTATAAATTACCAGCATTGTCTCAGCAATGAGTGGTCTAAAATGTCTTGGAAAAATCACAGCTTTTCTTTGCTACTGAATAAATATAACCTATTTCTTATTTTTGGAAAAAAACCCCCAAGTGTGTATATATATGTCTGCATCATATTAATATATACAGATATACTAAATATTACATTATATGTATACATGTAACACTACATCTCTCTGTTAGTCAATTCCAAAGGACAGAATCTTCTGTAAGATTCTTTGTTTTAGTGCTGCTTTCTCACTAAGCAAGATAAAAGAAAATGTACAAAAAAAAACTTAATTATGAATTCCCATGTCTGGCATTAGACTTCTTCCAGTATTGCTCATTATTTTCTCTTCATCATCCCTCTCTTGTTAGAGAGATATAAAACAATAATAACAAAAAAATCTAATTTTACTGTTTAGATTGCATTCTCTCTTTTTTTTTTTTTATTCTTTTATCAACAGATCAATAGAAATCCTAGCTGTAACATTTTAAGCAACTATCCACCAAAAAAAAAAAATCCCAGAATTTAAAATTTGAAAACTATACAGTTGTACCTATGTTATTACACAAAATGTTACCTTCTGAAACCAAAGTGTACTCAATAGGTGGGATTATTTACACATCAATTCAAACAAGACCAAAGGGTCATGTGTTCAATACGTGTACTTTCCAATCTCTCTATTATCTTATGCTTTTGTTTCCATAAAAAGAAACCAAACCAAACCAAAACAAAGCCTCCAGAAATATATGAAATAAATAAAATAAATACAGTAGAAGTCTGGCCTGAAGAAATTATAAAAATCCATATTATTATGAGATTTTTTAAAAGAAAAAAAATTATTCAAAATGTTAGACTCCATAAGTGTCTTTGAAGGAGTATTGTGGGGAATATTTTACAAAACATTAATTCAGACATAAAAAATACCAGTGAAATGATATGTTTGTCTTTTTTATGTGAATGAAGAGGTGGTCCTTGGATAAAATGAAAACCTTTCCTAATTTAAGAAAATTCCATTACTTACTCCTGTAATCCTTTTTTTTGAGCAGAGACATATTATATCAATGGAGTAAAGAGTAAGAAATTAATAGAAGAGAGTACAGTGAAATTACAGCAAATGAGAATCAGAAGATACAAAATCATCTTCTACCAACCTATGCAAAGACTGTATGCTTCACTATAAAAGTAATATTTCACGTCCTTAAACATGGATACAGATAATGCCTGACAGTATCATATAGCACTAGTACTGCTGAGTTACAATGAGAGAAAAAGTATTTCTTTCCAAAGAATATTGCTAATATTGCTAAATATAAAGTTTACAATGCTATCAGTTCTGACGTTACTCAATTTTATTTTAAAAAGTGAATAACAGTCTATATTTTTTCCATTTTGTACTCTGAAGATTTCAGAGTGAATCTTATATGATGAAATTTTGAAATTGGATAAGTATGAGTCTAAAAGCACCTACAGACATAAACCTGATCATTCAAATATATTCTCCAAGAAACTAATGGATAAACAGATTCAAAGCAGTGCTGGTCAGGCTATCCTTTTTGCTTCCTTAATAAATAGTCTACAACCCAGCTTTAGGTCATTAGGCAATATCTAGCCATGAAGAGCTCTGAATAAGCTTGAAATTGTAAATGATTGAGTACTTTATAAAACAAATGGAAGCATAAAAGACTACAGAAATTAATAAAGCACTGAAATCTATGTATAACTAGCTATTCTTATAGAAAATTTATAGTCTATGTCAGATCTGTGGTCATATTTGTTGTTCATTTTAAATGGGCTAAATATTTGAACACAGTTAGATGACTTTATGTATTTTTTCCCCTCTTTTCTTGATTCTTTCAATGTTTATATCCAGTTTCATTGAATTTTACAAGACAAACGTCATCACTTTGGGAATTTACTTCTAAAGAAGTTTTTAAAATAATCTTCGTGGGTCATTTGTGTTTGATTTTCCATCTAGTAAAAGGTATTTATTTTTTGTAATTAATTTCATTGCATTTTTTTTTCTGAATCTATGAAGTATATTGCTTTGCAATTTTGTCCTTCTGGTGATTTGAATGAAGAAATATTCTGGTCTCTTTTTTTTCTTGATTTTAAATTATTCTGCTTTTTTTTTAAAAAAAAAATCTACTGGAGAAACTTGTTATCAGTAGCAAAATTATTTATTAGTCACAAAATTCAGTCTTTTAGGGATGTCAGATATGAACTGTGTGCAAAGATGACTTTGTATGCCAACAATTTGAATTCATTATAATGTATGTCAACAGTTCAAATTAATTATAATTTTAAATTAATAATAAATGCTAATTACAGTAATTTTTCTCTCTCTCTCTTCAGCTTGTGCTAAATTCACTTATTTTCATTTCCAAGGCAGTCTACAATGAAAAATGGAATAGTAAACTCTGGAATAACGAAAACTAGTAGGACCATCTTTTGAACAGGTATTTTGGGAAATAATCTAGTCATTTCTACATTCTCTGAGACTGGTAAAAACTATGTATGTACTAGCCTGTCTTCATGAATCTTACAGAGGTTATCTGATGCAGCAAAAAGAGCAAAGATTCTGCTGTTCTATTGGTCCTTCTGGGAGTTCAGAACATACAACATATTCACGTAAAATTTTTGTGTGTGACTTGTTACTGGGAGCTTCACAGGCAGAAATAGCTAGACTTTTTACTGTTTCAGTCATGAACCTGAGGTTTTTTTGATGGGTGAATTACTGTTAGTGCAGACATCTAAGTTTTATCACTGGCATCAGACATCTCCCCTGCTGAAGTAAGCATACCTTTCTCAACTACTTGTACAAATTATGACGTTATGCATTAACTTTTTTTTTTTTTTTTTTTTTAATTCCAGTACTTTAAGGACAATTTTAAAGGAATATTTATGTCAAAGAAATGGCATTAAAAAGTTTCCCATTATTTTGCTCTGTGACAAATTAGCCCTTTGCGAGTTTCAATTAGTTCTAAACAACATATAAAAGAATTTACAATGTCAACATAGGTGACAGAAATTTATAATATTCTTGAATAGAGATTGGGGGAATTCCATGTTTGATATACACCTGATTGACAACAGTGTACAAAGTGATCTTCAGGTATATGCGTACAAAAATAGCTGAAAATTATTAAAGACTCAGAGAACTGTAAAGATATTTCAAAGACTGGAAAAGTGTCCATTCATGAGAAATGCTAGATCTATCTTCTTGACCTACTGAGGAAGAAATAAAAAAAACCAAAATCAAAACACCCCAACAAACTAAAATCATCTCCATGTAATCAATACTAACAGAGAATATCCATTTATTTGTAAAATTGTTTAGAATTGTTGCTTGATAAATTGACACAACATCCAAAGTGTTTTTTCATCAGAATGATTGCCTGCAGAGGAAACCTATTGAAGTGCTTTAAGAATTATACATAATTCAAAATATCAGAAAAAAATTCAGTATTCTTTAGAAAGATAAGCTTTATACCAGGAAAATACATCATTCTGATTGTGGAGTACATCTAAAAATTTTATGTCCTATGTTAAGCAGATTAAATTTCTTAACAACAACAATTACTTCCATTGTTAAATCCAGTGCAACTCATAAACTACAAATCTCAGACAGAAATGTTACATGGTAGCATAATAACTGCTACATTCCTCAAAATTTGGCCAAAGCATTTTAACTTTTAAACACTTTAAACACTTTACTAACAATTCTGTTGTTGGGACAATGTTGAAAAGTTTTCTATGTCATAACATCAACTATTTCATCTTGCCCAAAATAATTACATTTGATATAATGAGACAATGTTATAAGCCATAATATTTGGCAGGACACTGAATGATCATAAATGTTCCTTATTGTTCTGTAAAAAGTAAAGTTTCTGGTAAAAATTTCAGCTATTCTTATTTTCAAAAATAAGATACCTATACACAGCTGGTTTCACCTGCTGTCCGTGATTTCTGAGAAAGCATGAACTTACTGGTTGTTAGACAATTGAAACTGATTGTGATTCAGATTTCTCCTCTCCTAGAATAAAAAACTTCTTAATTCACTGGCATATTCACTATTTCTAGTTAGCACAGATCATTTTATGCAGCTTTTTGTGATGACTTCTACTGAAAATATACCATTACCTTCAGGATGTAGTGAGGGTAACCATAAAGGGAAGTGGTTTAATTCATAAGAATAACAAAAATCCGTACACATTTCTATGTAAAGAGGTCAGATAAGTAGTAACTAGTGGAATAAAAATGTACTAAATCTAAAAGACAAAAAAAAAAAAAAAAGTTGTTTGAATCCATTGGGATAAATACAGCCCCTATTGAACTTGTTTTAAAGGTCAGGAAAGTATCATCAGGGACTAATATCTTCATAGGCTTTTAAAGTGCACTATCTCAGTCTAACTTCACTGGTTCTTTTCTCTGTATTGGAGGAGAGAAACATAACTTCTATTCTGATGAACTCTTCAGTTGTTTCTTCCCTAATTCAAAACCACATACTTACACAATCTTCAAGTCCAGAAAGGATCCCTATTATATCAGGTCTGTTTATCATCGCTTCTAGATCTGAAACAGATAGAAAACACAGTAAGTTATCTATTTAGAAACACAAAATGTTTTGTGATGTGAGTTCCTTTGACTTCTATACTTCTAGCACTGTCTTCACAAGTCTCAAGGATTTGGTCTCTATTTTCTTCCCTTCCCTTCTACACTTCTGTGTTAAGGGATAATGCAATATCAGCTGCAGAGACTAAAACCACCTTACAAGGGAAAAACTGACTGTCTCTAGCTTCAGAATTATGATCTTTTATCCAAAATACTGAAAACTAGGCACAGGCTTATTAATTTTGATGAATTTAGCCATGTATGTAATTTGGCTCAAGAAAGGTTCAGAATTAATAAATATCTTTAATGAAAAAATATGTGAAAAGCAAAACAAGTGAAACTTTATTCCTTCAAAATAAGGCAAGAAAGCCTGCCATTTTGAGTAGTAAAGATGAAAATGTGTCCTTCATAGTATCATAACGTACATGATATTATGATACTTGATTATTGTCTTTCTGTGTACAACCAAATATTTCATTCATAAAACTATATTTAAATATAATTTTAAACTACACTTGTTTCTCTTAGAGTTAGCATGTATTACACAAAGTAACAGTGAAACAAGTTTTAGCTGATTCTTGACCTTAAAAAAAATTAAGTTCTTGTTGCTAATACTAAAATTTAAACTCAATAAATTATATTTATATTAACAAAAGTATTTACTGTATTTGGTGAGTGTCCTCACTTTCTATCATCTACTGAAACATTTTGAAGTTCAAATCAAAAATCATCTTTCTTCATGTTGATAGAAACCTTTCAGCAAATAAAAGTTCCAAGTAATATAAAAGTTCGCTTATGAAACTGTTTCTAGTGAATGACATTTACAATTTGTTTTTCAGAAATTAATGATCTTTGCTTCAATGACTGTGTAACATCACACACAACAAAGACTGTATGGAAATGTCATATTACTGAATAATTGTGCTTCCTGGATAATTGGCTCCTCAGACTGTGGGGTTTTTTTACTCTGTAGAAAACTGGAGTATCTTGACCTGAAAAAGAAAATTCATCTGGTCATTATTTTCTCTGATATTCAGATACAAGTTTAAAAAAATCATATCCATAGTAAATATTTTTCTTATTCCCCAGGCCTACATCTGCTAAGTAATTTCATAAGGAGAGGTTTATCAGGTCTAGGTCTAGGCAGTATTTAATCTGAAAACATACATTTATTGAACCAAATGTGTCTTTCCATCTGTCTTTAGTTTTCACTACTTGCAGTAAGATGTTTATTTCTTCCATAATTTCTCAAATATATTAAAAGTATTGCTTCTATTTGAAACAAAAATTATATGCCTTTATCATTATTGCTATCATACCTGCTCCAGACATAAAGATTAAGTTCTAATAGATCACTTTCTTCTCCAGCTTGTCCTAACAGTAAGTTCAGTTTCATCAAGGTAAAGCAAAAAAGTGTCAATGAGCTCTGCCTTCATACTTTTTTTGTTTTTCTGCAATGAACTGAGAGTATAACACAGGAAGCTTTTATCTTAACCACTGGGAAAGCAAAACGTAATCTATACGGGGTAGAATTTATGAAATTCCATTCCCAGGACCTAGTTAGAATTTGTCAAGATGTTAACATTACAGCACTGTGTCACAAAATTACTCGTGCTTACAGTGTAATGCACTGCAGCAAGTTCAAAAAAATGTTTTCCTGTTTTATCAGAGGATTATTTTATTCACCCCATCCCCTCTTTTATATTTAGACATAGCAGTATATCTGAGACACTGTGCCTTCGGAGAAAACCATATTCCACATAAGAAAAGTTGGTTCTGGCACATTTGTACTTTGCTGATATGAATCTCCCCTGCAGCACAACCCAAATATTTAAAAATGTTGTGTATAATAAATGGTTTTCTGAACCTACTTAATAGACAAATCTAATCAACATGCAGCAAGAATATCCTGAGGTGGCACAAATAAGAAGACAGCACAAGGAAACAGAGTCTAGAAGAGAACATCTTCTGGGAAATAAAAAGTGAGACCAAAAAAAGTTATGTATTATAGAAGCAGGGCATAACAACTGATATAAATAATATTTTTTTACAGGAGTTTATAGCACAATACCTTTAATTCCACTCTTAGAAATTATCATCTACCAGAACAGGAAATGTGGCCTACAAGCTTGGAGACGTATATAGACAACTTGACTTCTTGGGAGTGTCTATGGATGTTTGCAGTTTATTGAAGATTTTTCTACTTATAATTTTAAGCTTTCCTTGTCTTGACTAAGTTGACCAGAACAGGTAGGTTACATAGCATATGACAGGACAGCCATGTATTCTCACAATCCATTTGTGCTCTGAACTTTATGTCAAATTCTGAGCTGTAACCCACAGTGCTTGTTTTGGCTCCAGAACAGCTGTAAATATTTGGTAATCCATAGATTTCTCCAAGCACTTTGTACTGGAGCAATCAGAAAACAGGTGAGTACACTGGAAAATGATTGCTTTTCAGGAAGTCCCTTTCACCAAAGGAATTCTTGCTGGTGATGCACTGATGTCAGTTTTTAAGTCCATCACTACAGTTGTTATTCCAACAGTATAACTACCAAATCTCTACTGCAGTTGTAATTCGTACTACAGGCTTTATGTTATTGTGAAGATATAAACAGGACTATTTGAAGGTATCCAGTTATTTCAGTTCTTGTCTGTAGAAATGTATGGCAGATATTTCATATCTGGCTGCACAGTAGATAGATATTAATAACAGAACCATTGAGATAAGACTCAGAATGCCTACTTTTTATTTAAGCTTTGCTGTTGAACTTTTATATTAGCTTAGATAAGTCATTTAACTGTTTCTGCTTTGACATTTTCCCAATAATAAAACTCATATGTAGAAATAAAAAGGTTATAAAAGACTGAAGTGGGTATTTTCATTGGTAAAGGTTACCACATTTTACATTTGTTTAATTAAAAAATGTTATTGCTCTATCGTTATGATATCATCTTGCAAACAGATTTATGAAGTAACAGATACAGCTTTACGTATAGAAACTTACCAATCAGCCCAAAATTCCCTCAGTATCTGGTATGAAAAATCAATTATCTGATTTAATTGTAATCTTTACAATATGTTGAAAAAAAAAGAGTAAATAGAGTTTGACAGAGTATAGACAAAATGCAGGACTGCTCATTTTCTATGTGTTTTCCATGCAATACTGTGGGGAAGTCATACAAACTATGGAATGTACGATGAACCACTGATTTTTAGTAATTTTCTGATCACTCACCTCAGGACAATTCCTGGAGCAACAGTGGACATTTATCTTCAAAAAAGAATCATGGAATAAAAGAATCACAGAATGACTGAGGTTGGAAGGGACTTCTAGAGGTCATCTGGTCCAAATCCATTGCATAAGCAGGGCCATCTAAAGTCAATTGCAAAGGCTATGACCAGATGACTTTTGGATAACTCCAAGGATGGAGACTCCGCAACTTCCCCAGACAATCTCTTCTAGTACTCAGTCACCTTTACAGTAAAAAAGTGTTACTTGATGTTCAAGGGGAATATTCTGTGTTTCAATTTGTGCTCAATATCTCTCGTCCGATCACTAGGTTTCATTGAAAAGAACCTGAATGTGTCTAACTGAACAGTTTGGCTCCAGTTTTTCCTCAAATGGGAAATTTTTCAGTGCCTTAATAATCTTTCTGGCCTTTCACTTAAGTATATCATTCAGTATATCCATTTCTTTCTTTGATTGAGGAGTGCAAAACTGAACACAATACTCCTTATGTAGTCTTATTAGGGCTCAGAAGAGGGGAAGGAACACCTTCCTCAACCTGTTATCAATTTTTTTTCACATGCAATCCAGGATGTCATTAGGCTTCTTCACTGCAAGTGCACTTTGCTGGCTTGAACCTAGACACCCAGGTCCTTTTTTTACAAACTATTTGCATTTGACTGATGCTTAGAGTACTATTTGTGCCCAGATTTTTTCCTCCTCAAGTGCAGGATTTTGGGCTTCCTCTGATTTAACCAGATGAAGTTCCTGTTAGCCCATTTCTCTATTCTATGAAAATCCATTTCTACAGTAGCACAGACCTCTAGCCTATCAGCCAGTTCTCCCAGTTTTGTGTCATCAGCACACTTGCTGAAGGTACTTACAATCCAGGACAGTAATAAATGTATTGAAAAGGACTGGACCCAATGTTAATTCCTGGGTTACACTGCAAATTATTAGACTAAATAGACTTCATGCTAATGATCACCACCATGCAGGCCCAGATATCCATCCAATTTCCAGTCCACTTTACTGTCTATTCATCCAGTCTGTTCCTTCAATATCTTCATTTTGAGTGCCTTATGACAGTGTTACAGGCCTTATTGAAGTCCAGATAGACAATATCCACTGCTGCCTACCAGACTAGTCATTAAATCATTGAAGTTTAAGTTTGTCAAGTATGACTTCCTCCAAATGAAACCATGCTGACTTCTTCTGATAATTTTCTTGTCCTTAGTGTGTCTGAAACTGGTTTCCAGGATTGGCTGTTCCATCAAAATGAAAAGATATTTTCTTAGTGTTACTTGGATTGTGTCCACTTCTTATCACAGACTCACATTTTTCTTCTATGTTAGTAAAATCCTTACCAAATTAAGTTTATGTTGCTAGGACTAGTGCTACTGTGATGTAAATAGCCATACCCTTCAATTAAAATTTCTAACAGAGGGTAGAATATTTCTTAAGGGGCTATAAAATCCCAAGATGTTTACTTTTGCTTTTTCAAACTTCTGGAAACCCTGATTTTTGTATTCTTTGGAAATTAAGATTTTCATGATGTACGTACTTTCAAAACATTTGACTCTCAACTGTAACATTAGTAACATTTCTTTCCTCCTTTTTTTGCAGTTTTTCCTTTTCTCTTTGAAATAAATATATTTTCTTTGCTTTTTGGAAGGCTGATTGTGATGCTCCATGTCTCCTTCTTGCTTACCATACTAGAGCTAAGGA
Source organism: Colius striatus (assembly GCF_028858725.1). Lineage (NCBI taxonomy): Eukaryota > Metazoa > Chordata > Aves > Coliiformes > Coliidae > Colius > Colius striatus. Next base: position 18,537,857 of record NC_084790.1, on the reverse strand, counting down.
AGACTGGTAAAACGAGGAGTTGCTAGAATTGTTCTTCATCACCTAGGAAGCTCTGCACATAGCAAACCAACAAATTCCTTTGTTCAGGAGGCATGAATGAGCTTCCGATGACAAAATATTTTATGCATTAGCCTTACCAATAGCAGATTACTTCTCCTCATCACTCTTGTGTTGTTTTTCAATGTTCTTAAGCCTAAGTTATGGACTTTGCATGTATGATTCTGCAACTATAAACCAGAGATATGTCATTCTTCCTAAAGTTAGTACTTGTTAATTTAGAGTTTGAGTTTCTTTTCTCTTCTTCCTCTTTTCTTTTCCATGGGAGAAAAACCAAGCTGTTAAAAACAGTAATTCTGAGATACACCTTCCATTGCACCTGGTCATTCTATAACTTTCTTTCCACTCACTACACCAGCATCAGATTCCTAAAAAATTATACCCTATTCAGTAACAGCATGAGGACAACATGGGGAAATTCAGAGATTAAAAACTTTGGGTGTAAACTGAAGGAGATGAGCAGGAATATATATGCCTGGATATCAAAAAACAAAGTGAGCAAAATCTTTTTCTCAATACACTTTCAAGATTCCAACAGATATCTGACAAGTTTGTATAAGATATAAACATGAAGGGAAAAAAATAAAACTGTATTACTAAAATGTACTCTCAGGCTAATGTGACATATTATATCTCCAGTTATTTTTTTGTTATTGAGAAGGTTCTGGAGAAGAAAGAGAATGTATGTACAGTGAAAACTACTCAAGCTTTCGCTCTGGTAATATAAATATATCCTATATTGCATCTTTCATACTTTTGAACTTTGAGTGTGAAATATATCAGATTTCCACCATAGGGTTTGATTGGCAGGTTTTTTTCAGGATTTTATAGAGCTAATCTATTTTGTTTCCATTCAATCTTTTGTTAAAATCATTGTATTTCGGAATGGATTAGGACAGGTAAGAGAAAAATTACTCTACCTAGTGCCATATGAAGTTGAAAGATAAGGTTCAAAAGAAACAACAACAAAGTAATGAAACAACAGTAGTGAACAGTGTAAGGGAAGAAAATACTTCAATTCTGTTTAAACATTCTTGTTTTAGTTCAAAATTTTCATCCTTCTTACAACAAGTCTGATTCTAACCTTATTCCTGGGCCATTACAGCAAAGAGTGGTTGGCCCATGACATCAGCAAGTAAGAACAGATGGAACTCATCTGTTTTGGAGCTTGATAAACCTTTCTTAATCGAAAGAGCAACCACTTAGAATGAATCTGTATATTTACTGTATATTTATTAAGCCCTGTAGATCTAACAAATCTAGGAGGAGTGTAATTTAAACTCATTTCAGAGAGATGTTAAAATTATTGTTGTTGGTATGATAACATATTTTTTTTCAAGCGCCTTTTCTATATCTGATCAAAGATAATTAATATTTAACTTTACAAATTTTGAAAACAAACAAGTAATGGTCATTCAAGATGATTCTAATACTAGATAATACATAGAGTCACCAAGTATTGGTCTTTGGCATGGCATACACTTCTTGGATGAAATTTCTATTAAAAAAATCAAACTGTCTTAAAAAAAGATTAATGTCATGTAATTAATGTTTTAAAAATCAGTGAAAAAGCTGTGTGTTAATGTCACCTTTATGGAGACAGACTAGTTACTGGTCTCCCTGTAGGATGAAATAACTGGATGAAAGTATCTGGCCTGAGCTAAGCAAAGGACCAGACTGTATGATTCAATACTTCTGTTTGGCTCTGAGATGTAGGAATGTATAAACAGGGAAACTGAAGCATGGATTGGTATAAGTCAAAATCTTCAAAACTATTTATGCATTCAGGCATATGCAGAAAAGAAACTGCCTTAGGGTAGCAGAAGGATGACTGATTATATTTTAATGAAAAAGCATAAAGTGCTAAGGTAGATTTTTTAAGGTAGATCCCTGATCATAGTTAAACATTAGGGTCTTGAATAGATTGTAAGAACAACTTCTGATTTTCTCTACTATTAAATGTGGATCAGGTAAAAATAAAAATGAGCATATTTATCCAGAGCACAAAGCTTAAAGTGTTAAAAGAATTTAAACTGCTTGACTTAACTCTGTGACTGCATACAGGTCCAGAGAGGCTAAGGGTAAAAGATCCTTGAGATAGTTCAGGCCTTCGATCTTGTTTATAGAAATGAATTGATTTAAAATACATGCCAAAGCTGTAAAATGAGTCAGATTCCATTTCATCATTTTTGAAGGACAAATCAGCTGTCTCCTTATAATATTCTCCACCGGCAGAACTTGGATTTTCATCTCATTACTGTACAAGTTAATTTTTAAGTCAAATCAATATAGTCAGTACAAAGATGGAGAGGCATTTGTGACATGTTATGTTATGTTATGTTATGTTATGTTATGTTATGTCATGTTATGTCATATCACATCGTGTCATATTCTATATTATTATATATAATTATATATTATTATTATATATGTTCAATAGGATTTATGGCTCTGGAGTTACTGAACCAAATATTTCCTTTAGTGGGAAAGAAATCTTAAAACCCTGCAAAATTTTGAAGATATGAATCTTCCTTTTTTTTCATTGAACAGTTGCAAAGCCTTAAATAAATTTCTAAGCAATTTCTGGAATTGATGAACAATATTCCAAAGAATGTATGGACTAGCACGTTCCTTGAAAGAATTTTTTTACAGTAGAAGATATGCTTAGTTAGTGAGCTTCAATGTCACTTTGAAATTTTTGCTGCAAGGAAACCTAGATTGATATATGAGGTGTGTGAAGTATAAAAAAAAATGCATCCATATCCTAGATAAAAGTTACCACATATTTACTATCATAGTTGTTGAAACTAAGAATTGTTTTGTACAGTTCTTTTCCATTGCACTCCAAATGTATGACTTTAACTTAAGAACTTAAGGAGTAATATTTCTTTTCATCGAATTCCAAGCTTTGTTCTTTAGTAGCTTAAATTAAAGTATCAACTAATTCCATGCATTTCTTGTAAGCTAGACAAATAAGAACTGTAAATGTGCAGAGTCAGGAAATTTTCCCTTTTTTCTTCAATATGTTTTTAATAACAATAAGAACTTCATTTCTAAAAAGCAACAGCAGAGATGCAGATTTAGTGGGAAATAATAAGGGCCAAATTTGTCTTCTGTTCAATGTAAAAGTAGTTGAGTTAAAATATACATTTGCAATCCATAAATAAAGAAAATATTTTAACCTCTTTAGAAACTTCACAAATAAATTATAAAGGTACAATAAATAGCAGGCAAGCACAGAAAATTTAGTATTCCTTAATAGTCTCTTTTTAATAAAAACTTCGTAACTCTGTCATGGTTGGTCCAGCTAACACACAAGGACCACAAGAGTCTCTTGCTTGGTCCTGCTCATTCACCTCCAACATCCATTAGGATGGCAGAGGCCCTATTGAAATGGGAGGAAAAGATAACCAAGGTTGTTGTGGATTGAGACAAGGGCAGGGAGGGCTCTTTGCCAATTACAGTTCTCAGCAAACAGACTCCAGTACTCGACTTAGAGTAGAAGAGTAAGGAAAGTTTATTCTACTACCTACAAGAAACAGAACAGAACAAAAGCAAAAAGGGAATAGGATGATTGAGAAAATTCCAATCAGCACTTTCTTCCCAGGACAGCTCACTGCTCCCCCCCCCCTCCCCGATACCCCGGTCTCTGCTGCTTCTCTCTTCTCTTCCCTCCCATGGATCACCTCTCTGGTGTGGGCTCTTCCTAGCAGCTGCAGCTTCAGCTGATACAGTGCCCCTCCCACAGAACACAGCCTCCTCGTTCCATAACCACTGCCCCTGGCATGGGGTCTTTAATAAAGAGCATCATTGCCCATGCTGCAAGGTCTTTAGCAAAGTGAGTCAATGCCCCTCATGCAGGGTCTTTAATGAAATACAAACAAATCTCTGCTTCACCAGTCCTCTCTGCAGGATGCAGCGGTGTCTCTGCTCCAGTACGTTTCCTCCTCTCTTCCCTCACTGACCTTGGAGTCTGCGTGGTTGCTTCTCTCTCTCACCCCACTCCTTGCACCACCACCAGCTGGAAAAGAAGGGACAGAAGAAGAAGGAACAGGAAGCCTCCTCTTTTTCTGGCTTCTTCTTAAAAAGTGATCATGGAAGTGTCTAATTGGCTCAGCCCCAGAAGTGTGTCTGACTCAGAGCTGGGGAGAGTTTTGAGCTGCTTCTTACAAGAGCCATCTTTACAGCCCCTTTCACCATACCAGAAATGGCTGTCATGTCAAATCATTACACTCTTACCTGTGTAAACCCCTTACATAAAAAAAAAAAATCCTTATTTTCTAAATCATATTTATTTGTTTACCATGAGAGTGACATTGCCTTCCCTTCCCTTCCCTTCCCTTCCCTTCCCTTCCCTTCCCTTCCCTTCCCTTCCCTTCCCTTCCCTTCCCGCCTTGCCTCATCTGTCCTCTCCTTGCCTTTCCTTTTCTTTCTTGCCTTGCCTCACCTGTCCTCTCCTTGCCTTTCTTTGCTTTGTCATTCTTTGCAGAGCCTTTCCTTGCTTTTCCCTTGCCTCTCCTTGCGTCACCTTGCCTTGCTTTTTTCCTTGCCTTTTTCCTCTCTTCTCCTTTAATTTTCCCTTTTTTTCCCCTTCCTTTAACCTTTCCTTTTGTTTTCCTTTCCCCATTAAGCTAAGTAAAGCATTATTCTACTCGTGTACCAGTTCTTCCGTTTTTCTAGAGATGGTAATTATGAATTATACAACATGTCATAATGCTGTCATCTGCTTTCACTATCCTCCTTTTCCGATCAAATCAACTTAACTTTTGGTAATGAGATAATCTTACTTCACAGAACTTTTAAAAAGTAAATATCAGAGAAAGATACATGTATGCATGAACGCCCACATATTTGCACATTTGCTCTCTGATGAACAGGTTTTATTCTCAGCAGCTGCAAGGGGCTAATACTTCTTTCATTTAATATAGCCACAGAAGTCTTGATTCAGTGAAAAGGAAAAGGATACTGAGCAGTTTTAAAAAATATATATTTTTAAAAAAAACCCAACCAAATACAAAGCAAAAAAAAACCCCCACCCTAATATCCATACAGTAGCTGCCGAACATAATGGTCACTTAGTCTTTACATTTTTAACCACATGGACTGTATTAATTATTTAGAAACCTTAAATATATAATGCTTTCAAAGCAGTCAAATGGATCAGGTTTCTAAATATATTGAATTCCAAAGTGCTATATGGAGAGGGAAAGTATTAAATTTTAAAATATTCTGATCTTAATCTTTACATCACAGACTATCAGTGTATTGATTAAAGGAATATGCTTGCTTTCTTTCTTCTAGTGAAGACCATTTGAAGATATCACTACCTGCCATTCTAGGAAATATAATATTGTGTCTTCTTTATCTTCCCACATAATCAAAGACTCCTAGAGGGGTTTTTTTTTTTGTCAAGGTTGGTATTTTGTTGACTTCTTCTGAAGTGTGACACGTGGTTTTATTTTTTATGAAGAATAGCCTTTTGTTTAAGGAATATAGAGATAGCTGTTAAAATGGAGCTTTGGATTTTGCAGTGTCAGCGTTATTATTCCAACTTTTCTCTGCACTACCCAGAAACTGTATTCAAATGTTAATTAACTAAAGGGAACAGAGAAACTTACTTAAATTACTAGGTTGTCCTAGAAATAAATGAAGTTAACAGCAAAAAAGAGAGAAGGAACTATCGTATTTATGTAGATATTAAGAAATTTAGCATTTCATAGATATTGTAAAAAAGTTTACTGATTTCTCACAGAAATGTTATTTCAGCATAGATCTTAAATTATTAAAGTGAAATTTCCAGCATACAATTCATTTTCAAGTCATCAACACAATTTGTTGAAAAAACTTGAGATAATTTCAAGATGTCCACTAACACTCAACATCCTTTTGTCAAAGTGCATAAAAAAATGAGTTCTGAAACAGTTGCCTGTTTTTCATTTCATACAGGTAAAGTATCATTTATAAAGCTGGTATTTAGTAGCCATTACTGTGGTATAAAAGCGGTGAAATTAATTTACAACTATACTATAACCTCTACAGAGCACTGTAATTTTTTGTTTTCCCCTGCACTCTTTGAAAGTGGTACAGCTATTGGAAGGTGTAGGTTCAGGTTAGAAACGAGAAAAACTTTCCCACAGTGAGCCAAATTGTGAAATAATCTGATTCATGCCTTCAGCACTGGAGGTCTTTAAGAGCAGCCTAGACCACCTATGGCAGGAGTAATAAAACTGTATTTGTTTGTGCCCTGCGGCAGAACAACAGAAAATATTATATTCTGAGTCTTTTCTAGCCCTATTGAGGTATTCTGGGACGGTATCTCAATATGAAATATTCTTCAGTACCTTCTTAAATGTTTAATGTGCTGTGGAATGACAGTATAGGTTTCAAGAGGAAAGGAAAAAAATCTGAAGTAATATATTTTAGAAATCTATAGTTTTTGAATACTCTTCTATCCATAGTTATAGGTTCTCCCTGTTTTAGAACAGAAAGGAAATAGGATGCAGAATCACGTATTTTTCAGTCTTCCTCAAACAAATTGGAGCTAAAAATCTCTAGGAGACAAAACCATGAGAAGGATTTACTGATCTATCTTAGAACTTTTTTAAAAGATGTATTGCTGTAATTTAGCCACAAATAGAAAAATAAGCAAGTCAAACACCATAAGAAATTATTTAGAAACCAAAAAAGAAAGGCATGGTGGAAAATGTGTCAGAGGCAATATACTAAAAAGTGAACAAAGCACCACTATTCTGAACTTTTCTCTATGCCCTGAACTTCTTGAATTCAATTTCAATTCCAAAGTATTTCACAGATGATTGTCATTAGTATGTAGGGTTACATTTCTTTCAACAAAGGTGATTAGGAAAAGTCTTTGAACAGAACTAGTAAACAGCATAAAAATCCCTTCAAACTGAAGATTTATCATACAGTGAAAAAAAATACTAAAGAACATTCCAATTAATTAAAAATATACTTAAACCACTGTGATTAGCCAAGTACAGATTTGAGTATGTTAATATACTCCTTATCCTGTTCAAATCACTAACAAAAGTCTCACTTCATTCATTAGAACCAGGATCATAGACAAGAGATGGAGGCTTTCTGAGATTCCTGTCTGAAAAAATAAACTTGTCTTGGGGGAAAAAAAAATAAAACAAGTCAAACTGAAGAAATTAATTTAAACAACATCAGTGAAATGCCAAAAGTTGTAATACACGTGGAAGTAAAACAAAACAAGACAAAACTGAAAAAATCCACAAAATAGGTGAAATTGTATATCATACAAACTTCTTCAAAGAATCATATATTGCATATAATAGAACTCTATGGATCTCATGCAGGAATCCCAATAAGTGTCCAGTTTTAACATCTGCTTCTGAAGAGAGTAAAATATATCTCTGTATGATAAGGAACTTTGAGGAAGAAGTGCACAAGAGCATATCGATGCTTTGGTTTTTTAGATTATTATAGTCTGATGATTGTCTTGTCATTACCACAGAGTTACTCATCTATGACAGACCATTGACTTAGTGTTTATACACTATCTGCTCTCTGCTAATCTCTGTTCAATTAGGAGTGAAATATATAATATATTGTGCATGGTTTCATTCCATTGTGACATGCGGAACAAACTCTATAACACGGTTAAGGGTTATAAAGCACGTATGTATTGTGCCAGCGGGTGTGAGGGAGATAATTCTGCCCAGCTTGCACACACTATTGTCTAACAAAGGGCTACTTCTAGGGTACAGGTAAGGGCATGCATAAGCGCCTATTACATATTCATGACCTATCCCCCTACTCCATATTGTAATAATTCCTCTTTGAGCTTACACTTGTTCATTGTCTCTGGTAGATTTCAATGCCATGGAGCAGGATGCAAACAATTCTGTTTTCCACATTCCAAGCCCTTCTTATCTGCAAATATCTGCACACCAGCTTCTTAATTATCAACTTTCAGGGTTTTCAAGGCCTTTACTAATGAGTGGTGCGAATTCCAGTGAGCTGAGGTTTCCTATCATGGTATTAGTTTACAGTGGATCGTGTCTTTCTCAGGCCTTTCCCTTCTGTATGTCTGCTTTTGCTCATCAATTGTTTCCACCATTGATGAATGGTGGCTATGCAACACTGGAACATGTTGAAACAAGTCCATGGGATCCAGTGAAATGTAGACTGGGTCCTGAAGGAACTGGCAGATCTAGTAGCTTAGTTACTCCTTATCATATTTGAAAAATCATGGCAGTCAGGAAAAGACCTCAGTGACTGGAATAAGGGAGACATTACATCCATTAAAAAAAAATAAATAAATCAAATGAGAAACTCGGGAACTACGAGTCATCCAGCTTCACTTTTATGACCATTAAGATTGTGCAATAGATCCTCCTGGAAAGTATGTCAAGGCATATGGATGAGAAGGAGTCAATGTAGCTTCACAAACAAGAAATCATTTCTAATTAATCTGGTGGCCTTCTACAATGGACCATGTCAGTGGATAAGGAAAGAGTAACTGATGTTTTCACTTCTCCTTCTCTCCTTCTCCTCTCTTTGGCATGGTACTACAAAACATCCTTGTCACTAAATTAGAGAGATATTGGATGAAATTGGAGAGGGCTGGATGGATGGATTATTGATGGGTAAGGAGTTGGGTGTGTAGGTGTTCATACCCAAAGATTTGCAGTCAATGACTCAGTGTCCCCATGGAAACAAGGAACAAGTGGTGTTCCTAAGAGGTTTGTATAGGAACTATTATAATTCAATGTCTTTATTAAAGACACAGAGAGTGTCATTAAGTACACCAATCTGAGTGGTGCAGTTGTCATGCTTGAGGGAAGAAATGTTATTCAGAAGAACCCTACAGGCTTGACAAGTGAGCCCATGCAAACCTCATGAGGTCAATTGTGAGGTTCTGCACCTGTGTCAGGGCAGTCTCCATTATAGGTATAAACTGGGCAATGAATGCATTGAGAGCAGCCATGTAAGAGAGGAACTGGTGATAGTGGTGGATGAAAATTTGGATATGAGTTGTTCATGTGCGCTTGCAGCCTAGAAAGCCAATGCAATCCTTCTTTTTGAGAAGTATGGCCAGCAGGTCAAGGGAGGTGATCCTTTTCCTCCACCCTTCTCTTGTGAGCCTCCATCTGGAGTGCTCCACCCAGTTCTGGGGTCCATAGCACAAGAAGCTCATGGAGCTGTTTGAGAGAGTTGGGGTTGTTCAACCTGGAGAAGAGGAGGCACTGGGATACTCTGTTGTGGCCTCTCAATACTTCCAGGAGGCTTATAAAAAAGACAGAGGGAGTGTCTAGCAATGAGAGAAGAAACAATTGTTTTAAACAAAAGGAGGTTAGATTTGGATTAGAGATAAGGAAGAAATTCTTTACTGGTAGAGCATTGAGACACTGCAACAGGTTGCCCAGAGTAGTTGTTGACTCCTTATACCTGGAAGTGTTTGAAGTCAAGCTGGATAGAGCTTTAAGCAACCTAATCTAGTTGAGATGTACTTAACCATGACAAAATTATCAGTCAAAATGATCTTTAAAAGCCTTTTCAAAACAAGTCATTCTATGTTTATGTGATCTACCATCTCATCTTGGTGGTAGCCTTTTACTTTTCTCATCTATTAAATACATTGTGTATCCTGTCCAGACAACAGTCTAAGGGAAAATAATGAGATTATAAGAAGGGTTTAGGAAATTTAAAGCTATAGGTGATATATTTTGCAATTTATAGCAGTATTATTTTGAAACAGTAAAATTCTAGAAGCTAGAACTTCTCAAAATGTTATCCTTTTGACCCTTCTGTTAAAAAGTGCAGGATATTTCAATATCCTGAATGATAATTATTTTCAACATGTTGCTTATAACCAAATATATGAAACTAAAACCCATTGAGAATAATTTGCTGTATATTTGATATTTTTAAGGACTTTTTTTCGTGATTCTGGTTTTATCTCTATTTCATACAACTTCCTTATTATTTTCAAAGTTAATGCTAACAAACATTAATATGACAGAAGAAAATCTAAACATTTAATGTATATCACATTAAAAATTCCATATATTAAATAATTTGTCGATATCTGAAGACCAATATTAATATTACATGTTATGCAAATACACAAAAACAGCAAAGAATTCTTGCGATAAAGACTGGTTGCTATATGTCTATCATTGTACCGAATCTTGGTTTTAGATTTCTTATTTTTTTCCAGAAAATGTTCAGAAAAGAAAGTAGTGAAAGCCTCTTGAAAACAAAACAAATATCTAGAGGAGTGATACAATCATTACTTTTAAATGACACTGGTATTGTTTATCTTATGTCATGTTTGCAAGGCGTCATGTCTTTTATTAGCTGTAACTCACGTACAAATACAATTATCAGTGTAATATATGCACTAAACAGTTTATTCTAATCTTGTTCCCTAAAAGTAACAGGGAAGTAATCAATATGCCTATTTCATTTCTGAAAAGACTATGTACACAGTCATGAGGAAGAAAGAAGAGTAACAAATTGTAACTGATTCCTAACAAATCATTGACATTTGACAGTAACAATTGTTTCTAAAAAGGTAAGTGAAGTATCAAGGCACAATTTTAAATCTGAAGACTTTTCTTTGTCATGAATTACACATACCCTTCCTGTTTAGCTTTCTGTTTAACTAATTTATTCAATGTCAAGTGCTATTAGAAGGCTTATCAATAAGACTTCTTTTGCAATAGGACTAAAGATCTAAATATAAACAAGTCCATTCAAAATAAGTATTTGAGTTAATGATTACACATCTATCTAAATCATTACACATCTACTACTTGTCTATCTGAAGTCACAATATGTTTTAATGAATGGTCAGAGGTAACAAAAAGTGAAATATGTGCTGTTTTCCGTCACCTTAGTCTTCAGCAATGCCTATGTTGAATTTAATATGGGGGTGCTGAAAATACAAACTGGACTTTTAAGTCTAGATTCAGGGATATTTTTGTCTCTTCTAAATCTGTTATGGGAGATACCTGATTCAATTGTTATCAGAACAGGTAGCTCAAATTGTCGTGAAAGTGTTTTGAAGCATAAATTTTCAGTGTGAGGCAAAAAACATTATATATATATATATATATATATATATATATATATATATATATAAAAATATATATATATATTCCACTTAAGCAATAAAAATATTGATCTTTCTGAATTATTTTATCTGAATGGGCTTAAAGTTCATGAGTAAAGAATATAGTATTGTCTCTTTTCAAATATCATCTTACAGTCTGATTAAGAGCTAGAAAAGAATAAAATCCAACATAGGGATACCTGTTTCTGCCCTAGAATTTGTAACAATTTAATTCACCCGACGTGGACACTAAATATATTATTGCTAATATGATGGGAGCCAATACGACAAGATACCAAACCTCACTCACAGAGAGAAAGGTCTCCCCTGGGTGTCCTCGCTGGGAGATCGTTATCAAGTCAAATCTCTCTCCATGGTCTAATCTCTCCGTCAGTGGGGCGACAACAATACAACTCTCTCATTATCATAAGAAGGTCTCAGACATATAACTTCAAAACATAAAAACAAGTCTTAAGAGTTAGCCAAAAAAGATTTCAGCAGAAAAATTCACTCTTTGTGTATTTCATTTGTTTTTAGCAGAAGGGTGAGGGAGCTGGAAAAAGCCTGTCTCCATTTCCATAAAAACACCAGAAATATAATTATAGTAATGTAGTTTTCTTATTTTTGAAACTGAGCAATGTAATAAAAGGAAGTAAACAATGTAAATAAAGGAAGATTGTTTGCTTTGATATAACTTCTACTAAAGTGTTTATATGTGCATTTTTTTTTTTGAAAGGAGCTCATATGTTAATTAATTTAAACAAGTTCTTAATTTCCTTAAGAAGATATATATTAATTCCTAACATGACTTGCAAACAGAGCAACAGGCAATTGCAGCCTTGGGAGGCTAGGATTATTCTGTGGTCAGCAGAGACTACTTTTGCAGGAACAGTAAGAGAAGATTTAGTTATTCTGAATTGTCCTCTAGAGGAGCTTCCTAGACATTTCACTTCTTATGGGAGAGCTTGACTTGTCAAGGAATTGTATGTTTGCAAGACTAAGTTGGTGAGGCCAAACATCCTTGTAAAGTTATCAGATATCACTTGAATTCCAAATGTTATTTATTGTATCTAGATATATTTTATATATTTTATATATTCTGTAGTTTTAAGTCCTCAAATAACATTTAGTATTTAAATCAGTAAGTACATCAAAACAAACAGAAAACAGCAAAACACCCACACTGAACAGACATTTTCATTCCGAGAAAACACTTGCCCACTTACCCTCTTAGTATCTGCCACACCTTATGGCTTCCTGGCACTCAGGAGCTGATGTAAAATTAAGGGAATGATAAAAAAGAAGTCTGCTCATTTTTGCAATGTCTTTACAATGCCATTTTATGTATTTAACAGAATATTTTTATGCCCTGCATTTTTTGATATCCTATCATAATGGGATGTTTTTGCATTCAAAAGCAATTACAATTCTATATGAATGAATTTTTTGAGGAATTGTTGAGCAGCCAAAAGAAGAAATCACTTGAAAACTTTTGAGTGAATCACCTGTAAGCAGTGCAAGTTCAAGGGCTATGTTATGCCATGTGTTCTTTTGTTCTACTCCAGAGCTGAGAGCAGATAGCAACATCCAACTGTTAGCTTAAATAATATTCATAGTCTATTACTTTGTCCCTATGTATTAAAGACACAAGATAAAAATTGTCTTGGAGAAAATGAAACTTACTAAGAAAAGAAAAAGCTCAGCAGAATGATACACATATTTATAACCAGACAACAAGGTGTATTGTATAATGTATTACAGTTTCACAAACAATCAATACAAATTATTGGCTATAAAATTACTTTTTGATTAGTGTGAAAACACAAGCTGCCCAACTCATTCCTCATGCCACTATTGATTTTACTCTATTTTTTCTATTGCATTTTTAAAGCATTTCATGTCAATTCTGGAGTCTCCATTCTACTGCTAAGTGCTAAGCAAATGCATGAAGGAGAAATATGGAAGTTTTAAGAGTAGAAAGCTCTAAATATTATGTTTTGTACTTTAATCTCCATGCTCTTTTATGACAGCTTGTTGAAGATTGAAATATATTTTCATAGTCAGACTACACATGGGAAGTAAGAGAAGTTTCATAACCTTTTAATTCCTTCATTTATTTAATATTATTAGCCTTTACCACCCTGTAGCAGCTTTCTATCATGTAGCATTTTGCTTCCTGTTTGTTCCCATAGTAATGGTCAGGTCATCTGTCAAATGACAGAGCAATATACTATAGATATCTCTCAAAGCTAGTAAGTGGGTTCTTTTACTTTTCATTTGTCAACTTGTCAAACACCCAGTGATAAGTACGGTATTTCTGCCTCTCTGCTTTCCCTGAGGTGTGAATTAAGAAACTTAAGACAAATCAGACAAAAAAAAAAAAAAAGAAAAAAAAAAACAAAACAAAACAACAAACCCAAAACAAAAAACAAACCTAGGAATGTATTTTGCTGCTGTATTCTTCTTTTTTTTTTTCCCCCTCAATGAACTGAGCTTTATAAGGTATAAAGAGATACTTTCCATTTAGCATTAGACTTGTAATTAACTGGTTTGAAGATGATAAGGTACAAATTTCTTCCTATCCTACATGGTGAGACCAGTGTTTGTTTTGTTCATTATTTGAATGTGTCTATATTTTTAATCTGCTGTAGTTCTGATGTTGTCTTTGTGAAAATCTTTTATTTAGAATGTATATCGTACTACATATCACTGAACAAATGCATGCAAACATCCCTGTAAGGAAAAGTGTCATCATAATATTAGAAAATAATCTTGGAATAAAATAGAATAACTGTTTAGCAAGCATCAGCCCATTGCACAAGTGAGCAGTGAGAAGAATTATTGTGCACAGCTAAAAATTCAAGGGAATAATAAGTTATCTATAAGTACCTAGGCTATGACTCAAAGGTAGTGGTCTTATTCTTGCAAGGCAATGAATAACATGATGATGATAATAAGAAAATGATTTAGTTTCAGGAATTAAGAGGAAGAGAAAGGTGCATTGAAACGTTATCTAAAACATATGGACTACTCAAGATTTTGATGGAAATCTTAATCAAAACCAGCATTGTGTGCAACAACTCAGCTGAGTATGTAGAGTATTTTTTTTTTTTTCCTAACCAGAGATTAAGTATACAAAAAATACTGAACCTGAAGTTACCCTACAAAGGACATACGTGTGAAAATCACACTGCTAAGATAATGTCAAGTAATACTCAACCACAAACAAGATGACACAGAGCCTTCAACATGCAAAGTCAGTTATTGTTGACAGTTTGTCTCATATCCAAACTGTGTAAAAGATAAAGTTGACCAAACACCTGGTTATATCTTCCCTAGAATTTTTCTTCTGGGTAAGTCAAAGACATTGACAAGTCTCAAAGGTTTTATTACAGTTCTAGCTAACATGATCAAGGAAACAACTATACATTTAGGCCTTAAACATCAATCCTTGTTCTTCATAAAAAGAATACACTACAACTCACAAAGAATTGACATATTGTCTTCGCTCCTTATGTTAAATTACGTATTTTCCAATGGATTTTTCAGGAATTAGCTCATGAAATTTTCTGTCTTCAACTATAGGATGACTACATATTTTGACATGTAAAGCCCTCATCCCCTCACTCCTGAAAACATCTAAAAAAAAAAAAAAAAATCAACCCCCATTTTCTTTTAATGTTTAAGAAAACACTTAAAAACACTAAAACACTAATGGTTATCTTCAGTAGGGATTTCGTTTGTTCTATTTTCTTGTTTGTTTATCTCATCATTACAAGACTACAGGTGTTTTACCTGGACCAGGTTTTTGGTAGCAGAGGAGCTACAGCGGTGGCTTCTTTAACCAAAGATCTGCCAGAAGCTTCCCTTGTAGCTTAGAGGGCTAATGCCAGTCAGTTCTAAGATAGACCCACTGCTGACCCAGGCCTGACCAATTAGTGACTGAGGTAACGCCTCTATGAATAACGTATTTGAGAAGAAGTTGCTGCACTTTTACAAAGCTACAGAAGCAACAGGGAGTGAATGTGAAAACACCAAGGTCAGTGGAGAAGGGGGAGGAGGTGCTTAGGCCCTGAAAGAAAAGGCTCCCCTGTGGTGCAGACCATGGTGAGGCAGCTGTGCCCCTGCTGTCCATGGAGGCCACAGGGAAGCAGAGACCCACTTCCAGCCTGTGAAGGAGCCCACACTGGCATGGGTGGATTCCAGAAGGAGGCTGTGACTCTGTGGGAAGCTCACCCTGGAGCAAGTTTCTGGCAGGACCCGGGAGACTGTGGGGAGAGAAGCACACACCAGACCAGATTTGCTGTCAGGACTTGTGATCCTGTGAGGGACTCAGGCTTGAGCAGTTGGCATCTAAAGGACTGGATGACCCAAGTTAGGGTAGGGTGTGAGTAGCTTCCCCCCGTGGCAGGCCCCATGCTGGAGTAGTTCATAACTTCTCATTGAAGTTTGTGAGGGACGGTCTCCTGTGGGGAGGGATCCCACTGTGTAGCAGTTGGAAACATGAGGAGGCCTCCCTGTGAGAAGAAGCAGAAGCAAAGTTCATCTGTAATGAACTGACTGCAACTCCCATCCCCTGCACCATTTTTGGAGAAGGAAGGAGAGTCCTGGGAAGGGGAAGGGGTGGCAGGAGGTGTTTTAAGGTTTGGTTTTATTTCTTATCTCCTTATTATTGTTCATTTAATAAATCAAACCTTTTATCCCTCAACTTGAGTCTGTTTTGCCCATAACACTAATTGCTGATCTCTCCATCCTTATCTCAACACACAATCCTCTCTCTCCCCTGCCCAGTTTAGGAGGGGGAGTGATATTATGACTTGGCGGGCACCTAGCACCCAGCCAGGGCTAAATCACAAAGACAAAGGCAACTTTTACTCACCACTTATCAGAGTGGATTCTAGTCTTTGTAAAACATATTGATAACTAGAGATTACCTCAAATAGCACCGTGGAAGACAGTTCATTCAGCTGTATCTGCTTCAGCTTCTACCATGGGTTTTGGAAAATGCATTTGTTAGAAAACTAAGAAATTATTCTACTAAGAACTTTTATATTACTTTATTCTGCCTACTCCTAATAAAAATCTGATACTTAATAAGATTGTTGATAAAATATTTTTCCTATTCATAACACTACATACTTACTTCACTGCATCCTAATTGGCTTGCTTGCTTCTCATTTCTGAGTAACAATTCATAAGTGTTTTAAAGTGGAAGGAATTACAGAATTATGTACTGATGTGTGGATTACATGCTGTAATCACACATTTAAATCAGATATCTAACATGTGTACGAATTAGAGAAAAATTAAGTCAGAAGACAAAATCAGAGATGCATAAAGAAAATAAAAATCACTTATTATAAGCTTTATAATGTTATTCAGAATACATTGTTTAGCTACAAATCTTAAATTTGTGATCTGTGAGAACAGATAGTATGTTTTCAGCTTGTTTGGAAATGCAAAAATACTAAATTTTTTAATATAAGATGCTCATTTTTTTCTTTATCACTTCTGGAAGCTTAGCATTAATCTTTGGTTAGAGTTGTAATCTCGTTTGATGCTCATCCACTGCACTGCCACCATTTATCCACCTGGTTACATTTTCATAAAAGGCTATTAGATTGGTCAAACATAACTTCCCTTTGGTAAAGCCATGTTGACTACTCTCAATGACTCTCTTGGCCTTTAAATGCCTGGAGACATCACCCAAGATAAGTCATTTCATCACCTTTCCAGGAATGGAGGTGAGGCTGACTAGTCTGTAGTTACCCAGCTCCTCCTTCTTGCCCTTTTTGAGGAGTGGAGTGACATTTGCTCTCCTGCAGTCCTCAGGCACCTCTCCTGTTCTCCACAACTTAATGAAGATGGTGGAGAGTGGTTTAGTAATGATTTCTGCCAGCTCCCTCAGCAACTGTGGGTGTGGGGTTTAAACTAAAGGACTTGGCGGTGGGGCGAGAAGCAACATAGAACAAGCCATGCTGTCTAGCAGGGAAACAGGGCAGGGCAGGGAATGCCATGATAAGTGCCCCTCATCCACACACATGTTGAGATGCAGAAGGTTGACCATCCTGAAGGAGAGCCAGGGAAACTCCGTTAACCTGACTTCCTCTGGAGTCTGGGGCTCCTGAGGACAGATTCCAGCAGTATAGACAGAGGCAAAGAAGTCATTCAGTAACTCTGCCTTCTCCATATCCTCCGTCACCAGAGCACCTGCCTCATTCAACAGTGGGCCTACACTGCCTCTAGTGTTAGTTTTATCTGTAATGTATTTGAAGAAGTCCTTCTTGTTGTCCTTGACCTCCCTTGCAAGGTACAACTCCAATATAAATATTTCTTGAAAAAAATTTAAAATCTTCTACATCATCATTTCAGTTTAGTGTTTCTAATGAGTAGTTAATTAATATTTTTTTCAAAAGATAATAATATTACACATGGATTTTTTTAAAGTGCTTATCTTTCTCCTATGTTACTCAACTATGCTTTTATTATGAATAGTTTTCCACCCTGATTGAAAGAATTTAGTGTTGGATTTGACAGAGATGAGAAAAATAGTTTCTAAAATAGTTAAAACATTTTCTGGCCATAGAACTGTTTCACCAGGACAGGTAATATAACCACTTATTTTAGTAAAATGAGTAGATGCTTTCACATAATAGATTCTATATCCTAACTTTGTCATACCTGATGCTTGAGAGGCATGGACAAATGGAGACATGACGGAAGAAAACAAAGATGATGAGTGCGTACTGTGGGAACAAGGTTTAAAGACTAATCTTTCTAATCTTATACCAGAGAAAACTGCGAAGAGCTATTATTACAGTCCTCAACTCAGAGGGTGAACTGCCTCAAATACAGAAAGAGTCACCTGCTCCCTGTGACTGCAGGGTGTGTTACAAAAGGAAATAGGCTTAAATTGCACCAGATGAGGTTAGAGTGTGTGTACAAATAAAACTTTATTACGTTAGGAGGAGTAAGTATAGGAGATTTCACAACCTGACAGGGAAATCTGTGCAATCTCAACACTGGAAGTGTTACATGCAGGCTAAACAGCTTTCAAAAACATTGTCATTGCTCTTTCCTCATGGAAGTAGAATGAACAAGGTGATACCCTCTGTTTTGGTCAGAGAGCTTGAGAGCAAATGAGAGATTAAATGTTGTGTAGTTAGGGAGACAAAACCACCATCACTTTAGGGAATGTTGTCATTCTCTATTTTAACTTCTCTATATTAAGAGGAGACATTGAATCATATTAATGTAGTGCTAAACCTAAGTACTCATTAACACTGTACATCTAAGAAATTAGTGCTGGCATTTAACATAAAATAGTCTTGTAACATGCATTTTTGCTGTTATTAATGGGTACTTTTGTCTTTTTTCTTCATGTTCAGTCACACTCTGTAACTTTTTTGAATTTTCTCTGTCAGCCAGAGGCAAAACAAACATTCCTGGTTTAACAGCTCTACTACCTGGCAGTTGTTTGAATCAACTTTAGACTGCAGTATTTTCTTCATTCACAGTTTATACCTCCTTTCACCATAATGAGCAAAGTTTGGTGACCAAAATTAGATGGCTTTGTAAAATAAATGCAGTTAGAGACAAAAATATTGAGCTTTGTAGATATATGGCTTTGTTAGGGTCGCTTCTACAAGAACTAGAATTAAGATAATTAAGACAGTGAATCAAGGGACAAACCAAATCTTGGTTTAATATTTTGCAAAAGCTGAGCCATCACTTTTTAAAAGGATTTTGGTTTTAAATGTAAGTCTGTACACCTACTGTATGGAATATCATTTTATATTATCAAGTACAAGAGAAACAAGTGAGTTACTAGATAGGACACCCATGGAGTTGGGAAGATCTACTATTAACTCTATGATGAGACTGTTTATCAAATATCAGTCATCATTTCTTTGTGCTACTGTTTCCATTGATATTGAGGTTTGAAGCTGAAATTACATGTATCGGTCAGATTGGCAGCCATTGAAAAGAATATTTAATATTGATCAGTGTATAGCTACATATATACAATACATAGACACAGATATATATATCTAATATATTTATTGGATAAATCTTATTTACCTTATATATCTGATATCATACACACTCTACATATTTCCTGAATATTACTGTATGACCTATAAACTTCAGCCTGTTACTGATACAATATAAAAATAAATCTTAACTCAATCAATGGAGAATTTGAGTTTTATTGCTGATAATCCATTTTAAAACAGTGTCCAGGTAAGTTGCTATGTAATTCCAGCAGTTCACAAAAATGTTTTTCATTATACACTGAAGGAAGGATGTGGTGGTTTAGCCTTGGGTGCTGAGTGCCCACCAAGTTGGTCGGTCATTCTCCGTCCTAAACTGGACAAGGGGGAGAGAAATATAACAAAAGGCTCATAAGTTAAGATAACGACAGGGGAATCACTCAGTAATCATCTTCATGGGCAAAATAGACACAGCTTAGGGAGAAATGTTTTATTAACAATCAGAACAGAGTAACAAAATGAGAAATAAAAACTAAATCTTAAAACGTTTTACCCCTCCTCTCTTATTCCTGAGTTTCTGCTTCCTCCTCTCCAGTGACACTTGGTGATGGGGAATGGGGGTTACAGACAGTTCAGTACAGATGGTCTGTGCCAGTGTTTCCTCTCGGCTGGAGGACTCCTCACACTTCCCTTGCTAGAGTGTGCGGTCTCTCCCCCCAGGAGATAGCGCTCCATGAACATCTCCAACATGAGTCATTTCCGTGGACTACGTTGCTCCAATGTGGGTGTCATCCATGGGGTGCAGTTCTTCACAAGCTGCCTCAACATAGGTCTCATCTACAGAAGAAACTGTCCTTTAGGAACCCACTGCTCTAGTCTATGTCCTCCGTGGTATCACAAGCCTTGCCAGTAAACCTGCTCTGGTATTGTCTCCTCTCTCCATCAGTTCCCATGTCCTGCCAGGAACTTACTCCAGTGTGGGCTGTCCATGGGGTCACAGTCTCCCTCATTTATCCACCTGCTCCAGTGTGGGGTCTTCCATGGGCTGGGAGTGGATCTTTGCTACCCTGTGGAGCTCCATGACTGCAGGGGGACAACCTTCCTCACCATGGTCTTCACCACAGGTCACAAGGGAGTCTTTCTTCCAGTGTCTGGGCATCTCTTACATTTTCTTCTCCACTGACTTTGGTGTTTACAGAGATATTGTTTTCACATTCTCACTCATTTCTCCTGCTGCAATTTTGTATCTGTGCAGCAATTTCTTCCTCTTCTCCAATATGTTATTCACAGAGTTCTTACCTCCATCCTTAATGGGCTTGGCCTTGGTCAGCGGTGGGTTCATCTCAGAGCTGACTGGCACTAACTTAGATATGGGGGAAGCTTCTAGTAGCTCTTTTTTTAAAGAAGCCACATCTGTAGGGACTCTTCACTACCAAAACTTTCCCACAAGACCCCATTACACAAAAAACCCCCACTTTTTTTTGGTCATAAGATGGAATCAACAACTAATCAGTGTGAATTTTTGTCATTTGAGGTCTCATTTTTTATTTAGTGAAAAAGAATTCTAATGGATTAAAAAATAAAGAACCTGCCAGATCAAAATAAAATTTCTAAACAGCCTGTGTTATTCTCATTGATTTTAGTTTCATTCTCTTTTCTCCTCGTCATATCCCATCCTTTCAAAAGACCTCTTAGATTACTTTTCAAATTTATATACTATTTTAAATCACCCTGAAGTTATGAATCTAGTTACAAAACTATCCAGCAGTTCTGTTATTACTACAGACCTTATTATTCCCACTATTTAAAAATTTATTTTCAAGACTATGTAACATATGGTTAATAACTCACATTTTTAATCAATATATTTCTGGCTTAAAAAGGCATTTTAGAGCTACTTTTTGTAGTAATGAATGTTTACATATTCATGATTGGCTCATGACCTGACAGTCACCTTTGCATCTTTTTTTCCCCTGTGCATTTTGATTCATGATGTTGTTTGGAGTCTCCTTTTCTGGAGGTCTTCAAAACCCATCTGGATGTGTTCCTGTGTGACCTGATCTAGGTGGACCTGCTTGAGCAGGGGCGTTGGACTAGGTGATCTCTAAAGTTCCTTTCCAACCCCTACAATTCTGTGATTCTGTGATTTTGTTCTAGCTTTATTAGTGTTTCAGTCTCTATTGAAATTAATTATTTTAGGTTTTTTTTAATTCTTCTATATCATTCTTCATTTTCACAATAAATTCCACTGTCTAGGTAATCTCTTTTTGACCTGTTGATGAGTATGCTCATTACTTCAAATCCTACCTGAAACTAACAACTAACAGTGAATTGATTTGAAATCTACATGAATATTCAATCAACTTTCCAGAGACACTGCTTTCCAAGTCAGCATGATTTCTGTCAAAAACTTAATATTCCCCTATAGCATTTATTTTCTATTAGAATTTGTTAATCATAGAATCATAGAATCATAGAATCATAGAATCATAGAATCATAGAGTCATAGAATCATAGAATGGTAGGGGTTGGAAGGGACCTTTAGAGATCATCTAGTCCAACCCCCCTGAAGAAGCAGGTTCACCTAGATCAAGTCACATAAGAACATGTTCAGGTGGGTCTGGAAGATCTCCAAGGAAGGAGACTCCACAATCCCTCTGGGCAGTCTATTCCACTGCTCCGTCACCCTCACAGTTTTTTCTTATATTTAAGTGGAACTTTTTGTGTTCCAGCTTTATCCCATTACCCCTTGTCCTGTTGGTAGCTACTATAGAAAAAAAAGATGTCCCAATCTCCTGACACCCACCCTTTAGATATTTATAAATGTTAATAAGATCTCTCCTCAGTCTCCTCCAGACTAAACAGCCCCAGTTCCTACAGCCTTTCCTCGTATGAAAGATGTTCTATACCCTTGATCATCTTGGTGGCCCTGTGCTGGACTCTCTCCAGCTCTTGCCTGTCCCTCTTGAGCTGAGGAGTCCAGAACTGGACATAGGACTCCAGATGAGGCCTCACCAGGGCAGAGTAGAGGGGGAGAAGAACCTCCCTTGACCTGCTGGCCACACTCTTCTTGATGCATCCCAGGATGCCATTGGCCTTCTTGGCCATGAGGGCACTTTGCTGTCTCATATTTAGTTTATTATCAATCAGGACTCTCAAGTCTCCCTTTGCAGAGCTGCTCTTCAGCAGTTCGACCTCCAGCCTGTACTGGTGCACGATGCTGTTCCTTCCCAGATGCAGGACTCTGCACTTATCCTTGTTGAACCTCATGAGGTTTCATCTCTGCCCAACTCTCAAATCAGTCGAGATCCCACTGAATGGCAGCACAGCCTTCTGGGGAATCAGCCAGTCTTCCCAGTTTGATGTCATCAGTGAACTTGCTGAGGGTACACTCTGTCCCTTCATCCAGGTCGTTGATGAAGATGTTGAACAAGACTGGCCCCAGAATCGATCCCTGTGCAACTCCACTGGCCACAGGCCTCCAACTCAACTCTATGCCATTGATCACAACCCTCTGGGCTCTGTCATTCAGCCAGCTCTCGATCCACCTCACTGTCCACTCATCCAAGCCACACTGCCTGAGCTTTCTGATGAGGATGTTATGAGAGACAGTGTTAAAAGTCAAGGCAGATGACATCTGCTGCTCTCCCGTCATCTAGTCAGCCGGTTATGCACTCATAGAAGGATATCAGGCTAGTCAAACAGGATTTCCCCTTGGTGAAGCCATGTTGACTCCCCCTGATAACCATCTTTTCCTTCATATGTTCAGTGATAACATTCAGGATGACTTGTTCCATCACTTTTCCAGGGATGGAGGTGAGGCTGACCGGCCTGTAGTTTCCTGGGTCATCCTTCTTGCCCTTTTTGAAGACTGACGTGACATTGGCCTTTCTCCAGTCCTCAGGCACCTCACCTGTCCCCCATGATTGTTTAAAAAATGATAGAGAGAGGCTTAGCAGTCACATCAGCCAGCTCTCTCAGTAGGATGCATCCCATCAGGACCCATTGACTTATGAGCCTTAAGCTTGCCCAACAAGTCTTTAACCTCTTCCTCTTCCACCCAGGGCAAGTCCTCTGCTGCCCTGGCCGTCCTACTCTCCTTGCCGCACTGGGCTTCCCGAGGGTCAGCCTTGGCCGTAAAGACTGAAGCAAAGAAGACCCACCTTCTCTGTATCCTCAGACACCAAGGCACCCTCAGCATTTAGCAGCAGGCCCACATTCCCCCTCACCATCCTTCTGCTGCTGATGTACTTGAAAAATGCCTTATTGCTGTCCTTAACTTCCCTGGCTAAATTTAATTCTAGAAGGGCTCTAGCTTTCCTAGTTGCACCCCTGCATGCCCTGGCAATGTTCTTATACTCTTCCCAAGAAGACAGCCCCTTTTTCCACCTCTCATAGATGGCTGCTTTCTGCCTGAGTTGTCCCAGCAGATCCTTGCTCATCCTTGTTAAGACTCTGTACAACCATTGGACACCAAGAAAACTGCCCTTATTGAAGTCTTTTTTGCCCTCTTACTTTTGACTGAAATTCATATTTTGTCTGCAAGCAAAAATTAATTTACCCATGCAGCAGAAATTGGGGTTTTTTTCCCCTCCCTTAAAAGGGGTGCCAAAATTCTGCTTAATTCTACTGTGTTTCCTCAGGGAGCTCTTCATTTTTTTTGACCCAGTTCTTTGTCCTGATGGTAGATTTTAAAATCCATTTAGTTGAAGAACAACATTGACTATCAACAGGTTTATTTTAAACAATCAAGTAGTGCAAATTAAAACTATGACAACAGCTGTCACTTGCAGCATTGAGCTGTGAGAGAGCAAACACTGATCTCTGTGTGTATAAGCTCATCCTGCACATCAGTCTGTCCATGGCTGAGATCTGTGGAGTCCCTTAGACCATGAGCCTAAAGACAATGAGCTGGTCTCTACAACCATTGCGTAACATTTAGCCTTCTGCTGATTCCATATATTGAAAAGCACATGTCTATGGGCATTCACACTGCTTTCTACCCTTGTTTCCAGGCACATCCTACATAGCTCCTCTGAATGTCTGCTCTCCTTATGGTCTAATACCGTGCCAGAGCTCCTTCTACAGCTTTTAGGATCTAAGGAGCATGCTTTTGCATAACTCTCTTTTAAATTCTGTTACTTTTCTTGGAAAAACATTTTAGGTCTTGAATTCTCTTTGAATCTTTCAAAAAGAAGGACATTTTCACATGTCTGCTTTCTGGAAGATCCTGTGAAGCTCAAGTTGCTCTTTATGCAAGATGGTTGATACCATGTAATGATGTAGTCTGCTTTGTGCTTTAACTTCCCTATTACTCACTAGAAGTCCAAAACCAAACAGATGCTTTTCAAGAGTATTGAGCCTCCTATCAAAGACAAACAGGGCAAGAAATATACTGCTTTAAGAAAATTGGAAAGAAGTCCCTGATTATTAGCTTAAAGCCTGGATCCTCAAAGAGTAATTCCACACTCCAGTACTAATCTGTACCTTCCTACTCAGAGATACAGAATAACTTTCATACTCGAAAGGTGTGTCACAAATTGCATAAAGAATTGTAAAGAAGGAGTTTGGGAGGCCCATAAAAGGTTAACTCATAAAGGATTAGCACACTCCTGTTCATTGTGCAGCTCTAGAAGTGGCAGCTTGACCAAATCTCCACTCTTCCCTTAGCCCCACTACTTTCCAGCTTACACCCTATTTTTCTAATGGAATAATTTTTCATCCTTTATCTCCAATGCTCCAGATCTTTGCTGTGATGAAGGATGCAGTTATATTGAGTGAAATCCTGTCCAGGTTTTTTATTTATTTTCCAGGGAATTTTTAACTAAACGTTTACTTTCTTGCACTGGTATTAAGCTAAGTCCATACTACATTGATGTCTGGAGGATGAAATATGTAGCTTTGTGTGTTCTGATAATCTGAAATTATTAACTGATTTATCTTCTCTTCTTTTTTTCTTTCTTTTTTTTTTTTCATTTAGAATACTATAGATTTGCTCTTGTACAGGAATCTCTTCTTATCAGATTTGACTTTCTATATAATAAATATTTTTACATTAAAATTCCCATTCCATTCTCTCATATCAGTTTGGAAAAGATCAAAGTAACAGATCATGGAGAGGTAGAGGGAACCAATCTTCATCAGACATCAGTCTACAGCAAATGAGAGTTCATGTACACATGTAAACTAGAACTTTCAGGCTAATCTAGAGCACTTCACATGGTGTGGGGAACTGTGCTGTGGCTCCTGACAACTAGTCTCCTTCCCATCAGAATGAAAGTATGAGGATGATGAGATGGGAAAAAAACACACACCTCAGTCCTTACTCCACTTTCAGCACAGAAATGGAGTACAGTAAAAGCATGTATCTGAGGAATTAGTTGGGAAGTACTCCTGAGCATACTGCAGCAACCACGTGGTATTGGAAATATTTGTTACTTCTTCAGTAGATTTAAAAAAAAAAATCAAAATAAAAAAACAGATGAAAAAATGACATCAAGACTTGCAGGCAAAAATAATAGATAAACTGAAGGAAAAAGACAAAGTAATAGTTAATCTGATGGGAAGAAATGAATAAAAATGCTGAACTATTATTTGAGAGGAATAATACACAAATTCTTCCATCAACAAAAAATGTTCCAGATTAATCAGCATATCATGGCGATTTTAAGGGAATAAACAAGAAGAAGCCGTGACACTTTCCCATAACTTTCTAAAATTCAAGTGCTTTGAGTTTTCTAAACTACTACAAAGAGATTTGCTTTCAAACATCCTTGAAAAACTGCAGATATTGAATGATGGTAACATTTCTTTAACCTTTATACTGTGCTTTGAAAACACTGAAAAGTTAATTTTAGATCTGCTAACAAAAATGATGTTATTACAGCTACTTGTATGAAGAAAGGCATAAATGTAAGAAATTAGTATAATGAATTGAACCTAAAATACTATTCACTACAAAAGTGCTAGATGAATGAGGAACTGAAAGGAAAGCAAGAATGAAAAATATATAAAAATCTAGACCGTCAAGGTGTAGGAGAGATTATGGAAGAGATATTATATCACTATCAGTTTTCACCCCCAAAATTACTTTTGTTTCTGGAAAAATCCTCCTGCAGCACTCTGCAAGTATGAAAAGAACAGTATTTAATAATTTTATTCACCCAATAAGGGGCATTTATGCATGTCAGTGCAATATAAAAAATGGAATTCCTGCAAATATTAAATTTGAAACTGACACATCTGATTTAATAAATATACTTTCTGGAATCACACCTTCTCTCCTGAAAATTCCTCATCTACACATTTAAATTCCAGTCAGAGCTATCTAAAGGTTAACGACTTATCTAACACCCAAAATGAAAGTTCTAGGGGAAACTCTGGAGATTTTTTTTTTTTGTCACTCTCCAGCTATAGTTAGAAATTCATAGCTTGATCATATGCCATGAGCTTGAGTTGTCTTTCTAGTAGATTCACTGTAAAGCTTCTTTTTTTACTTCTGAAAGAAAATGTTTTCCCATGGAATAGAATCCATATTTCAGAACACACGAAGTTCCAAAAGTTTTAATTGATTTTATTTCATCTATATCTTAATATTAAAAATCTATTTACTGTTTCTTCATCAGTACACATATCATAATCTATCAGAGCAAAAAATATTATTTAAATGTGCTCCTCTTCACATTCTATGTACCATAAAAATAAATTCTGGGTCAAAATTAGGATTTAGGCTAACACAACTGAAGTTCTTCTATACAACTTCATGAAACTACCTTTACAGACATTTAAGGTGTATTTCACCTTTTGCATTTTTACCTGATGCTGAGTTCTAGGAATAAATGTTTTAACTATTTTTACTTGTTCTCAAAAACTAAACTCAATGAAATATCATGACAAAGCAAAAAATGATAGTTGAGTTCACTAGGTGAATAGTGCCTAACAGAAGACATCTTACAAAAATTCACAAACTATCATATTTAGCTATTCATCCTTCTGCGAAGTACTAATGGAGTGATATTACCTAGTTAAAAGACAGATTTGCAGAGAGAAATATTAACTATGTAAACCTGTAGTGTACCTCACAACATTAAGCTCACTTTATGTTTTTAAAAGAAAACACCTAAAAATAAGACATTGATGCGTCTTAAGTGATGTTAACAATGAAACAGCAAAACAATCTAATAAACAGAAAATAATTGAGACTCTCTTTTCATAAAACATTTTTATTTTTCCTTTTTTTTCCCCTTTTCCCCTTTTTTTTACAGCAGAATATCTGAACTGTTTAAAGTATTTTGGCTTACTGTTGGTGTACAATGTCTGCTGTGTTTGACGTGTGGCATATTGGCAAGGTTTTCAGAACTTGAAGGATATGCCAAGGCTAGTCTATAAATAATATTAAACAGAAACCTGGTTTTCCCCATCTCCCTTTCTGTGAAATGTTCCCTGAATTCTAAAATCTGAAAAAAGATAGCTCTGGTGGTATTTGAAAACCCTCTGATACCCTTTGAAGTGTACAGACTATATATTTTCTAAGCTAGAAAGGTATTTTCTCTTTCAAACTGAAACACTATTTAATATAAGGAAGGTGTATTCTTCAGGTGATGTAAAATAAATCTAGTTAATACAGTCTTCACTGTAATTTAACCAAGATGCAAGCCAGTATCATTTAGTATAGTAAGGATGATTAAATGAAACTTGAGTTGAAATCAAAATAAAGTATCTGGTAGTTTATCCACAAAGGAAGAACAATTTCAAATAATGAAGTATCTAAAATAAAGAAATCTTGAAATCCCATTTATGGCCCTGTACATCGTTCACTTGGCTTCTCTCACCTACGTCCTTTTTTGGCAATAGAAATCAAGCTGAATATATTCAATTAATACAATGTAAAGACTGTAAGCAGTAACGCTATATTATGTAGTTTTCATTACATCAGGTTTAAATTCCAGCACCTTGAGGCCTATATTCTCATTTATATCAGAGACTATATGTCGTCTTTCTTGTAAAAAAATGTCAATTTCAAGGAACCTCCTAGAATCATGTATAAGAACATAATTCACATCCTTTCAAAAAGTTCTGATCCTAAACGTTTCCTTCGAGGATTGAGATTTTATAGTAAGCTTGAAGACATTGGTGTGGACGTTTGAGTTCATATGTTGTCTTGAAATGCATTTGGCAAGCTATGAGAAATAACATTTGTAGCTGTCCAAGAGTAGGAATAGATTTTTTTTCTCATCAGCAAACATGTATCACACAATAAAATAACAATACAGACATAGAAAGCAATGTGTGTGATTAATTTGGGATGTCATTGCCACTGCTAACTGCAACACAAAGTACTTAAACAAGAAAGTATGAATCATTAAATAACATGGCAATTCCAGAAAGATTCTGCTAACTTTATGCACACTTTTGAACTTCCATTGACTCAAACTCAGTCAAAATAAGGAAAAAATATCTAATAAACTCAAACTACAGCTAGGAAAAGTCAGTATGATGTTAGGCAATAGTCTTCAGTGATAAGGATAGTGAAGTACCAAAACAGGTAAGGTGATTGTAGAGCTCTGTGACATAATTTTGCTTTTCATAAGAATTGATGGAGTTATTTCTTTTCTTCAAAGCTGATGTTTGAGCTGACATTTTTCAGTTTAATCAAAAAAAAAAAAAACCTGTTTGTTTAAAAAGGGAAAAAATGGGAAAGGAAGAAGTAATCACATATGGAAAAAAGCTGTCAAAATGTTACTAGAACAGGAATCAGGAAGGAGAAGAAGCTATGTTTAGTGAAAATGTTAATTTCCAGTGAGTGTCCAGATTTATTGGGTGTGATGGGTGTTTTTGACTTACTGGAGGGTTGCACCTAGACAATGGAGTTTCCTAATTGTCCACAAAGCAACCGTAGATCATTCACTCCATTCCATCATGTCAGTATGCCTCAGTCCTCGCCAGGTCAGAGGAATTGTAGTTGCCTTGTCTCCTTGGGGCTTTGCGTCCTTGCTACATCTGTCAATGGATTTTGCAGGAATGAAGACTTCAGTTACCCATTTGAAGCCTCTTGCAAGAACAAGAGCAATACACAGTAAGTGTTCTCTGTTACTAATAGCATTACCAATGCTACTCGTTGCAGTGGATTTTTCTTCTGACAAGAACACATCCTCAGCAAGCAAAAGATGTAGCCCAAGACAAAAACAGTACCACTATATTTTCAATAGGCCTATTCACAACTTTAAAATATATTCTGTTCTTGTGACTCTTCTCTCTGAAATGGTGAGAGACACGAACATTTAATTACTTAAATATATTCTGTTAAATCTGATTACGGTCTTCAATACAAAACACAACTATGTGAAAGAAGATGAGCCTGAAGCAGCATGAAAGATAAGCAATTCAGTTACTATCTGAATGAATAGAGACCTATACTGTTAGTTCAATGTTCATTGGATCAGGGCCCAGAAGAGTATTTAATTATGATACCGATTCAATAGAATATGTAAATATGTGATTAACTTTAAACCCATTGACTTCAAATTATGTCAGTGTATCTCCTGAATAAAGCTTTGAAATGATTCTTTGAGCAGGTTTTACTATGTATTGCTGTTCAGGCCCAGGCAGCAAGGAAGCACCATGCAGCTTCTTGCTCACCTCCCACACACATCTCCACCCTCCATAGGATGATGGAGATCCCCACGAGATAGGTGGAGAAAAAATAAACAAAGGCCTTGTGTACTGAGACAAGGGCAGGGAGGGCTCACTGCCAATTATGATTCCAGGCAAAACAGACTCAACTGCTAGACTTAGGGAAGAAGATAAGAACAATTTAATCTACTACCTACTAGAAAGAGGACAGACAGAAAGCAAAAAAAAAATTACCATGATGAGAAAAATACAATCAGGACTTTAAAATCTCCTTCCACCACCTCCCAGAAAAGAACAAACCCTCCTCTTCTGATTTCTTAAAAAATGACTGCAGAGGCACCCAATTGGCTCAGCCCCAGTAATGTGTCTGACTTAGAGCTAGGTAAAATTTCAAGCAAATTCTTAAAGGGGGGATCATTATAGCCCCTTAACTGCTGCCAGAAACAGCTCCACACAAGCCCGTGACACCGTGTTTATATACCCTGATCCAACAAAACTTTGATTCCAATCAACCTGTTATACTTACAGTGAAACATCATATTTTTCTGTCATAGAAGAATATTGTATTAAAAATAAACATATGACAGAAAATAAATCATATACGTAGCAAAAGTTCATTTGATCAGCACACTTAACATTCACTGAAAGATATTGTAGTCAAAAAGAGAAACTTACAGACTGAAGTCAAGTTATTTCTTTTATGAAAGGAAATCCTCTTTTGTGCAATAATGGCACAGAGATACCTGAGATTTGTATGAAAGCTTGTGAAAGTACCCAAGCAATCTATGTTTCAGTATCACTGACAATCACACTGAAAGACTTATTTTAAAAGGAGACGTGAATAAGTGATGGATTGGGGTTTGGGGGGTGGGGGGGGGAGAGGAGTGGGGCCACAATGCAGGATGTGTTGTGGTTCCTTATTTAATTTGCTGATTTGCTTCAGTAGTTGATAAATGACAGAGAAGAGTTGTTGGTGGACTAGAACTGGTGCTACCAGATTTTAAAAAACAGATAAGAATAGGAGAACAGAGAAAAAAATAGGAAAGCATACTAGGATTAGGAAAGCATACTAGGATTTGTAAAAAAAACCAAGGAGACAGATGGCATCACTTCAAGGTTTGCTCAGTATCTGCTGTATCTTCCTCGGCTGTTAGCATATCCCCTCCATGCCTGAAACCTCAGTGCTGCTCCCCACAGGGCTCTCTCCAGACAGACTAACAGGATACCAAGGCTCTCCTAGCCCTGCTACAGATGTGGAAATGGCACTTTAAAAGAAAAGACCGCTGTGTTGTGAAGTGATTTCTATCTCAAGAAATAGCAATGGAAATTGCAGGAATAACAAAAGTAGTTTTTAGAAATCTTACATAAAAGACAACTTTTGAGTCTTTGCTGATCAACTTTATACAAGATGTTTGCTTTGACATTTACAATGAGACATCTTATGATGTCATAGAGCTGGATGCTAACATAACATCTGAAAGTCCTTAACCAGTAAAGATGTATTTAAACAAGTTAGAAGGATATTATTCAGGGTACTCTAAGTAATGTTTAAGCTGAGTTTTAAGTGTGGAGGCAATTCTATACTTCTATGATACTGGGGGATATTCATAAGTAGGGGCAGTAAATCATGTCTTGCTTAACAGGTCACTTTCAAAGAAAAGAGAGAAGAAAAGCTAGGGGTAAAAAGAATTTTCCCATTAAATCATTCAGAATCATATAGGATACAACATCAGCAGTATTGGCCAACTCATTTGAGCACTAATAACACATATTCAGACAATGTTTCTAGTTCACATTTTCCTGAGCCATTGCATCTTGAATTTTAAGTCTTTATCTTTGATCTGGGATTCAGATCCAGGACTTTCTTTGGAAGGGAGAATCCTCTACCCTTACTTTAGTAGATGTGACATAGCTAGGGTAAAGGAGGTAAAAGGAAGATTTTAGAAAATTTACATAAATTTTGAGCAGTGCAAATGTGTGAGGAATCCTTTGACTCTTTCTTTCTGCAAATAGAATATTTCTGTGATAATTTGGCTCCTATAGACAAAAATATAAGCACATATAAGTGAAAAACTTTTGCGAATTACCACATTCATGCATCTTTATGATGAACATATTAGACCACATAGGCAAATACCACTTTACATGCTTAAAACATGCAATGACAATGAGTGTCCCATGATTTATTAAACATGGTACAAGAGATTGTAGACTTTTAAACAAAATGGATATGCTTGAACTTTCACACAGTTCCTTCATGCTAATGTGTGTAAATTGTGTTCTTACTAGTCACTTCTTTTTTTTTTTTTTTTTAGTTTAAAAGATCTCCAGTAGTTTGTCATTTCCTATTCATATAGCATGATGTGCAACTTTTCTTTAGAAACATTGTACTGATAATCTATCTATGGTTCCAGCAGATACTTGCACAATGCACAGTAAAAAGCAGAAAATCATACCCAAAGTATTGCTTCCTCAGGCTATTTTCCAAGTTTAAACACACTGAGGCTAATAGACAGTTACCAGTCTTCTATTCTCCAAGTCTAAACACACAGAGGCTAGTAGACAGTTAGTGAAATCTACTGTGTAACATTGCCATAGCAACAGAGATGAGACCATACTTTGCAAACAAAATTGTCAACTAAATGAGACTCACTGCCAGTGGTTGTACCACTCCTACAGAGGTGATTTGAAAGACATCATGAGATGACAACGTGATAAGCAACATAGATCAAATCCAAGGCAATACTGTGTAGCGAATTCATTAGCTGCCACTAAACAATTCAGATGAACTTTATCACCACAGTGATGAAAAAAAAGAAAATAACCCTTTTTCTTAGGCAGAAAGAAGACATTTCTATCTCTTTGCTTCTCTTTTGCTCTGAATGCTGCATTTGGTGGTTTTGATTTTGATGTTTAAAAATAATCATAACAGATAACACCAGTCATTTAACTTATTAAAGTCTATTAAACCAAAGTAACTGACTATTGATTAGGTCCATTTAAAACAATAAATTGAAAATTAGGAAGGTGTATATCTGAATTAATCCTATTTGTTGAGATTATATCTGTATTTCAGCTTTCTAAAGCAATAGGTCAGAAAATACTCCTACTGCACAAACAAAAGCTATCATTCTCAAACTACTGTGCTATTATTCACATTATTTAAAACAACACAGATAGATTTTAACTCTGATACTATTTCCAAAGCAGATGTCGAATGCAGCAGGATCAAATAAATTAATTACTTGTTGCTGCATTGATTAGTATTAAAAATTAACAACAAATATAACTCCATCTCAAATACATATATATAAAAAACATTAAATGAACTAATATATTTAAATAATTCTATATTAATAATACAAGTAATGACAATAATAATTGTAAGGACTTCCTGAAAAACAGTTACCTGCATAAAGTGGAATTAATGTAGTTCAGAGAAATGAATTCAAAACAAACTCAAGATAGCTGGAAATCTGTTCAGCACTATTACAAATATTAAAAAAGATACATTTTCATAATTTAATGTTTATCATCTTATTTTCATGACTCTTCCTTATTTAACTGGGAAACCTGGAAAGATCATTGGCATATTTCTTTCTCCACTTTATCAGCAAATGCTTAACTATACAATATAAGTAAGAATCAATCCCATTATATCAGGTAAATATACAGTTGATAGTAAATTGAGAAAAATCCCCAACAATATGCACATTGCTTTGTCAGAATGCATTTAAGACACGGTATAAGCTGTAAGCTCATCTTCCCATTTTATGCAAAGTATCAAAACCAGCTTTTTCTTTAAAGCTTGAATATACAGTGCCCAGAATACCTGTTTCCATCACAGTGCATCTGTGAGAACTGCTAAGTATCATTTAGTTTTGCAAAATGCAATCATGCACTCACTGTACATCAATGTTTGTTGGATCACATTGCTCTTTATTTTTGCTTTCATTCAAACTGTTAGCAGGGTATTTCTTAAGTCTGTTACATGCTACTGTTGTAAATTCATTGCTCACATTTTTTATTTATAGGGGTTTTAACAATAATCTTTTATTTTTATAGTTAAAGCTTCTTTCAGACTTACTAATGGTGCTGTTTTGTTTAATTTGCTTTATATACATATCTTGAAAGAAAAAAAAAAAAGCTGTTACTCTGTAGTATAGGCAGAAATAATGTGTGTGATGTAGGTTAGTTAGGATGATTTTGAAATGGGATATTGGACGTTATATTACTAATAAAGAAGAGAAATTAAGTAAAAGAAAACAGTAACTGGATGACTAAATAATTCCCTCATTTACAGCACTGTATTGGTTTAAGTTGGATTCTGAATTATTTTTGCTACTGAAATTTGACCTCCAAGCACATCTTGGTTTGTGGATAGGTAGGCAAGATCTGCTAAATTATGAAGATATGTACAAGGTTAAAAAAACAAACATAAACTATATTCTCTTCCTTCTACAAAATAAACTTTCATTTAGTATAGCTATCAGTTTTTGTTGATGAAATACCCCTAACTTTTAACTACAGTGAAGATGCATTTACAAACACATTCATATAAGCAAACTACTCAAAAATAGCAATATGTAAAGAAAGGTACAAGGGTAAGAAATGTAAAAGGATAAGAAAGAACAAAGAGCTTTTAGTCTTCATGTTATCCACTAAATAACATTTTTTCTATTCATTAATTTTACATCAAATGGAATAGGGATGTATGTGAGTTTTTGGTCCTCTCCACGCTAACTTGGTAAACTGCAGACAGATCAAGAGTCCTCTTGTGATGTACCCTCTGTTTTGAATCAATTCATGTTCTTCCTAATGAGAAGCATGGTTGCTAGACACATGAAAAATCCAAACTCAAA
Organism: Colius striatus; assembly: GCF_028858725.1. NCBI lineage: Eukaryota > Metazoa > Chordata > Aves > Coliiformes > Coliidae > Colius > Colius striatus. The sequence continues at coordinate 18,503,208 of NC_084790.1, read as the reverse complement.
GCTGCATCATTGCTATCAGTTAGCATCCTAGAAGCAAAAGACAGACGAAAATAGATTTAGTGTGACTTTGAGGAGTAATGCTCAGAAAATTTATTTTAAACAGATTTTCATCTACAGTCCTAATAAATGTTTTTTTGAGTGTATCCCACATGCAGCTTTCCACTGATATTAGTAATATGTTTGGTATTATCAACATTTTATGTTTATGTTAATAGTGTGTTTACAAGGAAATATTTTCTACTTATTTGATTGAATCAGTTTCCATAGTCTTTATAAACTTGCTTGCCATGCCTGAATGATAATTGGACTAAACAATATGTTCAGCAAGAGGTGGAATTCAGAAAGTGGCAGTGGATTTTGACTGGCCACCTATTACTATGCTTATCCTATAGCTTTACAGTTTTGTGCATTCTACTTACTATTGTTATTAGTTTTCATTCATGTCTGCAGCTAGAGTCATCACCGCATGGTACAGCTCCATAGTGAACATTTTCAGTTACTCAGTTCAGAAAAAATATAAGTACAAAAGTAAACAGAAAAGCTTACATCAGAGGAGGAGTTAAACAAGACAAATTTAACAGACAGATGTTCTTCAACTTTCAAAGGATGGGGGTCACAGAATCTGATACAGGTACCTAACAGTAGTGAAAATAAATGTGAAGCAATTGTTTCCTATTTCTCATAACACAAGAAGCAGCATATACTGATGACGCTTAAATTAAATGGGAAAAAAAAAAAGTGAGTAAATCCATAATTAAATCATGGATCTTGCCATCATAGGGTATTCTGAGTAGCAGAAGTACAAATTATATTAAAAGGGTGGGTTAGACAAATTCATGCTTGGAAAAGGGATGTTTCAAAGAAATTAAAATGTAACTGCAGGTTCAACTTACAGCTTACAGGATCTCTAAGGATTTACTGGTTGCCTGGCACTGCAACAGCACACTTTCAGTGTGCTGAATTCATCTGTGCTTGGTCTTATATGCTTTTTCTTAAGTTTCACTGAAAACAATAGCATCTATGTTTTTGTGCTCTGCCATAATTTTTAGTCTCAAAGAATGAGAAGGCAGTACCTGCTTTATTTTGCTGTTACATTTTGGCACTATACTATACAGAGCTCTCATTTATGTCTTACACTTCCTTTCCACTACCTTGGAGTTGGAAGAATTTTAAGAATAATAAATTATTGCCCCACAATATATCAAATGTATCAGACTCAGAAAATGTGATTTAAAAGATACTTTTCTTTTGTTCTGTTTCAGAAAGAAATTTCACACTGAAAATTAAGTAAACCAATAGAAGGTCTGGACAAAGGTTTACAATATATAATAGAATTATAGAACCATTACATTGGAAAAGACCTTTAATATCATCAAGTCCAACCACTAACCTGACACTACTAAGCCTATCACTAAACTAAGCCATGTCACTCAGCACCTCATCTATGCGTCTTTTAAATATCTCTAGGGATGGTGACTCCAGTACCTCCCTGAGTAGCCCATTCCAGTGCTTAATGATCCTCTTGGTGAAAAAGTTCTTCTTAATGTCCAATCTAAATCTCCCCTGGCGCAACTTGAGCCCATTTCCTCATGTTCTATCATTCAGTACAGGAGAGATGTTGACCCTCACCTCACTACAGAGCAGCCCCACACGAGAGGCAAAGAGTAGCTGCAGCCTTTGGGATAAATGCGTGTTGGAGCAGCCCGTGCAGGGCTGCCGTGTGTGTGAGTTACCCCATGGGCTTTCAGGGAGGACTGGTGTGGAGTTCACCCGTCCTGAGGAGGGACAAACGGCAGAAGCTATCGGGAATAGACTGACTGAAACCCCCACTGCCTGCCCCCCTGAACCGTTCAGGGGGGTACAAGGTAAAAATACCGGACCAGGGCTCTGAGCCCAGGAAGAGGGGAGGTGTGGCAAGAAGGTGTTCCTAAAATGGCTGGTCGGACTCTTCATTGATGTATTACTCTGCGTTGCTTTATCTTGGTCATGTTTTGGGTTTTGGGTGTATGTTTTAGTTGATGTTGCATTAAATTATTTTCTGTTTTCTTCCCCAAACCGAGTGGCCTGGTCTGTTTTGTCCTGAACCTTAAGCGGCAATTAAGCTCTCCCTGCCCTTGGGCAATTCTCAGTCTCTTTGGTACTCTAGGCTAATAGTGGTCTTTGTTCCCTGATGGGCCTAAACCATGACAAACTGCTTCAAGGATGCTCTTCTGCACTTTTGTACACAGGTCAAACTGACTTCCGCATATGGAAGTGTTACAACATTTTGCATAGAGAAGAAGTAGCCTTTTAGTGCTGAGATGTATGTATCTCAAACTTTAACACAGTGGATAGCTATCACATGATAAATTTAGCTGTCTAACATACTTCACACACAGTCAATGTGTTAATACAGTTGCACAGATGCCTACTATTAGGATGACTACACTTTGCTGCTGAGACAATGTAGGATCTTGCTGTTACTAGGAAAGACATGGTTACCTGCTCTCTCCTAACCCATCTTTTTCTCTTTGCATGCTCCTGCATTGTTATTTGGCTTTGACTTTCTTCCAACCTTCTTTCAGATTAAATACATCTTTGCTTTTGCAGTGAGGGAGAGAGCAGTTTTCCAGATTTTCAATCTTTTGATTTAATTAGAAAATTATCTTTGATTATCAACAATATTCTGCCAGTTGTGGGATGAACGTACTTCTCTATGTAGCTGTTTGATGCTCTGTATGGAAATTAACACTGCTTCAAAATAGATTCCATGCTACATATGAAAGTGAACAATCATGGTTATTAACATTTGCTGATTACCTAGCTGTAATTACCAGATCTTGACTACTTGGACACAAAAACTGTTCCACGTGTTTCTGCAACATTCATTATGTCATTTTTATTTTTCATGTTTCCTATAAAGACAGTATCATTATTCTTAGGCATCTAAATAACATCCTTAATGTTATATATCAATTCTTGTATTTTTTCAAACCTGGAATATCTTGAAATATAAGATTTTATATTCAAATGTGTAAACAGTTCTAGAATTATCACAACTTATTGCAAAGTCTTAGGCAGGATCTCAAACAGATTGAGAGTTGGGCAGAGATGAAACTCAAGGTTCAATAAGGACAAGTACAGAGTCCTGCACCTGGGGTGGAACAATCCCATGCATTTGTACAGGCTGGGGATTGACCTGCTGGAGAGCCGCTCTGCAGAGAGAGACTTGGGAATCCTGATTGATAATAAACTAAACATGAGGCAGCAATGTGCCCTCATGGCCAAGAAGGCCAATGGCATCCTGGGATGCATCAAGAACAGTGTACCCAGCAGGTCGAGGGAGGTTCTGGTCCTCCTTTGCCCTGATGAAGCCTCATCTGGAGTCCTATGTCTGGTTGTGGGCTCCCCAGCTCAAAACGGACAGGGAACTTCTGGAGAGAGTCCAGCACAGGGTCATCAAGATGATCAGGGGACTTGAGTATCTTCCTTATGAGGAAAGGCTGTAGGAACTGAGGTTGTTTAGTTTAGAGAGGAGGAGACTGAGGTGGGATTTCATTAATATTTGTAAGTATATAAATGGGGGATTTTAGGAGGTTGGAATATCTCTTTTTTTCTATTGTATCTCTGAACAGGACAAGGGGTAATGGGATGAAGCTGGAACAGAAAAAGTTCCATTTAAACAAGAAAAAACTAAATCACTGTGAGGGTGAGGGAGTCCTGACATAGTCTTCCCAGGAAGGGTGTGGAGTCTCCTTCCTTGGAGGTCTTCAAGACCTGCCTGGATGCATTCCTATGTGACCTGATCTAGATGGAGCTGCTTTAGCAGGGGGTTTGGACTAGATGATCTCTAAAGGTCCCTTCCAGCCTGTATCATTCTGCGATTCTATGATTCTATGTAGTAATGCCACCAAGATACAATAAAATAACAAATGTATAAGGCAATAGGAAAATTCCAAATCCCCTGTGACATAAGGAAAGTTGGCGGCCTAAGCAGTTATCGTGTCTTTAAATAAACCATTGTAATTCTTTATTTCTTCAGTTATCTTTTGTACTGTCTGTTCTTTTCCTCTTTGACTACAACCCTTGGCATTCTTGTTGGCACTAAAGCATATTTTGTTCACAATGGTTTTTCTTCTGATCTTTTTGCATGTGTATATTCCAAAATAAATGCATTTTCAAGCTTATCTTCTTGTCTCAGATAAGCAATAAAAAGTCTATTACTGACTTAGGTGGGTGCAGTGTCAGACTACAATGGTTTCACAGGGACATATGTGAGAACTCAATTAGCCACTCATCTAAGCTGTGTGTTAGATAAGCCTGTCAAAAAATCCAAACTTGTAGACACTTTAGGAGATACTTCAAGTTGCAGTGCTCAAAGAATCAAAATCACAAGAATAACTTTTAGCTCAGATTTCAGCAGTGTCTCAGGAATATATTTTGCATTTCTATGTTTTTCCTAAAGCAATCTTGATAATGACATTTGGCATTTAAAGTACTTGCCAAAGAGCTTCATTATGTTACTAATACTACTGTGTACTCCAATAGCATCAAGGAGTCCTCAGGATAGGCACCACTCAAGAGCTTACCATTTAAATTAGATCAGAAAAGGGATCAGGAACAAAAACACACAGCAAAGTAAATTGGCCGTGATCTTTCAGAAAGTCAGTATCAGGAAAGAGACTTACATTTAGAAGTTCTTGTTCCCAATCCAATGCATATCTTCCTCCAGGGATTGCATTGATGGGCTACATCAATATCCAGGGAAGTCCTCCACTCCCCATATTGCTCCACAGTACATGACACGGAATAGGAGACACCTGAAGGACATGGTAGTTGCTTGGAGCATGGATTACAATGACTTGGCAGCTTTACACCTTGGAGACAGGCCGAAGTGCAGTTTGAATAATTACTTACAGTTTGCATCTCATTGAAATATCCTGTAAAGACCAATTCTCTGTCAAATGGCCTTCTCCAGATAGGTACTAGGAGAAATAAGGAGACATTTTGGGCCTAAAAGTCAACTACATCTTATTAGAGTATTTGCAACTGTAGATGCTGGTCACTGTGTACAGTTGTAGCATCATTCTTTGTCTTAAATGGCAACTCCTGCAAATAGTTCTAGGTACATGTTCCTGTTCACTTACCTGTTGTTCTCTCCTTGGACCAAAATCAGAATCAAAATTAATGATGCAAGTAGAAATAAAATAAGAAATGCAGTAGAATTTTTGTAAGACATCTTCTCTTTCCCTGCTGCCATCAGAGGCAAACTCTGATGAAGCATCCTTTCATCTCCACATGGTGACAGAGCACAAGGAGATTTGAAACTTCAGCAATCTTTTTGTATTTTTTTCCAGTGATCTTCTTTGCTACTGATTTATTACTGTGAGAAAAAAAAATTCCTTGTGCATCAGGACTTTTTTTTTCATCTTAGCAGGCATATTCAGAAGTAGAATGAGCTATATCTGTCAATTCATGTAAAGCTCACTTAATCTCACACTTAATGAGAATGTTGTTCTGCTTCAACATTTAGACATGTTCTGATAATAAGTGCTTCAAAGCTCTTTAAAAAGGGCAATTCCCCAATAAGTCTGAGAACAGGCCAAAATTCTGTCAAAGACAGGAAATATAGATCCTTTCCTTAGAGCACTAAAGCAGGTAGACTAACAAAACAGAATTGCTCTTACAGACCCAGGGAACAAAAAAAGGAGAGGGAGAGTAGGGAAGGAAAGGGAGGAAGAAACGAAAAAAGGCAATTAAGCTAATGCAAGTTGAGTATCACAAGGTTATAGATATTTCAAGAGCTGAGCAATTTACCGTCTGGAAAGGGAGAAGAGCTCTTGCATAAAATATCCTCCAGTTCAGATTTATTATGCTTTTACTTGTGTTATATGTGATACAATTAGCAGGAGATGCCAATAAGGCATTCTCTCAAGGACGTGGTCATTCCGTACCATCTGTTATTAATTGCATTGTCCTTTCCACATCTAGCTAGAGGGGAGAAAGTTCTCTGTAAACCACCTGAAAATTCTGACTGTGTGATGACTGGAATTTAAAAACATCTAACAACAGTGTACAGATAGATGAAGAGCATCAGAGAAAAGCTGCTTCTTAAAAATCCAAGAATAAAATGCCTTAATATGAGATCCTCGTGTAATGTAAATTGAGTTATTTTGATTCTTTTTTAAAAAATTTTCAACTGCAGTTTTAGCTTTCCTATAAAAATATATCGCAGAAAGGAGAAAGGGACAATTAAAGCTGACCACTGGAAATACAGCTGCAGTCTGTATGATTTGTTGAAAATGTGAATGTTTTAATGGATTTTCATTTGCATATCCCCTATGCTGCCCATAAAATCAGGAATCAATAAAGATTGACTACTCTTCTTTTTATTGTAGAAGAAAAGGAAGGAGAAACAGAAATGAGACTACATGAAAAACATTACATTATTAAGCTATTAGTGAAAATACATTGTAGAATTCTGTCAACAGTAGGTATTTTGTACCTTCTTGGTTACTTGCCTGTAGACAGGATGGAATCTTTAGATACCTTAAAAACAAATGCAGGCTAAGCTCTCTACAGGAGAAAAAGAAAAAAATCCCTTCCTGTATGTCTTAGTTTAACTCCAGTCAGCAACAAAGCCCCACACAGCTGGAGGAGTAAATATGAAAGGTAAAACTGAGAAAACTTGTGGACTGAGATAAAGACAGTTTAATAGGATAAACCAAAGCCATGCATGCGAGCAAAGCAAAATCAGGAATTCATTCATTGCTTCCATCAGCAGACAGACGTTCAACCATCTCCAGGAAGGAAGGGCTCATATCTTTTTATTTTCCATATTCTTCCTCCTAGAGAAGGCTTGATAGGCCATAACAAATCTGGAGTAGAATTTCATGTAATCTTTGTATTTTCCATTAAACAAATCACTATTTCTATACTTTTCTTATACTTTTAAAAAAATCAACAAAACAACTTTACCCACCTTCAAATCAGGCAGAAGTAGCTTTCAGTATCTCTCAGGTGTACAACCTCTTCCACTTTAGAACTGTTAACAGACTGTTTCTCACCACATTCAGTAGGAAATCTTTTATATCTAAGTGGATTCCCATTTTTGTTACTTATTTATCCCACCAGGCAAAGCTAGCTCTCCTTTGCATCCTTATAAATGTCATCCTAAACTAGGCTCTGAAATTGTTTGAAAAAACATGCTCTGTACTAGCTGTCTGGAACTTGGTTACTCTTAAGACAGAATTACAAGCTTCTGCCACTTAAATAACTATGTGCAACACTAAAAGTCCATAGAAGTTTTCACTGTTCTTTTCAGATTTGAGATGCACATCTGAAGATGTACAAACCTAACACTGCATACAGAGTCCTGATTACAAAGGTATTTTCTTAGTTAACTCATGACCCAGGTATTGGTAAGAAGCTCATTTGAGACTGAAATCGCAATTTCACCACCCCAGGTAGAAACCAAAGAAGAGTCTTTGTCCCAAGTACTGGCAAAAATAGCTCTCCAGACCTGTGAAAATCTCTCCCTTACAAGGAGCAGCTGAAGTCACTGGCCGGTGATGGAACATAAGGAAAAGGAACAAATCTGTGTCAGTGGTAGTTCAGACTAGAAATTAGGGAAAAGTTCTTTACTTGAAAGGGTGGCTGGTCACTAAAACAGGCTCCTCAGGAAAGTGGTCATAGTTCAAGAGGAATCCGGACAACATTTTCAGCCATATGGTTTAGTTTTAAGTAGTTCTTCGAGAAGAAGATATTTGGAATTGATTCTCATTGGTCCCTTCCAACTTGAGATATTCTGAACAGGAACATCTTCAACTAGATTAGACGACTCAGAACCACATGCAACCTGACTTCAAACAACTACTCTGGGCAACCTGTTGCAGTGTCTCAGTGCTCTACCAGTAAAGAATTTCTTCCTTATCTCTAATCCAAATCTAACCTCCTTTTGTTTAAAACAATTGTTCCTTCTCTCATTGCTAGACACTCTGGTAAAAATTCTCCCTCTATCTTTCTTATAAGCCTCCTGGAAGTATTGAGAGGCCACAACAGAGTATCCCAGTGCCTCCTCTTCTCCAGGTTGAACAACCCCAACTCTCTCAAACAGCTCCATGGGCTTCTTGTGCTATGGACCCCAGAACTGGGTGGAGCACTCCAGATGGAGGCTCACAAGAGAAGGGTGGAGGAAAAGGATCACCTCCCTTGACCTGCTGGCCATACTTCTCAAAAAGAAGGATTGCATTGGCTTTCTAGGCTGCAAGCGCACATGAACAACTCATATCCAAATTTTCATCCACCACTATCACCAGTTCCTCTCTTGCATGGCTGCTCTCAATGCATTCATTGCCCAGTTTATACCTATAATGGAGACTGCCCTGACACAGGTGCAGAACCTCACAATTGACCTCATGAGGTTGGAATAGGCACACTTGTCAAGCCTGTAGGGTTCTTCTGAATAACATTTCTTCCCTCAAGTATGACAACTGCACCACTCAGCTTGGTGTACTTAATGACACTGTGTCTTTAATAAAGACATTGAATTATAATAGTCCCTATACAAACCTCTTAGGAACACCACTTGTTCCTTGTTTCCATGGGGACACTGAGTCATTGACTGCAAATCTTTGGGCATGGTCACCCAACCAACTCCTTACCTATTGAACAGTTCATCCATCCAACTCACTTCTTTTTTTTTTTGTAGGACCATATCAAAGGTCTTAGAGAAGGCAAGGTAGATGACATCAGTTAGTCTTGCCCCATCTACTGACGTGGTCCATTGTAGAAGGCCACTAGATTAATTAGAAATTATTTGTTGTTTTCAAAGCCACGTTGGCTTCTCTAATCACCTCCTTCTCATCCATATGTCTTGACATAGCTTCCAGGAGGATCTGTTTCATGATCTTACTGGTCACAGAGGTGAAGCTGGACGGCTCATAGCTCCCGGGTTCTCCTTTTTACTTAAAAAGAAAAGAAAAAAAAAACCCTAATTCCCCCATTACTGGGAACTTCTCCTGACTGCAATGACTTTTAAGATATGATGGGGGATGACTGAGCAACTACATCTGCCAAATGGTCTTGAATCTGATCTTCTCCTACAATGGGTGAGACTTCATTCTACCAGTCCCTGTTCTGAGATTTTGTCACTTGAGAGATATGGGAGGAGCAATAACTAGTGAAAACTGAGGCAAAATATTGTTGAATATCTCAGCATTTTCCATTTCTTTTGCTAGCATATCCTATTTCATTTATCAGGGAAAGGGAGGTTTACAATTTATTTTGTTTTCTGACTATTGTACTTGTAGAAATATTGTTCTTCACATAGCTTACCAAATTTAGCTCAGGCTGTGCCTTAGCTTTCCTGATCCCATTCCTACATTCCCAGATGTATTCTTACCCAGATGTGTGTTCCTGTTTCCACTGTTTTTGAATTTTTCTTTTGTGTTTCATTTTGACCAGGAAGTCCTTACTCAGTCATGCTAGTCTGGATCTCCTGCCTTCCTTGCCTAATTTCCACTCGTGGCATTCAAGAGCTATTTTGCTCTATGAAAAATGTTTTTTATTAGCTGTCAACTGTCTTCTACTCCTTTAAGGGTAATTTCACACAGAGTAGCATCCATTGGTCCCTTAAACAATTGAAAGTTTACTCTCCTAAGTTTAGAGCCTTGTCTATGTTTTTCACCTGGCCTGTATCATTCAAGATCATAACTTCCAAGAAGGCCTTGATCACTGTATGTGAGACAACTGCCTATCTTGACCTCTCCAATAAGTTCCTCTCTATTAGTGAACAGGAGGTCCTGTAACACAATCCTCTGGCTGGGCTTTATGTCACCTGTATTAAGAACTTCAATGCACTCTAAGTGTGTCCTAGACTGCCTGCAGTTTGCTGCAGTGCTTTTTCAGGAGATATCAGGGTGACTGAAGTCAGAGTCAGGGCCTGTGAGCTTGATGCTCTCTGTAGTTAAAATAAGAACTTTTTCAACAATCTCTCTTTGATTCGGTGGCCTATAATAAACATGGACCATAAGAATTCTTTTGTTGGCTTAGTCTCTAATATTCACCCACAGGTTCTCAAGTCTTTGTTCAGCTTCTCGTTGCTGTTTTTCAAGGACAGGTCTGTGAAATCAATCCTCTTTTTTTTTAATACAAGGGATAAATTGCCTACCTTTCCTTCCCTGTATGTCACTCTTAAACATTTTGTAGCCATTGATTGCAGCTCTCCAATCATGTGATTAATCCCACCAAGTTTCAGTGACAGTAAATGGATCATAGCTTTCCAGCTGCATAGCTGGAGATCTTATGGTTTCTTTCTTTCCTCCTCTATATTAGTACACTACTGTCGACAGTGTCTCTTAAATATCATCTGTAAGGTGAATTAAATTGGAAACAATTTACAAGCTTTCTCATATAGAAGGGCCTTGCCAAAGCAAGTGGGCTGCTTGAACATTTACTATTAAATCACAAATTGTTAAATCTCATCACACAATCTAGACCTTTAAAAATGCCTTATAAATCATGTTTCTTATGATTTTTGTCTACATCTCACATTTTAATACAACAAAACAGTGTAAAAAAGTATCTGTAGCTATATTCTTAGATGTCAATACATGTTGAGATCATTCCTCACACATAGTTCTCCAGTTCAACTACATATCATCTCTTGATAAGTCAGTACCTCCGAAGACATTGAATTCCCTTCTGTAAAAAGACCTTGTAGACATATCCAGAAATTGATATCTGCCTCTATCTGCTAAGTTATAATCAATACCTGCATATTTAACAGTAAGACAGTTTTTTGACTTGCAAAAAAATAAACAGGCATACTTATCTTACTAATTTCACATTCCCCCTGATACTTATAGCATCACACACTAGCAAAACATTCCCAGTTGTGTATACTTTGTCAAAATATGTGTGCCATGGCAAGAATAACTCTGGGGAATGCTTTAATCTTCTCTTCATATATCATACATAGTTTTGACATAGATAAAATACCCAAGTAAAAAATAGGGAGAAGAATATTTAATGTAAAAGCTCTAGCAATGCAATACAGTGCCAGAAACATAGACAGCTGAGAAAGTTGTATTAAAACATGTTCATGGTTGAATTTAATGTTTATAAAAAATGCTGGAACAGCAGCCCTAGAGCTGGGTGCTTTTTATTCAGCCACATCATATACTTTTTTCTGTTCCATTGAACAGACAGCAGCAGATGTGCATTTCTTTTTTTGTAAGAAAGCATAGGAAGGTCATACTCAAGAGTAATGCATCTATAGGACTAGATGCTACTGCACCAGATAAACACCAGCATATATGACACATGCCGTAAATCCTATAGGTATGATCAATGAGAAAGGAACAATAACTGCCAGTGTGTCTTATTCCCTTAACAGTGTCACCCAGCCTCTTCTTCTATGCAGTCTGCAGCTATTAGCTTCAAGTAGTTTGAATTTTACATTGAAAATTATTTTAGTGTCTGCAGACAATCATAGGTGGCTAATCTTGCTCTTGTTTTTGTAGACTTTTCATTAAGCAAATCTCTTAATTTACTTCTCTATTTATGTGTGGAGTGCATGTAACAGAATGTGTTTGCCTTGTGACTCTTAATTTTATAGAAAGCTGGATTTTTTCACAGAGTGTATGGGGAATTTGCCCTTTATTCATGATGAGTTATACAGTGGGAAAAAGGAATGTAAGTATACCATCCACTTTTTTTTCTGGTCAATGTTTTACATACTCTTATTACACCACCCATTTCTGCCAAGTTATAGAACTTAGCATTTAAATGTTGATCCGTATGAAGGCTACATCTGGCAGATCATACCTGTCCTATGGTGATATTTAGTGTGAGTCTCAGAAAACTTTTCCATTGATGCACAGTTTCCTCAACTGAAACCACTTTCATAATCCTACAGTCTTTTTCTTAGACATACAGAATGCCTTTGCAATCATGTAAGTTCCCCATTAGATTACATTTCTAACTTTTTTCAATGCCTGTGGTCTATCATATGCTACTAATTTAACTACTAAAATTTTAAGATAACCTACCTCATTAAAGTCTTATAAAATTTGGCCGATAATCAAATATCTGTATCAACCCACCTAAGTCTTCTTTAGTAAACAAGTCTCTGTATGACTGTGACAGGATACACAGAGACTCAGAGTATGGGTTTTTCTAGATCTTTTCCTATGCAGATTTCACAAAGAAAGATCCAAACCTTTATGTTTGGCCATAGAAAGGTAAAATATAAGACTACTGAGAATTCTTTATGGAGAAAACTCCAAGCTATGAGAGCAGGCAGAGCAGGGGAAAAAAAAAAAAAAAAAAAAAGGATTCACACACAACCTTACCTCTGCTCACATGTCATTGCACCCTGGCACTTTTTGTACTGTGACACACTCTCCATTTCCATTCAGTCCTCTGAAAATTGCTTCCCCCTTTCACTTGTCATTGGAGGGCAGAGAGGCTGCATTTACTCCTTGCTGCCATATCTCACTCCATCAGTAATTGCTTACCTCTAAGCAGTGACTTTCTCTCTCGTTTTCTTCTAAAGTCTTCTCCTTCTGTCAGCACAGTGTGCTTCCCCAAAGCAATCATTAACCTCCCTTCCTCCCTCATCAATAATCCATTCATCCTCTTGTTATGGAAATACAGCATGAATCCAGCACTAAACCAAGAATGCAGTATGTTGTAGCAGTCTTCTATTATGCCTCCAAAAGATCTAAGCTGGGACAAACTATTGTTCAAATGGTATTTAATGTGATGATTGTATCAAAATATTTTTTTTTTATGTTTTAGACCTCAAGCATGTTGTATTCAAGGTTGATAAATTTATCCCCAGTTTTTAATCTAATTTAAAAATAGCAAGTTGATATCAGTTTCTTTAGCAATTCGTGATGTTGATTGATTAATTTTCTGGTATTCGCCTGTTGTGGTTTTGCCCAGCCAGCAATGAAGCACCTCAACAGTCCCTTTCTCACTGCCTCTCATCCACCACCACCATGGCAGAAGCCCCAGCAAAATCAGAGGGAAAAAAGATAGCCGAGAATGTTGTGGATTTGAGACAAGGGCAGGGAGGGCTTGCTGCCAATTATGGTTCCAGGAAAAACAGACTCCAGTACTTGAATTAGAGAGGAAAGTAAGGAAACTACCTACAAGAAACAGAACAGAACAAAAAAAAAAAAAAAAAAAAAAGCAAAACCGGGGCAAAATTATAAGAAAGATACAACCATCACTTTAAGAACTCCCTCCCCCATGCCTCCTTTCTTCCTGGAACCAGCTCACTGCTCCCCATATCTCTACCTCCTTCCCCCTAAATGGTTCAGGGAGGCAGGGAATGGTGGATATGGTCAGTCTCTCACAAATGAGCTCTCCTGTTTCTCTCTTCTCAGATGAGGATGACTCCTTGCATACTTCCCCTGCTCCAATACAGGGTGTCTCACAGGGGACGCAGTCCTTAATGAATATCTCTGCTGTAGGTTCTTCCCAATAGCTACAGCATCTGTGAATACAGGGTCCCTCCCATGGGACATGGCCTCCACTGCTCATAGTCACTGCCCCTGCCATGGGGTCTTTTATGAAGTGCAAACCTCTGTTTCAGCAGTCCTCTCCATAGGATACAGGGAGGGGTCTCTGCTCTAGCATATCTCCTTCTCTCTTCCCTCATTGACCTTGGGATCTCTCCTCCACCTCCTTCCACCAACACCAACCAGAAACAAGAGTAACAAGAAGGAACAGGAGGAATCCTCCTCTTCCAGTTTCTTCTTCTTCTTAAAAAGTGATTGTGGAGTTATCTAATTGGCTCAGCCCCAGAAATGGATCTGGCTCAGAGCTGGGGAGAGTTTCAAGCAGGAGCTAAATTTACAGCTTCTCCCCATTGGCAGAAATGCTCCCCACGAAATCATGACACATTTTTCAGTCAATACTTAAGTTAGGAACACTAAGGAAGGCAGAGTGGTAAGGAGAAATCTCTGAACCAGTTTCCAAAGTTATCCTTGGAAATGGCATAAGAAGTAATCCCATACAAAATGCTGTACCACTCTGTGCTGTCACCCTTGCCCTAGTGTTTCCACTTCTTACAAATGAATACTAATATCTGAGCAATTTTATTGACTATTTCAAAAACTAGGGCTTGGTTGGATCTGCCTCTTTCCTATTGACAGGTCTCTTTCTGCTTTAAAAACAAACCTTTTGATGAGGTTTTTAAGAGTTTTTGTGTGAATATCTCAGTGGGAGGAGAGGGCAAGCCCTCAGCAGCTGTAAGCACTCTTAAAGATATCTGCAATGGAGAGATGATTTACCTCCTTTCTTTGTTAACCACAGCCACACAGAACGAGATTTTGCAGATCAGCTGGAAATACTGTGCTCCCCAGAGAAGATGGGCTAAGGTTATGTTTCAACAAACAAAGGGGAGTCTTTGCCAGTGGATAGCAAATATGTTATGTATTTCATCTTTAGAGGAATAAAGACTGTTTTACTGGAAGAAGCTAAATGATACTATGAGACAAGGTTTACAAGCTCAGGTGCATAGTAAGGGAAATAGTTATGTCCAAGTACATTTTCATAAAAATTCCAAGTTCTTTGTCTTCTTGTAGCATCTTAGAAGACAGTTAAAGTGTAGCAGTAACAGCTTTTATTTTATTTTTCTGGTTTAGAAAAAGCTAATAGTATCACTTAAAACACTTTTCTTTCCTTAATCAGAATTCTGTGTTCAAATATCTCTGTAGAGAATTTCTTTCAAACATGAATTAATTTCTCATACTCCTAATACTACATGACAATGACTTTCAGGTTAAATTCTATTAGCTTCTGGGAGAGAAAAGTCCAAAACATATTTAATTTTCAAGGAATGAACTCCATTTTGGAATGTCTGATACGTTGGAAGATATTTTGGTCACTAATTTATGCGGAAAAGAAAGACTGGATGAGAAATCAAACTTCACACACATGAAATTCAGTTATATCTTCTCCAACTCCTCATAACTAATAAGAAAAAAGAAAAGAGACTGAGTTCCCTGATGCCTCATTTTTGTCTTTCCTATTTTCAGTACCTTGAGGAACTGAAGTTCTTTGTTATTGCTTACTTTAAGATATACATATTTATTCCATCAGTGTCATAAAGTACAAATCAATACAGGATCAGGCTTAATTCAATACTATTGTTAAGATCAAAGAAGAATTACTGATATTTTATTTTGAACATTTGCAATGAAATATAGCTTTTACTTTTATTCAACTATACCAACAACAGGCTCAACTGAATTTTCATGCCCTTTGGTTATGAATTAATTTCTGAATGCTAAATTAACCGTTGCTATAAGTGTTGCTATAAATACGTCTAAAAAACCCAAACATTGTTCTTGATTAAGAGATTAAACTGAGGTTAAATTGACTTTATTATTTGTTTTCTCCATATTAATCTTATTAAAAATATCTCTGAATTTTACATAAATTATGCAGAAATTCTGTTTGGTAATTAACTTAACTTTTAAACTAATTGGGTTTATATTGAATACTCATTTTCTAAGATCACTGTTCATTACTAAAAAGCAATAATTCTAGTGAAGAAAATATTCACCTTTTTATTGGGGAGATTTTTCTTTTGAAGTTAATTAGGCAAGCATTGTTGAATTATCTCTAAGTTAGGATTATTATAACCAATTAGTCTGATTCTCTTATTACTTCTTATAAGTAACTACCAGTACATTATACTTAATTGAAAGCCATGGGAGAAGCCAAGAGCAAAATTCTGTTGTTAGAAAAGTATTTTATATTTGTTTATCCAGCAATAATTATTAGACGTAGAAGCCTGTATGATTAATTGCTTAATGAAAGTATTTACTTGTACAGATTTAAACATTGCCTTTATTTTCAAATAAGCTATATTTTATGACCAACAGCTATAGAGACCTTTTTTTTTTCCAAATTATGATGTTATTTCAGGAATAATTTTTTAAAAAATACTTCATTAAAGAATTCTGTTCATGAATAAATATCTGGTGGAAGAATACTTACAAAGAAAATTGTAAATGAAAAAAGCACAACAAAAGATGTCAGAAGCACTGAAAATAATTTGCTCTATGTCTTATTTTCTATAACACAAGACAAAATAGAGTTTGTTTTCTACTCATTTGATACATTTCCTTTACAGCTTAATGTCTGGAATCCCAGTTCCTATCTCCTACACTATACATAGCATAAAGATGCTGACCTCTCAAATGAGCAAAAGTATGAACACAGTCACACAGAACAAAGCATGGTATACAGTTTTACACATTGAATAGTAATACCATGGCCATTTTATAGGCTTTATTTTACTTTAAGCATAAGTAGGCCAGAGAGATTACAATCAATGTGTAGAAATAGAAGCCTTGCATTTATCCTGTCCTGGTTATCTATTTCTACATGGCACTTAAAAGTATGTTGTTCTGAATTTCTACACATGATCAAATCCTGGTTGTCCCATGTCACCTTTACCCTTCTGTTTATTCCTGCATGCCTTCCTTATAATTGGAGCACCAGCTCTGCACAAGTATCACTGAACTGTATCCTCCTTAGACTAAAAGATCTCAGTTAATGTAGGCCCATTTAGGCATAGATGAAACTTACTACAATATATTTAATAATTTGGCTACTATTAGAAAAAAAAATCTATTAATATATTTTATGCATTTGTACATCTATATGAACACTAATATATAAAATTTACAAAAAACATATGTATTAATTGGCCTATGGAAGCTAAAATATGTTCAGTCTTCCCTTCCCTCCTCTTTTTTAACATGAACTTCTGAATTTTGTTCTTCTCCTGAAAGGAATTGCACAAACATTACATTTGGAGAAAGATTTAGATACAAACACCTTTCAGAAATCCTAAGAAATCATTCTAACAACAACCATTGAGTTTATACACTATATACTGCATATGTAGTGTGCGGTGTGTGTGTGTATGTGTATTTATATGTATATATATGCAGCATATAGTTATATACACACACTTGTGTTTCAATATGATCATCCTGGTATATTAGCAAACTGATGGTAGAGTCCAAAGAGTCTTGGTCAATGGACTTAAATCCAATTGGTGGCCAGTCACGAGTGGTGTCCCCCAGGGCTCAATACTGGGGTCACTCCTATTTAACATCTTTGTTAATGATCTGGATGAGGGGATAGACTCCATCCTTAATAAATCTGCACATGAGATCAAGCTGGGTGGAAATGTTGATCTGCTTGAGGGTAGGGAAGCTTTACAGACAGATCTAGACAGGCTGGATGACTGGGCCAAGACCAATGCCATGAGTTTCAATAAGGCCAAGTGCCAGGTCCTGCACTTGGGCCTCAACAACCCCCAGTAGTGCTACAGGCTTGGAGAGGAGTGACTGAAAGCTACTAGGCAGAGAGGGACCTGGAAGTGTTAGTTGACAGTAAATGAACATGAGCCAGTAGTGTGCCCAGGTGGCCAGGAAGGCCAATGGCATCCTGGCCTGGTAGTGTTGTCAGCAGGAGTAAGGAGGTGATCATTTCCCTGTTGAGGAATGCTTTGGAGGTGCTGGAGAGGATCCAGAAGCAGCCTATTGAGCTAATAAAGGATTTGGAGCATGTCTCATATGAGGAACAGCTGAGGGATCTGAGACTGTTTAGCTTGGAGAAAAGAAGGCTCAGAGGAGACCTTATGGCTCTCTACAACTACCTGAAAGGAAGCTGTGGCAAGGTGGGAGTCAGTCTACCCTCCCTAGTAACAAGCAATAGAACAAGAGAGAAACACCTTCGGTTGCACCAGGGGAGGTTCAGGCTGAATATGAGGAGGAATTTCTTTACTGAAAGGGTTGTCCAGGGAGCTGGTGGAGTCACCATCCCTGGAAGTGTTTAAGAGACAGTTGGATGTTGCACTTCGGGAAATGATCTAGTGGTTGATAGGGCTAGGACAAAGATTGGACTTGATCTTAAAAGTCTCTTCTGGTAAAACAATTCTATGATTCTATGATTCATTTAAGCAATTTTATTGATTACTGTGTAATCTTCCTTGACATTGTCTTACATTTTATTAATTATCCATTAAAAATCAATGAATTTTATTAATTATTGTGTAATCTTCTTTGACACTGTCTTCAAAACTCTGTTCCCAAACAACCACATTGCCCTGATGTGGAGTCTATTTGAAAATTTCATCTGAGAGCTACATCTGGGATGCTGGTAGAAAATTTCAGCCTAGCCTGACCTTCACAGTATCCTACTGTTCAACAAATGTTGCAAAGTGGTCTGGTTTGCCCCAAATCACCTCATCATCATTTTGCCCAATAATTCCCTGCTCTTTCAGGTTTTATGTGCTGCTTATCAGTGAAAAATCAGAGCACAAGGTGGGCACAATACCCTTACTATTTGGCTAGCTGCATTCACCTACCAGCCTAAGATGATGTTAGGTGGAAGAGTGATTCATTTACATCTAAAAAGTACCAGGCTCTCATTGTATGAGAACCACTTGTACAGTCACAGAGCCACACTACTGAAAGGACAATTACCAATGCATTTCCAAACATACCTCTAGCAATATTTTATCCTTGGAAAAAGCAAGCATATTAAATCTTCTTGCCAATCAGCAACACGAAGTGTTAGGAAAATATAGGGAGATGACAGTGGACACACAGTCCAAACTATATTCATGTATGTGCAGGAAGCAAATTTTAATCTTGGAAGCTACTATTGTAAGTGCTTACCATGTCTGTTCAGCACACTCTACTTCTTGCTTTCCCAGTAAATATAGGACATCTGAACCAATTTTAAAAAAGAACAAGTACAGACAGAAATGCAGAACAATTGTGTCTTGTTTTGCATTAGAGATATTTTCTTCTAAGTTTGAATTTGCAGTGCATTTTGCTGGCTGAGTAGTTTTACTTTGTGTCTGCACTACCGTTTTGTATCTTCAAACATGGATTTTTTGACCATAATCTTGTTTTGCATTGAGATGTACTTAATCTACTGTCCATCTTTATCTTCTGTACTAATCTTCTGTCCTCTACTTTGATGGTTAGCTCAAGAACAGCCTGTAAATGGAAGATACTGTGTGACTTACACAGTTCTCATGGACCTCCAAGAGCCAGGGCCCAAGGCAATATGTTGTTATTCTTTTACCTCCAGGTTATTGGGAAGATAATAGTTATTCAACTGTAGGTTGATGGGCTCACTCAATTTATTCTTTTCTCTGCCATCACTCTTTGAAGATCCATCTGAGCAGACACAAAAGTTGTCTTTGGTTCATTGCCATTTGCCACCAACCACTGTAGATTTTTTGCATAAATTGTAGTTTCATACATATTATGACGATGCATCATTACAAAATATTTCATATGTGATGACTCTGGAATGTTCCTGGCTCAAAGATTCATGAAAACTTAGCATGAAGTGCAACTTATGATGCCTGAATAAACACTCTGAAAGCTCTTTCCTGCAAACGCTCAGGCAGGTATGAGAATCATTGTCAAAACCCACTCTTCAGTCTATGGTCCTTTGGCAGTGCTTGATAGTTTTATTTTGTCAAATAAAGTATGGTGTGTCAATCTGACATAAATGTCTATTATTATCTTTTTTCTATGTTAATTAAGATTTGAGTAATTCATTCAGGAAGTTGTTGTGCAGTAGGGGAATACTTTTTGTAACAAAACCAAAACTTACAAGTCATGGTTCTACTTCACTTATTGAACTTTGGGTTAAGCTGTAGATTGTCTTACCTGAAAATATTGTCAACCTGTTGTCTTGAACAAAAGAAGCATGAAGATTACATGCTGGATTTGCAATTGTCCATCTCATATAATTTCTAATACTGTAAGGAAACTAAAGTTGTGAAATTGAAATTGATTCCAAGCTTCCTTGTCCAAAGACTCTCAAGTTAAAAGATGACAAGTTCTATGGATCTATTTGGGACGGTCACCTACCTGTCACAAGTGTCAATTGCCATTAATAGAAAGTATTCTGAGTTTGTGCCAAAAGCTGAATGGTGAAAATTGAGACCAACTGTGTCATTACAAGATGGCCAGGATTCTTAATAGTATTGAAAAATTGTGTCCATGGAAAGGAGCAGAGACCATCAACTCAGACCACACATAAGGATCACCTAGTAATCCTCATGTTTAAATGACTGCAAAATAGAACAGGAGGCATATATTATTTTCAGCAAAAAGTTGCCAACAAAAAACTTTAAAAAGAAAGTGAAAGTCAATAGGACATTTCTACTTTTCATCCAAAAGAAAAAATATCTAAAATGTTACTGTAACAGCTTGAAAGATATTATTTTGCACTATCAGTGACAATATGTAACATATTTTTGTTGCATTTAGCTAAGTCTCTACCAATAAAAGTAACTAACTAGATCAGCTCTTGGACTAATAATATTACGTTATCAAAGATCTGACATATAGTCATCTTGCTTATAGAATAACTGCTCTTGCTAATAGAGGGTTCTAAATATGAGTTCTTCCAGGAACAGTGGTGCAAAACTTTCTTCCCAAATAAGAGGCTGTCAATTTCTGTTGTAATTCTTTTCTTGCTTTCCTAGGAAATAAAATAACACTCTTTTAGCATGAATGAGATTCAGTATCAGATCTAAGGTTTTCATTTTATCCAAAAATATTAATTTTATTACAGATTTTAAAATCTACATATTGCGTTTACACTAAGGTAAATTTATAATTAGTCTGTGTTCATTTAATTTATTATTCCTCTATCTTATTCCTTGCAGCGATAAAGAATATTTATGGAAGTTAGTTACATTGAATGTTATTTTTAGTCTCCTTTGAATTTGGTGTAGTAAGAGTAAAAGAGTAGAAAAATCACTTAGGTCAGGGAGAATGGTCTTGGTCATTTACTGTTCTGAGAATTCCCAACAAGCAAAAAAAGAAACAATGCATTTGTTTGGGGATACTTTTGATGTTTGGTCTCAGTCAATGTCAAAAGAAGAGACTATTGAAAGTGAAACACTGTTGTATAATTTAAAAACACCATTATTGGGCTTTTAATCTCCTCTACAGGATCAATCCAAAGATATTTATAAATTGACTTTTAAATGAGTCCTAAACTTCTATGTTCACTTACTAAAGTGAAAAACAAATAGATGTTGAAATTTAGATTACTATAATTAGCTATCTAATAGAAAGTGTTACTGATTTTACATAAACATAGAAAATACGAAGATACATAAAATGCCTGCATTGACCAGACACTGACTTAAGAGATATATATCACTGCAGTTTTAAGGTCAAAACATCCTTTCATGTTTAATGACTATTTGACAACACACAGCACAGAAGACAATTTATTCATATTTTGCTTTTGATTTTGTTTCCTTGTCTGAATATGGTACAAGATAAGTAATAATTTCCCCGTGATTCACTGAACTTTGATTTTACAGTGTCATTGAAAGAGAACAGAGAAATGTACTTGCTCCAAATCAGCTCCACTGATGATTATGGCAAAACCTCAAGTAGTGTACTTTTGGCCTTCTATCAGTAATTAAGCCATGCAATGAAAGAGCTGTGTTTCTTCAGTCTTCAAGCCAGACCCTTTACAATAGCTTTAGGTGAAAGTTATGAAGTTATAAAAGAAATATGAAAAGGAGTGAAATGGAAGCAGAAATTTACTATTGATACATTTTAGCTAGACAGAGCTTTGAATCATAGAAAAACATGGCTTAGTCTTTCAAATCACCCCAAAATCTATCTCCTACTGAAATTTTTCCTTTCATTAAAATTGGTTACATTTATTGTTCTGTGATCTGCCCTTCTATCATAAATTAAGACACCGCTGGTTCCTTTCTAAGAAAGAACAGCAACAGTACACTTGTATTAAATAAATAAATAAATAAACCAAAAAATGAATATATAACTATCAAAATGAAAACTGATTATTTTTGTCTGTTAAAGACATATATATATATAGCTACATTAAAAAAAACCAAACCAAACCAAAACAAAAAAACTCCCATAAGATCTACTCAATGGATGCCATTTTCTTCCAGCAAGAAATATAGTTCTCTTATTTCAGAAAAAATAATTACAATAATGCTTTTACATTATCAGCTCAGATCACACTGGTTGGTTTCTGTCCTTGAAGAGGAGCTTAAAAATATTTTTTTATTTTTTAAAACAAAATCTTTCCTTTTTCTAATAATCTATTTTATTATATTTACATGATTGAAATAAAGTTGAAAGTGACTCATTGTAGAGAATATATTAATGAAAAATATATTAATCATGCCTTATTTGGACATTTAAGTCATTTTCTCAGTATTCAGTCAGTCTTTTCCCGATGGCTCCTGCTGCTGCCTTGCCTCAGGGCAGATGGATTCCTTTCTGATCCTCCCTGCTCCAGCATAGTGTTCCTCACAGCCACGAACATGCGTTCATCCCAAGGGCTGCAGCTTCTCTCCACGTCCTGTGTGAGTCTGCTCTGTGGCCCACAGGTTCTCCAGCACGACCTGTGCCATGGCCACCTCCTTACACAGTCTCCTGCGCATCTAGGCACACTCACCCACAGCTGCTGATGACACTCAGTCCTAACAAGGCCCTCGATGGGCTACAGGGAAGAGCCTGCGATCTCAATGCAGGTTGCAGAGGGGTCTCCAGTCCAGTGCTCCTCCTTCTTTCCTCCTTCTACGACTGTAGGATCCACATGGTCACCGTCATCTTATACCATCCTCCACTTCCTCTTCTATTGCAGATTTTTCATCTTAAATCATGATCACAGAGGCTCCAGATTGGCCCAACTGAGTTGGAGTTTGGTCTGCCTCAGAGCAGGCAGAAGGTTTGAGAAGTGTTTATGGGGCCTCCTTCCTCCTGTTAAAAACCAATGACATTGTCTTTTCTTTGTATATCTGGCTTTCATAAACCCATAAATTTATAGGAGAACTGCTTACAAATACATATAGTAGGTGAATTGCATAAGTTAGAAACCTGACAATGACAAAAATCTGACGAGTTTCATTTGCTTTATCAGAGAATATAAGCCATGCACAAAACAAAACAAAAATGCAGTCAAAACTGTCTATTACAAATTCCAATGTAATCACTGGATGTCGCATTGAAACTCAACAGATAAGACCAAGACCAACTCCATCTCTTCCAAGAAAATAGACACTTGTACCATTAAAAACATTTAATACAATTTTGAAGTGACAAACTTCTGGAAACAAAAGTACTGACAGTTCATGGCCAAAAGTACTGACAGTTCATGGCTAGAACTAATAGCTTTAAAAAAAATATGTTCCCACTAACACAGTCCTAAAATCTCAGGAGCTCAAAGTCATCTTGATACAGTTCCAGTAGCACATTGTGAAATCCTTAATAAGCATTCTTTCTTTTTTTTCTCCTTGATCTGTCAGTATGACTATTGATACCACTTTATCAATTTTAAATGAGTTTTTTTCCACATCTCGTCATTAAGCAGATATTTACCCAGTCATTGTCTTTGCTGAAATCTACCTGGTTTAGTTTACTGATAAGTTTCTTGGTGTACCCTTTTTTAACAATGTCCATTGTTCTCAAAATTTGTGAAAGTCTTTAGTTTAGTTAGAAAGTCTTTAGTCTGGTGCCAGGCCCAGAAATTCAAAATGTAGGACTCTATCTTAAAGGAGAAATTTCTCATCCAGATTTGGAGGAAGTCCCTTGGCATCTATCTGGCACAAGGTTCTGGTAAAGTCCACATCAGTATTAACAATTAGTTTGATACAAACTTGCTTAAGATGCACTCATGCAAGCCAATGGGCAAATGTTGCTACATTGCCATTGTTAACTTGTGTTTGTTTCATTCCTCTGGACTATTCATACACCTGCTACTCGTAAATTGGAAAAGTTCTCTGAGAAACTGGATATGTAACTTTTTTCTAGATAGAAAATTAGAAGACTCAATGACATTGTTTTGAACCCATTTCAGTTAAAACTGAGCAACACTACAGGTACTCCTAAATTAATCGTCTGAAAATGTGAGCACTTTATGTCTGAATACAATCTATAGAAGAGCACAGAATCTTTTTTTTTTTTTTATACCAGGATTTTCCCTATTATATAAGGACAAAATCATTGGAAAGATACAATTCTCTTTACTGTAATTATTTATAGAGCGAATAAATCTAACTCAATTGTAAATCTTGATTTTCACACCTTTGTATCTTGCTAGAATGTCAAGACTTGTAATGACTTGCAAAAAATCTTGCTTTTTGAACCTTCTAAAATTTTTCAACATTTGCATGAGGTTATTTATAAAATATCCAGATATTTGAACACTATATATACACATGTTGTCCATAAACAAATCAAAATTAATGGAATGCTGTCATTGTGTAATTCTTATAAGTTTCTATGACAGATTGTCTAAAAGGACTTTCCAAAATGCTTAACATTATCAAAAAGATTTCATTTACAGACACATACATGTAATTTTTTAATCATTTTCCGAATCATACTTAGTTTTGGTAAATGATATGATAATTTAAACTTAACATTTTAAGTCAAAGAGGATGTATTGAAATTCTGAACATTTTAAATACAAGCTTAACAATTGTTTTTCATTTTAAACAACTAAAGATTTCTATTAATCTTGTCATTGAGATAGAGGATGCATTCATTTTTAAACAAAGCAATACATGTAGTAAATATATTGAATTATCACTTTTAAATAAAAAATTACTTCTCTAGTCACAAATGTATTATTATTAGGTTCAGAAAGAGTGGAGATATTTAGAAACACAAGATTCTTAAATATTCTGGATGGTTATCCCCTTTCCTGAACATCTATGCTGAAGAGTATCAGACAGTATCCCAAATTTACTTTTATGAATTCTGATGCTATTTACTTATTACGTTAATAGTCTTTATTAATTATGCTATTGATTTCAGTGATAATTAGGCACTCAGACAGCCATTTCTGTAGTCACAATTCAGCCCAAACCTCCATTGATCTCTGTGAATTTTCCACATCTGTAAGACCATGAATGATCTGAAAATATCTACCTGTGTCCTAGTGTGAAATTGAGATATTAACCTACAATTTTAGAACTATTTTCTATTACATTTCTGTCAGTTTTGGAACAGTAACAGTGTACAGAACAAATCTTCATAGAATAACTTATCCAAATTCTCACAGAATTTTCAATGGGAAGACAAAGGGCACATTTGTCCTCCTGTTACAGTTCATGTATTATCTATATTAAAAAGTACCTGATCATCTGTCAGATCTATGGTGACCTATGTCATTATGGAACACTTTGAGACACAATACGTTGTAATAATGTGTTTTCCTCCATGTAAAAGCTATTCTGCTGTTCCTGTTAGGAAATAATTGGTACATGACATATAAAGTCAACATCTGAAATTAATGGAGTGTAAAGTGATATTTCTCATAGAGGAAGTATATTATCTATTTAAACTACTTCCAGTCTTGTACATAAACTAAGACTTAGACAAGCCTTAGAAAAGAGAAAGTAGACGGCAATGGATTAACTGGCTTGCATAATTCTAATAGTAGAATACATTAAGTTTTTAAATGATAGCAGAAGGAACAATAACATCCTCTAGAAAGCCTTTTACAAACTACAAAGCTAAGTGGAAGAAATAAATATTTTTTCATTATTGATATATTCTGCAGTTGTAGATATTTACTATGTTTCTTTATTATATATTTTATGTAGCATAATTATTTTATGAAGTACCTAACATTAAACAATGTGTTTCCTACCTTTAAAATAGTATGACTCCCATTTATTATTTATTATGTATTACACTAAAATTTAGTTCAATTTCTCTTTTTTTACATCAAACTTAATAAAATAAAAAGAACTAAATATTGTATCTGTTCACTTTAGCTTCATTTCACATTAATTTCTGTCATGAATTTTGTGATTACCTCTCAGGGAATATGATGACAAGACTTATGTCTTGTACTGTTTTTCACAAGGCCTCTTCACTATATGGTAAGTTTCTCCCATGGGAAATTCTGATTTAAAACAAACCAGGGGTGGAGAATCTTGGAATAAGTTGGAATTTCTAGACTAATTTATATCTTATTTAACAGTGAAAATTACTGTAATCAAGTTCACAGATTGTACATTAATATTTACTAACTTAGTTTTTTTGCTAATATGTGGCAATTTTGTTAAGGTCATCAATCAGCTTAGCCAAAATTCTATACATAAAATTTATTCAAATGTATTTAGAATTAGCATATTTATCATAAAGGTTAGTAATTTATTGGATATGAATCATTTTTTTTAAATTAGTAATCTAGAAATGAACATAAAGAAACAGGAAAACTATGAAGCAGTGAAAGCAGCCCTTTTGAAAGGAAAAGTTACTTCTCTGAGAAACTGTTTTAAGGAAAGTATGTATTCTGCAAGATAGCAGTATTTCAATATTTTAAACTTACTACAAAGAAAAAGGTTGTTCCTTCAATTTAAATAGTAATATTCAGATTAAAATTTGAATATGAATTCCTAGCATCAATGTTTTTTCTGAACAATTACTTACTTGCAATCCAGGTTTACCTTTGTTTCAAGGACTTAGTAGTCTTTATTGGATTGGTTAGGAAGCTCTTCCTTTAAAAGAAAGTCTGACTTAACACTCTTTCTAAAGGAACTTCAATTTCGGTTTCAAATACATAGTCATTCTGAGCTCAACATAGCTTCAAGGATGTAAACAAAACAAAGCAATAAATATTTTCCATAGGGGAAAAGAGTTATCTCAAATTGCCATTTGTTGTATGGAAAGCCTGAAGAAGACCAGAATTAAGTACCTTTCATGAAAATGTACACTAGGTGGTGAGAACTGAGGTTAAACATGTCCAGGACATCTGCAGAAATTATCAGCATAAGAAACTGCAGGAGATCCAGTAGAAAACATTCGTTTTTCCACATTCTGGCTGAGATGAAACCTGATTTTATAGTGATGAAAACAATGTAAATTATTTATTCAAACAGGAATGAATTATTGGCATTCTAAGTAAATAAAAATGCAAAGCTGGCAAGATTTTCAAGGAAATTATTACTGTTTTCTTGTCAATTGGACTTGCATTTCAGTTATGTCATAGTACGCTGTAATTTCCTCCTTTACTTTGTCAATTGTAGATTATGATATAGCCTGTGTTTTCTAAGAATAATGACACATAGTTAAGATTTACTGTCTCAAAAAATACTTATTCTATCCTGACTGAACAGAAAGATCAATAACATTTTCTGAAGATTAACAAATGCAAGGGTTAGGGAAATAAATTGGTGAGATTTTTTTCTGTGTGAGAGAAGGCATAGTATATTAGATAGAATCAGGAAAAAAAAAAGTAGCAGCATTATATGAGTGTGTTTTGTTTCCCTCAAATACTTACATTAAGTTTAAGTTTTCTATGTTATAATTACCTAATTAAATATGGTTCAGGAGATACTATTTGTTATTTGTCAGCACAGAGGGACTTGGGGAAAGAGAAAGAATGCTAGAAGGCAAAAAACTCTTTAACAGATATTTTTTATTACTACCACAAGAAGCCTTTTTTGCCTGCTCAAAATTAGTCTACTGATGTCCAGCACTTTCAAATATCATATGCTAATTTATATAAGTACTCAGTATCCAGCTTTGGCAAATAAACCCAACTATGTTTAAGACTCAGGTAAGAGAAGGAAGACGCTTAATTAAACTTAATTAAACTAGAACTAAGTGCATAAAAAATTTAGACCTATTTAAAAAGAAGTGTCATAGAATAACAACATGCTATATAATATTATGCCTCTATAACAGTCTGGAAACTAGGGTAAAAAAAGTAGTTAACTTAGCTTCTTTTTTAAAAACTCAAAATCATTGAAGAGTTAGTGCTTCTGGAAAGCACATCAATATTAAAAAAAAAGTCTCATGTTCTAAAACTTACTGTATTGAGAAAAAAAAAAGGAATGCAACTGCAAAATTGTTGTTTACATTTTAATCTAATATTAAATTTCACACGCAAAGAGTCTTGTAAATATACCATTTTATTACAATACACTATGCAGAAAATATCAGTTATATTAAAGACATTGTAACAAAGACAACTTTTCAACTGATATTTTTCTTTATTCTGAATGTTTTGAAGAGTTTTTAAGACAAAACCTATGAGAAATTAGTTTTGATCTGATTATATTATGGGTTGATCTACAAGTTTTTATGATGATTCCACATATTTTAAAATATAAATATAAATAAATAATCTCTTATAATTTTAAACTAACATGTAAAGGTAAACAAAAATCTATGTGGTGAATTAATCAATAGCAGCAGGAAGTCATGTTGCCCTAGCTACACAGTGACAATATTGCTGCAGATTGCCAGTGTGTAGCTCTAACTACTTTATCCTTCCCCATTTTAAGAACGTGACATTGTAATGATCAGTTACAAATGAAAAATTTCTGAAATTAAGAAAATATTAACTGTAATGAAAATTAATGTATGCTAAAATTATTTTCAAGAATTGGGAAAAGATATCAAAACAAACAGATTAATACATATTAATTGTCTATACCAGTTATGTTTGAAAATGACATGGTGCATGATATGGACTTATACACTTTCTTTCAGGGTTATGAATAGCACTTTCCAGTATGTAATAATAAGAGGACATGCTGTTCAAAAAGTCAGATATAGATCTCTTCTGAAACTACCTTTATTCTCTACTTACGATAATGTCAGACTTTTGCTTATCTTTTAATATTATGATTTGAAAAAGAGAGCAAGTGATTAAGGGTAGCAACAAAAGTGTGGTGAATTTTATTTTATTTACAAGGTAATGGTACCTTCCTACATGGTGTGTTGAAAAGCAACCAGAGGAACAGGGCTCATTTAATCTTCTCCAAAATATCCAGTGCACAATAACAGTTCTGTACATTGGAGGAGTGGATGCG
Source organism: Colius striatus (assembly GCF_028858725.1). Taxonomy (NCBI): domain Eukaryota; kingdom Metazoa; phylum Chordata; class Aves; order Coliiformes; family Coliidae; genus Colius; species Colius striatus. The sequence continues at coordinate 18,474,326 of NC_084790.1, read as the reverse complement.
TGTGTGTGTTACATAGAAACACCTATTTGTGTAAATTATACCCAAGGGCTTAAATTTTAGCATTTCGAAGTATTTGATAGTGTCACGGTTAACTTCACAATGACAGGAAAATAATTCCTTTTTCTCCTTTACTTATGAAGTATTAAACTTACTTTTAATTCCCTCTCTTGGTTATTCATAGAGAAATTGAAGAAGAACACATTTATGAATTTTGTCTAATCATTTATACAAAAAGTAGTAAAGTTCTGGTCAAGTTCAGAAGAAAGCAAATATAGAGGAAGCATAAGTCACTATCACATGCCACCCTCCAGATGGAAAAAAAAATCTTTTCCATGAAAAAGCCCAAAATCTTGTTCCTTTCTTATTAGAATCCAGCCTGAAAAATAGAAATCATTACTTCAGTTGCATTTAAATGACTTCCAAGTTTAAGCCACTGCAAGAGATTTGAAAAACACAAGAGTGCCTATGTGTGCACAGTAAGAACTGCAGTCTTACTTGAATTCATGCCTGCTCTACTTTATGAACATAGCCATAAAAGCTCTCTTTGATTTTGTTTAATTTGTTTACATCAGAAAAACTAATATCAAGGGCATCCCTGCTGTTAATAGTGTTCATCTAGTTTAAGCAACTGATTTATACTATCACAGTATAATACCAAGTGCCAATATGTTTAAAAGATTATGAACAGAAGACCCTAATGAACCATATTTAGTCAGTAGAAATTACTACAATCATGAGGTCACCTAAAGTAAAGAATAATTTATTTGTACTTGTCTACAGTTGTAAAATTGATGGGACATTGCTGATTCTGCAAAGCAAAAAATTCTTCCTAAGTGGAAAAATATTTTGCAGTGAATTCCATATTGTAGTGAATTTCTGCTTGCCACTCTTGTACCACCAAATAAAAACCTTGAAGATAGTTTAAACTAAGCAGTGTGCTTTTCGAAAAGGGAATGAAATTTGTCATCATCTGATGAGAGGATCTAATCTACTCACTGGATTCATCAGAGAGATTGCCCAATCTTACTCATATAATTAATCCGATTTAAAATATTTTCCACATGTGTATAGTCATACAAAAACCAGAAGTCAATGATGTATCTTTTGAAGGATTAACGGGTCAATGTACCACAAGTGCTTAGTCCCACACAGTGTGAATGTCACTACTGCGTTTCTGAAAAAACAAAGAATATTTTAACTCTCCTTTGCTAAAGTTCTAATCTAAACATCCCTTACACTCAATTGTAGTGTCTTAGGCTATATAACCCAAGTTAATGAAGTAAGTTGCACGTTGCTATTTCTGATTAAATGCTTTTTTCACATTTAGTCCATTATCTGAATAGTTTCAGTTTAATATTTTGCAAAGTAATGAGTTAAAACCTAAAGTACTAAATTATATGAATTCACTCAAGATGTTTATTTTTGTCTCAATTGTATTAATTTCTCTGCCTGGAGTAACTTATATCATCATTACTTTTCCTTGAACTTCTTGTTTTGCTGACAAGCTAATTAACTCCTTGAGGGGAAAAAAAACACCAAAAGATTGTTAAAAACAAATAAATAATTTCTACTGTAAGGGTAGCAAGTTATCTGTCAAAATTACATCATCAGTTTTGACATAAGTATTTCAAATCTTCAAAGGAAAAAAATCTCAGTGTATCAATTAGAGATTTTCTCAAGAAGTGTAGAAAATCTATTAAATGTGGTTTATACTGCAGATATGGTATTCCAGTGTCTTTGATCAATGGTATTCATGATGTAACACTGTATGAGCCACATTGATTCCTTCAGATAAAGAAGCTTACTGTAAGAATTGCTGATTTGTCTTATAGCTTTTGCAACATCATCTTACTGTGTGCATGTATGGGACACTACCTGCATTCATGATCTTTCCTATTTCTTTCATGCATTTTACAGTCCAATTGCCAGCTACCCTATCAAAGAAAAAAAAATAAAAGAGAATGAGCAATTAAGACCACAGGAGGAAGCTTTCACTGTTAATATGTTGGGCCCAACATAGCTACACGTGTATAGCTTTGTTGCTCTCATACCCCTAAGTCAAATTTCCTGGCAGTAGTATGTAAGGGGAGGTGAAAGGGTAAGACAAGATGGAGGCGACCACACAGACCTCGCAGTCAGAGGCGGAAGGGAAGGGGAACAGCATAAGACCAGAGACTGCCCTGCAGTCAGCCATAAGAGAGCAGGTGTCCCCCTGAAACCCATGGAGGGCAATGGCAAGACTAACGATTGCCAGCACTTATGGGTGAACTCTGTGCTAGAGGGCATGAGTGTAGTGGACTCCATGCCAGAGAGGGTGAGAGTGGGAGGCTCCGTGTCAGAAGGGTTGTAGTGTCTTGGGCCCCAACCCAGAGGAAGTAGAGAGGAGCTGCAACCCTCTGGATGAATACACATCAGAGTGGCCCATACAGTGCTGCCTGGCATGTGAGGAATCCCATTCTGGAGCAAGAGAGAATTGGTCAGGAATATGTCACCTCAGAGGTGAGACAAGTGGCAGGAGCCATCAGGAAAGGACTGACTCATTCCCTGCTCCCCTGAAACGCTCAGAGGGGAAGGAGGTAAAGACATTCAATTAGAGCTCTGAGCCCAGGAATACGGGAGAGGTTAGGGGAAGGTGGTCTTAAAGACCTGGTTGTATTCTTCATCATTGTAACACTCTGTGATGTTTTCTGTTTGTTACGTTTTGGATTTTTATGGTTTTGTCTGGAGGCAGATTAAATTAGGTTTCTTTTTCTTCCCCAAGTTGAGTAGCTTTTGTTTTTTTGCCTGAGACCATAAGTGGCGAGTGAGCCCTCCCTGTTCTTAGGGAGTACCAAAGGCGTTTGGTACCAAAGGCCTTTGGTACTTATGGCTGATTGTGGTCCTTTGTTCCCAGATAGGCCAAAACCACAAGAGATACTCACTTTTACTCATACTGAAGATGCTTCATAATCCATAGATATTATCATGTGTTTTGGCTAACTTGTGCTTTTTGTGTGGAAATAGCATATAAACTAACACAAACCAGGCAAACCCAGATATTTGAATTAGACATCATTAAGATTTTTGACAACAGAAGAAAAGTATGAAATGAAATTTCTGAGCTAGTGAAAATTCCAAGAAAGCAAAACACAAAAACAATGCTCTGAAATCTAAAGGACTGTAGAGAAAACCAACTAATATTTGGTCATTAACAAGAAAATTCCGACTACGGTCACCCAAAAGCTTAACACTAGTCTCTTTTTATCTCCACGTATAAACCAGTATCTTTCACATTTCTTCGTGTTTTCTAGTCAGGTTGAACAGATTTTATGCTGAGATGTTATGTACAAAATACTGCTTTACTAAAATCTGTTATCTTGCCATTCCTGGGCTTGAGCTTTGTTTGTTTTCAGTTATTTTTAAACAAGATTCTTTGTGACAAACTTTTCTACAATTTATCCATAACAATATTTTTACACTTCAGATTACAGAATCACAGAATCATAGAATGGTTTGGGTTTAGAAATGACCTCTTTAAGGTTCATCTATCTCCAATCATCCTGCTATGAGCAGGGACGTCTTTCACAAGACCAAGTTACACATAGCCCCATCCAGCCTGGCCTTGAACACATCCAGGGATGCAGCATCCACAATCCCTTTGAGCAACCTGTTCCAGAGCCTCACTGACCTCACAGAGAGGAACTTCTTCCTGATATCTAATCCAATTCTCCTCTCTTTCAGTATGAAAATACTGAAATACCCTTATCCTGCCACTACATGCCCTTGTAGAAAGTCCCTCTCCAGCTTTCCTGTAAGCCTCTTTAAGGACTGGAAGACTGCCACAAAGTCTTCCTGAAGCCTTCTGTTCTCCAGGCTGAACAATCCCAACTCTCTCAGCCTATCTTCATAGGAGAGGTGCTCCAGTTCTCTGATCATCTTCATGGTGTTCTCTGGACTTGCTGCCAGAATACTAATTACTATGAAGTGTGTCTTTTATTTAATAAAATCAGATATTTTATTAGTAAAATAAATCCAGTTTGATACAAATAATAGTGCTGCATATACTAGTGCTGTGATACATAGCACTAGCGATCTTCTGAGGACTGCTCCATGGTAGTCATGATTGGATGAAGTTGCATATTAGGCCATGCTTATGGAGGTTAGTAAAGTCATGACAATTTATATCAGCTGAAAATTTGTCAGGATCAACACTCATCTGTCTCCTACAGCTCTATGTAGTCAGACCCTATAACGTCTGTGGAAGATTTGCAATTACCATGGCACAGGAAGAAAAAACAAAGAAACTTTTAGAAGTTCATTTACAAGACATCTGTATGTTGAATGACCCCACAAGTCTGGCTAAGAGACTGTTCACACATTTCTCAACTCAATTTATGGTCACCTTTGAAGGTATAGACCTTCCCAAGGCATAATGGACAATGGCAGTAACTGCAAAAGCATTTCCAGTTGAGTGTATGTGGGTTTGTTTGCCAAAGTTTTCTCTGTTAAGTAATGCAGCCCACACAAAGAAAAATATCCATGCCTATATCATAATCCGTAGAGAATTCTTAGAAGTGATTAATATTTCTGACTATATAGATTTGGTTAGCAGATGCTAACAAATAATATAGGAAAGAAAAACATCTTCCTGAGTTTTAGAACAAATCTGGTGTAAAAACTAACTTCCAGTTGGCTAGAGCCATAGGCCAAGACTTTGACTTAATACCAAAAACATATCCTCATTTCTCATTTAATGTAAACTGGTCCATTTGTTTTCATCACTAAGCCTCTCTCAAGCTCTAATTGCTTCCTACTCTTCTAAGAATTGTCTCTCTGTTTTTTTCTTCTCTTCTTTAATCTCTATTACCAGTTTCCTGTGATCACCTTAATGATTTTTTTTCCCTATTTGTATGCTCAGTATCACATATTTCTATCAGTAACAGTATCAGACAAGGGATAATGAGATGAAACTGGAACACAAAAAGTTCCATTTAACCATAAGAAAAACTATGTCACTGTGAGGATGAGGGAGGCCTGGCACAGGCTACCCAGGGAGATTGTGGAGTTTCCTTCTCTGGAGGTTTTCGAGACCCGCCTAGAGGCATTCCTGTGCAACTTGATCTAGGTGGACCTGCTTCTGCAGAGGGATTGGACTAGATGATCTCTAAAGGACCATTTCAGTCCCTGCTTTCCTTCACTTTGAATTCTCCGAGTATTAAAGTATTGCTTTGCTAATCCTAGTCCCTCACTGTGACATCTTAATATATTTGAAGCCTACTGAAATGAAGGACATACTCTATCTAACTCTTTCTATTCTTATAAAGTATTGCATATGATAATATATGCAAGATAAGATGGTATGATGACAGAATGCAAAATAGAAAAGTCAGAATGTGAGTTAATGATACCTCTGGATTAGGTAAACATGAGTAAAAGAGAAATCGGGAGGGGGAAGCAACTTCAATTCAGAGGTACTCAGCAGTTCAAACAGCTAATAAAGGAATTGTGAGGATATATAGTTCACAGTTACTTGAAGGAAGAAAGGGGAAAAAAAAAAATCATTACAAATAGTTCTGGTTTTATGTCTAGCCAAGCAAGTAGAATGGTAGAGGCAGATAATAATGTGATTACTTTGGTACTGATACGCATTAGATACATTATGGGAAACAATAATACTCCCTACTGAACAGAGTCAATCCAATCACTGATTTTTCTTAATGGTAAAAGCACAACTCCAAAATAAAAAAGAGATATGCTTTATTTATTTACTTTCCCTCATGAGTCCCATCTCTACAATTCCTTTGATGCAGAGTAGTACACGGAGATAATAGAGTAATGTATATCTAGTCTGACAACTACTGAGCCAGTGCAATGTTTAAGATAAAAGTTGTCTGGTTCATTGAAAACAAAATACATGAATTACAAAAAAACAAAGCCAAAATCTTCACAAAAACTTCATTTTTTTGCTTGAAATATTGTTTAATTTTATGTTGTTTCATTTTTCTCCTTTCACTCGTTTTTAAGAATATATCTGTAAGCATATACTTCTTGCAATGCATCCATTCTGACTGCAAACCTTTCTGATGGGTTCCTCCACAGTCCTTGCACTCCTTATCTATATTCTTTCAAATTATATTCAATACAGCTAGATTTTTAACAAGTTTGCAAAGTACAGATTCACCAAAACTTCGTCTTCTATCTTGGAATGCATTGTTTTCAGCAGAGAAAAATGTCTGATACACAGAAGCAAATCATGCTCTATGGCAAACTAAAGTCTTAATCTTAACTCTCTTTTTTGCATGACAAGAATGAATCTCTGAATAATTGAAGAAATAGAATTTAGTCAAAATTCACTTGTATGGAAGTATTTGTGCTAACATACTTTTATTACAGCTCATTTTCATTCCTACTCCAGATTCCGTTATCTGAGTGAAAAGAGCTCTATATTGTACTATTATCCCTTGAGCAGATAAATGTCAACCTTTCAAAGATATCTGGCAATGTCCAAGATGACAAAGCTTTGATTGACTAAAGAGAGTAGGCTATCCATCCACTACACTATCACCAGTCTAGATAGCTTTATGATAGATGCATAATTAGTATCTTTTAATATAAAGCAGTAAAAAAGAACTTGAGATAGAAATAAAAAAATAATTTAATAAATACAAAGTCTTAATTTTACTAATGAATGACCCATTGCATTTTTTGATCCAAATAATAACAAAAAACCCCTTAGTATTCAAAATCACTTAGGACAGAAGGAATTCTTTCTGAATCAAAAAAAAAACCAAACCTGCACATCAAAATAATGTGTTTAAAATAACTATTTTTATGTTAGCCTCTCAAGAAGGGCTTCTCCAAATGCAGCAGAAGCAAAAGGAAGACTAGTAAGAATGTGAGCCCACTGTTGAAAAAGTTGGGTAGCCTGGTGATGGAGGATACAGAAAAGGTGGAGCTACTGAATGCACTCTTTGCTTAAGCCTTTACTCTTCAGGCCAGTCCCCAGAAATCCCAGACCCTGGAAGACAGAAAGTCTGCAGAATGGAGTACTTTCCCCTGGTGGAGGAGGATTGGGTTAAGGGTGTACTAGCCCAATTGAACACCCAGAAATCCTTATGAGATGCACTCACAATTACCAAGGGAGCTGATTGGTGTTCTTGTTAAGCTATTCTCCACGGTACAGATGAGATCCCTGAGGACTAGATGAAGGCCTTACCTCCATCCCTGGAAAGATGATGGACTACCTTATCATGGATTTCATCTCTAAGCACATGGAGGAAAAGAAAGTTATCAGAGAGAGTCAACATGGATTCACCAAGGGGAAATTCTGCTTGACCAACCTCATACTCTTCTGTCATAGCATGACTGTCTGGGTAGATGAGGAGAGAGTACTGGATGTCACCTACCTTGACTTCAGCAAGAGATGCTGTATCTTATAATATCCTTTTAAGAAAGATCAGGGAGTGTGGGCTGGATGAGCAGAGGGTGAAGTGCATCAAGAACTAGCTGAATGACAGAGCCCAGAAGATGATGATCAATGGTACTAAATTGAGTTGGAGGTTTGGAACCAGTGGGATTCCACAGTGGTTGGTTCTGGGGCCAGTCTTATTCAACATCTTCATCAACGACCTGGATGAGAGGACAGAGTATATGACACTCTGATGACACTAAACTGAGAGGACTGTCCATTTCACAGAAGGCTGTGCTGCCATTAAAATCTTAACTGGCTTGAGAGCTGGGCAGAAATGAACCTCACAAGGTTTAACAAGTGTAGAGTCCTGCATTTGGGGAGCAACAACTTCATGCACTAGTACATGCTGCAGATGACCTGCTGAAGAGCAGCTCTGTGGAGAAGCACCTGGGTGTCCTGGTGGACAGTAAATTAAACGTGAGCCAGCAATGAGCCAGCAATGAGCCAGCCTTAATAAGCTTAGGCTTATTTCAGAAACTAGATCATTTAAATAATTTATTTATGTATCCCCCAATACTTATATGAGATGTATGCAACAAAATCAAATAAAACCAAAATTCCATCATCAAACAACCGCAAAAAGGACATGGCTTGACCTCTAACATCTCAGGTTGTAACCCAACGAGTCTTTCAGCTTTAGCCTTTGAAGAAGTCATAGAGGAAGGAAACTAGTGTCTCACTAATGTCAAGATTACTTGTTTGTGCTGTCTGCATCCTGAAATCAAAGGAATGACAGGTATAACTTTCAAGCCTTTTGAGATATGCTCATCATTCACTTATACATCGACTTCAGCCATTCAGTTTGTCATTTAACGTCTCTGAAAGTCACCTTCAGCATATAACTGCAAAATCTGAAAATGTGAACACTTTAGACTTGAAAATATTCAAGATGGACATTCAGTCTTCTCCTTTTCTAGTCATTAATTCTGACTGAATGTCTCTGATCCCATATAACTAGTAAAATTCAAGTGAGCTAAATACTGATACTTGTCTATTTTGGATTAATTAATTCTCTACTTATTCACTATATGTAACATGAACATATGAAGAGGAATCATTTTTTTAGAATTTAGTCTATACCTACCAAAATCAACTTAGGTCACTCCTCTGATAGACACACATTCTAAAAGAAATGTAATTTTGTGTGTTTATGTATAATTGTTGTATAAATAAAAGTAGAAGGTTTTTCAAATCACAGGTTGTAGTTTTATCAGATATTGTTTTACATGTTCTTGAAGTATGACTCATGTTTTTACTGAATGTGTAATGATTGAGGATATATTATTGTACAGTGTCATGGTTTGACATGACAGACTTTTCTGGTAAGGGGGAAGGGACTGTAAAGACAGCTCCTGAAAGAAGTTGCACAAAACTCCCCAGCTCTGAGCCAGACTCACTTCTGGGACTGAGCCAATTAGATGCCTCCATGATCACTTTTTAAGAAGAAGCCAGAAGAGGAGACTTCTTCCTGCTTCTTCCTTGTTCTGACCTTTCTTCTTCTCTGTCTGGTGGTGGTGAAAGGAGCGGGAAGAGAGAGACAAACTACCATGCAGACTCCAAGGTCAGTGATGAAAGAGAGGAGGAGGTGTGCTGGAGCAGAGACTCCCCTGCATTCTACGGACAGGACTGTTGAAGCTGAGATTTGTTTGCATTTTGCTAAAGACATGGCAGAGACTTATTTTAATAATGACCCCATATCAGTGGCAGAGACTCATTTTGCTAAAAACACGGAATCGGGGGCAGTGACTCATTTTGCTAAAAAACTCAAGCCAGAGGCAGTGATTCACTTCATTAAAGACCCCCTGCCAGGGGCAGTGACTATAGCCAGAGGAAGCTATGTCCCATGGAAGGGACCCAATCACTTTGTTACAGACCTCAAATCAGGGTGTCGTGGTTTTGCCCAGCCGGGAACAAAGAGCCACGAGGGTGCTCGCTCACTCCTCCCCTCCCGGTGGAGTGGGAAGGGGAACCAGAGAAAAAGGGGAAAAACCCGCGTAGGTTGAAATAAGAGCGGTTTAATAGAACAACAATAAGAATGAACAGGTTCAGGGGGGAAAAAGGAACAGTTTTAACAGTAAACGAGGGGAATATACAAAAGGAATGGCGCGTGCCGCTGCTGCTCACCACTCGGGACCCAACGCGACTCCCCCTCCGACCGGTAGCCCCGCCTGTGCTCCCGAAACCCCGCCCCCGACCAGCTCCCTGCCTCTAGGTACTGGGCATGATGTCAGTATCGAATACCTGTTGGCCAGCCCAGGTCAGCTGCCCATGCTGTGCCCCTTCCTACTTCCTCATCAAAGTTAACTCTATCCTAGCCAAAACCAGGACACAGGGGTAGTGATTTTCTTCATTAAAACTATGGCTGGAGGAGGTTGTGTCCTGAGGTAGGGACCTAATACTCACAGCTGTAACTGTGAGGAGGAACCCACACCAAAGAAGCTCATTAAAATTATGCCCAGAAGAGGCCATGTCCTGAGGGAGGGACCTTCTGTCTGCAGAAGCTGCAACTGTGGAGAAGAATCCACACCAGAGATATTCTAAGTCCCATGAGACTTCTTCTTAGTCCTTATTCTAAGAGCTAAGTCCCATGAGAGGGACCTCGTATCAGAGCAAGGGAAGAGTGCAAGGAGTCGTCGTCCTCTTCTGAGAAGAGAGAAACAGCAGATCCCATCTGTGAGAGACTGACCACATCCCCCATTCCATACTCCCCTGAGCTGTTGAGGGGGGAGGAGGTAGAGATATCGGGAGCAGTGAGCTGGGCCTGGGAAGAAAGAAGGGACGGAGGAGGGAGATCTTAAAGTGCTGGTAGTAATTTTCTCATCATCCTTCTCCCTTTTTGCTTCTGTTCTGTTTCTTGTAGGTAGTAGAATAAACTTTCCTACTTTCCTCTCTAAGTCGAGTACAGGAGTCTGGGTTTGCCCAGAACCGTAATTGGCAGCGAGCCCTCCCTGCCCTCGTCTCAATCCACAACAACCTTGGTTGTCTTTTTTCCTCCCGTTTCACTGGGGCCTCTGCCATCCTAATGAGGGTGGGGGTGAATGGGGGCACCAAGCAAGAGACTGTCATGGTGCTTTTGTGCTAGCTGGGCCAAACCACAACATACAGATGGAAAAATCTTTCTCTTCTTTGTAATCTGATTATTTTCATTGTTATTAAAATGAAAACATAGGGCATCTTCATTTAGAATATGGTGATTTTACTGGTAAAAAGCAAAAGATATTACAAGAGAAAAAAATAATATGATCCACCTACACATTTAATCATTTCTGAGAGGTTAAGCTAATAAAGCAGGGAAACGTAAAGGAAGAAAGCATGTGTTAGCTTTTAAGGATTAAATTGGGAGAGTGATAAAGAGATCTACAATTAAATCATTATTTAAGAAGCTGGAGATTTTCTTACATCTTCAGTATTAAAAGAAGTTCTCACTATTTTAGATATATTTCATTCTCTTTTTAATTTATCTTTTTTTAGAGACTTCCAGCTTTAAAATGTACCTAGTTAGTTCTCCAGTTCAGAGAATGATCATTCTTCAGAGATGAAAAGATTTCTTTATCCAGTGGTTGCCTTTCCTGTATCTCTGGGCAAACATGAATAAAGAGCTTTAGCAAAAATTTTTTGTGTTAATTTTGACTAGAATACTACAGGAATGTTTTCATAATTTTCACATTTTCCACATGTGAAAATATTCATATATCTTTGATTCTGTGTCTTTTTCCATAGATCCTTAAATTTTCAAGTCAGATCTGATAGTTTTATTTTGAAATGTGCACTGGAAATGTAGGTGTCCATTTTTGTTGTGATGGTTCAACCAGGTGTCCACCAAGTCATGATATAACTCCCCGTCTTAACCTGGACAGGGGAGAAACAAATATAATGAGAGGTTTGTGAGTTGAGATAAGGATGGAGAGATCACTCAGCAATTAGCATCATGTGTAAAACAGACTCAACTTGGAGAGAAAAAGATTTGATTTATAAATGAACAATAAGAACACGGAGATGAGAAATAAAGCTGAATCTTAAAACACCTTTCCCCACTGTTACCTCTTCCAGGACTCTCCTTTCTTCCTCCCCAGTGGCACAGGGGATGGGAGATGGCAGTTGCAGTCAATTCATTACAGATGGACTTTGCCACTGCTTTTTCTCAGGGGGAGACCTCCTCACACTTCCCATTGCTACACTGTGGGATCCATCCCCATTGGATACAGTCCCTCATGAACTTCTCCAGCGTGGGTCCTTCCCATGGGCTACAGTTCCTCACGAACTGCTCCAGCATGGGGCCTGGCACAGGGGTAGCTCCTCACATCCTGTCCCAACATCCACCAGGAGAACAGTCCTTCAGATACCAACTGCTCCAGTCTGAGTCCCTCACAGGATCAAAAGTCCTGACAGCAAATCTCTCTGGCTTGGGCTTCTCTTGCCTCATGGTCTCCTAGATTCTGCCAGGAACTTCCTCTAGGATGAGCTTCCCATGGAGTCACAGCCTCCTGCAAGCATCCACCTGCTCCGGTGTGGAGTCCTCCACAGGCTGGGAGTGGATCTCTGCTCCCCAGAGGCCTCCATGGACAGCAGGGGCACAGCTGCCTCACCGTGGGCTGCACCACAGGGGAGTTTTTTCTTTCAGGGCCTAAGCACTCTCTTCGCCTTCCTTCACTGACCTTGGTGTCTGCAGAGGTGTTCTCGCATTCTCACTCACTGTTGCTGCTGCTGTTCAGCAACTGTGCAGCAACTTCTTCTCACATTCACAGAGGTGTTACTTCTATCACCATTTGGCCAGGCCTGGGTCAGCTGCAGGGTCCATCTTAGAACTGACTGGCTTTAGCCCTAACAGGTACAGGGGAAGCATGTGGCAGATCTTTGATTAAAGAAGTCAATCCTGTACCCCCCCCACTACCAAAAACTGGCCCAGGCAAAACAACTACAGTGGTTCTGCAAAAGAATATTTGTTCATATTGAATGAAATACAATGCTTAGAATTTGAAATTTCCTTAGTTATTCACAGTAAACTGTGAGAGATCCCTCTGCCTCCCTTCCTCGAAATGACATTGTGGCGATTCTAAGTTAGTCAGCTTCAACAAGCAATACAGTTATACAGTATAAATATATTCCATATTATTAGAAAGTGGGCAAAATTTTCAAAGTATTAAGCATCAAAACCTCTATGTAATTCCTATTCATATATAAACATCAATAAAAAGAGTGAAAATACATAAAGTCGTATATTCCTAAAGACGGAAAAGCATTAGAGGTTGCCAGGTTAATATGTTTTTTTAAAATACACAGCTTTGGTTAGACTAAACTACCTTTCTTCTGTTTTAATACAAGTGGGATTTTCGTCTGGATAGTACTTTTTCTGCAAAAAAAAAAGATGCAAACCAAGGGAGGTAGAAAGATGAAAATTATAGGCATCCACAAGAACAATAAAGCCACCATCCTCATAACTATGGTTCCTATAAAACTAAAGTAGTCTTCTAAATTAAAATAGTTATGTATTCTGTATTTATTTTGTGAAGTAATAATGCCTTGAAAAAGGTGAAAAATTTATGAAAACATGTTTAAGCTACTTGTGGCAGCTGCTATATGTAAACAGCAGATATGATGGGTCATCACTGGAATATCAGAATTTTCTTGGATTTTCCAAGCCCTTTTTTAAATCTTAACATCACATGTTACTTAAAAGAGAAAACGTCTTAATTTGAGAAATGTAAATTTTAATATCTCCCATGACACTTTAACTTCTTGCTATTGTTTTATGTATTATTATTATTATACTGTATTTGTATAAAGATGTATTTGTCCTTGCTAAGTGCCTTGCATTTGCAGCAGTTCTACAAAGCTTGTACTGTGGCACTGTTTATATAAGGAGAAATGCAAAATTATTATTTCCACAAGAGAAATAATGAGCTCTTTTAGTATTCTACCTCCAATGTAAGAAACCTGCTACAACTGACAAAAATCTCTGCTGTTCTTCACGTTTTTTGCCTTTGGATATTTTGAGTGATGATACTAGAACTATACTCCTACTGCAAAATAACTTTTCCAGGGAAAAGGAAAGTGAAATTTATGTAAAGAGACTGGTATGTCAGCTTCCTCCTGAACTTATGTGTGGAAAAACGGGCATGATTTAGTGTCCATTCTGACAGCAATTGTTGTCTTGTTCATTCACTTACAACTTTTTAGTGTGTCTGTGAAAGTTTACCAAGAAAGAGCTTACAGTATTTTGGACAACATCTAGCACTAATTTTGCACACAATATATGTTAATGTATGGAGAACAAGAGGGGGAGGAGGTACCAGCCCCAATGCAGGCTACAGAAATGCTCCCTGCATTCATTCCATCTCTGCCGTTGAGAAATGGAGTTGAAGCACAGACTTGTATCTTAGGAAAACAGCTCCTCAATCGACAAAGACACTTTTCAAATGGCACACAAAGCAGTGCTATGCACTTGCAGCCTAGTACAGCACCGTTCAGTGGCAGAAAGGAAGGCAGCAGCCTAATAAAATGCTTTAAAATCTATTTCAATTGAGAAAAAAAAATCTGTTCGGCAAGGAAAACATCAAAAATTAATACACTTGGGAATTTAAGAGTTGAACTTTTTAGGAATACAAAATGTAAACTTTCCTATTTGATAAAAATGCAATTTTATTTATGATTTCAGCAGTAAAAAGTAGAGATGCAGATGTGCTCAAAAAATGTTGAAAATAATAGTGCTTTCTACCATGTTAAATGCTTTCGGGGAAATCCATTCAACTTTATGTGAATGCCTAGGATATGTGATATGTTTTAATTAAATTTGGAGTGATGGAAGCTCATTAATTTCTCATTTACAGGACTCTACATAAAACAGCTAAACTGAGATTGTTATGACTATAGTAAAACAATTGTTTAAAGCACAAAAGAAAGCATTTTAAAATTCTACCTGCAGCACTAAGAAACAAAGTAAAATTAAATGTAGCATACTCTTCTCTTGTTGGTAATCAGTACAGTTTAATATAGGGAACATTGTGTCCAAGTGGTTTAGTATCACTGTTACATTACCAAGATGATACATAAATCCCTGAAAAATTGCATAAAAATCCAACAATTTGCCTTTAGCCACAAAACACTGATTCATTCAAGCAGATCTTGAAAGAAGTTCTTTGAATAATTCTTAGACAGGAGTCCAGGTTTGGCTATGGCATGATTCTAAATCTCCTGCATGCATGTATATGTGTGTGCATAACATGCAAAACCCTGAAACATAAATTCTGCATTCTTGACATTGGTGCAATGCCAAAAAGATCTAATGTGCAGAAATAGCACAGTGCCACTGTAAAATACCTAAAAAAAATGGCACACATATCCATCAAGACATAGGATGAGGAAGAATCAGTGAAACGGTAATGGAAACAGAGATAATTTCTACACAAGAAGGCAATGTAAGATTTAAAGGGAAGTAAATTATGTCTGTAGGGTAAGGACAATGCTGGCAGCACTTAAGTAAATTTGATTGAAAGCAGAAAATAATTCTCAAGCGCAGAAGTATTAGACTACTTGTACTAATAGAAATTATATTCAGCTTTGATGATCTAATTCTTGAAATGTACAGCAGAAATGTGGAAAAAAGACAAGGATCTGAAACCAGCTCCAGCCACTCAGCTGATGAGTCATTGGCTTCCAATAATTTTCGGCACATTTCCCTACATTTTCATCGCCAGTGAATATGTGCAATTCTGAAAAGTTCTCTTTGTTACAAATCTGAATTTGAGTTAAACTACAATGGGTGAGCACATAACATTACAATGCCTATATCATGGTTAGTGTAAAAGAAAGTTCTGTATGCTTTAAAGCACAAAACTAACATGGCATGCAGTTCAAATCATCCAGTGATGTTCAATGTGCTATAATGAGCAGGATTTTACATACCTGTTACTGTTTTTTCTCCTCCTTTCTACTGGATTTATTTTGCTTCTGCTTTGTGACTCAGAATAATGATCCTTTAAAACTTCCATGATCTATTTCCAATGAGCTTGCACACTAGTATTCAGCATGAGCAAAGAAAAGAGATATCACAGAGGACTACCTCTGTATGTACTCCCTATCGCTTTAAAAAGTATCATGCTCTCGGAAAATTTCACAGTGTATCATCACCGCCATGATGTTCTGGAGATGATCTTTGCACTGTATTTAGGCCACTGCAAAATGATGTCTGATTCTATGGATGTTATACAACCATCATTAACATCAGTAACTTGTGGGCCGCATAAAACATTTCAACTCCTCTAGCAGAATTTCCTTTCAGGACTTTGGCTGGGCTAATAATACATGATTAAAAATATCTGTTGAAAATCAAATATAAAAGCTTGGAATGTTAAATCACAGAATTACAGAATCACAGAATCCTAAGCGTTGGAAGGGATAGTAAAAAGATCATCTAGTATAACACCCCTGCCAGAGAAGGCCACCTAGAGAAGGTCACAGAGGAACTCATCCAGGCAGGTTTTCAATATCTCCAGAGGAGATTTCACAACGCATTTGGGCAACCTGTTCCAGTGTTCTGTTGCACTCACAGTGAAGTTTTTCCTTGTGTTTCTTTGGAACCTCTTATGTTCCCACTTACATCCATTGCACCTTGCTGTAATGAAAAGCATCCTCATGTGGTGGTAGCAGCCGTTGACTGAAAGAGGTGGTCTGTATCAGTATTTATGTGAACTACACTTGTTCCACAAAAGTCAGTTGGACGTATATTGAGGTCAGATTTCAATCTTTGTTTTCAAAAAAAAAAATTAAAATCTTTGTGCCTTTATTTTTTTAAGTAGTTTTTTTGGTTTTATTTTCACAACAAAAAATCCAAATCAATTACCCCTTTTTTGTATTGCTCTAGCATATTTATCTACAGCAGTAATTAAACCATCTATATAAAGAAGTGAATTATGAAAGTGATATCTCTGAAGTTGATTTACAAATTTATAAAAAGTTGTCCTCAATTTCAATAAAAAGAAATGAGTGACTTATTCAAAATCACCTAGAAAGCAAACCAGGCATCTCAAGAGCAGAAATCTCTTCAATGTTCTCCTGAAGATGGTAAAATAGCCATTAGTTTACTATGAAAATTTCAGTCTTTCTTTTACTTTACTTCTAAGCCTTTTCTATAATGTCAGTATCTACTAATACTTTCATAGAATCAGAATCATAGAATAATAAAATGAGTTGAGTTGGAAGGGACCTTTAAAGCTTATCTTGTATAACCTGCCCAGCTATGAACAGGGACACTTTCAATTAAATCACTTTTCCACAGTTCTCTTCCTTGCAGTGTCTCCAAAAGACACTTATTTTCGAAACTACTGTTTTTAGTTGCCTGATGTCTTAAATACCTTCTATCACTGACTTCTGTACATAAGCATTTGGCTTGATAATTAAGATTCCTGAAAAAATGCTCAAGCTAAGGACTGCAAGCTATGTGAAAAACATTGCAAACATAGCATCTCTATGTTAGAAAAGGGAAAAAAAGGAACCAGGGCAAATCTTTCAACCTGATTTTAATACTCCACCTCTCCTGCCCTACCTGTCTCTTCTGAGCAATCCGTAGCCATCCAGTGCTGCACTTGTCATGTGACTCATCCCACCACGTTTCTATAATAGAGATCATGTCACACTTCCCTTGGTGCACAACGGCTTCAGTTCTTCCCGTTTGTTTCCCATGATGTGTGCCTTGGTGTAGATGCACTTCAGGTGGGTTACCAATCCAGCTACCTTTCAGAGGGAAGAAGTCCTCTCTTCCTTATGATCATTTTCAGATGAATTTGTGTCCTTTAGCACAATAAAACTTGTTTCTCTGTAGTCAAAAAGAACTGAAAGTCCAGCCTCAACCAAGGCAACAGACTGCAGGATATCAGAAGCAGACCATTCCTTGAATGTCTGCATGCTGCCCCCATGTTTACCTCCATCAGGCCTGGCATTACTGCTTTTGTCATTCAAATCTAGTTTAAAGCCCTCCCAGTAGCTAAGTATCTTTCTAAATAACCTTTCTAGAAAAGAGGAAAACAGCACAGCTCCTATCTGGCTGGACATTTTAATACAATGTCCCATGAAAACAGTTGTTTCTGTTGGTAGGAGAACAGACAATAGGAAAAGAAAATGATGACATGAACACAGCAGTGAGTTGTATTATAAATGGATCGGCTGGGCTTGAGCCAGGCTACTTGAAAAATTATTCAGCAGGTCACTGTAAGAGCAATCTTATTTTAATTAATAATAATTTCATTTACAGAATCACAGAATCACAGAAATACAGAACAATAGGGGTTGTAAGGGACCTCTAAAGATTCTCTAGTCCAATCCCCCTGCTAAAGCAGGTCCACTTAGATCACAAAATGCTGGGCTGTACAAAGCTGAATTGAAAATCTGGGAGGTACCGCAAATATAGGGAAGGATCATGGTGCAGTAGAGAAAAGTGATCTGGAGAATTGGAGATGAAGAAATAAACTTCTCTCTGACTGAAGAGAATAAACAGTGAACTGAGTGCTCGTGACTTCTAACTGATGCTAGAAATCAAAGAATATGTTGGTTTCATCAGAGACAGGTTGAATGCATAATTCTAGTGAAGAAAGCTACAAATAAGCAAATTAATTTCTGTCTTGTATCAGTTATCTTCAGTAAGGTTTAAGAAGGAGAGTCACTGTACAAAACATGTTAAACTTCTTTTTTAGCTACCCATTTCCAAAAGAAAGACGAACACTGAGTAGAAGAAGTATTACAAAGACAAATAGGAGATACAGATACTTAGGAAAAAAGCATTAAACTATGTCAGTAATGTAGCCTAGAAATATCAAAGAAGAGAAGGAATCACTATCAACAAACACCGGAAATGGAGAAGAATGCTGTTCTATTTACAAAAATAAGTAGAATGGTTATGGTAAACCAGGAAAAGAATTTAAAAACTTTCTCAGGTATTACAAGGCTCTGCAAAATCTGTCCCAGCATGTGATTGTTTTGGAGGAGATGATGTGAAGCTGTACAGGAGAAGGAATAGTAGGAAGGGGAAAAAACTTTAACAATGATCAAAAAGAGGTTATGCAGCAATAGTGCAGTTGGACTTACAATTCCAAAGTCTTTGTTATTCCTCATTTTATCAATTCCTAATTAGCCCTCGTAATTTATCTGTGACATAGATACTCAATGTTCTTCCTAGTGAGATGAAACATAAATACAGAGAGATAAGTTTGCAGTATTTATAGCTGAAATGTTCTGTTATGCTCCTTACTGAAGAGGCACCGTTTCACCTTGTATCAAGATACAATGACTGATACCTACAACAAGCTCATGTGATTCAACTTTTAAGACAGAGTATAGAACATAGAGTAAGGAAAGTAGCTTTCTATCAAGTAATAGCTTGATATGTTCATAATTTATCAGATAATTAATAGACAAAAACACCCCTAAAGGAATTATTGTCTTACTTCCCATTTGTTTTTGTTCTGTAAGAAATAAACCAAATTATAATTAAAAGCTCATTACCAAAAAAAAAAAAAACCACCCAAAAAACCCTCAAAAAAACCCACAAATATTTTTAAAGTAGCTTAAAAACCTTAAACTCTTAAATTGGTACTCCAAGTGTAGTTTTTATATTTCCACTACTATTTCAGCCCTGCTAGGTGCAGGTGGGTTGTATTTGCACATTTACCTTTGTAAAATTAACAAATAAAGACCCCCTATGTATGTATTTAAACTACAGAGGCAGGATTCTAAGAATAAAGTCTAATTTTGCGCAAAATTCTTTTCTGCAAATTTATCAACTCTAGAACTCTCACACCTTTCAGTAAGAAATTACATTAGAATAAGACTAAAATATCAAAACAAGTTTTAGTGATCATAGAATGGTAGGGTTGGAAGGGACCTTTAGAGGTCATATAGTCCAAACCCTCTGCACCAACAGGTCAACCTAGATGAGGTCACATAAGAACATGTCCAGGCGGGTGATGATATCTGATCGTCATTATATTTTCTTTTTCAAGTTGAAATGCTAAGAGCTCTTAAATTAAGTGCAAGAATGGATGAAAACAGCAGTCAGGGCTAGAGAATAAACAGCCAAATTCCTTTTAGAAATATTCAGAATTGCTTGATTTTACACTTAAGGGTTTTCTCATGAAAGTGTTTTGTGATCAGTGTTATCCTTGGAGCTACTAAAAGCGTGTTGTCTTTCCAGCAGCTGTTTCTTGATTCATTTCTGGGATCAGTGAAGCTGCCTGGACTCCCTCATTGTGAAGACTAACAGTTTGGAGACTGTGGTCTGGTTTCTCATCAACACTATGAGAATTAACATACATCGCTGTTATTGGCATTATATGTGCTACCTGTGTCAACCATGTATCAATGAGAAGAGACCTCCTAGAATCAGGTTGCTGAGCAGATAAGATTCTTATAGCTAAATAGTTTCTAATTGGTGTTCCTATTTTTTTTTAATTTTATTTTTTCTTGGCCTGGGCTGACCACTGAAAACAAAAATAGAATATTTTGTCGGGCACAGAAGAGTCTGATCTATAGCTCTGACAGTTTTCTCTGATTTTCTCAGGACAGACAGGAAATGCTGTTTGTTCTACAGGAAAGATCACGCTCCCTTGTCTGTATGATCTGGTTAGCTGATGGAGTATTTCAGTTTACATTAGAGAGACCTTGCAGGTCCTACATTTGAATTTTTAAACAAAAAACATTCTAAATCAGTGGCTATACAGATTTTAATCATTACTTTTTAAAAACAAATGTCAAAAAGTACCCGTGTTCATAACACACGTAGTCAGGATCTACACAGATCACTCCCTCCCTGAACCAGCAGTAGATTTGACCTTTTCTTTGCAAGATATTATGTTAAAACAAGATCAGAACCTTTACAGGGTATATAGATACATACACACACACACAGACACATGCATGCATATTTCTCCCTCAGAAGCTATTCCCACTGAAATAATTAACAGAGCATCTGCAGTTTAAACATCAGACTTGCAGCTGATGTTCAGAAGTATCAGAGCCCTACCATCTTGTCAGCAGTAAGAAATAAGAATAAATGAAGTTTATTAGTTCTATATATATATGGCTCAATAGTTTTCCATTATCTAATTTTGTCTAAATCTGCCTTTAAAATACAAAATTTAAAATCTGTGACTACTCAGATGTATAAAAACTAGAAGTTCTTAACAGAAGAGCATTTGACAAATATATGCAACCCAAGAGAAAGAACTGACATTTCCTTAAAAAACAAACCAGTCACTGCATTTTTTTGTTGTTATTATTTTTATTATCAAATTTCCTCCCTGGTCTAATTCATCCCACAAGACACCACAGCAGCTGCCTTAGAGGTAGACTGCTGGGAAAGGCAGAATCTAAATCAATCTACTATTTAATTCCTATCCTTAGTTATGAATCAGTAAACAGGCACTACACAGTTCTTTGCCTTGCAGTTTTTGCCTTCCTGATTGAATGTCCCCCTTTGTAGTAATTGCCTTTAGCACCAAGAACACCAAGTTCTAGAAAACAATCTCACCAAGAGATGAAGTCACCAGCTGGGACACGAACTTGTGGCTCTGAAGTGCAGGGGGAGAAGTGCATTGAAGCAGTGACAGAGGCTCATCTTACTAAAACAAGAGCTGAAGATTTTCCATAATAAACTCAGTGCCAGTTGACTTCTTATATTTGCTTTCAACAGAAGGGAATGTTGTACACTGGCTTGAAAAGGGAGAGACCTCTCATTTTCAAGACCTATCTGATTCCTAGGGCTTTTTCATTACGATTGGCTGATTTCTAGGAGTTTTTTTATTATGATTGTCTGAAGTATGACCTTTCATTGTGTAGTGGGTCTGGGACAGTAGTGATTTTCCACAGCAGCTCCTGCAGTGCTGTGCTTACTGTTGATATCAATATTATGACTACCGCTTGCACAACATCAGGGCTGTCCCTCCAGCATTCCTCCCCCACCTTCACCAATAGCTGTGGGTGGGCATGATCTTGGGAGGGACCATGGCCAGGACAGCTGACCCAGGCTGACCAAGGAGATATTCCATACCATATGACATCAGCTCAGTAATATAAGCTGGGGGAGAGGAGCAGGAAGGGGAGGCGAGATTCATTTCTGGCCTTCCCAAAGCAACCGCTACGCGTACTGAAGCCCTGCTTCTCGGGAGGTGGCCGGACATCGCTGCTGATGGGAAGTAGAGAGTAACAGCTTTATCTGCTTCTGCTTTGCTTCCCACGCGCCCGGCTTTGCTGCTTATTTATTAAACTGCTTTTATCTCAACCCACGAGACTCCCATCTTATTTTCTCCCCTTCCCTGGCTTGCTGAGGAGGTGGGGGATAAAGTGGTGTGGTGGGCACCTGGCATCCAGCCAGGCTCAAACTACCACACATTGACTGTTTAATCCAAGAGTTGCTAATAGAGATGAGATCCAGAAAGTGCAGTCTGGTCAGGCACTGGACAGCTCATCAAAGTAAAGTGTGAGTGTTATTTTCTCACACTTTTCCCCCAACAACTTTTCCCCACCTAACCAGAACTAAATTAGGCCAATAATATGAAATGCAGATGGAAATTTGCAACGTATTCCTTACTTTTACCATAGGTAACTAAGAAAAACTGAAGACAGCTTTAACTCCAGTTGCAAAAGCAGTTTTTTTCAAATATATATACTGTTATTACATCAGCATTCTTGATGTACAGGGTTACAATGATGATTAGGGGACTGGAGCATCTCTCAAGTCAGGAAAGGCTTCAGAATCTGGGACTGTCTAGCCTGAAGAAGAGTGAGAGGGAACCTTTTCAATGCTTATAAATACCTCAAGGGCAGGTGTCAAGAGGTTAGGGACAGTCTTTTTCCTGCAGTGCCCAGCAATGGGACAAGGGGTAATGGGAACAAGCTGGAATACAGGAAGTTCCACTTGAACATGAGGAGAAAATTGTTTCCTGTGAGGATGAGGGATCCCTGGCACAGGTTGCCCAGAGAAATTGTGGAGTCTCCTCTAGAGGCTTCCAAACTCACTTGGAACCTGATTGACATGAACATACTTTAGCATGGGATTAGGCTAGATCATTTGCAGAGGTCTCTTCCAACTCTGACAATTCTACGATTCTGTAAATTACACCTGACTGATAGAAGTAATGTTCTTTGCCCTCTCTCTGTACTTCCCACATCTGTTCTACCAGCATGCTTCAGAGGAGAAGGAACAGAGCCGCCAAAACAATGTTCACTTTTCCTTTTCAAGACTGAATTATTACAACGTAAGACTAATTCCATATAAACATACCACATTTACTTCCCAGAACACAGAAGTAAACTGCCTTCAGAATCATAGTACTGAAGAGAAGCAGAATATCATTATCTTCTGAAAGCATTTATATAGGTCTCTTACCATGTTTGTTTTCCAGTCACTTAATTTTCTCAAATAATGTTGGTCTTTTCTCACAGTTTCTTTCAAGAAAATGCATATTCCCTTTTTCTTATCTTGCCATTTTTTACAAAATTGTTTAGAAATTTCCTTCTATGACTTTATTTATTTATTTACAGGATTACCTCCCAAAATAGGGGAAGGTCACCAACTGAATAGAATAAAATCAATACAAAATAAAACCAAACACATTGAAATACCTTGAAATGTTATCAAAAAAGGTGACATTTGTCTACATAGTTATCACCATGTGAAAACTGAAATATTGCAATTACTTTACATTTTAATTTTGAAATCTCC
This sequence comes from Colius striatus, assembly GCF_028858725.1. Taxonomy (NCBI): domain Eukaryota; kingdom Metazoa; phylum Chordata; class Aves; order Coliiformes; family Coliidae; genus Colius; species Colius striatus. The sequence goes on along the minus strand of NC_084790.1, from coordinate 18,451,167 downwards.
ATGCCTAGAGTACAGACAGGGGTAATAATAAGGATTATCTTTGGCCAAATTTTCATTTCCATAGAAAACATTTTCCTTTACAAGCACCTCAAGAGACAGAAAGGAGCTGCAGCTTTTGGGATAAATGCACGTTGGAGCAGCCTGTGCAGGGCTGTCATGTGAGTGAGGTACCCCATGGAGGTGCAGGAAGGACTGGTGTGGAGCCCACCTGCCCTGAGTGGAGACAAATGGCAGAAGTCATCAGGAATAGACTGAAACCCCCACTCCCTGCCCCCCTGGGCCTTTCAGGGGGAGAGGAGGTAAAAATACCAGGATCAGGACTCTGAGCCCAGGAAGAGGGGAGAAGTGGGGAGAGGGTGGTCTTAAAGGGCTGGTCAGACTCTTCATTGTAGTACCACTCTATGTTGTTTTCTGTTTGTTATGTTTTGGATTTTTATGGTTACGCTTTAGTTGGTGTTGCATTAAATTATTTTCTGTTTTCTTCCCCAAGCAAGTAGCCTCATCTGCTTTGTCCTGGACCTTAAGTGGCAATTAAGCTCTCCCTGCCCTTTGGCAATTCTAAGGTCTTTGATACTTGAGACTAATCTTGGTCTTTTGTTCCCTGATGAGCCTAAACCAGGACAACTTGTAAGAGTTTGAAGGTACATTTCCAGGTCTGCATTTAGGTAATCAAAATAGACTGTCACATTAGCAGAAACAAAATAATAAAGAAAATTTTTTAAAAAATGTGCAGAGAAATGATCATTTAATAGGATAAATAATCATAGGATTAAATGATTATTTATTCATAGGAATAAGTAATCATTTCCTATGAGCCCAAGTCCAAAACTGAACACTTTTCCTGGCCATAAACATGTTCAGCAAATGACCTGCCCTATCCATAAGCCTCAATATTGTCTCAATTTTAAAAACATCCTGAATTATTCAATTTCTGTCCAAAAGAGATTTCAAATGCTGGAAGCTGTGCTTGGTTTAATTTAACAACAAAGAAGTATTTTCTTCCTTTTCAACTTTAAATATTTTCATTTATTAAAATATTTTAATATTTTATAAAGAAAAAAGCAATTTGCCATCCAGAGCTACCCATATTAACAAAAAATGTATTCATAAAATTTTGTTGGTTTTCTACTTGAAGCTAGCAGCTATCTCCTGACTGTTATTGATAAAATCATTTCTGTAAAATAAATGATATGTAGACCGTAAAGCAAAGATTTCCTGAGATTATTCCAAAATAGTGTTATTGCTGAAATCTTCTGGATTCTGAAAAATAGTTAAACAGTAGTAACCTATGTGGAGGCCTTGAACCAAAGAAAGTTTGAAAAAGAAGGTGGTTTGGAAAAAGAAGCTTAAATATTACTGAATGTAACATGTTTGAAACCAAAAATGTACCTTTATGTTTGTGTACAGGTAGTCTTTCTTGTGTCATATGATTTACAGAGGGGTATAAAGCCTGTATTTCAATATTTTGTACTAAGATTATTTTCTATTATTGTGATCTTATGCTGCAATTATTTTTAAGATCTTTTCTGAATGAACTACAGTAAGCCTTATGGTGATTATTTTTCTCATTACTGAAAGCTAAAAAATATTTTCTCTCTATAACAAGTGGAGCTCAGGTGAGTGATGAATAATAACACAATTATTGGAGTTGCCAGACTCCATATATGGATCTAACACTGCTAGTTTAAATGAATAAGTAAATAAATAAATAAATCATTGTTCTGAGAATTTGTCTGGTACCAATTTATTAATCTCACTTAACTGCATAAGTAAACTACCGAGATGTGTTACAAATATCCTTTATTTAGGCCCATCCAGGGACAAAAGATCGTGATTAGCTTAAGTAGCATAGACTTAAGAACTTCTGAAGGACAAGGTGGGCTTAATTGCTGCTTATGGTCCCAGACAAAACAGACCAGGCTACTGAGCTACTGAGGAAGAAAACAATTTAATCAACCACCAACCAAGACATAACCATAAAACCCCAAAACACAAGGAACAGAAAACAACACAGAGTGGTATGACGATGAAGAGCACAATCAGCCTTATAAGATAATTTTCTCCCCACTTCTCCACTCATCCTAGTATCTGTAACTCCTCCTTGCATGAACACTATTCAGTGTTCAACTTACTTGAATAACTGCAGATTCTTATTAAAAAATCACTATATTCTAGAAAATTAGTTATTCTCACATTCCCTTCAAAGAATTTTACCTTTAAAGGCAGGCAATTTACTTTTTCTCAACAATATTAATTTACATCTTGAGTCTGGAAAACTTCAAACTTTGTAGAACTTTATGAACCACAAGTCAATCTACAATTTGCAAATCCAAGTTCATGGTAAAATAAAGTTGCACTTTTAATTCTTTATGTGATGAAGGCTATGAAAACCTTCTGGACTAGCATATATGAATCTTCCAGGACCTAAAAAAACATAAATATTTCAATAGTAATTTACACATACATTTTTTCACTTAGTTTCATGGACAATTTTGTAATTGTTTACCCAGCAGATTTTGCTTTTAATTAACTCATTCTCAATAAAGCAATTTAATTGCTAATGAGTTTCTTGAGTGAATAATGACAAATGTTTTATTCTTGTAGTGAGAATCATTTTGCACAGAAGTGATTTGCTTAGTTCTACACAGGATTTACTAGTTGACTAGTATTCAAGCTTCAAATGAAATCTGAAATATATTATCAGAGTTTTCAGTGAAGAGCAGGGTATATTCCACTTACTCCTACACACCAACAAATACTACTGGTTGTCTCTTGGAGATGTGACTATACTCTAAACACAACCTACAACTAAGGAATACTATAACATGCTTCTCTATGTTTCATGTGACTGTAAGTAGCTGAGTAACTAGCCAAGATAATTCTACAATCATTTTGCTTAATAAATGTGGGAAAGGCTGTGGATGTGATTTCTTTGACTTTAGTAAGGCCTTTGACAGTCTCCTGCAGCATCGTCCTGCAAAAACTAGCTGCCCATGGCTTGAAGATACCTACTCTGAGATGGGTGAAAAACTGTCTAGATGGCTGGGCCCAAAAAGTCATAGTGATTGGACTTAAATCCAGTTGACAGCTAGTCATCAGTGATGTCCCCGAGGGCTCAGTGCTGGGTCCTGGTTTGTTTAAAATCTTTATCAGTGATGTAGATGAGGCAATTGAGTACACCTTCAGTAAATTTGCTGATAACACCAAGCTGGGCAGGCGTGTAGATCTGTGTGAGGACAAGAAGGCCCTACAGAAAGACCTAGACAGTCTGTATTGATGGGCCAAGGCCAATCACATGAAGTGCAACAAGGCCAAGTGCCAGGTCCTGCACTTGGGCTATAACAACCTCAGGCAACATTATAGGCTTGGGGCAGAATGCTTGGAAAGCTGCCCAGAGGAAAAGGATCTGGTGGTGTTAATTGACAGTTGGCTGAGCACGAGCCAGCAGCGTGCACACATGGCCAAGAGCAACAGTATCCTGGCTTGTATATAACATAGTGTGACCAGTAGGACCAGGGAAGTGATTGCCCCCCTGTGCTTGGCACTGATAAGGCTGAACCTTCAATACGGTGTTCAGTTCTAGGTCCCTCACTCCAAGAAGAACATTGAGGTGCTGAAGCATGTCCAAAGATGGGCAACAAAGCTGGTGAAGGGTCTAAAGAACAGGTCTTATAAGGAGTGGCTGAAGAAGCTGGGCATATTTCTGGGCTCAGCTGGGCTGAGAGGAGATATGATAATTCTCTGCAACTACCTGAAGGGAAGTTGTAGTGAGGTGGGAATCAATCCCTTCTCTCCAGTAATGAATGACAGAAAATGAGGAAATGGGTTCAAGTTGTGCCAGGGGCATTTTAGATTAGACATTAGGAAGAACTTTTTCACTGAGAAGGTTATTAAGTGTTGGAATGTGCTGCCCAGGGAGGTGGTGCATTCACCATCCCTAGAGATATTAAAAAGATGCATAGATGAGGTGCTGCACTTTAGTGATGGGCTTGGCAGTGTAAGGTTAGTGGTTGGACTTGATCTTAAAGGTCTTTTCTAATGTGACAATTCTATGAATCTAGAATTCTGTAACAATATCAGTAAAATATCTGTTACAGTGGTTGGTTGGAGAATTTTATCATCTATAATACTTGAATAAAAGATATTTTGAAGTGCATTTTTAGTTAAATATACCAATTTTGTTAGAATTAGAGAATCAAAGGAATTGAAATCTTTAAGTACCTGTTAGATGACCTATTATGTGACTCTTTGTTAGATCACTTATCTGATATTAGCACTTGCCACAAAAACATAAAGATGACTGACTCAAATATTAATAACTTCTTCTCATAACTAAAGTTTTTTTCTTCCTCCTACACAATACACAGAATAAGAACATAGCATGCATATATGATAAATTGGTGCTATTACTGATTCAGTTTTCAGTTTTTTATATTCCAGTGGCTTCCTGGAAAGGTTATGGTTTCTCTGTGTTTAATAGCCATTGATTGAATTTTTTTCCTTTGCTCACCTTGAGGTAGGTAAAGTAGACTCCACTACTTTCTGAGCAAAAGCTCCCACAAAGCAGTAGCTCACTGCATGAGGAATCACTGATTTTCATATTTTCTGAACCTGTTTCCACTTGTTTCAATGTGCTCCCATATGAGAGAAGAGATACCAATCCAGGTTCTCCAAGGTCTTTGTGTTGTTCCGAATTGTTCCTCTCAAAGATTTTTTCTCCATTCCAGAGCCCTTGCTGAACCACTCGTGTCTTTTTTTGGAAAGTATTTAACACCTTTGATCATACCTCTGAACTTCTTTGAGTTTAACAAGTATGATACTTTTAAAACACTAGACAATGCTTTACAAGACAAAATGTAGTGGGACCTGACATCAGACAACTTTAGAAATTATAGTAAGCAAGAGGAAGATAATAGTCTAGAATTAAGATGCAATTAAAACAGACAATAAAGTCTAGCAAAGTCCCCTTACAACATGCAGATAAAGTAAAAACCATACGAAGAAATGTGCATGTCAATCAATCTACTCCACAGATTATTAACACTGCTTCTCTACTGCCTTAAAAAAATCCTGTTTCAAATTTCAGAGCATCAATTACATTCTGTTTTGTGGTTCTGCTACTACCACATCTGAGAAGGAATAGAAACTGTTGGTTGAGAAGTTCCTTACAGGACAGAGAAACTGGGAAGTTTTGACCTGCTTCTGAGAGAAAAGGTGAGTGAGGTTTGTTGGAGGCTGAGGAATGGAGGGTCAAGGGTTTCCCTGTCTCCTACTTTTGTACTCAGTCCCCTCATACTCTAACCCTCTCAATCTTCTTTTTCCTTCTTTTGCATCAGTGAATGGGAGAAGAAAGACCCAAAGACAGTCTTGCACCAAGAGTGCAAGGGCACTGTGGAAGAGGAATGGAAGTGACACAGATCAGTGCTCAGTGTAGCTTCTGATGGGGATAAGCACAAGAGCTTTACAGGCAGAAAGAAGAATCAGTGGCTAGGAGAGCAGGTACTGTTACAGCAGCCAGCCTCTACCTCTACTGATATGAACTTGACAGGCAGTTTTCAACCTGCCTGCTTTGCCAATGCTCGAAGCTAACCCTTCCTGGACCATAGCCTAATATCCAGATGCAAAGTTTTAATTTCATGGGGAACGACTGAGTAGTACATACCCTTATGCCAGCTTGGAAACGTGATGCATCCACTGCTTAAACTGAAGCAATTTAGGTTTATACTTGCCTCTGCACTTATTGTAGTAAGCATGGTTACAGAGCTATCCATCCCTAGATTTCTAAATTAATGCATTCACATGACAGCCCATGTCTAATCAGCAAAAAAAAACCCACCAAAAAACAACAAACAAAACAAACCTCTATAACATTCTAACTGGCTGCTAAATATTTTTAAATGCAGAGTAACTAAATATAATGCTATTGTTAAATTTCTGACCTTTAAAACAAAAGGTCACTGAATCTCATAGCATAGCAATTCATGGCCCAGCAATCTTATGTTACATGCTGACTCAGCTCATTGTCCGTAGGCATTTCTTAAAAATCTCAAGGTTTTTCGGTCAGATTTCGAAAAACGATTCACTTACACTATACTCAAAGGATGACAAATTATACCAAATGGCAACTGGTTTTGTAAAAGCTCTTAGAATATAGCATAAAAAGGCAAAACACAACCCTGGCATTGAAATAGTGTTTCATAATCTTACTGTAAAAACAGTACTCATGGCACTAATGTAGAGTAATGGAACAAAAATTGGAAATAGCAGCACAGAAGTTTGTTATCTCACTTTTTTCCAGGATTATTAATATTTCATCATAACTTATTTATAAATAATTATTCTAAAGAGGAGCAAAATTTATCCAGTGTAGATCACAAAGTATTATAGAGAAATTATCACATTAAGGGATCTGCAAATGTTTGCAACCTGAGTGAAAAAGGAGATCAAATTAGAGAATATGTTTAGAAACATTAACTGAAAAAAAAAAGAAGAAACATGAGGTTTTCACAAATCACTGACAGTAAAAACAATAGTGGTTATATTTTGTTGTTCTTTCAGTTGAAAATTAAAGGGAAGGGAAAACACATGTGTTTTGTAAAAATATCAGTACAAAAACTGAGACAAACCAAAATTTTACTTTTTAAGCTTCTGTGAGAAAGACTTCAACACATTATTTTTTTAACATATTCTACAAACCTGTTACATCTAAGAGTAATTGTTATAAAAGTCACACCACTAGATCAAATAAAACAGGACTGCTTACCCATCTAAGCATCTGTAGTAACCAACAAAAAAACTTATTAGCCTCTGCAGATGTACAAGCAGAAATTTAGCTAGCTTCTTTACTTCAAGTGTAACTTCCAAAGAAAGTGAGAGGACTAGAAAACAAGAGAAGGATAGCCCTAGTCCACTGCTTGCTCCAAGTGTATTTAACAAAGTAGATTGTTCCAAACAGCTAGTTTTGTCTTGAAAAATCTTTACTACAGTCGTAAACCTGTGATTCTGAAAGACAGTCTTTTTATGCACTAAGTAACCTCAGTGACTGCTGAATCTGTCATTGCTGAGACTGTGCAGCCCATGCTTATTCTTAGAATTTCCAATTCTTCCTTAATTCTTACACAGGTTGGTTATTAAATCCTCAATCAGATTACTCATATTTAAAAAAACATTTCTGTCACTTTATAGCTTTACATAAAAATAGAGATGTGTAATATCAATGAAGAAAAACTAGTTCTCAGATACTCATTCTTTTTTCCCCATCCTTTCCACCTCTTTTTTATTTTATCCTGACTCACTTTGTTTTATAAAACCAAAATAAGGCTTCCTTGGTGCAAAATGACATGCACTCCCTTCACCCTTCTGCAACACAAACAAGATTGATGTGTCGATAAGCTGAGTAGGCTGAAGTATCCAAGATGAAGAGAAGAAAGGTAGGAAAGAAATGGGTACAAGCTGAATTATGCTAAAGTAAGAAGATACTTTAAGGAGTGGATGTTAATGGGGTAAATCCTGTAGGGAAAGAACTAATCAGGAAGTTTGTGTGATCTGCCTGTAATAAGAAAAAACCAATCCTTGTCTGCCTAATTATTTTTCACCATTACTTTTTAAAATTATTTTTTTCTCTTTTGCCAAAAGGGTGCAAAGACAAAGAGGGTATTGACTGCATGAGCTTCAGAGAAGCTTCCTGAGAACTACACAATTATGTGAAGCTGAGGCATCAGAAGGAAATTGTACATACAGTGCAGAATACAAGAACTATACTTCATGGAAATTTCTTAAACCAGCTAACACCAACAGTTCTCAGTTGTAGATTTAAATATCTAAAATGTATAACAATTTCAGCATAAGATTACACATTTTGTTTGTCATTCCCTTGTTTTAAGAAAGTAGAGTTGTCCTACAAAAAATCAGAAAAATATAGTTCATAGGATAGTCATTTCTTGCCAGATTTTTATATGGTATGATTAAATTAATATGTAAAGAGAACATCTAACTTTGTAGTTTTATTTTTGTTAATTCTGTGTATTGCATTTCTTTTTCCTGTAGTGGAACATTTATTACAGTAACAAAGTTTCTTTGACATCATGTGCTTTTCAGTTCTTGAGATGAAGTGGAAGTACTACTCTTTGTACCTAATTGTTCTTTTCTTTTTTTGTTTCTCTTTGTCATATTGTATATGCATTATTTTCCTCTAGACAGGAACAAATAGTTCTGCCAAAAGTAGAAGCTTTACAACTTTAATGAAGTTTCTGGATAGTACCCATGATTGATTTTAAAAAAATCCAATTTCTTGTAAAGATCATGTATCTCTTCTAACATCACAGCATTTGACATCACAACCAGTCAAAATCAGCTCACATATGATGGATGAACAGCCTCAGAAGTACCACTGATAGCATGCAGTGCCTCCTCAGTTTTTTCCACAAGACTGTTAGGAGAGAAAAACATTGAGTCCTATAGAGGCAGTCTATTTGTGAATAATGCCTATTCTTTCAAGGTTAGAAAGATCTCAACAGCTGGTTTTGCAGGCAGATTTTGCAGCCATTTACTTCATATTCAGTACAAACCAAAAACCTATTGTGAACTAGTAGGAATTGGGACTTAAAACACACCTTTTTAAGCCAAACATCTGTCAAATTAAAATGGATGGGGTTACAACGTGCATCATTTATGCCTGGTTTATCCTTATACCTAAAGGAGAGTTCCACAAACTATTATTTGAATATCTCTGTTCACTCTGAAAAAGAAATCCATATAAATATGTCAAAAATCTTCAACATAAATTCATTCCAGCTTGTAAATTACTCACATGAAGAGCCACAAGCTCTATCATGGTTTCATACCAACTTTTGAAAATAAAAAAATTCATCTGTACTTTCAGTTCTTTCCTCCTCACTTTTGCTTCCCAATTCTAAACTTCAAAGGAATAAAATATTATCAAGACATTTTAACAGTGACCATATCAAATCTGCTACAGCAAGTTTTCAGGGCAGTAGAGGTTTCTTTTAGTAAAAGATTTTAAATATTATTAGAAACGTGTTCAATAAGTCAGTGACATTTCATTTCTCACCTGATACTCACAGGATAGTAGTTTACAACCGTATCCAGTTGATATTTAAGTTCTAAGTCAAATAATCACAGTGTGAACCTCCACAGGTACTAACAATATAAGAACCATCCATTACATCCACCATTTTTTCAGGTTTTTAAGAGATAACTAATTTATAAAATACTATTTTAAATAGTGTAGGATATCAAATCATAAATTATCTCTCTGTTTTATAATATTATTGAGAGACCTGAAGTTACTAAAATAGTTTCTTTGATTTTGCTAGGTCTTTCTGTACTCAAAACAACAATATTTTATCCTTTCTGTCATTCATTAGTAGCAATTAGGACTGTTTGAAATTCAGAATCTTTTGTGAGTAAAAAAAAAGATCTTTTACAATGGTTAGAAGATGAACATTTTTCTGAAAACAGATGAAAACGAGGCTATTCAGATTTCATTTTGTCAATTACCTTTAGTTCTATTTTTTTCCCTAGTAATAGCATACAAATTTTAAAACAGGATTCACATTTTGAAAAAATGTAAAAATGTAAAATATTCAGGAAAAGAATCAGCATTACAAAATATTTCTGTTAGGGGAGAAACAGAACTATTTGGGAACTAAAAGTTGAAACGTCTAACATTTTTCATTTTCATGAAAATGACTATTCTAACAGCAACGGAATATAAGAAATGTTATGCACTTTGCCTTCACTAAAAACATCTACATGATCTTTTCATTCAAGGGTTGCTAACAATACTACACTGTTGCCTCTGTGTGCAGTTGCATTAATAACAGAGCTATAGTAATTAGCTATTTTAGAATAAGCATCATAAAAGGCATAGTTGGGCCTTGATTTGGGCCTCCTGTCAACCACATCACTACGCATGAATCAATACAAAGATAAAATGTAAAATACCGATTGATTTCATTAGCTGCCACTCAAGATCTAATAAATCTGAAAGCGCATCTGTGGGTGGCCCTGATGCTAAGGAGATCACAGGTATCAAGGAGCAGGTTGCCCTCACCTATGCCCTCATAAACAACTTGGCAAGTAAAAAATTCTTCCCCGGGAAATGAGTCAAATTATAACACTTTTTCCCATAATATTTATTTTAAGAAACAAAGCAATAAATGCTCTTACACTTTTACATTAAAGAAGAATGCAAGAAACAGGTTAGTGTTAGCAAGTCCCTACAACCATAACACACTACACTGGTCCACATGAAGTATCATCTACCAATTTATGTGAGACTGCTCTCAAAATAAGATATTATTCAGCATAATGATGTCAGAATCCATTCCTGAGGGAATGCAACCTTATGTGCAATGGAGAGAGGTACACCCATAAAAGAAGGATAAAAGAAAGACAGACATTAATGTCACTGAGCAAATGCATTATTTTTTTTTTCCTCTGTACTGTTTCAGTATAAAACAATTTCTTCATTGTCATAGGCAAAACTGTCAAACAAATGCAGAGAAAGAACTGGTATGACAACTGAAAAGCAAAAACTGCTTTATTCTAAGCTATCTCCTAGTCTTCTGCATAAGATGTCTCAAAAGCTGAATATACAGCAGTCACTGACTTCAAATTAAGTGCTAGTGGATGGAGGTTTCCATGAAGATTCCTCGAGTTAGTAATTACAGTTTTATTGCAACTGGAAATGGTGAAATAAACTCAGTCTCTGCTGCTTCATACAGCTAATTGATGAGTTAAGTTGTCTTTAGCATTCTCACACTTTTAACATTTCTCCATCAATGCCACAAATATTAATAGGGTAATAAATGTATAAAATCATATCACTCAAGAAACCACTGTTTACTACCAGTGAAGCATATTTCTTTCATTTGCCTTTGATGTGGAGTTACCATTTCTTTTTCTTTTTCTTTTTCTTTTTCTTTTTCTTTTTCTTTTTCTTTTTCTTTTTCTTTTTCTTTTTCTTTTTCTTTTTCTTTTTCTTTTTCTTTTTCTTTTTCTTTTTCTTTTTCTTTTTCTTTTTCTTTTTCTTTTTCTTTTTCTTTTTTCCCTTTTTCCCTTTTCCTTTTCCTTTTCCTTTTCCTTTTCCTTTTCTTTTTCCTTTTCCTTTTCCTTTCCTTTTCCTTTTTCTCCTTCTCTTTCTCTTTCTCTCTTTCTCTTTCTCTTTCTCTTTCTCTTTCTCTTTCTCTTTCTCTTTCTCTTTCTCTTTCTCTTTCTCTTTCTCTTTCTCTTTCTTTCCCTTTATTTTTCTTTAATTTTCCTTTAATTTTTAATTTTTTATTTTGCTTCTTACTTCTTCCTCCTTTTCTCTTCTTTCTTTTTTGTTTTCTTTCTTTTACAGTGACATTTTCAGACTCGACATTTTGTGACATTTCAGTTTCATATTGCTAATGCTCTGGCTGCAGAGTTAAAAGTACACCCAGAGGAAGAGCTGTATTCAGCACACCAGTAGAACTTTACATGGCTTCCTCTCTTTACAAATATTTACAAGTAGACAGCTTTCAAATGAAAAGGCTAGGTTGATTTTTCATTTTGGTTTTGACTTTTTGGTAATTTCTGTCATGATTCACTTCATTTAGTAAAATGTGTGGCTCTACAGCATTCCTCTGGGATACAGTCAAGCTATAATAAAGAAGAATAAAAATAAACTATTGCTCTGCAGCAGACTGTGGTTGAACCATGTGAAGGAAGACTCCCACAGAATGGAGAAGAAATAGTCCTCATGGAATAACTACTCTCAATCTCTGTTCTGAATACATCTGGAGGAGCGACCTGTCTTGCTGCTTTTTCTAAAACTATAATTTGCATCTCTGCAAGGGATCATAAAGGTTTCACTAGCTGCTGTGCAGGTTATAGCATTTATACATTGTCAACTGCAGCATTTTTGGGTTTTTTTCCATTTAGGTATAGATTTTAATTTTAATTCATGTGTAATATAAAATTATCTGAAGAGCAGTGCAAAGCAGTCTAAGAAACGCATCTTTATTTAACCCCCCGGAAGGGAAGGAAATAAGATGCTTTTTATGGTAAGGGATAATTCAGGACTGTCTGCACCTGTCACAGCTAATTTTCTTCATATTTGAGGATTTTTTCCTTCTTAATTTCATAGTAGTGGCAAAAAGATAAGATTAATTCATCTGGCGTGCTGAGTTATTTGCCTGAAGATCTGAAAGTTTAGTTCTATCTGTGTCTGTGGGCCAAGTTAAAAAATGAAATGTAAATAACAAATTTCACATTCAAGTAACATTTAGGGTTAGATTCTTTTTTCATAATCTCATACTGATGTGAAGCTGGTCTCATGTCTGTATTAGACATAGATGGTACTTTTCCTTCACTTATTGTTCCTGTTAGAAAGTAGCTTTTCTTCTAAACAAGAATGCTGGTGATAGTCTCCTCTCTACTTTCTTCTAAGAAAAAAAATATATTGAAGAAGTTACATTTTAGTTGCTTTCAATTTTTTAAGGAAAATATAAAAATGTTTAAGAAAAATTGAAGATTTTTAATATAAAGGAAAGATGGTATAGGAAAATAAATAATTTCCCATCATGCGTTGTGAGATAGAAAATGAACAAATCTGGTTTTCCAAAAACCTATTTACCCATGGGAAAGAAAAAAAACAAAACCAAAAAAACCAACAAACTAAAAAAATCAAACAAAATTAAGCATGCAATGGATATAAACATTTAGCAATACATAAAGGGTGGATGTCAGGAGGATGGAGTCAGCCTATTCACAAGGATGTCCAGTGCTAGGACAAGGGGCAACAGGTACAAGATAGAACTTAAGAGGTTCCAAGGAAACATGGGAAAAACTTCTTCACTGTGAGGGTTACAAAGCATTGGCAGAGACTACCCAGATTGGTGGAGTCTCCTCTGGAGACATTCAAATCCCACCTGGACAAGTCCCTGTGTGACTTACTCTAGGTAGTCCTGCTCTGGCAAGGGAATTGGATTAGATGATCTTTCGAGGTCCCTTCCAACACTTGAGATTCTATGATTCTGTGATCTGTGAATAACCTACAGGATCTTAAGTCAGAAAGAGATGTGATGAGAAAACACTCTACAAGATACCATATCTTTTTTTCACTCCATGATGTGTATTCCTCCCAAAAACTGAGCACACACTGCCTAGAAGTTTAAACAGTAGTAGAAGAGAAAGAGTAAAATGTAGGTCTAGAAACAAGTAGGTCTCACTGACAGAAGATAAATTCATATCTACTCTTCCACCAAAATATTGATGCCTTCTTGCTACATTTTCTTTCCAAAAGTCACTCAGTGAAGACATAATGATTAAAAGTGCCACTTTGAAGCTTTGAACAATAGGACTATCATATTTATTTATATCAGTATAAATTTCTTAAAAGCATCCCAGCCATGCCCCAGGCACTAGTATAAATATTAAAACACAAATCAAACAGCGATGACACTTGGGGCTGACACTGGTGTGTTCTGAATGTGCCATGCAAAGAAACATCCTGTAACTGACAACCTTGGTCACCTCAGTCTATGCCTAGCTAGGTGAAATGACCAGCCTTGAAGATCAACAGCATAAGGCTGTGCTCTTCCAGCTAGTGAGAAGTATGTGAGATTTATGGTCACTGCACAGACAACAGAAAATCCCTTTTGACTGGGTTTATCTACAAAGTCACTGTGCCTCCTTTTTTTGTAGGTGAAGACTGGAATATGTCAGCACCAGCAAGGTTAAACTTGGCATTGCTAACGCATCTATATAAAAAAATATCAGGCATGAAGCTTATTTTCTTTTACAGTACAGTTGTTTTAATGATCATGCTGTCTGTTTTGTGGAGAAGTCTAAAAATTCCCATTTTCTTGTGATTTTAGTGAGCATTCAAGTGTGAATAACAGCTGTTTTACCCACACTATATGTCTCCTGCCTTTATCCTATCTTTTTCTCCAGCAAATACAAGGCTCTGTTTACATACATAGCTCCATTTATTTTTATAACCCTTCTACTTTTCACCTATATCTAATTATTTATAACAGAGACCATACCTGTTATGAATAAGAACTTCTTAAGCACAGAACAGATTTTATACTTGCCACTTCACAGTTTTCCAGCATGCAAGTATGGTTTAAAGTTTACATTTTTAGAAGGCAATTTATTTGGTCCTTACGTTCACTTGCAAAATTTTGACCTATAGCCATCACCTGTCATGCCTACCAACTAGATCTCATACGTCTCATTCATAATCTAGACAGCACTATAACAAAGGTATTATCGCTGAGGTTTGGTCTAAAAAGGCTTGATAAAAGGAACGACAAAACAAAAAAACCTACATTTTTTTCTAGTATATTTCTGCTTGCACAGCACAATTTCTTAAAGTGTGAGGGAGAAAATCAACACAGTCAAAAGTCAAAGTGTGTCACAGATGGTGGTTATAGAACTATAGGGGACTTGTCTACTGTCAATATTTCTAATTAATTCTGTGAAAATCACCTCTAATCCAGTGTTCTCACTTCTCAATGACTATGTATGTATCTGGTCTATGCAACTCCAGAATGCATATGGTGTAGTTTAAAAAGATAGTAACAAAATTATTAAGAAGATGGACTAGTTGTCTTACAAAGACATAATGAAAATGCTAGAAAAAGGAAAAGGCTGCAGAGATACAAAATCAAGGTTTGCAAAATCATGGTTGTGTTGATAAGATGAATGCACAACTGCTGCTCAGGAAATTCTGCAGTAGAAAAGTGCTTTTTCACTGAGAAAATAACAAGCTTCTGGGATATGACATCACAAAGAAAGCTAACAAAGACAAGCAACACTATTAAGTTTTAAAAGAGGATAAGCCTCATTCATCGATAACAAATCTTCAAACAGATCTATAAAGTAGATAGATCCTGGGTAATCTACTTAACTCTGGGCTGACTGTGGGAGCTGTAGAGATATGAGGGGAAAGAAGCTGCAGAGATATGAGGACAAAGGACCATCAACACCGTTGCCACTGCTGGACCATCAGCATGACCTCCTGTGGAGTTTCTAACATTTCTTTGTTTGAATCATAATCCTCTTCATTTACCGTCAAAATCTGACCTGTGGATAATCTTTCATAATAAGCTTTCCAGGTCAAACCATTTTTTTCTTCTTTAGTGGTGGATTCACTGAATATCTGCACAATAACCCATTGTAGCTATCCTTCAAAGTGAGGATAAGTCTTCCATTGGAGGTGATCAACAACAACTTTACAAATAGTATTTAAAATTTTTTGCTAATCTCACAATTTTGACATTCAAGGATGTAAATTCCAAATATTTGGCATAAGATTTTAATAGGTAACTAATTTTTTATCTCAAGTCTGTAAAAATTTACATGTCATAAAAGAAGACAGTAACATTTGAAGCCAAAATCCACTTGTCCTCATCAGATGCCAATAACTAGTAGGTAAGAGACTAACCTGTTAGCTACAGGGTAACCTATGTGTCAAAGCACAAGAGCACATTTTCACTATATGATAGCTTTCCTCACAGAGGATTGGTCTATGGTTAAATGGGAAGACATAGAAACACATATAGTTTCCATTTTTTACCATCATAAAACACTCAGAATATAACAACGAAAAGAACAGCAGTAAAAAGCAATAAATACTAAACTGGGAGAACACATTTTTTTAAATAGCAGTAAAATGAAGATAGACAAATCATCCTTCAACACAAAAGTTATACAAAGTAGATAATTTATGTATGGTAAATGATGTGTAATATTTTTTTAAAAGTTGCAGTTTATTCTCAGTATTCATCAACAAGAAAGGGAAAGGGTCAATGTAAGAATACTTCTATCTTTTGGAAAATTAAAAAAAACTATATTCTTCTATTAGTTAGAAATTATCCAATATGAGTTAAGTTATAGTATTGAGTAAACAGTTTCACATAAACCAAAAATACATTGTATTGTAGGAAAGCAGTATCTCTTTCAAAAGGTACTGTTTGACTCTTCCTATTACTTCTTGCTTGTGTGTAAAGTCCTACAGAAATGATACACTGCACCAAAATTCACTTATAATTGGCAGTTCAAATAAAAAAGAAAAACAAAACTGTAAAAAACACAGTGAAATGAACACCTTGATAAATGAGTTTCCTCAGTTTCTTAGGCAATGATGCATACAGGGTTTCTAATTTTAACATGAAGGCAACAAACACACAGTACAAAACAATTTTTTAAATCCTTTCATTAAAACAAACCTTTATCCTTAAAGATAAATTAGATATTTATTATGGATTTAGATTTTTCAAAAATACTATGTTTCTGTTTACACAGGGATATGAAAGATCAAGTCAGACTTGACAGGCATAATGATGTTTCCAAGTTCACCTAGAGTCCAAAAGAAGGAAACTCCTCAGGTATCTGTCAGAGACAGGTGTGAATTGTTCAGGACATATATTCACACCATGATTTGGGTTTTATCCGCTGTGTCCACTTGTCATCAGTGTCCACTTCTGATCTTACAAAAGGTTGTTATATGGCAGCATGCAGCCTTTGCTATCACTGTTTTCTCTCAGAGTTATTCACACTTTTCTCCTTCAGAAGTTTTTATTAAAACCTTTTCATCGTTTCTGATGATCTAATAAAATAACCTCCTTTCATGCTTTTGTGCAACAGGCCTACTCCTTGGTCTTGAAAAACATTTCCTTTAAAAAAATGGTGGTAGTGGTTCAACTTCTCTGAGACAAACATTTCTCATACAGAAACAGCCTTGTTTGTCTGTTGACTGTCAGCAGTGTGCTAACAAAGTATCCCAACATTAGCTAGCAGATGGTAAGGAAAACAGCCAAAGCCTCTCACATTGTTTATTCTCAGCTGTGTCTATCACATCTATGGCCATTTACAATCTTCATAAATAAAGGTGTGCAATGGAAGTAAAACTGAATCTGCCCCAGAATTTACAGGTGTCTGAAGAGACTTAGAAGTCACAGAGCTGTTAAATGCTGTGATAACAAAGTTATTACCTAGAAGGAATTTACAGGTTGAAAGATTTAAAATTTTATTCTCAAGAGCTAGGCCAAGTCGGCACAGCAAAATGGAGACATGTCTTCATTAGTTAAAAAAACTGAGAGATAAAAGATTGCCTGGCAAAAGCCTTGGCATCAATTTGTCTTACAACAACAACTTTGAATACATTTCTTGGCTATAAGTTATCTCATTCAGAGGAAAGTGGAATACACTCAGCTGTCAAAATCTCAGTTTCTGTGGGTTACATCCAAGTGCTTTTTTAGTACACTAAATCAGTTTAACAACACTGGTAATGCAGTTTGAATGTAGTCAGTCGAAATTTCCCTAAACTCTTTGTTGAAAAGATCTTATTTGTCAATATTTTAATCACATACATTATCTTTTCCATATTTCAGATTGTATGTATTTCATACCATAGGACACTGATTCCCCTATTCAAAAAGGCTGGGGGTTGAACTGCTGGAGAGCAGCTCTGCAGAGAGAGAGATGGGATTCCTGGTTGATAATAAACTGAACAGGAGCCAGCAATGTGGCCTTGTGGCCAAGAAGGCCAATGCCATCCCGGGATGCATCATGAAGAGTGTGGCCAGCAGGTCAAGGGAGGTTCTTCTCCCCCTCTACTCTGCCCTGGTGAGGCCTCATCTGGAGTCCTGTGTCCCGTTCTGGGCTCCTCAGCTCAAGAGGGACAGGGAAGTGCTGGAGGGAGTCCAGCACAGGGCCACCAAGATGATCAAGGGTATAGAACATGTTTCATATGAGGAAAGGCTGCAGGAACTGGGGCTGTTTACTCTTGAGGAGATTGAGGGGTGATCTTATTAACATTTATAAATATCTAAAGGGTAAGTGTCAGGAGGCTGGGACATCCCTCTTTTCTGTTGTAGATAGTAACAGGACAAGGAGTAATGGGATAAAGCTGGAACACGAAAAGTTCCACTTAAACTTAAGAAAAAACTATTTCACTGTGAGGGTGAGGGAGCCCTGGCACAGGCTGCCCAGAGGGGTTGTGTAGTCTCCTTCCTTGGGGGTCTTCAAGACCCACCTGGACATGTTCCTATGCGACCTGATCTAGGTGGACTTGCTTCTGCAGGGGGGCTGGACTAGATGATCTCTAAAGGTCCCTTCCAACCCCTACAATTCTATGATTCTATGATTAATAACCATATTTTCTCTTTTGTTATAAACTCAATAAACTGAAAATAACAGAATTTGTCCCTTAAGCAAAGAAATTTTTAAATTTATTAATTATTTATTTAAATGCAACACAAGCAGTTGTGATTGCCATGAGAATTAAAGTAATATCACCTTGCATAAACTAGGCTGATGACCACCCAGGGATACAAAATTTTGTGAATGCAATATTTTCTCTAACAGTCTTATCCTCTCATTCAGGCCACCATCTACCTTATCCAGCTGTTGCAGGGTGCCTAAATCCTAGGTTGAATTCCCTAGTTTAAGAACCAATTTGTATCACTTGTGAAAGGCTTGGGACAACTAAATTCTTACCCATTTTGAGATCCTGAGGAACTTTTATCATTTGATAAAAAACATTGTGTGGTAATTTCATATAGCCATAAGCAAAATACTTTAAGTGAAATCTGGTCTCCTGAACTTTGAAATAAAATTCTAGCACCTGAAATGCTAGAATATAGGCCAAGATGCATGTATGTGTTGTAAACGAAAGACATGCTGCATTTTCTCTAACAGAAAGTTATAATCAGCAAATGCTCACATCTTGGATTTAGAATGAACATCTTGACTAATGGTTTAGTAATATTATATTGCATTCAAACCTCAACTGTAGTGACTCTATACTGTCCTGACTCACTGCATAGTAGGAATTGCCCATTTAGCCTTAAACTGAAATATTAATAGAAAAACACAATGGTACCTGACAGCATCAAAAAACACATGAAATGGGGTTAATTTCTTTTGCATTTTGAAGAGAAGAACAGAATTTACTTTCAGGTAAATTCTCTGAATTTAAGTTTCTCATACTGTGTAGCTTAGGCTGAAAATTAACTCAGAAAGAAGCAAAACTGTTTTTATTTTTTATGTTACAACTGAATGAATGGTGAACATCCAGATTGTACATCTAGTACAGGGGATTAACTGAAGTGAGTTTGGTGTTATGGCAAAAGTAAAAAACATAAAAAACCATAAACTAAAAAATAATATGAAAACAGAAAATTTTAGCAAATCTGTTCATGGAATGCTGGCAGGCATCAGGTCACCAGGGCATACCTAACAGTGATCAATAGCTTTGCCCTGATCTGAATGGATAGTGGCAGGCAGCAGATCACCAAGCTGTACCTAACATTGATTGTCAGCTTTGCTCTGATCTGACATCCAAAAAAGCCTTTGAGTTTTAAGAGGCTTTGGTGAGCAGCTCACCACTCACTCTTGGCAAAAGTGAGAATTTGTTTGGAATTTTTCCTTTTTTTGGAACAATGACCATTTGGGCCAGCATTTGGCAAGCAAATTTTTTTTTTTGGCTTTTATAATCTGGCTGTAGTGACAAATGCCTATAAACACTAAACACTTTCCAGTTCAGTAATGCATCTACTGAGGCTCTTTCTGTTGCTGTGTGTGGTACAAAATATCATCTTTCATGACAGTCATCTCTCTGGTGAGGTGAGTTACTTCCTTTCATTCCTAGTGATATCATTTCAACCCAGTGTGGAATATGGACTTGAATGTCTGCTCCTGGATTTCTTTTTCAGACAGGTAGCTTGTGTTGTTCATAAGGAACAAGGAGTCCCAACACCTATGGTTTTGTGGGTTTTATCTTTAGACTTTAAATTCCAGAATTCAGAAGTTAAGAAGTACATACTATGGTTTTCTCCACCTAAACCTAGTTGAAATTCTTGCTACTTCAGACTAAAAGAGGCATGCTCGCTTTCCGGTCACACAGAATTTTGTGTATGATGTATTCTGTCTTTAAAGATTTCAAATTCTCATTACTGTTAGAATATTTTGGTTTAAATATATGCAACTGGCAATGAAAGCCTGTTATCATCAGAAAACAACTAATTATTGCATAAAATGTACCTAATTTCTCCAACTCATCATGCCATCTGCTTAAACCATGGACTTAAGAAAATAGTTAGCCTGTCTAAATGTACAGACGGTTTGGCACAGATGTTTTATTCCAAGCTGTCTTGCTGATGGATGCTTTTACTTCATTTTGATAAGAGAAACGCTGTCAACTTCAACATAGGTGTTTCTCCACCTGTTGATAAGAAAGTGATCTTGTTCTAGAACTAAGAGCTGTTGTCCATAATACAAATCTGTAAAAAACAGACACAGGTGACATCACAGCTTTTGGAGAGGAACATTTACCAAACATGTAAAAGAAACCACATGCTTAACTGAAAATACAATAGTAATCTTCATGCAGATACAATTCATTGCTTGGTGTGTCTCAGTGGTACTGCTCACTTAAAAAAAAGAGATTATTTTCCTTGATATTGAGGAGAGTGAGATTAGTCATAATTTTTAGTATTAGTTTATTACAGCAAACAATGGAATCATTAATATTTTGTTTGCCTATCCTTTACAGACATGTTCTCCTATTTCTTGCATTATCTACTAACTTTTGTTTTGTTGATTTTCCATCCTCTGAAGAAAGAAATAATTGAAAATTTCACTTGACTTCCTTTTCGTAATTGCTCCTGGATCATGGAGTCCATTGATGTTTTAATAGATTCAAGGGGGTATTTTCTAATTCTGACACTTTAAGAAGAATTTACCTAGAGCTAACATGGTGAGAACCTGGGTCCTGAGGCTACCCATGGCTCTTATCATATCCTGCCAAATCTTCCTTGGGTTGCCTCACACCCCTAACCATGGGACTGGATGTGACATAATTACCTATGCGGCCTGGCAATTAAAACTTATATTAAAATTTATATTAAAAATCAACTTTGTTCACCAATTAAGGAACAATACAAAAATCAGCATTGTTCACCAATTAAGGAAAGGTATAAAATCAAAAAGACTTACAGAGTGGATACAACTGTTGCTGGCATATGAGGAATCCACAACACATCAATTTCCTGCAAATACCATGGAGTGTGAAGGAGAGTGGAGGCTCTGTGGTCAAACTCTGTGGTGACACATGGGAATGAGATGGTCCTCTGAAACTGATAAGCAGCAGTTATGGTACCCTGAGCCAATGGTCTGTTGAATCTTGACAAAATGCCATCCTTCGTGCAAACTTTGCAAACTTTTGCTATACCTTTAAATGTGAGGTGAGAGCGTCTTACACCAATCATAATAAATGTATTTATGACTAAAGTCACTCAAACTCCACCTTGAAGATAAAAAAGGTATAAAGATGGTTAAAGAGAAAAGGGATGTTGGGGAAGACACCATCGCAAACAAGTCAGGCAAGCTCCCTTACAGACTGTCTCTGACTCCTGGGATCAGCTGAAAGACTGACCCTCTCTTCCCCTGGGCTTGGGATGCCTTGAAAGAGATTTAAACTAAGTGGGAAACTTAGAAATCTCTCTATAGAGTTACTCTTTAAGTTTTTGTAGCCAGGTTGTGTTCTCTGTAACTTCTCATGCTCTATCACTTATCTATCTATTTTTGCACATGCCCTCTTCTGCAGAAAGTCACTATCACTAGCAATCCATAAGAATCTGTATATATTGCATAAATAAAACTGCACTGTTTAAGTAGCCAGTCGTCACAGTTTCTCACTGAACATGACCAAATCCTGGAGTGTGGCCGTGCTAGCTCATGAGCACAACTAGACTGAGGGTGCAGTCCACTATCAGTGAAACCAGAGGCATGATAGTTCACAGGAGGTGAATGTAGCTGGACTGATGGTGGCAAATTGGGCATCACTCAGAATTTAAACCTAGTCATACCTAACCTCCGACCATGATGACGAAAGTTAGAACACAAGGGGGTTTATCTTCTGCCAAAGTACTCTGTCTCCTTTTAATGCGACACTGGAACCCATGTTATATCCTGAGTGGAACAAAAAGTCGGTCTATATCCTTGTCTCCAGCCCTATCTGCTGGGTCGTATCTCTTGCTAAAGGTCCCATCTCCTGCTCCCGGACTGATTCTGGACCTGACTCAACCCCTGGCCATGCCCTGCACACTGATCTGCCTATCATATATAAATAATAAAAGTGAACTCAAAATCCTGAAGTATGGACATATGATATCACATGCACATTCACCAACAAACACACAATCTTTTCCTAAGCCATGTGATTTTAGATCATGAGGTCTAAAGACTACTCAGATCCTGCACACTCGTCTATTGCAGTAATGAATAGCAAGAAATATCAATAGCTATTTATGTGCCTAATTATTCAGTCTCCAGAAAGATTCCCAGCTGTATAATTAAATTCAAGTGCATGTCTACCTTGCTTTTGATGACAAGTAGCATTGTTAAAAAATATTAGTTCAAAATGCAAGCACAAATCTTTGTTATTTGCATCATGGTACTTTTTATTACAATTAAGAACATCTCATGTGTTGTCATAGTTTACTTCTCATAAGATATAGTGACTTATTAGTTCATAAGGAGGGAGGATACTGTCCAGGATTACTTACTATACAAGAGTAGAGGTAGAAACTGTCCCTTATCTTAACAGTTTGATACAGCAAGATTGTGTGAGCTGAGCAATATTACATTACAATGTCATCCAAGTTAGGTCTCTAACCCATATTTTCTGAAACCAATTTTTTTTTTTCTCTTCTGTCTAGTATATACTGCAATAAAGATTAACAACAAATGTTTTCATATGTTCTGGTTTAGCAAGGAGCAGCTTTTGGCTTAGTAACAGGGGGAGCGGGTTGCAGTGAAGACCCGGTAAAGAGTTTGTGGACTCTCCCCTGGCTCCTGGGTTCACACCCACCTCCGGCCCGGCTGGGCCAATCTGGCGCCTCTGCCATCACTATTTAGGGGACAGGAATTTGGAATGCGAGGCAGGAGGTGTAAGAGTGATACAAGATGGAGGTGACCACGCGGACCCTTCAGCCAGAGAAGGAGGAAGGAAGGAGAAGCAGTAGACCGGAGACCCTTCTGCAAGCCGTGGAGAGAATACAAGCTGTGCCCCTGAAACCTATGGAGAGCCATGGCAGGACCGAGAGTTACCAGCAGCTCCATGTGAGTGAGCCCGGATGGGCGAGGGACTGTGTGGGGAGACAGCCATGGCGCAGGCCGTGCTGGAGAGCCTGTGGGCCGCAGAGCAGCCCCACACGAGAGGCAGAGAGGAGCTGCACCCTTTGGAGTGGGTGCGCGTCGGAGCAGCCCGTACAGGTCTGCCATGCTTGTGAGTTACCCCACGGACTCGCAGGGAGTACTGGTGTGGAGTTCATCCGTCCTGAGGAGGGACAAACGGCAGAAGCTATGGGGAACAGACTAACTGAAACCCCCACTGCCTGCCCCCCCGAACCGTTCAGGAGGGGACAGGGTAAAAACACTGGGATCAGGGCTCTGAGCCAGGGAAGAGGGGAGGTGTGGCAAGAAGGTGTTCTTAAAAAGGCTGGTTGGACTCTTAATTGATGTATTACTCTAGGTTGTTTCATTTTGGTTATGTTTTGGGTTTTTGGGGGTATGTTTTAGTTGATGTTGCATTAAATTATTTTCTGTTTTCTTCCCCAAACCGAGTGGCCTGGTCTGTTTTGTCCTGAACCTTAAGCGGCAATTAAGTCCTCCCTGCCCTTGAGCAATCCTCAGCCTCTTTGGTACTCGAGGCTGGTCTTTGTTCCCTGATGGGCCTAAATCACGACATCATAGTACCTAAAAAGGTATATTCTACAAGAATCATGACTCATGTTGTTAAATAAGGCAGAAAGCTAAAATTAGCTAAAATCTGCAAAGAGCTCCAGTCCGTAACTATCGGACTTCTTTCCACTCCAGCATCTGATCACATCCCTGTAGGGAGTGCTTCTAGTCAGTATTCCCTGACCTCTGAATCAACAAATCCCCTGAATCTACATCAAGTTACTGTACCTACACCATCTACACTACGCTTTTCTATATCCATTTAAGTCCATATGGTGTTTCCAGGCATTTTATCTAATACTTTTTCCCTCTTAATTTTTCTCTCTTTTTCCTGAGTCCTGGGCTGGGTAAGCAAGTACTACTCTATGAAATTGTGGGTGAATGTGAGGAGAAAGAGGGAGACTTTAGCTGTAAGGCAAAGTGGGTAGAGGAGCAGTTGATGACAGGAGGTGAATTCCTCTGTCTGGGCTGGGATTTGTGAGGACATGAAAGCCAGAGATCCTGACATGGTTCTGAGTCTCACTTCACCCTTGGCTAAAACCTTCTGATTTGCACCTGCACATCTAAACTCCTGCAAACTGACAACACCACAGCCTTAATATGATAAAAGATGTGTGTTAGAAATTCCAGTAGCTATAAGCTCTGTGTCCAGCTTTCAGGAAGATAAATGTCTGGAATGTTTTTCATATTTTCTGCCTTAGAATCCCAGCAGAATTTGGGCCTTTTTAGACCCTGTATGATGCTAATATAGATTTTGTATTAGTCAGCTCAAATGTCTGTAATTTCCACTCTCTGGAGTGATTGAGATATTCATCTTACTTGAGTATCTCCAACACAACTGTGTAAACAACAGTTCAGTTTTTACTGAGAGACAACAGATAGAAATGTAGTATCTGTGAGCTATTGTTGTTATGAATGCAAGTAAGGTTTAATAGTTTTATCTGTTTCTTTGTTTGTATGAACTGATACATCTTCAATGTTCACATTGGTTGTGGGTCCAGCTCTTAAAAATGAGGATAGATGCCAAAAGGGCATCTGAAGCACACTGTTCATCTACACAGTAGTAACAGTGGTGAGCCATGCAGGTGCATCTATACCTCACAGCAATGCATCACTGATGGCAGTGAGGGCCCTCTGCTTCATTAGAGGGGATAATAAGAATCATGACATGGCACTTATCTTGCTGTCTGTTCAGGTGCCTTATCTCTAGTCTCTTCTCTCATTAAAAAGAACAATCAAACAAAACAAAAACAGGATATCAATTAGAGGAAACTGGGATGATGGTGTTATGACATAGGCAACTGCATGTTAGGAACTGAATGGAAATCATATCTTTCAGATGTCATATGTAATGACTTTCAGTCATCCTTCTGTCTCTGTGGACTTAAACCAATAATTTAGAGATGAA
Organism: Colius striatus; assembly: GCF_028858725.1. Taxonomy (NCBI): domain Eukaryota; kingdom Metazoa; phylum Chordata; class Aves; order Coliiformes; family Coliidae; genus Colius; species Colius striatus. Next base: position 18,426,017 of record NC_084790.1, on the reverse strand, counting down.
AAAGTTTGAATGTCCTCAGTAATTCTCTAAGTCAGAGCAGAAGGAGTCAGTAGTAATCCTAAAAGTTCCAAAAGTATTCTACTGAAAGATGACAGAGCATTCATATCTTCTCAGCAAAGGAAATTAAAAAAAAAAAAATCATTACCTACTTGAAAACAAGCAGAAAGAAACTCCATTCAGAGAATGAAAGCAGTTCAGTAACTACCTGGTATTTTCTTACATGGTATATTTTGCACTTTAATCAGTGAAAGTAAATTATAATTTTTATTTTTAGGAGTCTAAAATATTGATGATGCTAAAATCATCATTTAATTCTTAATTTATGTTCTTATTTATGTAAGAAAATAATTTAGTTCAGGATTATGTGTCTTGTAACTTTAATCCAAAAAAGCCTGTTACATCAACTTTTCTGTTACCTTATGTGTCCCATAGAAAGGCTTCCAGTCAAAATTTTAATTTCAGTAAGACTGAATGAGAGAAAAAATAAAATCCCCTCATCATTCTAAATAGATGATTGGCAGACTGCATATGACAACTAAGAGTTAATGTACAAGTTTGTGCAGCTTCATACACTATAAACAATTGCTGTACATAAATGCTGAATGAAACAAGTCTGAATAACACTTCAGAAAAATAATTCAATTTTATTATTTCCCTGATTCTCAAAGTTTTTTTAAACATTTCTAGGTATATAACAAATAGACTACTCCTCCCTACTGGCAGATGGAGATTCTCTGCAATGCTGTGGCTTCTAGAGCAAATTCCTGATGTTTCTGCCTCTTCATTGTGTGAAAAGCAAGCAGTCTCTGCCCAACAGAAAGATTACTGCAGACATTTGTTCAGAGCTAACAACAGAAATTATAATGTTAAAAATAAAATTACAAAGAAATATAAGAAATAGTAAATAGCTTTCTGATATGTAACCTGAATATAAGCCATTTTCACTTTGCGCCACCATTTACTTTCTAGATATCAGGAACTAATGCAGAAACAGTTCCATTAAGGTGGAAAAGTTCACACACATTGCTCTGAACAGAAGCAATGTGTGTTTTCCCAATGCATACATCATTTAGTAACTTTAAGAGGATTTAGGTAATCCTTTCACTTGTAAGGAGGTAAGTGAACTTCTGTGAAAAGCCATGTAGTAGCCTCGCACTGTTTACAAACCTTTGTCTAAATATTTAAGTAATTATATAACACACATTATACTACTTCATTTTCTCTGTCTCCACCTACCACCTTTATGTTTAAACTTTCATTTCCTCAAATGAACCATTTACTGTCACTGTCTAGTTTACTTTACAATTTATAACCAATATGTACTCCAATGCACTAAGCACTGTAACTACACAATAAAAAGGCATACACATCTGTAGTGGTTTTGCCTGGGACAGATTTTTCGGTAGCGGGGGGTCTACATGGGTGTCTTCTTTTAACAAAGTGTTGTTAGAAGCTTCCCCTGTAGCTCATAGGGTTAGGGCCAGCCAGTTCTAAGCTGGACCCTACACCTGACCCAGGCCTGGTCAATTGGTGATGGAGGTAACACCTCCGTGAATCACATATTTGAGAAGGAGATGTAGTTCTTATGCAGTTACTAAACTGCAGCAGCATCAGGGAGTGAGAATGTGAAAACACACCAGACACCAAGGTCAGTGGAGAAGTAGAGGGAGGAGGGTGCTTAGGCACTGAAAAGGTGAAGCAGATTGTCCCCCAGCAGACCATGGAGGACCACCGGGAAGCAGAGACCTACTCACAGCCCGTGGAGGAGTCCATACTAGAGCGAGTAGAAGGCTGCAACTCCATAAGAAGTTCATCCTGGAGCAAGTTCCTAGCAGGACCTGGGAGTCTTTAGGGATAGTGGAACCCATGCCAGAGCAAGTTTGCTGTCAGGACTTGTGATCCTGTGAGGGACTCAGACTGGAGCAGTTGGTACCTGAAGGACTGTTCTGCCGGTGGATGACCCACGTTGGGGCAGGGTGTGAGGAGCCACCCATGTTGGAGACCCCATGCTGAAGCAGTTCGTGAGGAGCTGGAGCCCATGGGAAGGACCCACGCTGGAGAAGTTTGTGAGGGACTGTCTCCAGTGGGAGGGATCCCACAGAGTAGCAGTGGGAAGTGTGAGGAGGTCTCCCACTAAGAAGAAGTAGCGGCAAAGTTCATCTGTAATGAACTGACCACAACTCCCTTCCCCCATCCTCTGTGTCGCTGAGGGGGAAGGAAGGAGAGTCCTAGGAAGAGGAGGAGTGGGGAGAAGTGTTTTTAAGACAGTTTTATATCTCATTTCCCTGCTCTTATAGATTCTTTAATAAATCAAACCTTTTTCTCCCTAAATTGAGTCTGTTTTGCGCATGATGCTAATTGCTGAGTGATCTTGGTGGACGCCAGGCTAAACCACCACAACATCACCTTGAGTTGGAGAACTAATATAACTTCCCATGGCTAAGCAAAAAATGAGTCATTCACTCATAGAATCATAGGACCATAGAATGGTAGGGTTGGAAAGGACCTTATAGATCATCTAGTCCAACTCCCCAGCAGAAGCAGGTTCACCTAGATCAGGTCGCATAGGAACATGTCCAGGCGGGTCTTGAAGACCTCCAAGGAAGGAGACTCCACAACCGCTCTGGGCAGCCTGTGCCAGGGCTCCATCACCCTAGTCAGTAGCAATCACTATGTGATATCCATCTAAGAATATTATTGCATATTTTGATACTGATCAGATTATCTACTCCTGATGCAAGGAAACAAAACATATTGCATATATTCATGCTGATTTGCTTTCAAATAATTAATTTCTCTGTCTACATCTGTCCCATTAAAAACAAAACAAAACAGGATAGTTGTTGACTAACACAAGTATGAGATTTTTTATTTAAATAATCTGTTACTGGGGTGCATGGAATGTAAAGGATCTTTTTGGACAGCTGTATTCTTAAAAAAAATTTGGTAATGCTTTCTGGATTTTGACCCACTAATACTTGGAAGGACACAGTGAACAGCAGTATATACACTTGTGCTCTGTAGAGATGATTGTGTATATGATTTCACCTGAAAGGATTCCATAACAAATTACCATCATTGCATTTGTATATTTCTATCCAACATATTAAATGGCAGCTGACTAACCTGGTTTGAGCCCACACTTCTTGATTTTTCTCCAACAGTGTTATACTTTCTTGACAATTACCAGCAATGCAGACAGTCCAGAAATTCATCCAGCTTAAGACACTTGGGTTATTTAAAACTTAACTTGCTCTGAAAAACATTTTTTATCTTAAAGAGTAATATCTATTAAATTCTGAGCAAAATACAAGATTGATGTGGGTACTTCGATGTGCAAGACTGGTTTTCGAGGTGACTTAAGACTTTCCAAGACACATCTTTCTTATACAGATCCCGTAACTTTCCCAGAGGGATGCCCAATGCCTAGTTCCAGGGCTACCCTATCTGCCCACCAGATTTCCCTACTCCCTGTGTCCGGTTTGCAGGATAATCACCATGCCTTCCAGGAGCCCAAAGCCTCCAGAGTGCTCTGAAAGCCTGAAGGTAGATCTCACAAGTCAAATACAGAACAAAAAAAATATATTGAGGACTTCAACTTTTCAACACCCTAGGTCACAAAGTTGTCTGCTGAATGGCAGAGTCATGTTAACCTTAACCTTTCTTCTGGGAGAAAGTCTCTCTTCCCATCTCTCCCTTCTCATCCAACCTGTCAGTCAGTTTCTAGTCTGGTTGAGCACTGGATTGTTCCAGTTCTCCACGTACAAACAAAGTCTCTGTTCCTCATAGGCAGTCTGTCTTTATTTCCACCTCTGAATGTTTCCTGTTAGCCTCTGAACTCAGACAGAAGCTACCTGTTCTGTGCTGGCTTTCTGTCTGTTGAAAAGGACCACTCTTGTGTTGATTTGACTCTCCAGTACAGTTTCCTGTGGTATCACATCACAGGAAAAATGCCAGAACAATCTACCGTCTGAAGTCCATGATTGTAACTCTATGAAGCTGCTAAAGGGTTCAGATGAGAGAATTGGGATGGTTTAGTTTGGAAAAAACGAGACTTGGGGTAATTGCTCTGCAATTACCTAAAAAGTTTAGATTGGATATTAGGAACATTTTTTCCACCACAAGGGCTGTCAAGTACTGGAACAGGCTGCCCAGGGAAGTGGTGGAGTCATGATCCTTGGTAGTACTTAACAAGATACATGTATGTGACATTTAGTGGTGGGGTTTAGTGATGAGAGTTAGGCAGGGTTACATTAAGAGTTTGATTTGACATTAAAGGTCTTTCAATAATATTTCTATGATTCTGTGGTTTTATGATTCTATCTTCTGATGTTTTCTAAGGATCTTACTTCCAGAGTTTTGTTGTTTTGCTTTTTGGGTTTTTTATTTTTTTTTTTTTTTAAAGGGATTAGAAGGAACCTTTAGAGATCATCTAGTCTAACCTCCCGTGTCCTGGTGGGTCTTGAAGACCTCCAAGGTTACCTCTGGGTAACCTGTTCCGCTGCTCCATCACTCTCACAGTAAAATAGTTTTTTCTTATGTTTAAATGGAATATTTTATGTTCCAGCTTCAACCAATTACCTCGTATCCTGTTGCTAGATACAACATAAAAAAGGGATATCTACCATTTATACACTTGTAAATGAAATCCCCCACCTCAATCTCCTCTCCTCTAGAATAAACAGCCCCAGTTACCACAGTCTTTCCTCATAAGGAAGATGCTCCAGTCCCCTGATCATCTTGGTAGCCTTGTGCTTGACTCTTTCCAGAAATTCCTTGTCCCTCTTGAGCTGAGGAGCCCAGAACTGGACACAGGACTCCAGATGAGGCCTCACAAGGGCAGAGAAGAGGGGGAGCAGAATGTCCCTTGACCTGCTGGCCACACTCTTCTTGATGCATCCCAGGATGGCATTGGCCTTCTTGGCCAAGAGGGCACATTGCTGGCTCATGTTCAGTTTATTACCAACAAGGACTCCTAGCTCTCTCTCTGCAGAGCTGCTCTCCAACAGGTCAATCCCCAACCTGTACTAGTGCATGGGCTTATTCCTCCCCAGATGCAGGACTCTGCACTTGTTCTTGTTAAACGTCAGGAGATTCCTCTCTGCCCAACTCTCAAGCCAGTCAAGATCGCACTGAATGGCAGCACAGCCTTCTGCTGAATCAGCCAGTCCTCCCAGTTTGGTGTCATCAGTGAACTTGCTGAGGGTACACTCCGTCCCCTCATCCAGGTCATTGATGAAGATGTTGAACAAGACTGGCCCCAGAACTGATCCCTGTGGAACTCCACTGGCCACAGGCCTCCAACTCAAGTCTGTACCGTTGATCACCACCCTCTGGGCTCTGTCATTCAGTCAGCTCTTGATCCACCTCACTGTCCACTCATCCAAGCCACACTGCTTGAATTTTCTAATGAGGATGTTGTGGGAGATGGTGTCAAAAGCGTCACTGAAGTCAAGGTAGATGACATTCACTGCTTTCCTCTCATCTAACCAGCCAGTTAAGTCCTCATAAAAGGCTATGAGATTGTTCAAACAGAATTTCCCCCTGGTGAATCCATGTTTACTCTCCCCTGATAACCATCTTTTCCTTGATATGTTTAGTGACTACTCTCTGGATGAGTTGTTTCATAACCTTTTCAGGGATGAAGGTGAGGCTGACCGGCCTGTAGTTTCCTGGGTCGTCCTTCCTGCCCTTTTTGCAGACTGGAGTGACACTGGCCTTTCTCCAGTCCTCAGGTACCTCACCTGTCCTCCATGATTGTTCAAAAATGATGGAGAGAGGCTTAGCAATCACATCAGCCAGCTCCCTCAGCACTCTAGGATGCATCCCATCAGGACCCAATGACTTATGAGCCTTAAGCTTGCCCAACAAGTCTTTAACCTGTTCATCTTCCACCCAGGGCAAGTCCTCTGCTGTCTTGGCCATCCTCCTGTCCTTGCTGGACTGGGCTTCCTAAGGGCTGGCCTTTGCTGTAAAGACTGAAGCAAAGAAGGCATTCAATAGTTTGTCCTTCTCTGCATCCTCAGTCACCAGGGCAACTTCTGTGTTCAGCAGTGGGCCCACATTCCCCCTAATCTTCCTTCTGCTGCTGATGTACCTGAAAAATACCTTATTATTGTCCTTAACTTCCTTGGCTAAATTTAATTCTAGAAGGGCTCTAGCCTTCCTAGTTGCACCCCTGCATGCCCTGGTAATGTTCCTATACTCTTCCCAAGAAGTCAGACCCTGTTTCCACTTGTCATAGATGTCTACTTTTTGTCTGAGTTGTCCTATCAGATCCTTGCTCATCCATGGAGGCCTTCCTACCTCATTTTCCTCCTTTCCTACATGTGGGGACACATTGATCCTGAGCTTGGAGGAAGAGGTACTTGAAGATTGACCAGATTTCTTGGGCATTTCTACCATCTAGAGTCTTATCCCATGAGATCCACCCAAGCAGGTCTTTGAAGAGGACAACGTCAGCTCACCTGAAATCCAGGGTCATGGTCCCGTTTTGTGTCCTGCCTCTTCCCCACAGGATCTCTACCATCTCATGATCTCTGCAGCCACGGTTGCTTCCAACCTTCACATCCCCAACCAGACCCTCCTTATTTGTCAGTACCAGGTCCAGCAGCACATCCTTCCTTCATGGTGACTGCAGTCAAGACTGTCCTTGAACATCACATACCCAGTCACTTTGTCTTTGATTGTGACAAACAAGGTCAGAATACAGCTTGCCGTTATCGATATTGAGAAATTGCCATCAACACAATCCAGAAATTTCCCAGATTACATATATCCCTCTGTTACCTGCCCAGCAGATGTCAGAGGCATATGTTGGACAAATAGGGTTTTTTATTGAAGAAGACATTGACAAGTAATTAAAATTACTAAAAGATAAGAAAGTACTTTTTCAGTAAAAATATAAGTATTGTAAATATTCCAATTTTGTAGTGGGCTACTAGTCCAGTGGTTTTATTTTTACTACATCTCCCCCTCTTCTCTGCCCTGAGGAGGTCTCATCTGGAATACTGTGTCCAGTTCTAGGCTCCTCAGCTCAAGAGGGACAGAGAACTTCTGGAGAGAGTCCAGTATAGAGCCATGAGGATGATCAGGGGACTGGAGCATCTTCCTTATGAGGAAAGGCTGTAGGAACTGGGGCTGTTTAGTCTAGAGAAGAGGAGACTGAGGTGGGGGATTTCATTTACAAGTATATAAATGGTGTATATCCATTTTTTTAAAAAATATTGTAAATATCTAAATGGTGGGTGCCAGGAGGTTGGGACATCCCTTTTTTCTGTTGTATCTAGTAACAGGACAAGTGGTAATAGGATGAAGCTGGAACACAAAAAGTTCCATTTAAATACAAGAAAAAACTATTTCACTGTGAGGGTGAGGGAGCCCTGGCACAGGCTGCCCAGAGGGATTGTGGAGTCTCCTTCCTAGGAGGTCTTCAAGACCTGCCTGAATATTTGCCTGTGCGACCTGATCTAGGTGCACCTGCTTCTTCAGGGGAGTTGGACTAGATGATCTCTAAAGGTCCCTTCCAACCCTACCATTCTATGATTCTAAGTAGCAATTGATAGAAAGAACAGCTAAGAATTGCTCTAATGACAGAAAGACTTCCTATTATTCATCCATGAAATTCAAATGATTTCTACAAAGCTAATAATACTACTCAAAACTCCTTGTCTTCATCTAGCAGCAGAAAATTATGTTGTTTGGCAATTATGCAAATGTTATCCATATATCAAAACTGAGTAATTCCTAACCGTGCTTTCAAACAAAGAGCTTAGTTGACTCCTCTGCTGCTAAGACTAAACTAACAAGCACTGTGAGAAGTCTAGTTTGCATAACATAGGTTCATCATTGTCAAATGTCGCTTGGTAATCTCAAATAACTGAAGATAAAAAGAATGTAATTGATCAAAACATCTCCATCTCAGGTTACTCCCTACTTGACTTCTTAAGCTTGCCTTAGTACTTGTTGGTTCATTTTCTCAAAAATTGCTTCTCATCTCATTGCTTCTTATAATTCTCCTGGCTTGATTGTGTGTTTGTATCACACAAATGTTTCATCCAAGGCCAGTTTTCCATTGCACTAAGCTACAACAGAGAGAACAAGTTGCCAATGCAGTTTCAGACATCATTGTTCAATTCTCCTCAGAGTAAGCAGTCATGCACGTTTTGAGTTGGAAGTCCCTTTGTAGCAAGCAAATAGTTGATACAAAATATCCGATCCACTTGATAATCTAAAAATGTAGTTACATTCAGTAGCTGAAGTGGGACTACATCCTAAGTTACTGTGTATTACTAAAAACCCATATTGTGTTACAAGAGTTCAGGATTGTTTCTTTACTAAAATGTAGGAGAAAAAAAGGAAGAAGTTTAAAAATCTGTGAAGAGTGATAACATATGTTTTTTAATGGAAGAGAGAGAGAGAGAAGGAGGTTGCAGTGATGGTATGGCCTGCAGCACTGTCTGTATGATACAGTCTTTGCAGCAGGACACAGTCTGTCTGCATTGGCTTGTACAATGTTTTTACTCATATGTTTCCACCAATGTTGTTCACACTACACATGATTTGATAGAGCTCCTGCCAACAGTTTTAATTTTACTTATGCTGAATATGCAGCAATATAATGTTGCTGCTACGTTGACTATGCATGCATTTCTGCCATGCCAGCTCTGGGTGTAAAAGGACTAAAAGATGTGCAGGTCTGTGCCACCTGTTGCAAAGCCTGTGAAGGTCAGGATGATTTTTTTTCAGTAGTCTCTGTGGGACTCAAATTAGATATTACATTTGTAAACATAAAACTTTCACTTCATCCAAACTTCCTCTAAAAATAATGTGGCACAAGTTTTGCTTTGAACATATTAGACATAAAACAATAAAATATATAGCACAGTTTTTAGTGAGGCACTTTAGACCACTTCTGTTCATGATTCTGTTAAGGTTGTACTGGGGGGTACAAGAGCAAAATTAAGCTTGGTATATTAGACTTTCACCTCCTTATCTCTAACAGTGATCCTTCAGTCTTGTTATCTTCCATTAGATTACCAACTCTGGGAACAGCTGGCCACGTAGAACAAAGTCACCGTAGTAAAGGTGAGGTTTTTGGCTTTTGTGCACCAAGTGTAAAGCTATGCAGTATGATTCTGAGGTAATGGTTGGAAAAACAGATTAGTTATTTCAAATTTGCTTTGCGAACATATCAGTATATCTCCAAAGTCTTAAAACTGTTTTTCTCCCACTGTTCTAATCTGATTATTTCTGTTAATGTTACATTTCAGCTAGTAAGTGGTTTTGTTCCATTACTTAGTCCTCTCACATTTTCTTTTCCCTCTGTCTCATTTCTTTTGCATTCTTCTGTAACTTTGATAAAACTCTTACATTTTATTTGCAACCTTGTGAAAATTTTGTTCACCATTAAGTATGTGGCATATGGAAAAAAATGAGTTTTACGTTTGCACCACAGAAATAATTTTCATGTCCTATACTAAATTCACATATCATTTAAAAAAATAAGTTTGATTACTAGATGACAAATACCATGACTGGGGCTTAGGTAAGTATTGCTTTACATTCTATACAATTCTATTCATATCACTACACAGCAAAAGGTAATGGCAGTATCTAGAAAATCTTAATAATTTCAAGACCTAATTATCTTCCTACTTATATTACTTCACTTTTCTTCCTTGGTTTCTGAAATACAGTTGATATATGCTGGCAGGAGTTTGTCCCTCCCTATCCAAATCAATCACACCATTTTCCAGCTTCACAAAGTAAGACTATATGAAAAGTCCACCAAAATGTAAAATAAAAATCAAGCACAGAAATATAGGGAAACAAAAAAAAGGTGCATGAGAGTGAGAGACAGTCTTGCAGGAGACTCTTGAATATTTTGTCATATAAAGCAGAAAATGAAAACTAACAGAAAACAAAATTGGAAAAATAAGTGAAACTCACATACTTTTACAGCTAAAATAACATTTCTTATTAAGTCCTCCAACCAAATATTTTATTCAGATTTAAAAAAAAAATATTTTTTTAGTTGAAATGTTTCTGTAAGAGAGTGAGAACGAGTCTATGCCAGTCAAGAGCTGATATTTAAGACTATACCTGAAACACAAACAATTTAAGCATCTTTTCTTCTCCATTCAAAGTTTGCTTTGCACCTTTACGTGTTTCTTAATCATCTTTCTGTGTGAGCATGTCCTGTGATTTCTGTTTTATTCCCTTTGTTTCCACATCCTTTTCCAAAATGTAGAAGATGTTCCATTTTCATATACATAATGAAAACTAGCTTTGAAATCTCAAAATTTATCACAGAATATTGTTCCTTTTAACAGCTTTGTGTGCTTTAACAGCTGTAGCTACCAAACCTCTGGGATACATCTAACAGAGAACTGAGTTGGACATTGTGAAGAGCTAGTGCAAGTTACTCATCCTGCTTAAGTAACTGACCAAAAAAAGTATTGGAAGGAGTTAAAAGGAAATTGTATACCATGTTAAAAGCACTTCATCCTTGGCTAATGCAATAATAACTCCACCTTGGGTCTTTTTGTTGTTTTTTCTTAAATTGAAAGCTGCATCATACAACTTAACAGACTAATGTGGCCCATTTGTTGCACCAAAATGGTACCTTCAGTTGGTATCCATGTTTTTATATTCATGCCTGAAAATCAGACTATCAGTGTTGGACCTAGTTTTCTGAAGTGAGCAGAGTGCATACAGAATATGATTTAAGTAAAGTTTCCCAGATGGACGCAGAAAATGACCATTATGTTTCCTGGATAAATCTTTTTCATCCATTTGAAGTACTCATGTGGCTGAAGAAGAGCATAATTTATTTAAGCTTTTTAAAGAGTGTGCCATCTTTTCTCCAGAGAATGCCTGTATATATGATGTCCAATACTTTTCCTTTATTCTGAAGTCCTCTAGGTCTTCAGAATAAAAGCCACTGCCATACATATCCACATATTTGTTGAGGGAACTTGCTAAGATCCTCTGTAATGCCACAAATAGAAGTAAATAGCCTAGGCACAGAAAAATAAAGATATTAATGTTTTGTTTCATTTTAGATCATAAGCTCTAAATTGTAGTCTTTAGAATTGGAAGGTGAAGTGAGTAACAGTATGAGCTTGATAACACACAGTAGATCCAGATAAACATGAATGATCTAAAACTGGAAATCTTTGTGTATCTTTTTCAGTATCTTGCTTTTTTTTTTTTTACCTTTTCATAGCTAGTATGGAAATCCAAAGAAGAGAAAACCTTCCTAGTGGCATTTTATTATTTTTCCCATCCTTCTCAATCAATACATGTTTGTATACAAAAGCAGAGAAAGCTGCAAAAGGCTTACATCCTAGTAAAGAGGCTTTTCTGCTGAATCAATCTTATTAGATTCATCAATAAAAAACTCAGCTTTAGAAGTTTCTGGAGCTGAAAAAGGTAATTTAGCTTGATGTATTAATATGTATGTATGTAAATTCTATATACATTACATATGTATATATGGAAGTTCACCACCAGTACTGTGCTTTCTGCTTTTTTCATTTTGTTCCACATCCTATAGTCTTCCCAGATAACTTATTTATATACTGTTTAAAACAGTAAAAAAAGGACAGTTTTACATTTAGATATCTTTCAGCTCACAAAACTGATTCTAGCATCAGTATTTCAATGCTATTGATATGACCAGTGTGTTGCAAACATCAAATAAACTGCTAAATACAAGTGATCCACAGCCATGTTGAATGATATACATGTAAAGTCCTCTGTAAAGATCCACAGGTCTGAGCACAATTGAATACTAAAGCTTATTTTTCACAAATCCCTGCAAAATCAGCATAAATATTTTGAAGGGTATTTGTTGTTGTTATTATTCAATTTAGAAGTATCAAGAGCACACTTTCAATTTCTTAGAACGTGCACTAGCTCTCCAGGCTCCTGTTTATCATTCTGTTATTTGTCGATCTCTGAGGGTGTGATGTGGTTTAGATATAGTAAAACTACAAATAAGGTTCTGAAAAGAAGCAAAGTCATACTGCAAAGATACTCTGGAAAGTACTCTTTGAAAGATACTCTTTGAAGAATCCCCCAAAGATTAGGGGATTTTTCAGTCAGAAACCACTGGAAGCTGTGAGAAGTCTCTGAGTCCTCAACTCCTTTCACTCTGAGAGTTGTGGAGTTGCTCTCTCTCCCAGTTCTTCTGTACCACAGTATAGTCAATGAAAAAACTCTCACAAAGGGTACATGCATTTTTAAAATTAATTTTTATTTTGTTTAAAGGCTCATTAGTCTTATTTCTCTGGAAAGCACCCTTCTCTTATTTGTCTCAAGTCATTTCTTCTAAGCAAGACTACTTTCTACATTAAGGTTTTTCAGCAAGCACATGAATGCCTTAAATAAAGAGAGTTCTGAATAAATTCCAGTAAAGTCTGATTTATCATCAGTAAAAGCAACACTGTCAAAATGCAGTCATAGGTTTATGCATTATTGCATCATTTAAATAATTTCTACGTGCAATAATACCTATGGCTAGTAAGAATCTGTTATCCTTGGAGAATTGCTCTAAAAATATTGAAGACAAATTTTAGAAACTGATAACATCTAGATACACAGTATCTACATAGCACCAGTGAAATTCAGCATAGATGGATAGATGCTAATCTTTATCTCCCCTTTCACATTAAACAAAGAGAAAGTTAATTAGTAGGAATTTATTTCATGATTATTAAAGACTGTTTTTATTAACAGTGAAACCCATATAGTACAATCAAATAAAGTAATTTTAGAACAAATCCTGCATTTTATTATGACTTTTCCAAATGCAAGAAAGATATTAAAAGCAAAATGTTATCAATATTAGTAAAGTTATTTAATCTATTTTTGGTTTTGGTAGGATGGATATTACCAACAGCTTTTGCATGCTTGTTCACATCCTGAGAGTACATATTGATCATTGTACTGTAGACTGAGGGAAAAATTCCTTCCAGTCATTGATCTGTAAGCTTCTTGATAGTATGGTGTATGTGATGCAAAAGAGGATAATGTCTGCTGTTCTCAGCATAAAGCTCTATACTAGCAATCTACAGTACAAGTTAATACATGTCTAACAATTGCCTAAGCATATGACATTAAGATCTTTTTACTTGTTGGGCAATAAAATCAGAATCTAAACCAGATAGTGCAGGATCAAAAGAGTTTGGTTGTTCTTTCAGTTTTATTTACCAGTGAGATATCAAGTCAATAAAGAAAAATCTGAAGTAATTTTTAATTTATATTTTCACTGATTCTACCTTTTAGGCAATAAATTATCTTTTTTTCCCTTGACAGAGTAATTTGGCTTTTATTCTTAATTAGAAACTATGCCAATATTTAAGTTTAGTCACTTCCCAGAATAAATTACATGTCAGACTGCATCATGATCTCCAGTCCATGTAAGGCCATTGCATGAACTAGACCTGCTTCAGACAGAAAACTTCCAGGATTTGATCCTGTAAATTGCTTTATGTAATGTTCAGCTAGAAGGTGGTGCTAAAGGGAATATTGTTATTACGTCCTGTTCTAAAAGTATTGAAAATGACAAAAGATTATCAAATAAGACAATATGACTAAATATAATTAGAACTTTCTTTAAGTACATTTAAAGCCAAATAACAAAATCCTTTCCACCATGGACAAAGCTCATTCCTGATTTTCAATTGGCTTCATTTCCTTCATGTACACATAATAATGGAATCAGTGATCAGGAAGCTTGTGCAGTGAATAATGGGGGCCTTTAAATCTAGTCTTCCCAGATGAAGTCATGACAGAAGAAGAAACAAGATGAACACACCACAGATGGACCAGGAGCCAGCTTTCTTTAACAGATTTATACCAGAGATAAATAACTCATCTGTTGTAATTAACAAGGTATCAAGATCAAAATGTGCAAATGACATTGCAAAAATGTAATATACACACACACAGAGGATAAAAAAATATTATTAATGTGGTTAGTAAATTAATCACAAACACTACATAATCTATATGAATTAATCTCTGAACTAACAAGTGCAGTTGTCAAAAAATTAGAAATGTAAACATCCACAAAGAAGAGAATAGGGGGAGAAAAAAAGATGGGTTGAAACATCAGCCCTCTGAAAAATTTATATCAAATGATTCAATATATAGAAACATCGTTAAGTCGTCCTTCCTCAACTGTATTCTTGCATACCAAATGTAGCTCTTGAAGAGATGGCATTTTACAACGAAGTAAAAAAACTGAAAATGTTCTTGTTGCAATGAACATTTCAAAGGAAATTTTAATCCCTGTATCTTGTAAAAAGCTCCTAAATATTTCAGAATCAAAAGGAAAACAAAAAATCATTATCATATTTGCCAGGAAATTAGGAGATCCTAATTCATAATTGTCATGGTTTGACATGACAGCCTTTTCTGGTAAAGGGGAAGGGGCTGTAAAGATGGGTCCTGTAAGAAGTTGCTGAAAACTCTCCCCAGGTCTAAGCCAAACCCGCTTCTGGGGCTGAGACAATTAGATGCCTCCACAATCACTCTTTAAGAAGAGGAAGCTTCTTCCTCCTTTTTCTTCATTTTTCTTCTTTCTTCTGCCCCTTCTTCTTCTCTCTCTGCTGGTGGTGCAAGGAGTGGGAAGAGTGAGAGAAAAAACCATGCAGACTCCAAGGTCAGTGAGGGAAGAGAGGAGGAGATATGCTGGAGCAGAGACTCCCCTGCATTTTACGGAGAGGACTGGTGAAGCTGAGATTTGTTTGTACTTTGCTAAAGACCCCACATCAGTGGCAGAGATTTATCTTGATAATGACCCTGAATGAGGGACAGAGACTCGTTTTGCTAAGAATCCCATGTCAGAGGCAAAGATTCACTTCATTAAAGGCCCCAAGCCAGGGGCAGTGATTTTCTTCATTAAAATTATGGCCAGAGGAGGCCAGAGCTTCCTCACAGAAGCTTTAACTGTGAGGAAGAACTCTAGACAAAGCAGCTCATTAAACTTATGCCCAGAATAGGTCATGTCCCAAAGGAGGGACCCTGTATCTGCAGAAACTGCAACCATGGCAAAGAACCCATGATAGAGATATTCACTAAGGACTGTGTCCCATTTGAGGGACCATATATTGGCAGAAGCCACAGTTGTTGGGAAGAAACCACACCAGAGAAGTTCAGTAAGGACTGTGTCCCGGGAGAGGGATCCTGTATCGAAACAGGAGAAGAATGCAAAGAGCCATCCCCATCTGAGAAGAGATGCAGCAGAGCCCATCTGTGAGAGAGTGACATATCCCCCATTCCCTGCCCCCCTGAGCCATTAAGGGGATATGGAGATAGAGATACTATCCTACTCCCTTTTTGCTTTTATCCAGTTCTGTTTCTTGTAGAATAAACTTTCCTACTTTCCTCTCTAAGTCGAGTACTGGAGTCTGTTTTACTCAGAATTGTAAATGGCAGTGAGCCCTCCCTGCCCTTGTCTCAATCCACAACATCCTTGCTTACCTTTTTCCTCCCACTTCACTGGGGCTTCTGCCATCCTAGCAAGGGTGAGAGTAAATGGGGGACACTTGAGCAAGAGACTGTTGTGCTTCTATACTAGCTGGGCCAAACCACAACAAGAACGGTAACAGAATTTACAAGAAGATCCTTCATGAAAAGTTTCTTCCCCATGTAACGTAGCACAAATTTTGATTCACCAATAAAGTCTTGCTTTTCCTTTAATAAAAAAATAATCCAGAAATTTACTCCATATTTTTAAACTAAATAGAAAATCATAGGATTTATTCTATGACATTTCAGACCATAAAGGACCTCAGAATGTTTACAGTTTGACCTCCAGCCTAAAATATTGATCAGAGTTTATCTGTAGGGGCTGGAAGCCTTGTAAGGAGGGAGATGCCAACACTTCTCTGGTCATTGGATCCACTGACCCACCATTATTATATGGTGGGTATGGGGAGCAAAAACGTTTTTTCTTTAGACTCTCTGGCCCTGCTCAGCTCTCAGCGGGACAGGACTCAGAAGTTTCTCCTCAGAGTTGCCTCTCTCCCTAACAGTACCATTACAAGGGCTTTACCTGCCCGGGGCAGGGCTGCATACTGTTCCTGTCTCAAGTGTGTTGGAGTCCTATTGGACCCTTGCTCTTATCAGTCCCATCCCAGTGAATGGAAAGCCCTGTCCTCACATTTATTGGCCAAGGACTCAGTGGGGTTTTTTTATGACTGGTTCAATGAATTGTGAATGTTGCCCCAAATATTTAGCAATTTTTAAAGATTCATAATACACAAAATTAACTGAGATGAATTATGTATATATAAACTTCAGAAAAAAATTCACATAAGTAAAGGGTATTTTGCTATCTATCCTGTTGGCTAGCAATTCCCAGTAGTGTAGCATTGGATACACGTGATATTGGCAATGACAAGAGCCTGGTAGTGTAATAGTTTTTCTAGGAGAGATGCATCTGCAAGATAGCATTGTGCTGACACAGCTACATATGAAGATATACATCTGGATATTCTATTTATTTAAGTAGCTGACTGTTCTTCTGGGGACTGCAAATATTTAGATAAATTTCCACTCTCCCAGCAAACTCTTTTTATCTGCTGAAAACTCCTCCACAGCATATAGTATAGTTGTGCAGAAAATCCAGAGACAATGGAAGCAGAGATAGAAAGGAGTCTTGGGCATTGGGTGGGGAAGGTGAAACAACTTGTTCTTTTGACTTTTTCTTTTAAAATTATTGCTAATAAATGAACAAAATGGCAATATTTACAAATGCAGATGGCAATTACTTTCCATATGCATAAGTTATTACCAGTAGCACTAGATTTCAAGCCATAGTCACTACTGTTCTCTAAACAGTGAGTAAGTTTTGAAATCTGTTTATCTTGTTAAGTAGGCTTTGTTAAGGAAATGTAGAACAATTTGCATTACTGAATATTCTGAATCCAACTGAGGCTCTAATCAATTACAGCCATTAACTATGGGTACAAAATATAATAAGCAGCCTAATGTATTCAACTGAGAATCAGGTAGGTCACTATATCTTTCCTATTACACACAAAAACTTGTAAAAATAGCTAAAAAAATTATAAATCACGTGAGACAAACAGCTTATTGTTCAAGAAAATTGATTATTTTGTTACATGGTAGTCTGAGACACAAAAGGATCTTGATAAATCCATTCTCAGCATTAAGGCATGGGAAATTTGACTGTAGCTTAAAGCTGTAAGCTTGCAATGAAAGGTAAGGGAAATTGAGTGGAAATTTTCCAGTTTGTAGGCAAATATCCAAATGTCATGTGATACAGTTGCACCAATAAACTACACACTCCTTTTCCTCTTCCTGCTCTTTCAATTAGGGATGCATTTTATCATCTTTCTTTCCAGTGAAAATATGATATTGGCCAAATGCACAATACAATATAGGTACACGCTATGTTTCTGAAAGGGGAGTGACATCAAACTGTAGCATTTAAGTAGTAAGTACAGATCACTTTTTGAAAAATGTGCCTATTTAATAATGTATCCATCTGTAAACACAAAGTTTTATTAAACTAGTTTACTACATCAGGTAAACAGAGACACATAAAATGAGGGCAATATAACCTTAGAAATAAATACTTCTGAAATTTGATGTATTTCAGGAATAAAATAAATAATTAAAAGAAATACGTAGTACTAAAGTATTTTATGCTCAAAAGTGCAATAAATTTCCAAAGAATTTCAATCTCTCAATGCAGAAAAAGAGCAGCTAAGACCCAAAAATGACAGCCAGCATAGGTATAAAAAATAATTTTGTCCCTTACCATGTGTTTTTAGAGCAAATGAGGGCAACTAAAATACACTGAAGCATTACATATCCTAAAATTAGTTTTGGTCATTAGAAGAAAATTGATAATAAGCTTGAAAAAATACTATGTTTCAAATTGTACAGACATTGTCTTTCATTTTATACTATCATATTAATGACAAGTACATGCAAATTAAATAAAATGTATTTAGAAGTTATGATGAAGGATAGAAGCAGTTAAAAAAATCTTTAAATAAATCTGGTATTTTTTGTCACTAAGATTTGAGATGATGACTGTGCACTTAAGAATTCAAGCCTGTGTTCCATGTTGCATATATTTATTACTCTACTAAATGTCATAAATTCATCAATACTAACTTTTAAGTAATATTTGTGTAGGACAGCTACCCTGAAGAAGAAAAAAAAACATGCTTTTGAGATTACCAGCTACTGTGTATTGTAGATTGATATCTAATGATGGATAGCAGGTCTACAGTGAAACATTATGTGAAGTTGTGCTTAAATGTCATTTCTGATGTTGCCAATGGCATAGGGCTAAAGCTGTGACAATGTATGTCTCCCTCTTCTCCACTCATATCCATGTGTCTATTTCTTTCTATTCCACAATTTCCTAGCTTCATCTTCCATAATCCACTTCTCATTTAAGTGTATTCATTTCTTCTTCATCAGTTCCAATTGGAAGAACACTGCGAAAAAATAAAGAAATAAAGGAGAAAAATGCATTGCCACTAATCTATAAAGTATACGTGCTATGAATAGCATTTGACCAACTTGAGCCTTGAGCTGGTCTCCTTCATGAAGAGTGCATGCAACTATTTTTAATGTAAAAGTTGCCAAAGCACATCTGCAACTCTTGTTCATAAAAATAACTGATCATCTACTAATTCATCTGATATTTTAGAAAAAGGTAATAATTTTTTCAACTTTGACATTTAAGCTGAATTTTAAAGCCATGATCAATTTAGAGTTCAAAATTTTAAACAAATGAAGAACAGTATTTTCAGAAACAATTAAAAAAAATCTATTTCTACACAATATACAGTTTTATTTAGAAGTTTTCTACAACAGAATGTCATTCAGATTTAAAAAAAAAAAAAAAATCAAAACCTTATCAAACAAAAAATAACCCCATCAGTCTAAGGATTGACTATTTATGTGGGCAACAAGATAAGTAAACAGAATTAAAATTAATGAAGGAAATTTTTTTCACATCTTTCCATCTTATGTTTCAGCAAATACTTCTTTCAATTTATATAAAACCATGGACTCCAATGCTAAGAGATCTTGATTTTTCACCTTGCTACTAATCCAACCTTTTTGGCAGATAAGGCTGCTGCATTGTTTCCTTTTACTTCACTATTCTCCACTATGGTCTCCACATGACAAGAGGACTACAGTATGAATTTTAAATAGGTTAGAAATAATCCTGTTTTTTCACTTGGTTTAATACAAAATCTGACTTTTCATCATAGAGTAACTGTGTTGTTCTCTGCTCTCGCTGAGAGTCTAATGAAAGAGCAATACATACAAATCATTTTTTGTTTAAAACTTTTAAATAAAACCTGCTAACCTTGTCATACTATGTGGCAGACAGAAATGTCACCATTGTTTCTCTAGGACAAATAATCCATATACTTCATGTATAATTCATCTGATCTTTAAGAATGTTTAACAGCATTGAAATTAGATAAATTTCAATAGCTTGGTACATCAAACTCCCTTTATCAATTTACAAGTGTGCCTCATTAATTTAAGTCTGTATGTATATCACTGTACCTCTATGCTAACTCTGACAGGTTTTGAGGCTATTCTTATTTTATAGCACACAGACACTAACGCTGTCCAAGTTATATCATTCAGTATCCTCCTTGTGACCTTCTCTCTAACATTCTGAACCTACAATAAAATGAGGCTGTACATTCATCACGTTGTTATTAGCTGTGAGGACATGTGTCTAGTAGTGGCTTGTCTAGGTCCATTGGATTCTTAAAATGGATAGAAACAGTAGTTTAGATAAAATTTAAATCTTTCCCCAAACAAAATTCCAATACTTGCCTGAAGGTTTTTGTTCATCAAAGCTGAAAAAGAGCAAATCTCAAAACCAAGGCTCTGGAGGGAAAAGCCGGCAGTGCCATCATGGCCAAGAAGGCCAATGGCATCCTGGGATGCATCAAGAAGAATGTGGCCAGAAGGTCAAGGGAGGTTCTTCTCCTCCTCTCCTCTACCATGTTGAGGCCTCATCTGGAGTCCTGTGTCCAGTTCTGGGCTTCTCCGCTCAAGAGGGACAGAGAACTTCTGGAAAGAGTCCAGAGCAGGGTCACCAAGATGATGAGGGGACTGGAACATCTTCCATACGAGGAAAGGCTGCGCGGTCTGGGATTGTTTAGTCTAGAGAAGAGGAGACTGAGGGGAGTTCTCATTAACATTTACAAATATCTAAATGGTCGATGTCAGGAGGCTGGGACAACCCTTTTTTTTATTGTATCTAGTAACAGGACAAGGGGTAATGGGGTGAAGCTGGAACACAAAAAGTTCCACTTAAATATAAGACAAAACTATTTCACTGTGAGGGTGATGGAGCAGTGGAACAGGCTGCCCAGAGGGGCTGTGGAGTCTTCTTCCTTGGAGATCTTCAAGACCCACCTGGACATGTTCCTATGAAACCTGGTGAACCTGCTTCTGCAGGAGAGTTGGACTAGATGATCTCTTAAGGTCCCTCCCAACCCTTACTATTCTACGATTCTATGAAAACACTGTATAGTAAAATGTAGATGTGCACATAAAATACTCAGACATGCAAAATCCTCAGCCTCAGCAGAAAAAACGATGTCAGTTTGGCAGGTTTCAAGGAATTACTTTTGAGAAAGGTAACAGCCCTGTCCTACCCATTCTGCATTAGCTCATTACAAACACTTTGGGGCTGTAATATGTCAGACTAATTTGGTGCTTGACACTAATTTCATTCAGAAGTCACCCTGTACAGTAAAATCCTAATATCTCTTTTGGCATGATGCTAGCTTTTCAATTCTCCCAGATTCAACATCCCACTTTTTAGAAACATTTTTCAAAAATATTTGTTGTGCCAGTGCCAGACAATGAGCAGTAATCGGAAGGTTACAAGTATGGCAGCAGATGAAGAGACAGTGTCAATAACTACTATCATCTCCAAGGGAAAAAAAATATAGGCAAAAACCCCACACAGTGTTCAATGATTTTTTTATCTAGCACACTAGTTAAGCAAGCCATACAATCTGTTTAATAGAGTGAGAAAGAATGAGAGAGAATAAAGATTATTCTCATATGACTACTTTTCACTACACGTTTCTGTCTTCTATGATTGAGCACAACTGTATTTGAAACACAGATGTAACTTTTTGAAAGATTTGTTACACTTTACTGTGGTTTATCTCAGAGTATGAAACACTAAGGAGCCTAATATTAACTGGAAATCTCACAGGTCTCAGAATTATCTACATTCCTTGAAACAATCTATATAGCAGAATAATGGAACTTGGCTCTGAAAGTCTTAAACATCCAAAGAACAGTAAGATACTGCAGTTCTCTATACTACTTTCAAAAAACTTGTTTTGATTTGTGGCCATAATACATAGAGGCTGATAGCAATCCTAATTCCTCTAAATTACAGTGAAACAATTTGCTGATCTGTACAATCTCAAAACTAGAAGGTGAAAGAGAGTGTTTCTGTGAATAAATCTGGATGAGACTGCAGGTCTATTTAGGTCATCTGCAGACATATAAACAGGAGATAGTTCCCACTCTCTGTACAAAATCTGATCTTGAGTGACCTTGGATTTCTACTTCCCCCAATGAATCAAAGTCAGCTTAGTGCATGGAGTACAAAACCTTTTGTGTTATTACAGTTGCTTATTTTATAAGAATAGCTATGGGAATAAATAAATATCTGTAAGGGCTCTGTAATTAAAGACTATAAAAATTAAATCCAGAACAAAAAATACTTATTTCAGTTGAAATTATCTTACCTGTCTGACCACGAATACATTACTGTTTTATTATTTGTGTTTTTTCACCTTACTTACTATGTCATGTCTATCTTAAATTACCTAATCTGATGGACTGTTTTATTTTTGTCAATCATAAGGCACATTTCCATAGTAGAACAATAGCAAATAACAAAGGTCAGTTCACTGTAAAATGCTAAGACCATTGTCAACATCTCCACTCAGTAGAGATGTTTGGATGAGACAGATTTCCTTTCTAAAAAAACCACATTCTTGTTCTCTATCAGGAGAAATTTCAGACATTCAATTGATATATTAATTCTACATTGGATCTTCCCCTTAGTAATTTAGTAAGGGTGATAAGATTATGAATAACATCTTCTTAATAGATTTTAATGGGAACCTTGGCATATAATTATTGTTCCTGAATTTAGAGTGAAATTCTTCTATTACTTATAGCTATGTTACCTTCAAAAATAAAAGTTCAAAACAGATGGATTTTTTATTTATTAATTTAAATACATTTGGCAATAAATCCTTCCTGACAATAAACTCAAATTACTGCATCCTTGAAAATTATTTCTCCCCATATGGGAAAGTCATGTAAAACATTTACTTGTGGAAACTTTGCCCCTATAATATTAATAAAAGCAAACAAAACATGGATGACTGAATCAACCTGAAGAATAGGCAAACAGCAATTCCAATGTCATTTACTTTTCATTCTGTATTTTAGGAAGGACTGTGAAATAGAACCAAGCATTCTAATTTTCTTCTTGAATGTTTCATCAAGACATCATGTGCTGACAAAATCAAACTTGAATGTGGAAGACTTATTTTTTGAGCAGTATATAACTAGTAATAAACATATATACTGTGGAAGGAGTATTTAAGGAGTTTAGTTTTTCAGAAAGCAATACTGTGGTTAATTTGTTAAAAAAAAAAACCACTCTTCTCTCTCTGGGGACTATTACTCATAGTAATAATGTACCTTTCCCATCTGCACCAATACAGAGCACAGTTATGTATATGCAGGCAGAAATGGCTATGGGAGAAAGTAAAGCAATTACAGTGTACTTTTTTTAATTTGAGGGGGTTTTTTTCCCCTGTTGTCTCATTCTGGTTACTCATCAGCTGGCATAGACAAAAATACAAACAGATTAGCGAGAATGTTATTGAAGAAATTAATGAGAAAAGGACAAAAAGAAACCAGGAAAGAATAATTATGCTTCTGCATTCACCTGTTCAGACAGAACAGCTCAGCGACCTCAAAACTCTCCAGGCTATGAGGAACAACATAAGCAATTAATCTGAGGAAGATCATGTTGTTCTCTCTTTCTCCTGCAATTACAATCCATGTGGGAAATCACTACACTAGACATCAACAAAAGGGAGAGAAAGGAGCTGCAATATATAAAGGATGTACCAAAGAACAACCAGTTCAGGGCTGAGCATTAAGCCTTGAGTCTGATCCTGGAATGGTAGGCTTTCAGCTAAGATGTTTTGTGTCACAGTCAGTCTGGATCACTAAAAAAATGCTACCATATAAGCTTTTCCAAGGCCATCTGTTGGCATGTGCACTTCTTAAGAAAAAGTATAGAAATATTTAGAGAGGCAAATCTACTTTTGGTATTCATGTAAATATTAATGCACTGTTTCTCTAAAAATTGTACATCTTTTGAGCCTATTACCCAAAAAAACTCTACTTGAACATTCTTGACAAGATTTACTTTTTCATGCTAAGGCACTATCAAAGTATTAAACCTGATTTCTCAGTGTGGGAAGGGAGAACTATTGCCCTTTGCTATGGGAAACTGTAACTGAAGGTTCTTCACTTCAGTTGTGAGTTTCTTATCCAGATTAATTTTTAATTCTCTAATTTCATAAAGGGTAAATATTAAAATATTTTTTCTATCTTCTACAATGCATAAAATTTTAAAAGATCATAGTCATCAATCAAATAGGTGTAATTACACAAGGGTATGACTTCTGTTCTTGTCTCAAATCCAAATAGCTCAGTGATGAGTAATGGTCAGATAAAGAATAGTCCATATTCACTCTTTCTGAAGATAAACAAAGCTGATTAAAATAGTAATGGTCATGACAGATTTTACTAAAAAGAAACAATATAACTATACTTAAATGCATAAATTTATGCAATACATATAATACATATTCCCAAATGTGATAAGAAAATAAACACAGACATATATCTATGATGAATGTGTATGTATACTGCTCCTCTCTTCTAGGTCACTGCAGTTCCTGTTTAATTATCTACTTTTGAAGTCTCTTCACTTACACTGAGCAGAAGTTTTCTTCAGGTGTTATCTAACAAGTTTCAACAATTCCTTTTGACGAGATAGGCTTAATTTAAATAAGATTGTTAGTCTCTGGCTCTCAAACTTAATAACATTAATTTCCATTTGTTACGGTAAGACTTCTAACAATGATATCTGTAGCTCTGTGGTATAATTAATATATATATTTATATATTTATCTTCATGTTACATCATAAATTATAAAGTATATAAATAATGAAAGTATTACAATAAAAATGTGATGTTTTTAGTAATTTAAATAATGCTTACATTTAAGGGACTCAATATTACTGTATTTTTTAAAAATGGAAACAAGTCCACTTTAGAAATCTTTCCAGAAATTGTACTTGAAGGAGACTGGAAAGAGAAAAAAAAAATGTCCTCCTGAGAACTCCAATCTTATTTTCAACTGTCACAGCAAAAGTAAGAGACCATTAAACTAAACAATACAACATTAATTTTGATAAATACTTTAGATACTTCAATACTTGACATCTGGTTGTCTCAAGTTGACTAAAATATCACAAATAGGACATAGTGGGTGATATAGTCAATTGGTGGTGGTGTTACAAGACATTATGCACAAAGAGCTCTAGTATTTACTGGACAGACTTTTGAAAAGACAAAATTTGGAAAAGTTCAGTTCTTCTTAATAGTGTCTTGATATTGTGTTTTACATGTAGCAGTGAGAAGGACAAATTTGGGCTTTTATCCAAAATAATACATCAACAGCACAAGTTCCAGATATGGATTGCCCTGTTACTTTTTGTTGTTACCATTCAAAAGTTTTTTCTGGTTTCTCCACTCATTTGAAGTTAGCCTTATCAGTGGAGCCAAGTGTGTTACAACATTGAATATAGATAACTCATTTTCTTCATGTAGCACCATCTGTAGCGGCTTTTTTGAAAGAACTCTACTGGCATTTTTTTCTTGAGGATTGGGCACATCATATTTTTCCAGTTTTAAGTACTGAAGTCCATCCAGACTTAATCAGATATGTACTACCATATAGAAACATAAACCACAAATCAAAACCACAATAACAGAACTATATAAGAAAACTTGTCTCAGTCCTGGAGCTTCTTTCTCACTGTTGTGGTAAACTTTTGGAAAGCTGGGGTTAGTTTCACTTATGACAGTTCATGAGCTACTATTACTGCATCTGATTCAGAATGACCAAATTAATAGCCTTAAATATTGTCTTGTGATTATAGGTGTAAAGGCTTGAAAACAAGTAAATAAACAGGTTCCTTAAAATAAATTTAATGGATGGGAATATGCTTACATACTCGGAACAAAATTGGCTAAAATAATAAATTTGTTCTCAGTAGCTTTTGTCATTTTATTTGGATGCCTAATTCTGAGACCAAAATGCCATATAGTTAATAGAAAAAACATGTATCATCTCATTGTTTCTCTTTCTTGTTTCTTATGCTTTCATTTACAAGAGCAAAGATTTTCTACATAAAAGACACTAAGTGATAAAAAGTTTTGACTCGTCATAAATGACAAAAAAAAAACCAAAAAACCACAGCATAGAGAATAAAGTGTCACCATCATCTAACGTTCAATTAATGTTCATATTCAATACTGGAGGGGTTTACAACCCTATATACTTCTTGTGAGTCTTTCTGAGAGAGGAATTTGATCATGCTTTTAGTTAGATAACATTTGAAATGGTATTAACCCTCACACACAGAATAAAATAATGTATGGGTTTAGTATTGGAAATCAGGGGTTGTGGTGGGTTTTTTAAGTTGTAAATTTTTATCTCATTTATTAAAAAATTGTTAATGAGAGGGAAAAATATTAAAATTCCTACAAGAATGACATTAATTTTTCACGGAACAAGTTCATTTAAGAATGTGGTGAAAAGTGTGAAGAAAATTTAGAGTGTGATGCTGCAGCTCTTCTAGAAATGATACTTTTGGTTTATGTCAGTCACACCATGAAAGGGAATATCCAGATTCAATCTATGCTGTTTGTTTCCCTTCAATCCAGCTAAACAAGTTGTAAATCTTGAGAAAGTGAGTTTCAGATAATTTTATGAGTAGAACCTGAATTAGTCATCTTGCCTTATCTATAACTCCTGGAAGCTTAGGGGTAGTCACAGAAAAGTCCTATGCTCAAAGAATAAAGATCTTTTTCATTTGTTTTGCAGCAACTTCTCTGGGGAAAAAAAAAAAAAGCCAAAGTAGGAAAGGGCACAGCAGATAGATTAAATCTAAACAAATGGAATACTAAATAATGGAATACTGTTGCTGAATGATAAGCAGTTTTTAGGGTACGTGACTCATAAACTTTGATGTTTATAAGCAATGTAAAATCACCTAAAGATATTACCAGATTTTGCTTATCTAAGTAAAACTATTAATGAGAGTGTATTCAGCACTCAGTTCATAATTATTCACAAGGTTGAGATTTTCTTAGATGAAAATTTTTAGATTTCTAATAAAATATGACTACATGCTCTTTTACATTAAAAATCCATCACAGAACATAAAAAACAATATAGCACCAGCAATTTGTTTTCTACAAAAGAATATTACATGTCAAATGGTTGCATATCTGCTGAAATGTTTGTTATATAACATACCATAGAAAAATGGCACTCCTACTTTATGAAAGCTGTGTAAATAGAGTGATGCAGGGGGAAAAAAGACCTGTCAGGCTATTGACAGCACACTGTATGAAGAAAATTACCATTTCATTTTAAATTCAAAAATACAAAAAATTGTAAGAAAAAAATGATCTCTCAAATCCATCATTTACTAACATTTAGTATTACAGTGAAGAGCATGGATGAGCACCAAAGTACACATAAAAAATGAGTCGTATGTCACTGGCTCATGTTAAGATGTTATCTTCTATATCATTTTGCTTTTCTCTCTACCCTGTCCTTTTGTTCCTACATCCATGTTTACCACTGCTTAACAGTTTCATTGTTCATCCTCTGACCTGGCTTTGTCAAGTTATTTTGGTTTAACTTGTGAAAAAGAAATAATTTCATTATTGTCCAAGGACTGCTTTATGTAACCAGGTTAAAGGACAAAAAGATGAGCAGACTAATCATAAAAACAAGACTAGTAATTTTGAGCAGTTGAAGGCTATGACCTCTGGATCCAGTACCTACTCAAGTGAAATCTTGCCTAGAAACACAATAAAATGTAGATAAATCACATTTGCTTAAAGTCCTCAACATACTTTTAAAAAGTAAATTCATTTTACTTCCATAAAAATTTGCAAGCAAGGTAATTTTTTAGGAATGTTTGCCACAAAGCCTACATTCTCAGAAAATAAAGATTGGAATTTTGGAATTTTATTAGTATCTTTCAGGGACGGTTAGATTACAATTTTAGCCACAGTGAAGTTAACCTTTTCATAATGCTGGTTTGACACTGCAGTGAAATCTTTATGATTAAGAAGACTATAAACCTTCAATACATGACTAAAAATTTCTCTACACTCTGTGGCTTTGTCTCCATTCTACCCAGCAGCCCAGTTCTTCTACACAGAGATTTATGTGACTGAGAAGACTCACAAGACAACACAAAATGCCGAATGAAGCTATCCTGTGCCCCACTTCCCCCCTCCATTGATTTTATTAGGAAATACCTGTATATAAGTGATTAAAAAAAAAAAAACAAAAACAAAGAAAGAAAGTCAACAAAGAAACAAATAAGAAAAAACAACAAACACCAAACAGGAGGAAGGATAAAAACAGCTCATATTTAGGATATTAAATTTAGATCTTAATATTTTTCAAGTCCTTAGTGCACAAAAATTGCTATTACTCTCAAGTAACAAAATCCGTGACTCTAACAAATTCTAATTTTTCATTATAGAATATTTTTTGGCTAGTATTGCTCCTAAAGGCTAAAGAGAAATATTTTATGCAACATTAAAAACATATATGTATTTAACTTTATACATATAAATAAATTTTACACATACATTAATAATCAAAAGCTGCTTAGAAAAATCTTATTGGGTAACAAATCAATTTGTTGTGTAAATTCCTTAGTATTAGGCATTGAGACAATAAAAAAATCAGACTGATGAGTGATCATGGGTTTACTGGTGTTAGGTGCAGGTTTTTTTCAAATCTGAAACAAGATATGCTGTGAAATTTTTCCATATTTTCACTAGAAAGTATTAAAAATTTACCTCAAACTTGAAAGGTTTTGGAAAATTTTAAGAATGAATTTTTTTTCTGTGTAATAGTGGCAGATCCATTCAAAACACAAAAAAATACTCTGATTCCTTTTCTATGTAAAGAACAAGGACAAGTTCAAAACCAACAAAATCAGGCTCAACTCTGCTATAGTAGTGTTTAGCTACTCTACACCTCTATCCAACTAATGCTACTGTGATGCTTGGAAGTGGAAGTTTACAAAAATTAAGGAAAACAGGTTACTGTGACATTACATCTAACTCACTACTTGGCAATTTTGTTGCTTTGAGCCTCACTTGAAACTGGAAAGTGTCATTGTAGGAAGGAAAGAGTTTTCCCATAATATCCCAGTCTTCATATTTCAGATATAAGATACTGAAAAACACAGAAGCATGAACAGAGAGTTTGAAACACACATTTAACAGATTTTTTTGTAAATAATATTTCCATGAAGACTAGCTGAATCACCAGTTCACAATCACTGTAATTCTGAGACATCTACTTGGCTCAGCAGTTTTAATAAACAGATCCATTTTGCATTACCTCCTCCTGGCTGTGAGTGTCTGTGAGTGTTCATAGAGGGAGGTCATAAAACATTTATAGGCCTGAAAATGTAAATTGCAGTAAAGAGTAAATCCTCAATCTGTAGACAGACCCTTGAAAGAGATTTTTCTGGGAAGTTTGCAGCATGCATTTGCTCTGCCTCACACCTTGTAAAATTTTCATTTTCATTTCCTTTACAGACTTTACCTTTTGATTACTCTTTGGGAATCTAATATATATTGCTAAATGTCACATATACTAACTATAATATCCCATAATAGTAACTGTTTAGCATTCATGTCCCATATAGCAAAATGAGAGGAAAAATTTGAAAAAGTTCCAGTTCTACCATAGCTGATAATGTCAACAGATAATTCAGGAAAATCAGAAGGATCGAATTGACAAAATAATGAAAAATAGCACTTTGCAACACAAGGGCTGACTTCTTTAAAATCAAATATTAATAGAAAGATGGTTTGTTCAGTTTTATTTTACATGATATTCCCGTGTGTTACAAAGTTTGAGTACTAAAAGTGTCCAACAACTCCCTCAATATTCTGTCATGAAAATCAAATAATCTTTTTGCTTAAGTATGATACGGTCACAGAATTCCTAATCAAGAAGCCCATTTGAGTCTTCATACTTCACAGAACAGACACCCAAGCTTTCCAACTACAAGACTGGAGTATGAAAATAGGACAATGATTTCAAATACTCTAAAAATGTAGGAATTCAGTAATGAGAAAACCACAGAATTCTCAAACTCTCTGTATATATATGTCTTTCACAACTTGGAATGGCTTACTAATGTAACAAAAGCAGTAACTGATCCATATAGAGACTAGCGTGCCTTCTGACAATCATTAACAATGGGTGTGAAAACTGTCACTAAATCAACAC
This sequence comes from Colius striatus, assembly GCF_028858725.1. Taxonomy (NCBI): domain Eukaryota; kingdom Metazoa; phylum Chordata; class Aves; order Coliiformes; family Coliidae; genus Colius; species Colius striatus. The sequence continues at coordinate 18,396,291 of NC_084790.1, read as the reverse complement.
TGAAGCTATTCTATTAAAAAGTGAGAATCAAGGAGAAACTATACCATGATGCAATGCCATGTTTAGCCATAATAATGCAGTAGGTTGCAGATATTGTCCACATCACACACGCTCTGCTGGGAAGAAACAATTAAATCAGTTAGGGAAAAAATGTCAATAGTGCTAACAAACGAAATCAGGTGAAAGTCAAAGGCAACATACTTCTTTATTCATGGAAGAGGACTGATATATATCTACGTCCGACAACTGAGCGGTCTACCTTATTTAACCTTTGTTTTGACTTTTTCTCCCATAAGTGTCAGAAAGCTATGTTACTAATCCAACGACTAGAAAAGTATTGGTCTTGAATCTGTTAAGAAGCAAATTACTGAAAAGGAGAAATATATCCTATGCACATACACAAGTTGGAGAGGTGTTTTTTAGAAGATGATGATGCTACAGAATCACAGAGCAGTTGAGCTTAGAAGAGACCTTTTGAGATTGTCTAATACAATACATTTGCTCTTTCTCATACACCTAATTGTAGTTGGAATGTCCTTTTTGAATACCTAAACTACTTCTTTAAATCCACCTCATGCAAATCAAACAGAACATTCCTATAATCAAGCACATAGCATTCAGGAGAAAAGGAATCAGTAATGTGCAATTTAGTTAGAATAGTATTTATTAAGCTCTGAAGGTCTCATCTGAATATCAGTGAATATCATATGTTGATTTTACAATATTTGTATCCTATATACTTTGTAAGTTGAAATAGCATTTATATGCCTTGTCTTTCTATGATAATGAAAAATGAAATATAATATCCACAATATCTGTTTTTTTCAACAGTTACTCAATGTAATTCAAGACTTAACCATAGCTTGAGTTTGGCATTAGAAATGACAGATGAAACTTTTGAAATCTAGGCAGGGCAAGTACTGGAAAATATATGCAAATACATAAATACAGGAGTCAGAACAATTTTTCTCCCTCCTAGCACCAATGATTTTTGTTTTCTTTCAAATTTGGAAGTCATTTAGTCTTATCTGCATAATGGGGATAACAGCTATTTGACAGGGTGCTCAGTCACGAATTCTATTCTTGGATCCCTGAGGATGCAAGGTAGCAATTACATACCTTTCTTTCTCTGTTACCTCCAGTCTGTTGTGTCAGTTACTATCTCCAGCTCAGTTCCCTAGGTCTCTTCTCCCAATCTCACTTTCACTCAATGCTACACTGTAATTCTAGTCTTTTGTTGTTGCTGAGCTCTTCATCTCAGTATCTGCTCTTTCTTGCTAAACTCTTCTAAGGACTCGTCAGTTTTTTGCCTTTCCACATCCCATTAAACTCTATGAAAGCTATGACAGCAGCAGTGTGGGAAACAGAGGAAAGGCAATATCATTGGTCCCTGTTTCAGCACCTTGCATTGTTCCAATCCCTTGATGCAAGAAGAAAAGATAGTAAAAGTTTTACTCAAACCTAAAAGCCTCAAGCTGGAACATGAACAGAGCAGACCATCCTTCAAAAATTTAAATACGACACTCTAAAATTAAAACCTTCATGAATCATGTGGAAAACATGGAGTTTTAATTTTTTCCTCAAGTATAGAATTTGGCTAAATTATAATGATTTAAAAGATTTTCAGGTGGAAGATGAAGAAACAAAATAAGCCTCTTCACTCATCAAGACAGTGCAATAATCTTAATTTTCAAGACCCTTTCCAGACAGGGCAAACAATTTCTTAGTAAAAAGGAAATTTTTTTTATAGTTTTGGGGTTTTTTATGGACATATCGTAATATTTCCCCCTGTGCTGGTAACAAATAAGCTGCTGTTTCCAACACTATCTAAATGTTATCTGAAAGAAAACATGATCTAAATTAAACATTTGCAAAGTTACACAAAACTTTAAAAGGGTATTTCAAATGTTATTTGTGCCATAAGAGGCAATGTTGGGATCTGAACTTTCTGTAACAATGTTTGATGTACCATAGAAACTGTAATTTCCTGTAAGACAGATGCACTGTACAAAGGTCTCTGAGTGAGTTTTAGCACTTTTCAATATTAAAACACAAATTCTTTCCAATCATACAATGAGAACAGAAAAATAAAGGTGTGGAAATGCAATAGGATTTTTGAAGAAAAATCTGGAGCAAATTAAGTAAGTAAAGCTTCCACACTTCTTCATTCTGATCCTGAAGACCAAAGTCTGTATTTAAAAAAAAAAAAAAAGCTGATTCCTTTCTTGTTGTACTGTTACAAAGTGGCAAGGTTTTGATAGTGGAAGTGGAGGGCTACAGGGGTGGCTTCTGTGAGAAGCTGTGGAAGCTTCACCCATGTCAGACAGAGCCAATGTCAGATGTTTCTAACACGGACCAACAACTGGCAAAAACCAAGGCCAGTAATGATGCTGACAGTTTTTCTGTGATGATCTATTTAAGAAGGGGGAAAAATATCACTGTACCGAAGCAAATTTCAGCAAAAGAGAGGAGTGAGAATATGTGACAGAAACAACTCCACAGACATGCATGTCAGTGAATAAGGAGGATTGGAGTTGTTCCAGGGCTGGAGCAGAGATTCCCATGCAGGCCATGGTGCAGCTCATGGTAAAGCAGGCCCTTCCCCTGCAGCCATGGACGCCACGGGGGAGCAGAGATCCACTTGCAGCGTGTGGAAGACCTCATGCTGGAGCAGGTGGATGTCCAAAGGAGGCTGTGACCCTGTGGAAAGCCTTAGATGGAGCAGCTCCTGTCAGGAACTGAGGATCTTCAAGAGAACCACATTAGACTGGTACAGTCCTGAAGGACTGCACTTCACAGAGGAAATCCATGTTGAAGTTCTTGAAGGAGTGCATCTTGTGGGAAGGACCCACATTACAGAAGTTCATGGAGGACTGTCTCACATGGAGGGATCGCACCCTAAAACAGGACAAGAATGTGAGGAATCCTCCTGTGGAGTAAGGAGCAGCAGAAACAATGCAAGATTAACTGCGTGTAACCTCCATTCCCAGTCCTCCTGCGATGCTGGGGGGGAGTAGGTAGATTCCCAGGAAAATGAATAGGTGGGAGGAAGTTGTTGTATGATTTAGTTTTTTTAGCATTGAGAGCTATTTCTTCAGCTGCACCAGAGAAATCTGTAACACCACTGTAATTCACACACAGAAATTTAAGCATAATGGATGAACCACAGAAGATGGATCATGTTACTGTATAGTCCCATGTGATAACATAGAAATAATTTTTTCATTCTGATTCTGAAAAGGATACAGAAAGCCTTTCGTAATTCAGTAGATGAAGAAAAATAGAATGAATAGTGACTCATGAAGCTACAATTTTAATAATTTGAACAAGCTGAGAGCAATCATATTTCGACAGAGTTGAGGAACAGAAGTATATCTGCATGCAGAATTCAAATTCTTTTGTTTGCTAAATTGATTTAAATTATCTTGGTCTTGTTCCCTTTAGAAATTATTGTAGAATGTCAAGTCAAACATGACATTTGTTGTGAAGAGGGAAAAGACATTGTAGAAATATTTTATAAACAGTAACAAGGATTGGCAAGTAAGTTGAAACCTGAATGAGGTTTCATTGTCATTGTTTATACTGCTTTTTAACTATGTCATGATAATTGCAATATGAGAAAATAATTGTTTCATGGGATTTTATAAACAGCTGTAGTGGTTTAACCCCAGCCAGCAACAAAGTCCTACAGAATTGCTCACTCTCTCCCTGCTCCAAGGGATGGGTTAGAGAATCAAAAGTGTAAAAGTGAGAAAACTCATGGGTTGAAAGGTAAAGCAAAAGCCACACACACAAGCCAGGTTAAACAAGGAATTCTTTCCCAACTTCCTTTGGGCAGGCATGTGTTCAAGAAACATCAGATTTCAATGTTTGGGGAAAAAAGGTCTCTATCACACATAACAGTTACTTGGGAAGACAAACACCATCACGCTGAATGTCCACTATTCTTTTTTCATCCTCCAGCTGTTATTACTGAGGCTGACATCATACGGTCTGGAATATTCTTCTGGTCAGTTGGGGTCAGCTGTCAAGGCTATGTCCCCTTCCAACTTCTTATGCACCCCCAGCCCACTCACTGGTGGGATGGAGTGAAGAGCCAAAAAAGCCTTGGCTCTGTGTAAACGCTACTCAGCAGTAACAAAAAAATCCCTGTGTTATCAACACTGTTTCCAGTAAAAATCCAAAACACAGCCTCATACTAGCTATAACAAATAAGATTAACTCTCCATTTTCAAAATAAACCACGTTTCTCCATTTACAAAATAAAGTACAATAATAATAGTGCCCAACAGTGGGTACCAAAAAGGCTCATAGTTTAATCTCAGTGTGCAACTATGCACCAAGCAGACACTCATTTACTCCTCCCCTCTGAGTGGCACGGAGAAGGGAATTGGAAAAAAAAAGTAAAATTTGTGGGTTGAGGTAAGAGTAATGTATTAAGTATCATATCAGTGCTAGTAAATAAAGAGGATCTGGTTGGGGATATGAAGATTGGAGGGAATCTTGATTGCAGTGACTATGAGATGGTGGAGTTCAACATCCTGTGTGAAAGAAGCAGGACATCAAGCAGGACTGCAGCCCAATGCTTCAGGCAAGCTGACTTTGGCCTCTGCAAAGACTTGCTTGGAGGAATCTCATGGGACAGGATCCTAGATGATAGAAATGCCCAAGAGAGCTGGTCAGTCTTCAAGTACCACTTCCTCCAAGTCCAGGATCAGCAACTCCCCACATATAAGAAAACAAGAAAAGGAAACAGGACATCTCCAAGGATGAATAAAGACCTTCTGGGACAACTCAGACAGAAAGCAGCCGTCTATGAGAGGTGGAAACAGGGTCTGACTACTTGGGAAGAGTATAGGAACATTGCCAAGGGATGCAGAGGTGCAACTAGGAAGGTTAGAGCCCTTCTGGAATTAAACCTGGTGGGGAAAGTAAAGGAAAATAATGAGGTGTTTTTCAGGTACATTGGCAGTAAAATGAAGATTAGAGATATGTGCGCCCGTTGCTAAACACAGAGGCCCTGGCAACTGAAGATGCAGAGAAGGCCAAACTACTAAATGCCTTATTTGCATCAGTCTTTACGGCCAAGGCCAGCCCTCGGGAAAGCCAATCTATCAAGGATAGATTGGTCTGGACAGCCGAAGACTTGCTCTGAGTGGAAGAGTAAGAAGTTAAAGACTTGTTGGGAAAGCTTAAGACTCAGAAGTCAATGGGTCCTGATAGGATGCATCCAAGAGTGCTGAGGGAGTTGGCTGATGTGATAAATAAGCCTCTCTCCATCCTTTTTGAGCAATTATGGAGGACAGATGAGGTGCTCAAGGACTGGAGAAAGGCCAATGTCACTCCCAGTCTTCAAAAAGGGCAGGAAGGACAACTCAGGAAAAAACAGGCCAATCAGCCTCACATCTATCCCTGGAAAAATGATGGAATGACTCATCCTGAGTGTCATAACTAAACATATGAAGGAAAAGATGGTTATTAGGGGGAGTCAACATGGATTCACCAAGGTGAAATCCTGTTTGACCAAACTAATAGCCTTCTATGAGGACTTAAATGGCTGGCTAGATGAGGGGAGAGCAGCGATGTCATCTGCCTTGACTTCAGCAAGGCTTTTGACACTATCTCCCATAACATCCTCATTAGAAAACTCAGGCAGTGTGGCTTGGATGAGTGGGCAGTGAGGTGGATCGAGAGCTGGCTGAATGACAGAGTCCAGAGGGTGGTGATCAATGGCACAGAATTGAGTTGAAGGCCTGTGACCAGTGGAGTTGCACAGGGATTGGTTCTGAGGCCAGTCTTGTTCAACATCTTCATCAACGACCTGGATGAGGGGACAGAGTGTACCCTCAGCAAGTTTGCTGATAACATTAAAACTGGGAGGATCAGCTGATCCCAACAAAGGCTGTGCTGCCATTCAGTGGAATCTTGACTGACTTCAGAGTTGGGCAGAGAGGAACCTCATGAGGTTCAACAAGGACAAGTGTAGAGTCCTGCATCTGGGAAGGAACAACCCCATGCACCAGTACAGACTGGGGATTGACCTGCTGGAGAGCAGCTCTGCAGAGAGAGACCTGAGATTCCTGGTTGATAATAAACTGAACAGGAGCCAGCAATGTGGCCTTGTGGCCAAGAAAGCCAATGGCATTCTGGGATGCATCAAGAAGAGTATAGCCCTCAGGCCAAGGGAGGTTTTGCTTCCCCTCTACTCTGCCCTGGTGAGGCCTCATCTGGAGTCCTGTGCCCAGTTCTGGGCTCCTCAGCTCAAGAGGGACAGGGAACTGCTGGAGAGAGTCCAGCACAGGGCCACCAAGATGATCAGGGGACTGAAGCATCTTCCTTATGAGGAAAGGCTGCGGGAACTGGGGCTGTTTAGTCTAGAAAAGAGAAGACTAAGAGGGGATTTTATTAACATAAAGAGATTGAGACGTCCCTTTTTCCTGTTGTACTCAGTAACAGGATAAGGGGTAATGAGTTCATAGAATCATAGAATGGTAGGGGTTGGTAGTGTGAAGGAGCCCTGGCACAGGCTGCCCAGGGAGAGTGTGGAGTCTCCTTCCTTGGAGGTCTTCAAGACCCGCCTGGATGTGTTCCTGTGCAATCTGATCTAGATGGAGCTGCTTTGGCAGAGGTGTTGGATTAGATGATCTCTGAAGGTCCATTCCAATCCCTACCATTCTATGATTCTATGATTCATTCCCTAAGCCAGTTCATAAATTAATAGACAATCTTTATTTGTAGAGTCTGTACAAGTGAACCCTCTGCTGTTAACAACTGAACCTGAATGTAGACTGGAACAAAAAAAGATTGCAAAATGCTGAAAACACAAAATCTAAACAGACAAAGAATATTATCAGACCTGACCTTTTTCTACCTTCTAATGGGTGACACAGGTGCGAATCAGATAGTGCTACAAAAGCATTTTGATATGTAGGACCGATGCTTTTCTAGAAGTTTGAGTTCTTTAATTCATTTGTCTGGAAGCACAAATGGATGCACCCACGGCATCCGAATGGGTGGATTTTTTGTGTTTTATTAACATATTTTTTTTCTGGTGGAAATTCTAATCTCTAAATACATGTTGGTGATCATTGACAACTACTAGTACTTCTCTTTTGCCCCACTCCTCAGGACACTTTGGCTGCTCAGCATACCTCCACTGCTAGTTAATTCTATTCCTGGTTGGATTGGAACAAAGGTTGACAGCTAAAGCTTGCAAATCACCACTTCATTTGCTCCTCTGTTTAGAGAGTTTTGGGTTTTTTTTAATAAATTGTGCAATAAATGACTTTAGAATTTTTTTTTTTTTAATTCTGCAGTTGCTCTTTGTGGCAAAACATATTGATAAATTCCCAGTTGATAGCTATGCAACATTCCCATTTTTTTGCTCTGCAGGAAAAAAAAAATTAACAAAAAAGCAAAGTTTTTTTCAAAATATAGGACATTTGCAAGTTGATTTCAGTGATCCAGGCCTATATGAAAACTCCAAATGCACAGTTAATTTCAGCTGTTCCTATTGTGCTGTCAGTACGTCTTATCCCAAATGGAAGATATTTTTCCCACTGTTCCTTGCAGGACACATATATTTCTCAGATGCTTAGTTTCCTGCTTCTTTAAAAGGCAACTGTCATAAACAGTGAGAAACCCCATTGCTGCTTCTCAGAGATGAGTATGTTTCATCACAAAGGTGCAGTAAAGCTAAAATTAGGATCTGCTGTCTTTCCACAGTTAATATATGATAAAAGTTTCCATCCCTGCAAATAAACTACATTATCAGTGTGGATGAAATTGCTTGCATTTGTCTGGGAGCAGAGACAAATAACACTCAAATTTTTTGGTAACCCCATCATATTTTTATTTTTGTTTTACAATATGCTTGCTTTAAAATAGTAAATTAAAGAAAAGAAATACCTTGAAAGGTAGAGATGTAATTTTGAATACTGATTTACTCAAAAAAATTTAGTTGCATTACGTGCTCCTAAGACACTCACCAGCAAAGTTTCAGCTTCCTAGAAACCACTGAAAATTGGTAGACTTGTGGTCCTATTCTGAATAAATTTATCTGTATAGATAGATGTATCTCTATCTGTATAGACAGATGTACTCAAAAGTATGAGTACATTCTAGGATCATAAAAGCAGAAGGATTAAATAGTTTAATTTTGTATCTATTATCAGTAACTCAATAGGTTGCTTCTCTGTTTTTTTAAACAATCCAACTTAGAGTATTATTAAATCCAGGGAATTACCACTTGTGAACACAAGAGCTATCTGTCTATGTGCAGTGCAGCAGCAGAAAAATAAGCCTATCAGCCTTCAAATATTCAGTAGATAAGTAAGACATTATTAAAGGATCTATTACATAAATGATATATACTCTTATTTCATAATTCATGACTAATTACTTTCTTCACAGATCCATTCTCTTCCTCTGGCTCATTCTTTTCAAGAGATCTAGTGTCATTTATAAATCAAAGATTTTGCAAATTAGATATTACTTTTTATTCCTTTTTCTGGTTCTGCCTCACACAATACTTCATTCAAATCCTGCTTTTAACAGGTTCATATAGAGATATTAATGTTTAGATCAAGCCCAGACATATTCATAGAAAATTCTTCTAGCTGCCAACGTACTTCACTGCCAGAGTCTGCACACCTCCATGTTGCTCCAAATACCATAGTCAACCAGCTAGCCCTGAACATCTCATCTTACACAAAAGCTAATACTTCTGCTTACAGGATCTTCTCTTCTAATGTTCTTATCACCTACTTCTGCTGCCCAAGCATATTCTTTTATGTTAAACTATAAAACCCATTTGTGAAAGCTAGGCTTCTATTTCAAAAGATCCAAGCACAGCATGGTTAACAACCTCCTGTTGAGAGCACAGCGGCATTGTTTTATGTTCTTCAATAATTTATCTGTCTTGTCCTTCCCTCTGCCAGCCATGAACTCAACAGTCCTCTGAGAAGTACCATGCATCTGTCCAAGATGTCATATCACTAATAAATAATAGCTATAACATGTATGTATCTCTAACTTCTGTAGTATCCATACTTGTCAAAATAACAAATATAGAATTACTAGTATTAATTGTTACTGCCATTATTTGGGTTTAAAAATGATTGTGCCAAACATTGTTATGAATAAATATATGTAACTATATGGAACTTAACGTCTCATGGACCTCATGTAACTCTCAGCTTTTGTGTGTCTGTTGCCACTCATCTAGGAGGTTGCACATAAACAATATGAGATTTTCCTCTGTTGTTAGCTGTTTCGGCCTGCTATTAGTCAAATTTTTTAGCTGCAGATGTTCAGTAATTGTGAGTTCATAATTCTGTATTGGTTTGAACTTGGTTGACTGCCAGGTACACACCAAACCTCTCTGTCAATCTCCTGCCTCAACAGAACAGGGGCAGAAAATATGACAGAAGACTCTTGGATCAAGGTAAAGACAGAGAGATCACTCAGCAATTACTGCCACAGGCAAAACACACTGGGGACAATTTATTTGAATTATTATAACTAAATCAGAAAATCATGAGAAATCAGAATGAAACTTAAAACACCTTCCCCCAACCCTTTTCTCCTTCCTGGGCTCTACTTTGCTCCCAGCTCACCTCTAAATGACACAGAGGAATGGGGAGGGCATGTGGAGGTCAGCTTATCATAGATTGTTTCTCCCTCATCATGCTCTTTCCCTGCTCCAGCATGGAGTCTGACCCTTGGAAGACAGTCGTCCACAAACTTCTCAAATATAAGTCCTTGCCATAGATTATACTTCTTCACAAAATGCAACAGCATGGGTCCTTTCCTCAAAGTGGAGTGGCTAGTAGGAACACTGTCAGCAGGTCAAAGCAGGAAATCCTTCTACTCTGTTCAGCCGTGGTGAGATAAATCTGGAGAACTGTGTTTGATTCTGTGGTCCCCAGTACAAAGGAGACAATGCACTTACCGGAGCTGCTTCAGTGAAGGGCTGCAAAGACGATGAATAGACTCAAGCACCTTTTATGCATAGTCAGACTGAGAGAGGAGGGACTCTTCTACCTGCAGAAGAAAAAGCTCTGGGCTTCTTGTTCACGTTTCAACTGCGGGAGAAGTAAAAAAGATGAAGCAAATGTGGTGTCCAATGGCAGGTCAAGAAGCAACAGACATATACAGAAATAAAGGAAATGGGTTTAAATATAAGAAAAGTCTTTTTCACTGTGTAGATGGTTGAGCACTGGAAGAGGCCATCTATAGACGTTGCGAAGCCTTCATCTTTTGAGCTGTTCAAAACCCAACTGGACAGAGCTCTGAGCACTAGGTGATTCTGCTTTATCACAGGAAATGGGACAAGGTCATCTACAGGATTGACTTCCAGTCTTTGTGATCATACAATTCAGTGAAAGTAAAGTTTTAACTAGGAACCTAAGAAATAAACAAAATGAACAAGATAAGCAAAGGAATCTTAGATAACTTCCATTTGGATAGACGCGTACAAGCTTTAGCTAATTTACTTCAACCTCTGAGCATCCAATGTAATGGTAGTTATAGTGTCGATGCTTAACACCAGCTTTTCAGTACACATGAATATATTAATTTTTATATACCTGGTGAATTTACAGTTTGCTTTATCTCTTACAAAAATCTAAACTAGTGTTTTTAGAGACTCAAAAGTCATAAATCAAATGTCTATTTCTGAAAATGTTTGCCTAGATTTAGTGCACATGAATGATAAGGAAGTCAACATAGGCAGGTCAAAGCTAGAGGACCCTGTATTTCCAGCGTAAGTATTATAAGTTGAATGATGAGGATTAGTGAAATTCAGACAAGATAGACTGGAAGTAAGGCCTGAAAAAAAAAAATAGTGAGCAAAATCCAGTTTACCTAAGATTCAACAAGAAGCAATAGGAGTCAGGTTTGAAAATGAGATATGTAAAACTATCAGATAAAGCCTTCAAGGGTAACTATCAGACAGAACTTGAAGATATGGGGAATCTCGTATACATTGTTTGTAGGTAAACAAGAAAAATGCTAAAAATTTTTCATTTATGGACACAGCTAAGAAGAAACAATTCTAGACAAGGCAGAGACAATGTTTTACATTTCAGATAAAGATAGCTTGACTTTGAGTTACAAAAGCCTGTTAAATGTGTATTACCATTCTTGAATTTATGTAATTCACACTTTTTATGTTATATGGCAAAAGCAGCTAATTTCAGCTAATTCTTTTTTCTCCCTTGTCATGATTTAGCAAGGAGCAGCTTTCGCTTGGTAAGAGGGATGGGGGGTTGCAGTGAAGACCTAGTAAAGAGTTCTTGGACTCTCCCCTGGCTCCTGGGTTCACACCCACCTCCGGCCCGGCTGGGCCAATCTGGCACCTCTGCCATCACTATTTAAGAACAGGAATTTGAAGTGCTGGGAAGGAGGAGTAAGAGTGATACAAGATGGAGGTGACCACGTGGACCCCGCAGTCAGAGAGGGAGGAAGGAAGGAGGAGCACCAGACCAGAGACTCTTCTGAAACCTGTGGTGAGAATGTAGGCTGTACCCCTGCAAGCCGTGCAGGGTAATGGCAGGACTGAGAGCAGAAGCTCCGTGTGAGTGCACACGGAGACTGTGTGAGGAGACGGCCATGGCACAGGCCATGCTGGAGAGCCTGCATACCACAGAGCAGCCCCACATGAGAGGCAGAGAGGAGCTGCAGCCTTTGAGATAAATGTGCGTCGGAGCAGCCTGTGCAGGGCTGTCATGTGAGTGAGGTACCCCATGGAGGTGCAGGGATGACTGGTGTGGAGCCCACCTGCCCTGAGGAGAGACAAATGGCAGAAGCCATCAGGAATAGACTGACTGAAACCCTCACTGCCTGCCCCCCTGGGCCGTTCATGGGGGGAGAAGGTCGTAAAAACACACGGATCAGGGCTCTGAGCCTGGGAAGAGGGGAGGAGTGGGAAGAAAGTGATCTTAAAGACTCTTCATTATTGTACTGTGTTGTTTTCTGTTTGTTATGTTTTGGAGTTTCGTGGTTATGGTGTTGCATTAAATTATTTTCTATTTTCTTCTCTAAGACGAGTAGCCTGGTCTGTTTTGTGTGGACCTTAAGCTGCAATTAAGCTCTCCCTGCCCTTTGGCAGTCCTCAGGTCTTTGGCACTTGAGGCTAATCATGGTCTTTTGTTCCCTGATGGACCTAAACCAGGACATCCTCAAAGCAATAATATTCCTTCACTTTTTCCCTTAATTACATTTTTCCTTACCGATTTTGCATAGTGAGCATTAATATTCCTCTCCCATCATTTCTTTACCTTAAGACGTGAACATCACACATCTATCTGTCTCTTCTTCTCCTGTCTGTCCTGCAGCTATAGTCTCCAATCTCTCTCATCCTTCATTACCTATGTATATCCACCAATAGTTGAAGTTAAATGTGCTGTTGAAGGCACAAAGTTCACTTCTATCCCATTTGGATTTTCCTGCAGGGAGAAAGAAGAATGTGTGAGGAAAGATATTTCTTTCTCCTTTTTTCTTGTCTTCTGGGAAGAATTACTATCAATCTTCCCTTTGCTTTCATACTTTAAAAAATGTTAATTAAAGTTAGCATCCTTGCAGCTCCACAGAGACAGGACTATCCCAAACCATATATTGACCTGTCATACTTTTGCCTGGCAGCTGCTAAACCACAGCTTTTGATGTTCTACTGCCTTAAAGTGGAACAATGCAGGAAATGAGAAAATATTCCTACTGGGAGAAAGAACACCAAAAAAAAGTCTTAGGACTCCCTCCTTAGTTCTTCTGAGACCAGTTCCAGGACAAAACCCTTCAATCAATGAATAAGACTTCTTCAAACCCTTTCTGCAGGAATCATCTTTTGAGGAAAATTAAACACAGCTCTGTAGCCCAGAGAATCTTCAGAATGCCTCCTGTATCATATGAGCAATGCTTCCCCTGACAACACTTGGAAAGCTGCAAATGACAGCAAAAAAAGAAGTGTCTATATTAATATAGTCAAGAAATTGAGCATATGCCAATTAGAAGCCTGTCCTGCTACATAATAAATATGATCCATAAATATGGAGCAGAACCATAAGTACAGGTAGAAAACAAAAGAATGCAAGAACAGTTATTGTCAGAGAATGTGGTAATAAGAGAGATGGTCCTTTGCCTTAGGGGAGTCATTTCACTAGTAATGACCTTTTATAAAGTATGTTTCACTTGGAGTTATTGAAGCCATTGATGGATTTCTGGTAGAGAAGAAAGGAAAGTTTTACTTCTACGGAGTTCTAAGTTATTAAATTCCAAGAGACCTCGGCTTACTTTTGTGTACCTTCAAAATTCCTTCCTACTAGTATATTGTTATTTGAATATCAAATCTGATTGCATTAGTAAATCAGATACACAAGGCACCTCTGTAATACTGGCTACAATTTAAAATATTTGCACTTGAATTAGTAGGAATAAATTCATGAAAAAGACAGACAAGCAAACTTTAAAATTCAGATTACATTGTTTCCTATGTTAAAGTTCTGGAGAATTTCTTATGATAGAAAGTAAACTCACTTTCTCCACTGTACTGTGCTTCTTCCATGTGAGGTCGAGAACTTGACTACATTTCACTTCATTCCCATCATGATAATACCTTGGGCTCAACATAGCTTTAGAAGATGTACTCACATCGGAAGTGTGTACTCACAGATATATTTTGTATTTAAGACTTACTCCAATCTTGCTAAAGCATTGATTTAAAATAAACAAATATTTTCCATAACTAATTAACAAGTATTATGCTATCAAATATCACCAAATAATTTGTGGTTTCAAATTGCATCGTCTCTACTTATATTTGGGGGTTTTTTTGCAAACACAAGAGCTATCTTATTTGACTTTCTCCCCCAGTTCTTTCACTGTTTTCTCCCACACATCTAAACTGAACTTATTTCTCTCAAATGAAAATACAAAATTCCTGATCAATCTCAATTTCACTTTAATTTTTACCAATTGTTTTCATTCTTGGACTAAGGGCAAGTAAAGATTTCCCATAAGCTCAGCCATCAGGTGTTCCCCTCTCCCGATTATTTTACTCTCACTTGTGCTCTTAAACTCCATAATAAATTTCAGAGGTTGTTCTATACTTCTACCTGTACAGAGCTACAAGCTAAAGGAGTAGTTAGCTGAAGTTAGAATTAAAGCCACAAAACCTAAAGGAAATTTTAGGTTAAGGATATCTTAGTCAAAAAAATATACATACTTTTTAAAATGGGCAGTGTAAGTCTTTTAGGAGTATGATTTCAAATGCATTAACTTTTTGCTTCTACTAACACCACTTTATAAAGAATTCCTTTTCAAAAAATCTTTCCCTTGTAAAAACTACATGAATTAACCAGGATGATTAGTTTTTCAGAACATATTTTGCTATCTGGAGATTTAATATTCTCTTAGTTTAATATTCTTTAACTCTACAAATATAACATAATTTTGGTGTATACAAAAAGGGTGAATAATGGAAAGATTCTACTTTCATGTGATATGTTTAAGTCCACATCTCCTACTCAGACTCCTTGTTTGCTGGGCAGAACCACTACTTGCCACCTCTCATGAACTCCAGAATGCTCTTATATCACAGTCTATATTCTTTACATAGTGTCACGCTTTTATCTTTGCTAAACAACATATATCTGAAGTTTTTGTGAACTTGCAAAATGACTGCCACCACTGCACTTCAAACTCTCAGGCAAGGGTTTTGTGACTCCCAGCATCCTGACACATCAAGTTTCTACCACAGACTTTTTAAAATTTCATTCTGTTATCAATGTGCCAGACATCTGAGTTGAGTTTGACTGTGGATGCTGTGATGGTTTAACCTTGTCTGAGTACCAGGTGTCAGAAAAGCTGCTTTATCACTCCTCCTGCCAAACTGGACAGGAGAGATGAAACATAACAAAAGTATCCCAGGTCAAAATAAGAACAGAAAGATCATTCAGCAATTACTGTCACAAGCAAAACAAGCTTGAATTGGAGTGAGTTAGTTTAATTTATTACTAGTCTGAACAGTAGGATAACGAGAAACAAAAGATGTATCATAAAACATTTTTCCTTCCACCATTCTTGCTTCCCACCTCTCTACTTCCCTCCCTGCAGCAGCGTAGGAAATGGGAGTTACAATCAGTTCATGATGATGATGATCTGTTCCACCACTTCCTCTTAGGGAGAGGACTCCTCACATTTCCCCTGGTAAAGTGTGGGTTCCCTTCCACAGGAGACACTCTTTCACGAACATCTCCAACATTGATCTATTCCACAGGCTACAGTTCTTTCACAAACCGCTCCAGTGTGGGATACTTCCATGGGCAAAATAGTCTTTCAGGAACAGACTGCTCCATCATGAGTCACCCACAGGATCACAAGTCCTGACAGTGTGAGCTCCTCATTTTACAGGTTCCAAGGTCCTGCCAGGAGCTTCTCCTGTGCAGGCTTGCCACAGGGTCACAGCCTCCCTCACACATCCTCCCACTCCAGCATGGCATCCTCCCTGGTCTGCAGGTGGATCTCTTCTCAACTATGGCCTCCATGGTTGCAGAGGCAGAGTCTGCCTTACCATGGGCTGTGCCACAGGCAGCAGTAGAGTCTTTCTTCCAGGCATGCAGCATCTTCTCCCCATCTCCTTCACTGACCTGTGGGTCTGTGAAGATGTTATTCTCACTCCACTCTTCTGTTGTAGTTTTGCAGCTGCACTATAACTTTCTTCCCCTTCTCCAATGTGTTAATGACAGAGGTATTACCACTGTGCCTAATTGAATTGACTTTAGTCAGCTATAGGTAAAAATATGATATGGACCAGCCAGATACTTCCTCAGGTTGAATAAAGATGGTAGGGACAAGTTAATGCAGCTGGTAAGCTGCTTCCAATTATCAGAAACAGGTGCTGCAAGGTAATAAATTGGGCCCTGGAAGATTACATGGGCAGAAGCAACATATAAGGAAGTAGTTAGCAAACAATTAGTCATTAACTCTCTGAGGCTTCTTGCTGTCTTTAAGGATTCTATGGCACCTCTGTACCAAAAGTACTTCTGTACTAAGTACATCTCTAATAGATGTATTTCAGATTAAATAATGACAGAATAGCTGTATAGCATGACTGTAAGAGGAACGTGTAATGTTCTAGTTGATGAATTCTAAGAAAAGGAGAAATACAGACCTTGGAAAAACATACAGTAATGTTTATTCAAGATTCAAACACACAAAGAAACAAAAGAACATACGATGCCAAAGAGAAAAGAGAGATGTGGGACTTTGATGTTAACCAGGAAACATGTAAACGTATAGATTTTCTGGCCTGGGACATTTCATTTTTCCTATTGAAATAGGTGTTTCTGGAGCTAATGTCAAATACCAAATGAATCTAATTCCTTGTATTTTGCTTCTGGCACGTTTCAATTGCCCCTATTAACCTCAAATTACAAAAAAGGTTGCACAAACAGTGGTGAAATATTTTACTTCTCTCTGGAAGCATTTTATAACTCTCTAAATTGGCTATACATTCCTCTGCTTTAGAGGATTAGATTTATTTCTTTTTATACTCAGTAGTATTTATTTAGAGATACCAGTAGAAAACATACAAAAATAATTATTATCTGTGCTGTGAAACTGCTGCCAACAACCATTCTGAATCCACAAAATCATGTATATTTATGGAACTTAAATGCATATGTATGTGTGTGTTCATGTGCAATTGTTGCTTTCACCTAAGATGAACCATGATTAAATATCACCATGATCCCTCTCTATTCTGGTATAATAGTCTAGATTTGTAAAAAGAATGAAATATTCATGCAGAACAAGCAACATATATTACAACATATAATCTCATTTCCTTTCAAGAATGTGCAGTTTAACAGTTGAAAACTGCAATGTTTGGTGATTTGATGGGAAAAAAAAATCTCTTATGACATCAGGAAAATATCTGTGAAATACAGAAATCAATAACATATTAGTTCATTTTTAAAGAATTAATATGATAGAAAACAACACGGGAAGTTTTGATGGTTTGTCATACAATTTCATAATAGAGCTCTGATCTCAGGTGTATTGGAGAAAATTATATGATGGTGTATAGAAATAAGGACAGCTCTGTTAACCTATAATGTTAGGGTGTAACACTCTCAGATAAATCTGTTTTTAAAAGATGCAGCTACACAATAGGCTGCATTATCAGTACCACTATAAAATGAGACTTGGCCTTTTTCTATTGAATGCAAAAGATCTAAGACACTGAAAGCACCCAGAAGTTTGAAACACATAGTTAACCACCACTTTGCATCTTTTGGCACCTGCCTCCATTAAGTCTCTTGAGATTAATGAAGTATGTCACATAAATGAGACTTCTTGTATTCTTGACCCCACGTGACAGCTAAAGCTCTAAGAAGCAAGTGAAATATAATGCTATTTACGAACTGTCTAATAAATTATAATCTATTGATTATATTATTTCACCTGTACCGATGGTCAAGTTCCCTGGCAGTACAGTGCATTTCAGCAGGAGAAATTAAATTGTAAAGAAGCTAGGCACTATGTTAAGCTTATTCCTCAAGCATAACACTTAGTATATATATATATTTATATATATATATCATGATTCATACAATTTTTTAATGACTAAGCTAAAAGGTAGCAGAATGAGAGTATATAAAATGCAGAGGAAAAAATGTTCAAGCAAGCCAGAAAATTTTAAACAAAAAAACAACCAAACAAAAATCAATGGATTAGGAAAACCCACTCAAGCATAGCCAAATTATAAAGCAGTATATATGAAGGAGAACTAAGGGAAGGAGAGAGTGGGAGAAGGGAGAAATCAAAGACATCGTTATTAAGTCAAGAGATTAATAAAAAAAAGACTATATTTTATCAAAGTTCCCCAGTTTATCAATCAATTTAACTGAAACTCTTTCGAGTACAATGAGAACTAGCCTGAGATGGAACTCACTGTTTGATGAATTGGAAGTGGATTAATTTAAGAGTCACAAGAAACTAATTAATCAACCACTCCTCTTGATACTAATAATCCCCTGAAGAACTAATAGATTTTCTCCAGTAAAAAAAAAAAAAAGAGCAAAGAGATTGGGAGCATGATTTTTTTTTTTTTTTGAAGGGTCATAGCATGTACACTTGAGGAAAACAGTTTATGATTTTCTTTCTTCCTAACTCGCTCACTGATATTTATTACAAATATCTATAAGCCACAATGCCATAGGGTAGCATGCTTTATTCTGCACATGCCAGTGATACACAGAGACGTTGATTGTCGTGATGTGGCAAACATGTAAACCTACAGATTTAATTCTTTCTGTTACCTGATATTCATTTGCTAACAAATAATAACACAATAATAAATAAATAATAATTATGTCAAGAATTAACTGCATTCCTAAGCAAAGTTCACTGCTATTTAACTATGTATCAGTGTTATGAAGACTAGAGATGAATCAAAATACTGTAAATGAAAATGTGACTCTCCACATAATCTTAAACATCTAGATACATGCATGTTTTGGACTGACTAACGTGTTGCATAGTGTCAAAACCTGAAATTGGATGTCACACCGGATATTTGCACCTGAAACTTTGGTTCTTCACTAATAATACTTGAAGCTAATAGCAAGCTAATTGAAGTTAATTATTCATTTGACAGACATCACTCATGCTCTTTTCTTCCATTAGCATTTAACAATCACACATTCTTCTCCCTTTTTGACTAGTGGTCAGGTCCCAAATGGTATTTAGTTTAGATGGAGACCCTGCAAAATGTTGCAAGTAACAGACTATGCTCAGAAGTCGTCTGTTTGAGTATTTGAGCAGACAGCAGGAAATCTTTGGAAAACTCGTAGGTAAAAGTCAGAGAGACACTGCTAGTATTTTCAGAAACTGTTTTTAATCTTGACTGTTTTTCTTGACAGGGTGATAATGACTGTCCACAGAATATGAGACAAAGACTGCATATACCCACTTTGCCACCAGGACAATGATACTGTGGTCAATTGAACCACCTGCTCTGCGAAGGAATGTATCTCTCACAACTGCTGCCATGTACTTGTAATATATAATTCTTTTCGATCCTAGAGCTGTCTTCAAATTCCTCGCTGTTAGAGTTTCTTGAATGTATACAGGCAGATAGTTTAAAAATATAACACATCATTTGTTTACAGTTTTGTTAAAGCACCCTTTCTCTGTTTATTACTTTTCATATGCAATAGCAGAAATGCAAAACAAATAAAACTGATGAAATACAATTGATTCATTCAGTAATATTATGGTTAAGTGTGTTTTTCAAAGAATTACTTTTTAATGATCAGAAATTTGTAAAAAAACCCCGTTTTAGTGCTTAAAAAACAGTCAATGTTTTTCCTCCATATAAAAGCAAACAAACTCAGCTATATTCAGACTCCTTTTCTTTTTTCACTTTCAGCATATACTCCAGTGCATAATTTGTCACCTGAGATTGAATAATACTGGAGTAAAATAACCATATGTATTTTACAGGTTAGAGAAAAAAATCCTTCCTGTAAATCTTATGTAACATCAGGCATATTTTTAAGGTCAAAGTGCTGATTCAAACAGATAACAAATAACCTTCAGAATCAACTACTTTTACCAGGCAAGTGTCTTTGGCTTGAAAGATTATTGCAAGCAAGGTGAAGACTTTGGTTAGTTTGTATCTCTTTAAGGCTCTGCCAAAATTAGAAACTGACTAGGAAGTCAATGCCTTTAGAAATTGAGGAAGGCAACATGCTCAACGTAATCCAACATATCTCTTAACATCTCTTTTGCACTGCCAGTTCCCTCAATTGGACCCTAAGGACCTTAAAATTTAATATTTTCTTCAGACTTTGACTGAAGAAGTCTCTGAATTTCAGTTTTTCTCCACTTAAATCTTACATTCCTCAAGTATGGAGGCTAAAAATAACACTACTTACATCTTTCTTTATCTTCTGGTTATTTAATTTTAAAGTTCGTGTTCTCAAAGGCTCATAACTTCAGAGGCACAACTTATTGAATTCACAGAGGTAATGCTTCTGATGCTGAAGAGGATTTACACCTTTAAAACCACACTATCTGGTTATCTTATAAATCTAAGCCACACATAATGAGTTAGTCTGATCATAAGTATTAATTCCTATTTAATAGTGAGTATTAAAGTTACTTTGCCATCTTCTTAGCTAACTCTGGCAAGAATTTGGAGCTACAATGTCTGTCAGAGACATGGAACCATAGTTTACAGGTATATTGTGAAGAAACAGAGGTAGAATTAAGTCTATATACATTTAATATTTAGTGATGCTTTTTTTCAAATATTTTGTAAATAAAATATCTTTTAATTGGGAAGGGGAAAGTGACATTTCTTCCTCAAAAAACACATTTCAGTCAATGTGTTTTAAAATGTCCTTTAAAATATAAACAATACAAGTGCCTGACTAGATAACTGAAGAGATGTTTCCTAGAAATCTAAGTGCTAACAAATAACAACACTGGCCTCTCACAAGCAATAGATTACATTGCTCCAGGTCTTCCTCATTGAACTTATAAAAGTTTGGAGCAAGAACTCACAAATTTATGTTCATTCTCATTGCACTGCTGCTCTGACCTTGCACAGCATCTTGCCTTATAGATGTACATGCAACTCACCCATGTTCGGAATCAGGAAGAAAGTGAATCATGATTACAGATCACTTGGAGATGAAAATATTAAGGGAAAATAAAACCTAAATATATTAGTTTAAAACAAGTCTGGAAAATGAGATGGAAAAAGAAACCAGAAGAGAAATCAAATACAGAGATAATAAGACAAACTATTTCTAGTCCTAGAAGAGGAGGAAAAAAGTCTAATAAATAAAATTCTGTTCATTCAGTGCTTCATGTCTAAATGATGCTATGAATCTATTTGCTGGAAATCACATAATATTGAGAAATGGTGTTTTGGTTTGTTTTTTTTAGTTTTACTTTTTAAAAGTTCCAATGGAAGAGCAGCCCTGAACAACTCAAAATGCAACTAAATTAAGAGGTAAATAGTGAGACAAGGATTAATATTCTGACAACAATATAGCTACCTTATGCTGGGAAAGTGTCCTGAAAACAAATGGATTCTAAATAAGACCGATGTCAATGAACGAGACAAATCTTAGCTCAACACATGGTGTTCTGGTAAGACAAATACGATGACTAGCAGGTGGTGAAACAAACATAATATTAAGAACAAGAAAATTAATCTGACAGTTGAAAGAAATAGCACAAATACTGTGACAAATTTGTCAGATGCATTTACCATCAGAATAAATAAAATATCGAGTTAAACCATAAACGGAAATTACACTATTTAAGAAAAATTGCTGGGGGGAGGGGTCGAGCAGGGAGGGGTGGGGTGAGGAGTATAAGAAAAAAGAAGGAGAAAAAAAAAAATATGTGTTACCCTGCCAAACACAGTTTTCAATTTTAGGAGAAATATACAACACAGGACGGTTCATATAACTGTCAAAAAAATTATGACATAATATTACTACATCATTAGACATCTCTAGATATGCACATTATAGACTTATGACAAAACAGTAATGCCACATTTAAATTTTCAAACATTGCACTGGAGTTTTCATTTTAACAAGTTCAAGTAACCTTACAGATTGAAATAATTTTAATACACATGTATATGCAAATCTATATTAAATTACAGTTCATGTTTATATCCCCACTGAAATAAAATTTCTGAAGCATCTCTGTACAGTGTCACTCTTGCTTCAGATGTTACACATATAGAATGACACAAATTAAACATTTACCTCCAAAATCAAAAAGCAGAAGAGGATCAGAGAAAGCTGCAACAAAAGATAAACAATATCTGAAGAAAGGGCAGTAAGAAGAGAGCTACCACATGGTAAGGAGAGTGGAAACACTGCAAAGCTGCTGCAATCTAGTCAAACTGTGAAACAAAACACCAAAATGACCTATTGTTACAGAGCAGAAGAGGTCACTGGAATTCAAAAGGTCTTCAAGGTGGGCACAAGTAGGGCATGAGAGCTGGAAAGAATGCCTGACAGTGGTTCTGTGATTGGCTGAGAAAGAGAAAAATATCCTCAATGGACTATATGGAGAGTATTACATTTCCTTGACTAAGGAAGCTTGGCTTCTACTCTGCTTACTCATCTATCCTTATCAGAGTGGAATACTTACCACCAAAAAAAAAAATCATAAACATTTGGTTTGGCTCAAGCAAAAAAATAACTACTGATTCAATAAAATGGTCTAAAACAGAATCCAGATAGTAGATAGCAGCCTCATGAATCACAATGTGACCAGGAAAAGATCTGGTCTGCGGACAGGTAGCAGAGAAAAAGTGTAAACTCACCTCTTACTGGTGAAAATTAACTGTCATATTTTCATTTTTCTGTGTATTGATATATGAGATTATCTGGGAGGTGCCCAGAAATGTCATATGCAATATAACCACATGGAACACTTCTCAGACCTCATTCCTAAAAAGATAAAAATTAAGCTGTCAAAGTAACTTATACATAAAATACTCCAAGTTGCTAAGCTCATCTTCATTTCAGAGTCTCCTGGTGTTCCCCACCATGGAGTTGTCTGCACACATGACTTTTCTCCTTTGTAGTTAATAAATACATGCAGAATGCTTCTAGTGTTGTCATTTTCACATGAATTCACACTAATATCAGACAAGCTTAAAAAAACTCTGCAAGCTTATTCTTACAAAGGACTAAATTTATAGTTATACAAAGGGAAATAAGGAACAAAGAGAAAAAGTGACAAACAACAAAATACATCCTTAGAAAATATCTCTTCTGAGATCCCTGGCAGAGGTTACAGATGTTTAATATACAGAAGATAACCAAATGGGACACTAGTGTCCTCTTCCTGACCTCTGTTCCTTACAGGTGAATCTGAAAGCTAGCCTAGCTGATAGGAGTCAGGCATCCCAGTGCATACCCTCTTCCCAGTCAGCACTTGAAGACAAAATCCTTCTCCTCTTTTAATTCCAAACTTAGCTGTTGATGCTTCCATCAGTGGTCTGATATTTCATTAGAGGAAATGTGTCTGAATATCTCTGTAACTCATTCTCTTTACCATAAACAAAAGCAAGACAAGAAGACCATAGCCCTTCCCATAGCTTCTCAAGCTGGCCGTCCTTATTTTTAACTTTAATTGGGTTGTCTTTTCTATTTTAATATCTTTCTTGCTTGTCAAAATGTTTTCAAGGCTGTCATAATATTTTTGCAAGTGTTATTTCACAAGGGATATTTACTGTATCTACAGCTTTATCAAAACTGCAATGTTTGATTTGGACAGATGCCCTGAATGTCTAATGTATAGCTTATGCTTTTGCAGTTGGATGTCACACACAAACATGTGCACATAGACTTAGGAAATTTTATAGTCCTATGGAGTCACACAGTGGAAACATGAGCCAGCAATGTGCACTTGTGGCCAAGAAGGCCAATGGCATTCTGGGTTGCATCAAGAAGAGTGTAGCCAGCAGGTCAAGGGAGGTTCTTCTCCCCCTCTCGCCTACCCTGGTGAGGCCTCATCTGGAGTCCTGTGTCCAGTTCTGGGCTCCTCAGTTCAAGAGGGACAGAGGACTTCTGGAAAGAGTCCAGAGCAGGGTCACCAAGATGATCAGGGGACTCTAACATCTTCCATACGAGGAAAGGCTATGGGAACTGGGATTGTTTAGTCTGGAGAAGAGGACACTAAGGAAAGTTCTCATTAACATTTACAAATATCTAAATGGTCGGTGTCAGGAGGTTGGGACATCCCTTTTTTTAATTGTAGCTAGCAACAGGACAAGGGGTAATGGGATGAAGTTGGAACACAAAAAGCAGTTTGTTGCTGAAGGACTGTTGCCCTGATGGAAGGGACTCACACTGGAGCAATTTGTGGAAAAATTGTAGCACATGAAAAACACTGACGTTAGAGAAGTTCATAGAGGTCTGTCCCCAAGGGAGGGACCCAACTCTATCAAGGGAAGTGTAAGGAGTCCTCCCCCAGAGAGAAAGAAGCACAGAGAGAATGTGTAATGAAAACACTGTAACCTGCCTTCCCCATCCCCCTACACTGCTTGTGGGAAAGAGGTAGAGACCTGGGAAGAGGGAAGGGATGGGGGAAGGTATTTTGAGATTTATCATTTCTCATTTCCCTACTCCAGTTTGATTGATTGATAATAAATCAAACGAATTCTCCTCAAATTGAGTCTGTTTTGGTCATGACTGTGACTGCTGAGTGATCTCCCGATCCTTACCTCACAAGCCTTTGATTATATTTTTCTTTTCTCTCTCCAGCTGAGGAGGGGGAGCAATAGAATAGCTTTGATGGGCACTTTGTACCCAACCAGGGTTAAACCACCACACAAGTTGACTCAAATGCCATATAAACCAAAATCCTAGTTCTGTGCATGATATGAACAGATAAAAAAAAAAAAAAAAAAAGATTACTATAATAACACAAATATTAAAAGTTTTCACATAATAAATCTTTCCCTTCATAGAGCATTTTAACTCTACAATAGCTAGGCATTCACATCATCTCTGCAGTTCCTTTAATGATAGACTGTTCTAGGCTGCAAGAAAACCTTCTGTGGTACTCATATGACAAGGACTAGTGCTGGGCATTTACATGGTACTGCTCCATAGATCTCCGGGTGCTTCACAGAACATTGTGAACTAAAGAGAGATGCTTCAGGTCATGAGACTAACTACTGAAAAATTCAGAAAGAAAACGTGTGTCTCCTGAACTTCAGTAAAAAATCCAGTCACATTGCACTTTCAGTTTTCTTCAGAAAATAGTTGTGAATTCGTTTTGCTCTGAATCACAATGTAAGAGATTAAATCAACCTTCCACACAACCAATTTAACTGTTTTGAAGAAATCTTCAAAATCCCACAGGCAATTATAGAGTACTAGACTTGGGGATGTCTGTCATGGTTTAGCAAGGAGCAGCTTCTGCTTGGTAACAGGGAGGGAGGGTTGCAGAGAAGACCTAGTAAAGAGTTTTTGGACTCTCCCCCGGCTCCTGGGTTCACACCCACCTCCAGCCCGGCTGGGCCAATCTGGCACCTCTGCCATCACTATTTAGGGACGGGAATTTGAAGTGCTGGTAGGAGGTGTAAGAGTGATACAAGATGGAGGCAACCACATGGACGCCACAATCAGAGACGGAGGAAGGAAGGAAGAGCACCAGACCAGAGACTCTTCTGAAACCTCTGGTGAGGATGCAGGCTGTACCCCTGCAACCCATGCAGGGCCATGGCAGGACTGAGAGTTAACAACAGTTCTGTGTGAGTGAGCCCAGATGGGCGAGGGACTGTGTGGGGAGACGGCCATGGCCCAGGCCATGCTGGAGAGCCTGCGGGCCACAGAGCAGCCCCACACGAGAGGCAGAAAAGAGCTGCTCCTCTTGATATAAATGCACATCAGAGCAGCCTGTACAATGCTGCCATGTGAGTGAGATACCTCACAGACATGCAGGGAAGACTGGTGTGGAGCCCACCTGCCCTGAGGAGAGACCAATAGCAGAAGGTATCAGGAATAGACTGACTGAAACACCCACTCCCTGACCCTTTTGGTCATTCATGGGGGGAAGAAGTGGTAAAAACACCAGGATCAGGACTCTGAGCCCGGGAAGAGGGAAGGAGTAGGGATAAGGTGGTCTTAAAGGGCTGGTCAGACTCTTCCTCATTGTACTATTCTTTGTTGTTTTATTTTGGTTATGTTTTGGGGTTTTATGGTTATGTTTTAGTTGATATTGCATTAAATTATTTTCTATTTTCTTCCCCAAATTAAGTAGCCTTGTCTGTTTTGTACTGGACCTTAAGTGGCAACTAAGCTCTCCCTGCCCTTTAGCAATCGTCAGGCCTTTGGAACTTGAGGCTAATCATGGTCTTTTGTTCCCTGATGGGCCTAAACCATGACAATATCTCCGCAGTGAAACCTTTTAGGCAAAAGTGGCAAGTCAAAGGTGTGTTGTGGAATCTAACTGTATTTAAAATTCTCAATGTTTAACCATAGTTTATTCAAAGTGGGGAAGATGTCATATTTTCAGTTAGTAAACATTCACTATTTGATCCACACACAGAAAATGAATCTGCAATTTAGTTCAGTGGACAAAAAGATTATATGCTGTTGCCTTTTTGTTGACAGAATGATCTGAACAAAATTACCTTCTGTTGACAAAAATGAAATGCAATTTAGTCAAATGCTTTACAAAATGAATATACAAATAAAGTACTCACAGAGGAAGAAGAGTGTCAGTTACTGAAACTTGTTTTGCAAGCAGGGTATTTGAACTCACAGATGAGTTTCATTGCTCCATAGGATCTCACAAAACTTCCTCAATTCAGAGTATTGTTTTGCTGATACAATTTAGTAATAGTCTTTATACTGGGTAAGGAGGAAGAAAGTCTAAGCCTGGCCATTACAATGTTATTTTAGGCTCTGGCAGTAAACTTTTGCAGTGTAGTCAGGCTTTCATTTCTAAAATCAAAGACCTATGAAGTGGGGGAGAGCATGGGTGAGGAATATCAGCTATTTTCATTTTAAACTAAAAGAAAAGGACAACAGAGGACTTGTCCTGGGTGGAAGAGGAACAGGTTAAAGACTTATTGGAAGAAAACGAGAGCAGAGCACTTGCCCTCGGTGGAAGAGGAAGAGGTTAAAGACTTGTTGGCCAAGCTTAAGACTCAGAAGTCAATGGGTCCTGATAGGATGCATCCAAGAGTACTGAGGGAGTTGGCTGATGTGATTGCTAAGCCTTTCTCCATCATTTTTGAACAATCATGGAAGACAGGTGAAGTGCCTGAGGACTGGAGAAAGGCCAGTGTCACTCCGGTCTTCAAAAAGAGCAGGAAGGACGACCCAGGAAAAAACAGGCCAATCAGCCTCACCTCCAACCCTGGAAAAGAGATGAAACAACTCATCCTGAATGTCATCACTAAACTTATAAAGGAAAAGATGGTTATTAGGGGGAGTCAACATGGATTCACCAGGGGGAATCCTGTTTGACCAAACTGATAGCCTTCTGTGAGTACATAACCAGCTGGCTAGATGAGGGGAGAGCAGAGGATGTCATCTACATTGACTTCAGCAAAGCTTTTGACTCTGTCTCCTATAACATCCTCATTAGAAAACTCAGGCAGTGTGGCTTGGATGAGTGGACAGTGAGGTGGATCAAGAGCTGGCTGAATGACAGAGCCCAGAGGGTGGTGATCAATGGCACAGAATTGAGTTGAAGGTCTGTGGCCAGTGGAGTTCCACAGGGATGGGTTCTGGGGCCAGTCTTGTTCAATATCTTCATCAACAACCTGGATGAGGGGACAGAGTGTACCCTCAGCAAGTTCACTGATGACACCAAACTGGGAGGACTGGCTGATTCCCCAGAAGGCTGTGCTGCCAGTCAGTGGGATCTTGACCAGCTTGAGAACTGGGCAGAGAGGAACCTCATGAGGTTCAACAAGGACAAGTGCAGAGTCCTGCAGCTGGGAAGGAACAACCCCATGCACCAGTACAGGCTGGGAGTTGAACTACTGAAGAGCAACTCTGTAGAGAGAGGGCTAGGAGTTCTGGTCGATAATAAACTAAACATGAGCCAGCAATGTGTTCCACTTAAATATAAAAAAACTCTATTTCACTATGAGGGTGAGGGAGCCCTGGCACAGGCTGCCCAGAGGGGTTGTGGAGTCTCCTTCCTTGGAGGTCTTCAAGACCCACCTGGACATGTGCCTGTGTGACCTGATCTAGGTGAACCTGTTTCTGCAGGAGGGTTGGACTAGACGATCTCTAAAGGTCCCTTCCAACCCCTACCATTCTATGATTCTATGATTTTGACATGTCTAAAATCTATCGTGCTTAATAATGTATGTGAGCTTACTTTCTCTTCTCTTGTGTTTAATGTCAGACCTGTGGCTCTTGCGCTGCCAGGATTACTTTACAGGAAATAGTTACTACAAGTCTAGTATGTTTCTGGGATGGATCACATTTGGAGTATCATACCTGAATTACTGTTGTCAATAGTTGTGCTACAGTGTCTCCAATGGTCTCAATGAATGCAGCAGTTTATGACTGAAAAAGGTTACCTGGCTGTAGGTTATTAACAGAAGCTGCAGTTTCTATTTGTAGGAAGGCTTTTAAAGATATATTTTCCTCAAAATTTTCTTGTCTCTTCTATAATTGAAATCGAATCCAATTTGTGATCATTTTGCGAAGGCTGATTTCATCACTTTTCATATGAGTAGAAGACATGTTGATTTCAGAAGTCTGAGTGGAGGTTACAGGACTGAGGCTACACTGAAAAGACATTCAAATTTTTTCTTTTTCTCCTGTAGGATAAAATTATGTCTTTAGAATACAGGAAAAAATGCAGAATATTGAAATTCTTGCTGAAAGTTGTGACTTATTGAAAAAGAAAGTGTACAATGCTGTCGTGGTTTGGCCCAGCTAGCACAACAGCACCACGACAGTTTCTCGCTCGATGCCCCCATTCACCCCCACCCTCGTTAAGATGGCGGAGGACCCAGTGAAATGGGAATAAAAAGATAAGCAAGATTGTTGTGGATTGAGACAAGGGCAGGGAGGGCTCACTGCCAATTATGGTTCTGGGCAAAACAGACTCTAGTACTCGACTTAGAGAGGAAAGTAGGAAAGTTTATTCTACAAGAAACAGAACAGAATACAAGCAAAAAGGGAGTGGGATGATGAGAAAATTGCAACCAGCACTTTAAGATCTCCCTCCCCCATCCCTCCTTTCTTCCCGGGCCCAGCTCACTGCTCCCGATATCTCTACCTCCTCCCCCCTCAACGGCTCAGGGGGGCAGGGAGTGGGGGATGTGGTCAGTCTCTCACAGATGGGCTCTGCCGCTTCTGTCTTCTCAGATGAGGATGACTCCTGGCATTCTTCCCCTGCTCCAACACGGGGTTCCTCCCCCGGGACACAGTCCTTAACAAACTTCTCTGGTGTGAGTTGTTCCCAGCAGCTGTGGCTTCTGCCAATACAGGTTCCCTCACACGGGACACAGTCCTTGGTGAATATCTCTGACGTGGATTCTTCACCGCGGTTGCAGTTTCTGCAGTTGCAGGGTCCCTCTCTTGGGACAAGGCCTCTTCTGGGCATAAGTTTAATGAGCTGCTTTGTCGTGGGTTCCTCCCCACAGTTGCAGCTGTGGATATTGGGTCCCTTCCTCGGGACAGGGCCTGCTCCGGCCACAGTGATAAAGGGCCCCTCCTTCGGGACAAGGCCTCCTCCGGCCAAAATCACTGTCCCTGGCTCGGGGCCTTTAATGAAGTGAATCACTGTCCCTGGTCCGGGGTCAACTTTAGCAAAATGAGTTTCTGCCCCTGATGCGGGCTCATTATCAGAATGAGTCTCTACCGCTGATGCGGGGTCTTTAAAGAAATGAAAATAAATCTCAGCTTCACCAGTTCTCTCCATAGAATGCAGGGGAGTCTCTGCTACAGTACATCTCCTCCCTTTCATCACTGACCTTGGAGTCCGCATGGTTGTTTCTCTCACCGTTCCTACTCCTTGCACCACCACCAGCCAGAAGAAGAGAAGAAGGGGCAGAAGCAAGAAAGAAGATGGAGGAAAACACCTCCCCTTCCGGCTTCTTCTTAAAAAGTGATCGTGGAGGCGTCTAATTGGCTCAGCCCCAGAAGTGAGCCTTTTCTGAGCTGGGGAGAGTTGTGAGCAACTTCTTGCAGGAGCCATCTTTGCAGCCCCTTCCCCCATACCAGAAAAGGCTGTCATGTCAAACCATGACAAATGCAAAAGTAAGTAAGAGGCAGTTAATTCTAAAAAAGAGGGTGAGACTGAGGAACATGAAAATAACGTGCCAGTGTGTTCACTCCCAGGGTCACTGAGAACCCTAGAAACCCAACAGAGAGAAGCTTCAAATGGCTGGGTGCAGGTAGTTATCTACTTTCTGTATGTTAAAAGGTTATTGGCTCATCTTTTCATAGAATCATAGAGTGGTAATTTTGTAAGGGATCTTTAGAGATCATCTAGTCCAACACTCCTGCCAAAGCAGCTCCACCTAGATCAGGTTGCACAGGAACGCATCCAGGCAGGTCTTGAAGACCTCCAAGGAAGGAGACTCCACAACCCCTCTGGGCAGCCTATGCCAGGGCTCCCTTACCCTCACAGTGAAATAGTTTTTTCTTATGTTTGAGTGGAACTTTTTGTGTTCCAGCTTCATCCCATTACCCCTTGTCCTGTTGCTAGTTACTATAGAAAAAAGGGATGCCCCAACCTCCTTAAACCCACCATTTAGATATTTGTAAATGTTAATGAGAACTCCCCTCAGTCTTCTCTCCTCCAGACTAAACAGCCCCAGTTCGCGCAGCCTTTCCTCGTATGAAAGATGTTCCAGTCTCCTGATCATCTTGGTGGCCCTGCACTGGACTTTCTCCAGAAGTTCCCTGTCCCTCTTGAGCTGAGGAGCCCAGAACTGGACACAGGACTCCAGATGAGGCCTCACCAGGGCAGAGTAGAGGGGGAGCAGAACCTCCCTTGACCTGCTGGCCACATTATTTTTGATTAATCCTAGGATGCCATTGGTCTTCTTGGCCACAGGGGCACACTGCTGGCAATACAGAGCTATTTTTAAAATAGTAAAAAAGGAAAAAAATTACATTCTAGTCTTTTCCTGTGATTGAACCAACAACAGTATTTTGTATTAGCACATTTTTAGTGGTTCATTACTAGATTATTTTTTAGTCTCCTTCAAAACTGGTAATACACACCACCTTTGGTCAATTGCTGACACTGTATATGAAATTTTGATTAGCTGACTTCAGAAAAGAAAGGGTTAATTTCATTATTGAAAATAGATATGATATTTCCAAGAACAAGTATGCTTTCCAGAGCTCTGTACAATAGAAACATATTTTGATTAACTACATGATCGAAAATAAAAATATGTGAGTACATTGGGCTTTACATACATATATTATTATGTTGTTGAGTTAAAATTCAACAGGTAAAAAATTAAAGTGTTGAGTATCTACTAAGTAATTTTGCATATAAGATTCCTTAACCTTTTCCAAAGTAAAAATATGTACAGACGATGCAGCTATTTTAGCATTGCAGTGAGCATGGGCTGTACATCCTTCAGGAGAGTTAACTGACAGAAAATAGATATTGCAGACATCTCTAAATGATTTCCTGTTTTCACCTGGCCCATGAGGAATTATTTCCTCTCTCCGCTGAATCTATCTGTACATGAAATACAGAAATGCAGTATTGCATGTTGAAGTAATTATTCCTCTATAACTGTTCAAATCAGTCACAAAGGCTGAGAAAAGCTATGATTTTTTTCTCTTGTTCCTGTTGAATTCAGACAGTTTTGCTAGGTGTCCTTATACTTTTCTTTTACTTAAGGATACATCAACTTACTACTTTGCCTGTGATGCAAAACTTCACCTATCTAGTCATCTTCCTCTTCAGCATAACTCTTGCATAAATTCCCTGCAAGTTTTCGTTTAATTTACTGAAGTCACTGGGCTTAAGTAGACTGAAAAACTACCATCTAGAGCCAAATGCAGTGTCACATTAGTGATGTTTAAGTTTCCCAAGCAGCTCTACCAAAGCACCATGACTATCCTAACCACTTGCTGTTTTCCCTGGGACACTAAGTGAGCCAAAAGCCTTAATCATTCCAGCTGATGCATTCATTTTGAGGAGGATGTGTATGTCCAGTATAGAAAATTTCCATAAATTTTATGTGTCCTCAAAAGAGAGTACAGTAAGATATTAGTTTGACCAAAATGTATATCTATTACAGAGAAATAAGCAGATTTCTTTAAAAAATATTTCCCACACAACAGGAAAGACTGAATATGTAGTATTTGCAATCTAAATCAGTCTAAGAAACAGAGATAAATATTGTGAAATTTTATTATGTCTAATCAAATTGCAAGCAAAAATCACTTAAAAATAACAAGGACTGCGGCAGATCCTTAAGAAGTTACAAGATAGGGTTTTTTTGTGAGAAACAAGTGCAGTTTCTAAAAGCAGATACAATTTCTTATGTTATAACAAGCACAGAGTGGAAGCAACTTGACAAATTTCAGCAAATAAGTGACCACTGTGAGTAGCAGGTAAGCAGAGAGAAAAAGTAAATGGAAGAGCAACAAGTAGAAGAGAGGTTGTGAAAGAAATAAATGACAAGGATCGAGAATGCTGTGGTAAAAATGAACAAAAAACAAAGCACAGGGTGAGAAGATAAATAATAAATTATTTTAGAAATAAAAGGAGTAAGAAGTTGGTAAGGGAGGTTATGGATTCTCTAAGGGACGGTGAAGGAACAAAGCATCAGAAAATGTAAATATTGCTGGAAAAAATGAATGCAGGAAGAATGAGAATGAGAGGAAGGTTTTCAAGGTGAAAGGAAATAACAACTAGAAATGGAGTTAAAGGGTGTACCAGAACAAATGCAGAAGTAAGAAAGGAAACATTTGGTGTTACTGAAACAAATGGATTCAGTAACAAGGAGTCATAGCATCCCAAAACAGCAAAGTAAAGACCAGCTGAGAGAAATACCAAGCAAAACAAGAATTATTGATCTTATTTTTATTTAGTCATAAGAGACAGAGAAATATCCTGCCCTGGAGGCATGGCTGGATCTGCAATGACTAAAAGAAACACATCAAATCAAAATATGGGGATTTTCCTTTAACACAATTGGGAGATATTACTAACTATGAATCAAAAGGATGTAAACCAAGGAATTGGAACAGGCTTGACTTTAACTAGTTTAAACTGGAGTGATTATAATCTGCAAATCTATTCTGATTTATCTATAGTGTGACTTTCTTCCTGAGATTTTAAGAATTTGGGTTCAAATCTGCTTCCTACCCCTGACTTCTTGCATTACTGACGATATCTCAGCTTTGTATTAAAACACAAAGATTAAAATAATAGAAAGAATTAAAAATTATTCTCCATTGTTTCTAACCTCACACAAAGCTTCCTGTATGATGATGACTTCCATTTTGATCAGAAATGACAAGAAATATTAGCTAGCTGTTATTTGAGACTGCTGAGCCGTGATTAACTAAAGGAGCCTTACAAATTTTTTTTCACACCATTCCAACTGTGGATTTGCTCCCTCAGATATACACAAACCTCATTAGAGTTCCCTCATCCAAGACCTTAACTGATTGTTCTGATACTACTCATTGAATATGCATTATTTCTGAGACATCTTCTTTGAGTCCTCATGTTTGGCCCTCTTGAGAGCCTTAGTGAAAAGTCTTTCAGGAATATGGTTCATCCTACTCCAAAAACTTCATCAGGAAGCACTGTGTTGTATTTCTGTAGTTTTTAATGCAAATTAAACCTGCCTCTTGGGAAAATGGGTATGAAGTAATCTCAAGGCCACAATAGTACTGATTTTCCTTTCACATAAACTTGGGATTGATGGTTTTTTTGTTTTTTTTTTTTAAAGGCCTATTGTAGAACACAATAGAAAACAATATTTTTCACTTTAGCACCAAAAATTGAAGCACTGTTCTGAAGCCAGAATGACCTAAGCTGAAGCCAGGTGACTTAACTGGTTGTTAGACAGTATATTCTATGTAATAGATAAGAAATTAATTTTGTATGGCTTATTATAATTGAAAAGGCAACCATTCTAAAAAATTTTGAAGGAATATATGGAATTTTCTTGAGAGGTTATATTCTTCCTTTCAGTAAGAGAAAGTTAATCATATGAACTAGTCCTGTTATTGTACCTTTTTACCATAAATATATGCAGAGAGAAAAGTTTCATAGCAGCACATGTTCACATTTTTACTTCAAAGATACACACCACACCAAGAAAATTTCCACAGACCTGTAAATTGCCTTCCCTATACTGACTCCCATGACTTCTAGTCCCAGATAAAATATGTGCAGATCACTACAATTTTTTTCCCAAAAAGAAGTGACTGAGGATAAAAAAATGCAGGATTACTCTTTACTTCGTAGGATACAAGGAGTCTATACAGCTTACTAGTCCTTCTCACTTTATGATGATTACAAAGTTTTTGACAGGTTGTGGTTCTTAGATGCTTGTTAAGATATGTATCTCTTCTCATACTATAACAGAGAAGATCATTGAGCTTCAGTCACAACGCTTGAGCTAAATGCCCCCCACCTCATTTTAAAATACAATAGATGGGCTTTCCAGAAAGTTCAAAGCCAGTTTGGAGGGTATTTTCACAATATTTATACATTTGCTTACACCTTTAGTTATAAATATAACTAAAGAATGGTTATAATATAGAAATAAATGTTATAATCATAATGGTAATGATAATAATTATTAAAATAATGGTTATAAATTTTACCCAGATTTAACAG
This sequence comes from Colius striatus, assembly GCF_028858725.1. Classification (NCBI taxonomy): domain Eukaryota; kingdom Metazoa; phylum Chordata; class Aves; order Coliiformes; family Coliidae; genus Colius; species Colius striatus. The sequence goes on along the minus strand of NC_084790.1, from coordinate 18,361,929 downwards.
AACTGGCAGAAGTGGAAGAAAAGCAACAAAAGGAGGGAGGGAAAGAGCTATCTTTGGTATCTGTAATTCTTGGGCAATTTTGATTCCAAAGAGTTTGATTATGAAGTTTAACAGCCCTCTGATCTATCTGTTATTTTAGAGAAGTTTATTTTTAAAAGCTAGAAATATATTACGTAACTAGTATGTGCAACCTTTCCTCCCCAACCCTATGAACTGATATCTGTCTTCCATCAGAGAGCAGTGTAGCATTTAATTTCTTCCAGAAATAAATTTGACCTCTCACAAGGTGCATTTGGTTGCATCTTAATCCAACGCATCTTAGTCCTACGAACTATTTGACGTATTTTGGGATAAATATCAGCAGGAAAAGAAAGTTTTTGAAGTACTAGGGTAACATATTGTTTCAAAATTATGGCCTCCTAGAAGGACTGACTCAGAAAAGTACTCACATTGCTGAAGAAATATATTTTAATCAATATCTCAGTGCAAGAGAAGATTTCTTCAAAATTAAGAGAACAAAGGGTTCAAGGAAATTGGTGTAACATTTTAGGAGAGTACAGTGATTTTTCACTTATCTATAGATTTTCCCTCTTCTCAAAATGCTGGCTTTCATCATTGTTTTCTGCCATTGTGTTTTCCATGTTATATCGTAGAGGACTAGAAATGATTGATGCGCTCAGAAAAGTATCAATAATTAGAGATATTAGCCTCTAGTCTTTTTAGGATTTTTCTAAATATGCTGTTATTAGAGAGAGAAACAGAAGGTGGACTGGCTGTCATGGTTTTGCAAGGGGATGTTTTGCCTTGGTAACAGAGGGACAGGCCTGCAGTGCAGGCCCAGTAAAGAGTTATCAGACTTTACCCTGGCTCTGAGGTTCAAATGTACTTCCAGCCCAATCAAGCCAGTCTGGTGCCTCTGTCAGCACTATTTAAAGAAGGGAATGTGAAATGTGTGGGAAGAGGTGGAAGGGAAGGGTGAGATGGAGGTGTCCACGCAGATCCTGCAGCCAGGAAAGGACAGAAGGAATGATGTCAGACCAGAGACATCCTTGCAGCCCATGACAAGAAGTACAGAGCCCATGACAGAAGGGTGAGAGCTGGAGATTCTGGGTCAGATGGAGAGAGCAGTTTAGATTCCAACTCAGGGAAGATGAACTGGGGTCACAGCAGCCTGTGCAGGGCTGCCCAATGTGTGGGAGACTCTGAGCTGGAGCAAGGGACAACTGGCAAGGAGCACTTCTACTCAGAAGTGCCATAAGGGGCAAGAGACATCAGGAAAGGACTAACTGCACTCCCCATTCCCTGGTTCCAACACTGCTTATGAGGGAGAAGAAATAATGATACCAGGCTCAGGGCTCTGAGCCCAGGAAGATAGAAGGGGTGGGGGGAAAAGATCTGGTTACATTTCTATCATTCACCCTACTCTGTATCATTTTTGTGTTGGATATTTGTTTGTTATATTTTAGATTGAGGTGGATATTTTCATTTTCTTCCCCTAACTCAGTAGCCTTATCTGTTTTGTCCAGGACCATAAGAGGCAATTAAACCCTCCCTGAACTTCAGGAGCCCTGAAGTCTGTGGTACTTAAGTCTAATCTTGTACTTTTGCCCCTGGTTGAGCTTAAATCATGACACTGGCAAATGTTGATGTTAACAGTTTTGTGTTTATGGTATTCCAAATGTAATGTGGTTATTTTCATTTATATTTGTTTTTCATAGGAATAGCTGCCAAAATCCAGCTATGATCTAAGGTGCCAAAAACTTAAGTCTTGATCTCAATCCCTCCTTAGGATCCTTCCACTCACCTCTACTCACTCTGAAATTTCTCGTTTCCAGGACAAGACAGGTGGATATCTTCGATGTGTATTATGATCACTATGTCTTACTTTTTCTAGAGCCTGTATGATAGTAACACTTGAAAAGAACCCATTTAATCTGATACAATTACCTAGTTTCTGTTAGTTTTATCTTACTTAGTTTCTGTTAGTTTTATCAGTACAGACAACTCTTATATTTTGATGCTGAATTAGCTAGAGTTTCTAGTGAAAAAAAAAGCCCTGCAGTAATTTAATTAAAATTAAAAAACAATGCACTGGAAGGAACCGTATTCTATGAGAGAACTCAGTCTTCATTTTTCCAACTTCTAAAACTGCATTTTTTTAACTTTAATGTTCTGTTCTGGTAGCTTATATATAATACTATATAACCAGATACATGCCAATTTGAGTTACTCCAAATTTTCATAGAAAACAGAGAAATACAGAGCTTAAAGGGATCCAAGAAAGACATACGTCTGTTCTGAGACAAAATTAGGTATGACTAAAATAATTTCTCACAATCAATTCTGCCATCTGAGTCATTTTCCCTTTAAGATTGCCTCAGAGTTGCTTTTCCTTTCTGAGCTTTAAAAATAAACAAAGTGCAGAGGGATATAAATCATTGGAAGAAAAATACATTCTCCCTTTTTTAATAGAGAATGGAGAAGATATAACAACAGAGATTGATGCAAATATACCTTATCTAGTTTCCTTTCCTTTCAAATAAACAATGTGAGGCAGAGTGAAATCCAAATTACCTATTTAAAGAGAACTCTCTAGAGACTCAATTGGATATAAAAATCTTAAGAATTTGAAAGAGAAAGAGCTTGTATTAATTGTATAAATAGCTTCCAGAGTAAGCATGTCATTTTTCTTTTTAAATTGTCCACAAATAGTGATTAGTTCTTCATATAAAAATATTAATATAATATAAGCCACATTATAAGCTTAAAAATAGAAGAAAGGTGAGCCTTTAGAGAAGGATAATTGCAGAAGGATTATTTTATACATTTTGTGAAATAAAATTTGGCTAAGAATGTTATGTTATAAAGTCCATAGAGAAAAAAAATCTGGATATTACCTAAGTATGGCTATTAATCTTCAGCAACGATGAGCTAGAGGGAAAAAAAACTTAAAAGCACACTGACTTTTTTCCATAAGACTGCAACGTAAATCAAATTATATACTGTTACATGGCAAGGGAACAAACTTGTAAAACTACTGATATGTAGGAAATCTACATTTCCTTTTTTTTTAATAAACAAACCTCTACATGCACACATATACATAAAATTAAACCAAAGACACATAAATAATATAGGGACTGCAAAAGAGTATATTTCTTCTAAAAGAGAGGATTATATGAAAGAAAATAGTAAATAGTTTGTAGTTAGTAATTTCAAGTAGAATTACCTTTGTCAAATGCTTCTTTTGAAAAAACAAAAAAACACCTCTGCTCAAAATACTGCTGTTTTGCCAGGGCCACTGCAACTTATACAGAAGAGATGCATACATATGCTGTACTGTCTCTATAGTAAAGAAAGTTTTCACTTGCTGGTTTTTTCTCAGTCATTTAGTAGACTTCTTGGTGTGAAAAAACAAAGCACAAAGTGTAATAGCCTTCATCTATCCATTTTCACACTTTTAGACACTTACAAAATCCCCAGGGAGACTGAAGGTAGAAGCAACTTTCCAGGTCCCCTAGATAAATGTTGTCAATACTGTCATAGTAAGCCAAACTCACAGGTGCAAGGGCACTTCTAGGTCCTGGTCAAATCAGAGAGAAGCAGAATTCTACAGGTGCTCCTCAAACAAAGCAGTACAAATACTCTCCTGTCCCCAGGTGGAAATGCATATCCTGTTTTTTAAAAGATCTGTTTCCTTTCTGAAATCAAAATGTATCTCTGATTAAAGGTCACTGAATTAGCTTAGTACAGGGAGCAAAACAGTAATAAATGCTAAGTCATGTCAGAGATGTCCAAGTGACTGGCTAATTACTCCACACTCTGCTCTTTTGTGCCCCACATTTACCAAAGTTACAGTAGTTTAGTACCTCACTACTGACAAAACCAATTACTGAAGACCATTTCATGCATGGGCAACACTGATCTTACCCACGCCCCACACAGTATTAAAATGAGAACTGAAGCCTTTCTCAGTCTTCACAAACATAGATTAATAAATTAACACAAGGGTTTAACTCCACTTTACAAGCAATTTTGTTATTTTATTGCTTTTTCTTCAAGTAGGATACAGAGCTGTAACCACGGAACAATTATATAGCTAAACAAGTGCTTTGGAACTATGGTGAAGTTAAACTATTGGAGCACAAAATTATTAGAAGATAAGACAATTTTTTCTACTTTAAGCTCACAAGTAAGCAACACATTTTAGTGAGACATTATTTAGGAAATATACAGCAAATTGTTTAGCCATTCAGTGAGAAAATCTTTTGTAACTCATAGGTTATAGGTGAATAAAATCTTTCCATAACCATGCTTAATCAATAAATTGAAGCATAAAACTCTACAATAAATGTAATAGGAAGATTAGCTGGCCATAATAATGAAGATATTGCTTTTCTTTCTGCCTCCTGTGTAAATAAATGTGTAAGTTATCTTCAGCTTTGTTTTCATTACACACCTGAAATATAAGAGGAAGGAGGGAGGTCAGATAACAGATAATCCAGATCTGGATCGGAGGCAATGTTTGGTTCATTAGAGACATTAGAATGAGATATAAAGTTTAGATTTATCAATATCTGTTTCAAATAGAACAATATGGGTTTTTTCCCATCCCATTTATGCTCTATTAATGAACTATAAGGTCTTCCATTACATATGCCAATGCCATCCTGGGTGGCATTAAGAAAAGTATGGCAGCCAGGTCAAGTGAGGTTCTCTTCCCCTTTTACTCTGCCCTGGTGAGGCCAGAGTCTTATGTCCAGTTTTTGGGCTCACCAGCTCAAGAGGGACAGAAAATTTCTGGAGAGAATCCAGCACAGGGCAATCAAGACTGGAGCATCTTACTTATGAGGAAAGGCTATGGGAACTAGGGCTGTTTAGAGGAGACTGACGGATAATCTTATGAACACTTATAAGTATTTAAAAGGAGTATGTCAAGAGGATGGGGCAACACTTTTTTCTGTTGTATCCAATGATAGGACTAGGGGTAATGGAAAAAATCTTGAACACAAAAAGTTCCACTTAAGGAAAAACTGCTTTACTGTGAGGGTGAGGGAGCCCTGGCACAGGCTGCTCAGGGAGGCTGTGGAGTCTCCTTCTCTAGAAGTTTTCCAAACCTGCCTGGACGTTCTTGTGCGACCTGCTCTAGGCATACCTCCATTAGTAGTTGGACTGGCAGATCTCTAGAGATCCTCTCCAACTCTTACCATTCTGTGCTTCTATAAATATGTACATTGTATGTTTTTCTATAAATGTCAACAAAGGCAGTGGTCCTTCATTATTTTAAATTTGCACACAGTTACAGTTTTGTTCAATAAGAGATGTAAAGGGTGCTCATTGATTACGAAATCAAGCTCTGTAATACATTTTTATCAATTCAGTATGTTAGCAAAACAATTTCTTTAATAATGAAGTAACATATTTTTAATGGTTGGAATCGGAACTTGAAATCTGTGGATACAGAATGTCTGTGCATATTTCATATTTGCAAAAATAGCACAAAAGTGCTAAATATTCATTATTTTAGTATGCTTCAGATATCTTATTTTTGCCTAAAATATTTTGTAATTATTAATACAACTGCTGACTCCAGTAACGGTCGCTCTGTCTGAATACGGTCCACATCAATCAGACTTCATTTTGTGTAAAATATTTGTAAGAATAACATTACATATAGATGTGTATTTTTTTCTGTTCACTGTGGTTTACATTGCTAGTAGAATTCAGTACAAACTCTGCCATTATTTCTGCTTTTAAAGTACCATCATACATATAAATTTGTGAAATTTAACTTGGTGTTTTTTTAAGAGGATTCTGGACATCAGATATCACACTGAAAAGTCAAATTCGGTCACAAAAAAAATATTGTCACATTCACTACAGGTCAGAGTGCCATTTATTACCCTTTTATCAAACCTCTGTGAAGTTTACAGAAATATATACCATTCATGAAGGCAAATAAACCCATAAATATTCAGAGTACTCAAGTGACATGAAAGTGAGAATATTTTAAAAACAATATATGTCTTGAATCTTCAGAAATAACATCATCTCATCACTGCTTTAATGGAGAAATTCTGTCTCTATCTTCCTTGACTTGTTTTTATATTACTCACTATGGAGATTCCTGAATCTACTTTTAAAACACACAACTTCATCCATTGGCATCTGACATGACGAAGTATCTGTATTGGTCTTCAGTGACTTGACCAATCAAGGCAATTCAAATTATACAAGTATGCAAAGAGAGACGCCTGAGTCTACACAGGAGGTTTTGCAAACTCTCAACAGTTTATTAATAGCTACCTTTCAAGGTAGCTATTGAGCATGATAATAAATATGAGGATTTAAGAGCTTGCAGTGCTGTGCAGGTGACAACCCTACAAGACTGGGGTATAAAAGAAAAGAAATGTAAAGAAATCATAGAATGGTAGGAGTTGGAAGGGACCTTTAGAGATCATCTAGTCCAGTCCCCTTGCAGAAGCAGGTTCACCTAGATCAGGTCACATAGGAACATGTCCAGACGGGTCTTGAAGACCTCCAAGGAAGGAGACTCCACAACCCCTCTGGGCAGCCTGTGCCAGGGCTCCCTCACCCTCACAGTGAAATAGTTTTTTCTTATATTTAAGTGGAACTTTTTGTGTTCCAGCTTCATCCCATTACCCCTTCTCCTGTTGCTAGCTACTATAGAAAAAAAGGGATGCTCAAAACAGTTCAGCAGCATAGCAGAAAAAAGTACAGTGACCTCAGTAGTGGAGAAATTAGTTATGTGATTTCATATATTGTTTATTCCCCCAAGACAGAGTTTTGAAAGAGTCATATCAGTGTAGGGAGGTGAGAGGTCAATGCATAATGAGTTTGACGTAATCCAACCTTCATGGGGTGAATGTACAGACTAAACATAATTTTCCTCATCCTTGTTGGAGAAACAGAGATTTGCATCTATACAGTATTGACGTAGCAATCTAAAATGCATATTTTGGGGCTTCCGAGATAGAGAACAAAACAAGAAAGTAGCTCCACTTCATTCTGTTTAACAGAACTAAGCCGTTACTTCATGAAATACACACAATTTCTGTTTATGTTTGAGAATCCCAGTAAATTTAATGTGGTTTTGACATTACATTGGTATTCCTGCAGTTGCTGCGATTTTCACTGGGGCTGCCAAAGAGGATGCAGAAGAGGGCTGCCAACCAGTTGGCAATGCTGTGTGTCTGTCTGTGAGGCAGTACAGAAGGAGACTCCTCACTGGGAGGATACTGAAGGAAGATCGTAATGACACAAAGACTAGAGATGAAAGCAGAGACCTGTAATTCTGTTTTGACAGCCCTACCTATACACAGAGCTTTACAAAAAAATAATTAAAAACACACCAGAGACTGACAAGGTATTTAAGGAGTTGATTTGTTTGTTCTTTCCCCTATGAGCTATGCTCTTAGGACTGTTTTCTCTGAGCTTTCAGTCTACAACCTATTGACACTTCCTGATATGACATCTTTTGATTATACTTGCTGAGAAACATTGTTTTGGGAAAAGATTAAATTTGGAATCAACAGAGTAGATGAAGTGGGCAAGGAGTACAATACAATTCCATTTAAACCTCTGCAAAAAAAAAAAAAAAAGTAGATCTTCATTTGTACATAATAGGAAGAAAAAATTTAAAAAGCAAACAATATATATTTTTATTGCAAAGAAGTCATTTAACTGTAGCTATGACTACCACCTCACTGCTACAATATGAACAGAAATAAAATCCAGCTGGCCAAAACTGCACCAATATCTTAAATCTTGGTTTTGTTTCAGATATGATCAAATCTTCTACTGACATTACATGTTAAATTTCCAGAACATGTGCAGAGTTTTATATAGACAAGTCCCTTTATTTGTTTTGAAGGGAGCTCTGTGTATAAACTCCTATGAACAGGTGGAAAATAGGTCCCTTATGCTTCACAAATGATATCACTCATTTTTAACAAAAGTCACTGTCCTGACCACTCACCTACTCAGTGGAGCTATCCCAATCAGTTAGTCACAACAGCTGACAGCAAATATTCATTTTAGCTATTCCTCCTTACGTATGAGCTATTTAAAACTATAAGAAAGAAGCATCACAATGCCAAAACTTTAGAAGGATATTTGTTATTTCATGATATTTATCCATTTGTGACTCAAAAAATTTATCTGATGAGCTTTTGAGTGCAGGTTTTCCTGTAAAGACAGATAGTAATAAAGAGTGCTTTTTTAAACAACTAGTCATGCTGAATGGAAAACAGCCTGAAAGCTCTCTGTTAAAAAAACAAATCTTGTTTGGTTTTAATCCTAAATGCTGAAAATAAAATTGTTAAGATCTTTAAGGGCAGGTAAGATATTGATATATTTTCAGACTTTATTGTAAAAAAATAACAGATTAGCAAAGAAGCACCAAGAATATGAGTTTGTGGCATAAATTTCTGACATAGTGCCCTTGTCTACTGCAAGTCTTAGGCTAGTACAGATGGAAACTACAAAGTGCCTGTCCTGACTAGAATTCAGCCTCGTGTTCATGGCCACTTTTGCAAATGAAAGCAGTACTCAAAATCAGTGGAATATCTGACTTGCTTTTGTAACTTAAAACTAACATGCAATAGAAATTTTTTTTGCCTACAAAAAGTGATTTGGAAGGTCTGTAAAGGATTAATAGAGAAAACATATTAATTTTAAGAAAGAGTGGAAGTGTTTGTGTTCAGAGATGCATGAAGTATTTTAGTCTCAGCTTTCTCAAAGACTGTAACATCAAACACAAAGGTGAATGTTTTTCCTGTCTTTAAATGTAAGGTTTCAGTAAAACTAAACATACAGAGATCTTTGCAGATCTCTTCCCCAAGTCCTTCTATTAGACTTCACCAAGGATGTCAAATGATCCTCTAACTGAATCAGATAGATCAGTGAAGTGGTTTGAAGCTAAGAAAGAAAATTAATGCCTCACTTGAGTCTTCAATATTTCAGAAAGCATATTTTTTTTTTTTAAATGAGCATTCTATTTTTCTAGTTGTTTATGTCTTAGAGTCTGTAGCTCATTCATTGCTCCCAAGGTTTTAACTGGTTTTCTCTTCTGTAGAAAAGCACATTTCAGTCCTAGCATCACTTTTAATCTGAGTTCAATCAGAAGTAGCATCTCCTGCTATTGACAGTCAACTACTGAAGTAACTCCAAGTTCCTTGCAAATGTACCTGAAATCTTGATAGATATTGTTACAATATGAGCTCCAATCTGATCTCAGAATGCAGAAGTGCAACTGCTAGTGCCAAGAGTGTACAACAGCTCATCAGCTCCTGTAGGCAGCTTTTGTTTTATCAAACCTGGGAAAGAAAACATAATGAATAAGAAAAGATGTTACATTATCCTCTGCTGTTACTGAAAACCAACAGAGTATTCTCCACACCTCTGCAGTTCCTGGCACTTTTAACTTTAAAATAGACACCATATCACACTTGATTTGTCATAAATAAAAATGGAGAAGACTCAGAGCTGCCATAGTCTCCAGACTCAGGCTTGTAGAAATGAAATGTGTGCAATTAAGATACCAGTTACCAATTCTTTTCCTTTTCTAAATGACTTAAGCCGGTCATTCACTGAGCCAGGGTTTCTTTACTAACCTCATGAAAGTGGAACACTTGCTTTAAATCTAATGCAACTGAATAGAACCAGCAATAAGTGACTACCTAATGTGCACCTGAGAACCACTCCACAGAAAAGGACTTTTCCACTAGGTACGCTGGATAGGACATATAAAATAAAACTTTAAGCTTATTTGCCTGTATTTGGCAATTCACAGTTTATGTGGAGGTGATTTTTCCTCATGAAAAAGTAGATTACATTACAACTCATTAACAAGAATACCTTTGTTATTGAAAGTTTCTCTTAAGCATAGCTAAGGCTCCCAGTGACCTACTTCTAGTGCTTTTAAAGTTCTAAGATTTCTCATTTTTATTTAAGTACCTACCTTACATACGATTGGCTGCAGGATAAGATGGGCTCACAGTCTAATTTTAGATTGGAAGATGTAGGTTTTCTTCTGTGAGAAATAAATTCCAAAATAACTTTTTAGATCATAAGATGCTGGTAAGTTTATGGAAATAGTTCACATTTCCATTCTAGCTGTTGAGAAAGAGGAACAGCAATCCTGAACATTTATAACTCTGTTTTGAGTCTTTGTATTCAGATGAATACATATTTTCCCTATCATTGGCCCGGAAGGAGTGCCTTCTCAGAAACTTTTCCATTGCTTGTATTGCCCAAAGCAGTATTGTTTTCTGGAAAATTCTGTAGAATTGAATGAGAATTAAAAAGAAAATCTGTAGAGAAGTTTAATTGAGTTTAAACAATTTCTGAGGAATGCTCTATTATCTAACACAGATATAGTTCTTTAATATTTTGTTAGACTCTAAAATCCTATAATAAGAATATAATTTTCTGTTTAAATACCCCACAACTACTGAAAAATTCTGAAGAAAATACATCAATATATATCCATTTCTATTTGCTTTTGCATATCTGTGGTACAGAGAAATGGGCTTTATGTAAGTTATTGACATTTATTATTTAGAAATTCCTAAAGTATTGCATCATCATAAAACTTTGGATCTCTGCAGATTTCTAGATGAATGTTAGCTTTTGCCAATATAATTAGAAATGGATTCTATTCAGTGACTAGACAGTGGTGTTGCTGTCTCTACAGACCACAAATGGTTTAATGATGGAATGTAAGATGTAACCCAATTAACAGATGTCTTTCAGACATCTTTCTTTAGCTATCTATGAGCTATTTTATATGCAAATATAAGATAACAATGATCCTTCACATACATCAGGTTTCACCACAGCAGAAATGCAATAGTCAGACAATAATCCAGGGATATATATTTAAAACAATTGTCTCGCTTCAAGGCATTTTCTTCCTTTGGTTAGCACCATTTGTCTTTTCAGCTTTGTGCTTATAAATAACTTGCTGAATACTGAAGGTATGAATTACATGTGAACCTGGAGATGTACTTCAGTGTCTTGGAGGCAAGTAGTTCAGATGAACACATCCACAATCCTCAATAAAACTAATCATGAGTAGACTCAGGGTCCACACAGAGTAATCTACGTTCATAAGGCCACATGACAATTTGTCTCTGACCAAGGCCACAAATCCTTAGATGGATCTCCTTCTCAGAGCTGTACAATTCTCAACTTTATAGTTTTATGGCTATTGTTTATACTATGTAATATTTTTGGTTTTATTGGTTCTTCTTTAATGCACAGTTAATCTAGGCTTTTTTTCTACTATAGTGCACCTTTTTTTTTTTTTCATTTGACTTTTGTACACATTCTCTAAGGGTTGCATTTAGCAGACAGTTTCCTGTTACCAAAAAATGGGAATCAAGAGCTGGTCTAAAAGAAAGCCATTCAGGTTGGAATAATCTGGTTTGTGTAATTAGATTAGTATCAGTGGCTTCAAAGGCTTATTAGAATTCTGCGTATTTGCAGTTGATTTCCTTGTGAAGAAAGCTGGGTGATTTGGAGGACATAAGTTTCACTAAGACAGCTGGATCCAGTGAATTTACCCTTCAACATATTTACAAGGTAAATGCCTTTGAAGTCTCCTTAGGACAACACCACATACAGCATTCAGCTAATTTACAATGGAAATGTGTTATTATTATAATTAGACAGTGAGAAGTCTTTACACACAGATGTGTAAAACTTCATCACGCTCCATGTAATACTGATCAAGCACTTGAACCTAGACCCTGCAGGGATTTAAGGGACTGTGTTCTACACTTTATGCTACTGTTCCTTTTGACTGTATTTTGTTTGTGCCAGAGAACTCCATTATGAAAGGACTACATGAACAGAAGATGAAAAGCAGCCACAGTACTTTGCATCAGGTTTGAACTATAGACAATAATAAACTAAATGCTTTCTTCACTCCTGGTCCACTTACTATCACAAACCATGGCATAGTACTGATTTCTCACACAGAAATACAAAAACAGTACACAGGACATGGTGGTGCTGGAGACTGTTGGGGATCTGGAGGGTTAGGTGCTTACCATGGTGCTGACAGGGCAGGACCTGGTGGCCAAAACTATCTCACTGCCCCAGTAGTGAGCAGGGCAGCTGGGGGACTTCTATTTCCTGAGTAATATTCCTAAATGACACATGAACAGTCAAATTCCATCAAAGACGATGAGATTGTGAGTGTTCTTAAAGTCCAGTACCTAAAAGAATCTTGCTGAATTGGTGTCTTGGCTGTCAAATTGTAGTACAAAAAAATGCAACTCTTGGCCATTTCAGATATTCATTTGCATGGTAATTCTTTTGAACACTAAGATATAAAATAAAATGGTTTGTTTAGTGAACAAATGTTAACCTCTATGAATTCTAACATAGCTGTTCAGTGGAAAAAAAAAAAAGGATATCTGAGGTTCATGAAAATTTTCTAGTGCACATATTTTTTCTGAAAAACTGGTGTGAAGTCTAAGGGAAATATTTAGCAAGATGTTTACTTTTGAGAGGAAAACTTGATTTCTCAAAGTCAAGCTTTCTTAAATAATTGCATTGGAAACTAAAATAATTTCATTTTGTTTTCTTCTTTGCTCTATTAAGAGGCATTGCTTGGTTTGCTTCTTCCCACTCTGCAAGCAGGGTTTCTCAGATACATTACATCTTCCAAGCAACATCATGGCCAGAAAATATATCACTCCAATTGCCCCCGTTTACAGCAAGCAAGATTATGTTTCATCACAGCACGATGGACATTAACAGAGACATCAGGAAGTGAAATTTATAAAGGACCACAGGAGGGAATAAAACAAATTGCAAATCTTTTATGTCTCTAAATTTTATCACCATTCCCATTAGCTTTCAATTTTTAGCTGGCAGCATATTTGTGGTCACTTTAGTCGAAAATGACTTTTCAGAAATTTATTATTATTGAATTGTACACAGAGAATAAGCCTGCCTTCAGATATTGATGGGGTTTTTTTCATGCTTCACTTACAACTTATCTGTGATTTGTTAGGCTCATGAACGAAGAAATCCATTTAGGTAGTATTATAGACTTGGATAATTAAGCCTAACATGGAGCCATATTGGTGACAGGCACAGCTGCCCATATGGTCTGCCTACCTGGGTAATCTGAAAGTTAAAGACACAGCTGAATGACAGAAAACAAAGATGTACTCACAATTTCTGATCATAAGGATGAGAAAGGCGAGGTGTTAGTCATATCTAGTTACCCAGATGTTCAAAACACTAGTTTGCTGTTGTCTGTGTCCTCAGATTCATGTGTCCAGGTACTTTTGCTATGCCCTTGATCAACCTTGAACTCACTGAGTACAGCTCCTTCCTGACAGAGGAAAATAAGCAGTTAAACTTGCTTGTGGATTAAGAAAAACACAAGTAAGAATCACAGGAAGTGGTGTTATATGGTAGAAGACTGTTGGAAGTAAAAAACTAAGACTACAGATTGTTTTGGAAGGTTAGCATTAGAGTGACACCTGTAGTGATCTACAGATCTCTGTATCTGGTGCTTATGTTCAGGATAATCCCAAACACAGTAAAATGATCAGATGAGCCTTTCAAAAGTTATGATACCCAATGGAAAGATACACCATTATGATAATAGTCAATGGAAAGATACACCAACATGCATATCACCTATGAAAGGATTTTTTGGTAGTACTTATTTTGCAATGATATTCAGGCTAGATAAGCCAAAATCTTACTACAACTCTTACTACAACTCTTACTACACCTACCAAAGACAAAAATGTGTTTAGCTTTCAACTGCACTTTCACACAATTTAAAAATTTTGATGGGATATCCAAATGGGTAAAGGAGAGACTCTGAATCAACAGAATTGTTGTTATTTCTCTTAAAATACTATATGGGGGCAATTCTTGGTATTTTTAAAAACTAATGGCATCATTGCATTTTAAATTACTTAAACCACTACATAGATTTTCTATTTCCAACTGCCCTAGTCTCTGAATTTGCCCTTATAAAAACATTTCTTTATTCCTCTTCTAATTCTTTTTATTTCCACAGAGTAAAAGCACTGTGCTACACATTCTAAACACTAATTTGAAATGTATTGATTGAAAATAGCACATATAAGAAATAACTATTTTTACTGGGCCTTCACATATCATCTTAAGTCAGTTCAGAATGAGTAACTCCATTCTGTCTTTTACCTTTGACACTGGGTAGTGCAATTGCAATTCTGAGATGGCCACACACTCACTCTGGTCACTTCAGATATTTTCCATGGTCATATTTTCCCAAAAATATATAATAAATAGAAAATTACTGTTTCTTGAGATCCTTTAGGCATTCAATTTCTGAAACAAATTTCAAAACCACTTTCCCTGTAGCTGGCATCTAGAGTATTTTTCATAAAAATTAGTATACCAGTGAACCATCATATGAATATAATAGTTGTACTATTACTACTTCTTCAGATATTAATCAGGACAATAGTTGACCCATTTTCGCTAAGAAATGTATTTTATAAATAAGGCAGTTTATTATTAGCAGTGATACTCTTAAATTATGATCTATCAAAGGTTATTAAAGATATGCATTTCAATGATAATTCAGATTTTGTATTGCACAATCTGTGAAAAGTATCAGGAGACTTTTCATAATTTTCACGAGTATCTACAAAAAATAACCAACAGAAATACAAAAGGACACATGTCCATCTCAGGCCACACAGCCCTGCCTTCTTGAGTTTGCAAACTTATTACCACATTTCAGTTCCAAGAATTTTACATTTATTCTTGATTCTCAGCTATTTCTATTTAATTCAAAATATCTTTGGAAGAGGGGTTTTTTTCCCTCAGCCTCCTTTACCACTTCAAATATTGCTTCATCACAAGCAATTAGTTGATGAAACCATAGTATATAGGCTCTTTCACAGAAATTACTTATTTGTTCACATTTTATGTAACAAATTAGTTTCTCCTCTTTCTGTCAACCAGAACAATGGAAAATTTACTTACAGACAAACGTGCCTCATGCCTCATACTTTACATTAACCTTTTCATCACTGGATTATGGAAGAAATGCTGAAAATACATTTCCGTGCAGAACATTTTCATTTCTGCTCTTTTTCAGTGTTTATGGAGTTATAGTTTCATGTCTTCGTTTGTATTTTATGGCTTTATTTTAAGAGAAAGCCATGAGCTTCAGAGAAAGAGCTTAATTATTGGAATTGTCAAACAACTGTTCTGTGAATGGTTAATTTTTCAGATGTGAACATAGATAACAGATGGCACAGGGCAAAAAGAAAAATCAACTACTTTCATTGTTTAGTGATAAGAATTTTTCCATCTGCTGGCTCAATACTAACTCAGTCTACATTCACTTACAGACCACAGCGTTAAAACTCCACTTTGAAGTGCAATCTTCCAGAAAGGAAAGAAAACTTTTGAATGTATATACAATGAAGAATTTCCCTTACACGGACCATTTCTACTGCCTTATGCATACCACTACTCATAGCCCTTTTGTAGGAGGGACAGTGATGTGTTAAACTAAATGATCAGGTGATAAACTACAGAACCATGCAATCAATGAATTTATCATGTGCCTTTGACTAGCCTATCAGTCCTCTGCCCCATAACCTATCTCCTGGGACCTTCTTCCATATTCAAAGCCCTGAACACCTTTGCACATATGTCATCTTAATTTCAAGTCGGCTACGCAGTAAGAAGCACCTTCTTCTTATACCTAGAAAAGTGAATAAATCAACCAAGATTCACTGAGGTTGAAGTTAACTTCTGTGGCTGTATCAAATTTTCTTAGACAAAAAAATCCTTATTTTAAAGTCAAGTCTCACAGAGGAAAAAAATGTGTGCTCTCTTTTCACTGGAAAAGGGGCATATTTTCAGCTTTTTAATAGAAACCACACACTAGCTTTTAAACCAGGAAAATTCTCACATACTCCCTAATTTCTCCTTTTCATGTAAAGAAAATCTATTACAGACACATTCAGAGGCTTTCAAGTTTCACTATTCTGACATGTATTTCATGACTAAGGCATTTAATTCTACATTTGGAAAGAAAAATATATGTGTGTCTATGTGGATATAGAAAAAAATTATTTTTCAGTTTGAAAAGCTTCTAAAATAATTTGTTAAAATAGATTTGTTGTACTGTATGTGATAGAGTCCATTGGCATATGATCAGCGCAAAAGAATTAAATGCTACAGATTTCAGAAGCGAAAGCTTACAAGTCATCAATACAGAACATCCCTAATGTGTCACTCTCTTATCCACTCTATAGACTCATGTGAATGACCCCATCCTCATAGAATTTCTAAAATGAATAGCTGATGGTGAAATCGACCTGCACTCAAAATAAATGCTACTGAAACACAAATATTCCTGGTTGCCTTGAGAACTCTGTGATCAGCTGTTAACTTTTGTAAATGACTAGCCAGGCTTTGAAAGATAGTATCTCCCTTGGAACATTCTCAGGTAAATATGAAGCCCCAGCACCATGATTAATTAAAAACAGTTCTTCTCCGGTCTTTACAGTGCTCTGTAAGAACCCTAATGAAGAAGAATGCTATTTTCTTCAACAACTCTTGAAAAGGACTTTATTGATAATGCAAGTGTGGTAAGACCTCTTCCAGAATTGGTATCCCATCATGTGCATAGCCCATAGGAAGGACAAGCATAGCTAAAGACTTCCAAGGACAAGATTTCCTTCTTCTACATGACTGATCCACTAACAGACGCCATTGTGTCTTCCCGGGAAGGTGATTGAGCTAGCTCTGATGACCATATACTTAGCTGGGATTGCAACTGTTCCAGTACCTCAGTTTCCCTTTGTACATGAACAATTAGCTATGCATAACTGCCAGCCTAGCAGGATAAGTTCTAAACCAATTGTGCTGTTGCATAAAACAGTTCCTGAGGGCCTTCATTTCCACATGTTCATAGTCAGTATAATAGCAATGTCTCTGAGACAACTAAAGAATGCTAGCAAAATGCTTCATTTGTAGTAGGGGAAAGACCAGAATGTAAGACCTCTGACATTTAATTCAAATGGTTTTTTGTTGCAGAAGGAAAAGTAGTACAACACATTCACATGTATGAAATGTGATTTGATGATATTACTTGCCTCATGGTCTAACATTTCTAGATTCAGGAAATGTTAAAAAAAACAAATAAAACCCAGATGTGAAAGTTTAGGTGGAAAAAGTTCAGAAGTAATCAACTGTTGTTAGCTTTATTATTTAACTTTGTTTTAATGTTCCTGTATGCATGTCAGTTACTTATAGCCAATTTGCTATGAATAATTATTTCTTCAACAGATTTGGCATATGTGAAGATATAGTTCAATGAAAATTACAGCAGTGTAACATCAACTCACTAAATGTTTTTAAATCCAAGAGTCTTCCAAAAGTCTTACTTGCTTATTTACAGAGTGGAGAGTTTAGCTGACAAACATTCAACAAGTACCCTTTTAGTGAACCTCTGGTTTAGAATCTCAGAGCTGCCGCTGATGAAATACTTTTTAAGTGATTTGTAAAAATCTTGCAAATTTAGCCTACCTGAAACATTTTCATCTGCATATAATAGCAATAAGGATGTTAAGGCAGGGGTCTTTAAGGTTTTCTTAAAGATCCCATTGAAATTCTGTAGCAGGAATCATTGATGCTAAATCTCTTAAATGTCATTCCTATTTTGGGTTTTGATAACTGTCTTTCTGTTGTGAGATCCAAAAACCAAAACAGCAAGTAATAATTTCAGTCACAACATCGTTTTGGTAGTGATTCGGTCCAACTTTCTAGCAAGCCAAAGTGTCAGGACCTTGAACCATTCTCTCTAATTTAAGAATAAGGACTTACAATAAAGTATTGGAATTTATTCCCACCATATAAGTAAGGCTGTATATCAGTGAAGTCTGAACTATATCAGGAGTTTCTCAGAGAAAAATGGATCAATGGTGTCATTTCTTACAACTTAAAAATGAAGAATGAACAAAGAAATTTGATTTTAAAAAATGACACAGTATCAGTTCTTTTTGCTTCCACTTTGACATGAGGAAATAAAGGCTTTTTAGACATTTTTAATAGAAACATAAAGTATCACATGTTTCTGTGAAAAGTTTCTTAGCTGATAGGATGAAATAAGAAAGCTGCAAGCAAAGGATTTAGGATGATAATCAAACTTTCTAGCCTTATTTTACAGAAGTCTTTGTCATGCAGGTCTGACAATCTATTCTGTCCTATGCTAGTGTGCTACTTTTTTCTGAACTACACAGTGCTAGCCTGTTGAATCAGTTTCTGAATCAAAGAAAAAGATTGTCCAACATTTGCAGTAGCAATGAGGTGAAGGTCTTCAAAACCACATCCTAAAAATTAATTTCATATGTGATATTCTTTACTAGTTTAATAAGTAGATAATTATGGTGATCCCATCTAAAAATTCTCCATTGTTAGAGCCTATTTAGTTGCCTGCTTCCCTGAATGCATTCATGATGCCAAGTCATCTTATTACACAAGAGCTTCACTACATTCTGTCAATGCACAAAGTAATTTATATATATACAATGTCCAAAAAATAACACTAAATTAACTGGGGGAAAAAAAATCCCTCATTTATTAACCAAAGCCTAGATAATATACTTCCTGTTTTAGGAAAAAAAGAAAAAAAAAAAAAAGAATCAATTCAGTTTTATTCTCTTTTCCTTTGCATTGAATTTATGTACACAGAACACAAGAAGTAATTCAGTGTTTATTCTTTAAATATAGTTAATTCTGTTTAAAGATAATTTAACTACAATCTATAGTGAATTAAAACTAATGAGAGACAAATTAAGAAAAACAACTTTTTGGCAAACCTAAATTGGCTCAAAGTAAATAAATACTTAGTGAAGTAAGTGGGAAAATTACACTAAATTATCACGTATTGAATCACCATTCTATTTACCTCACATGACCATTTTTGAAAATGTCTTTCACTATACATGCTTCTTATCATGCCTACTGTAGGAATACTATGTCACACATTTTTTTAAACATATTCTTTCTATTCATCGGACAAGAATTGTCAGAGTTATTCACAGGTTTGATCCATCTAGAAGACTAAAGTTTCCTTTCATACAAGCAAATAACTAGTGTAGTCTCACAATAACTAGAACATTTCAGTGTTTCTAACAAAGTAGTGTGAACTCTCAATGTCTTATCTGCTTTGAACATACTGAAAGGCATGGACTAGAAAAAAGTTCCTTGACCATCCATGCTGTTTAATAAACTCACGTCAATCAATCAGCCCACTTCATGTTACAAAGTTAATTTTTTAATAAAGAACAAAGAGCTTCCTTTTTTTTTACCTTACAGTTTATCTTACAATATGTCACTATCATTTATAGAAATATCAATTAGTGTAGTCTGATGTCACTGATCCTAAGGAGAAATTACAAATGTTAAATTGCTTTCAGTTTATGTTTTCCAACATCAACATAACAAAAATATTTTGTGTCAGTAATGCCATCAGGAAGTCAGATTGAGTTTCAAAACTTCTGCCTATTCTCTAAAAATATTGGATGCAAATCCCTTAGGCCAATTAGTTAATTTCATATACAGGTCATCTAGAAAGATCTAAGATTTGGAATCATGTTCTAATAGCACAAATACTTCTGATTCATACAAGAGCTTTCGAAAAAGAAAAAATGCACTGTCATCTCAGAAGGCTCCATCAATCCCAAGCAAAGGAAAGAGGACTGCAGAGAAATTGCAAATTAGAATAAAGTTCTCTGTGGATAGTTCTTGAAATGCTTGCATCTGGTATGGCTCTTTCAGGAATACAGAACATTCTACCATATGCTCAAGAAAAAGTTCTATGATGAATGAGAATTTTTCATCTCTAAACATAAATTATTTAAAAATAGATATTCAAAGAAAGAAATTAAGAGCTTTTTATTGATTTTTTTAAAATGTAATTCAGGTCTTCTCTTTAAAAAGTTTAATGGTAGGTAATAAGAATGCGAAGCTGTGTAAGTGCATGTTTAGATAAAGGTCAACAAAAGTTTGAATGCTGTTATTACTGTATAAAACAAGGACAGTGAGTTGGGTACCTTCCCTAGCATGGATGTTGCTCTACCTAGAAAACAAATCTTCTCACCTGCTACCTCTCCAAAGGAAAGAAATTTAGAACAGTGTCTGCCAAGAAACGCACATTGTTACAGTGCATCAGAAGAAACAGTTTGGTTCATTCATTCTAGGGGTAACTATGGCCTACTAAGAACCTTTACCAAGAATGTATAAAGCCTATCTACTGTTTATATTTTTAATTTATACACTATTAGTATTTTTTATATAAAATATTTAGTTTTGTATGGAATCATTTGAACTTGAAATCTGACCATGAATTTTCCTGCTGCATAATATTCAAAATTATGTACCTTATCCCCACATATTCACTGCTAGTAAACTGGGTTCTGTATACACTTGCAGTTTCAGATTTTCCCTTTGAAAAATTGCTTTTTGATACTACCTGAAAAAAACAAATCAAAACAAACCAAAAACAACCATTTTTAAAGTTTTGCAATAGTGCAATGAAAGAGTAAAACTGGTGCTGTTCTTACAAAGTGCTCTGTCATTACAGTTGACAGTAACTAGGCATTTTTCAATTTTATTTCCAGAGATCTTCTGATTTTATGTTGGCATGTTTGCTTATGCTTTAGTTGTAAAAAAAAAAAAACAACCAAAGAGAAGAAGATATTTCACCAATAGTGTAAATTACTACAAAGTACATAAAAGACAACTACTCTAGTATATAATTGCTTTGCTTCTCCTGTCTGTAGCTCTTGCCTCTTTTTAGGTTTAGCAAATTGCAATGCATAGGCATGACATCTTGTGTAGGAATTTCTCATGATTTCAGGAACTATTTAATTTAGAGTAAATGCTGTCTCTGCATTGCAGTGACCCAGATTTGAATCAGTAGAGACCAGTATGGAACTTTGATTTAGGAGCACGGATTGCAAAAGAATAATTTTAGAAAAGGCACTGAGAAGTCTGTTTGCATTCTGCTAGCTAGAAAAGTAACGTCAGCATCGGGATCTCTCTAAAATACTTCTTAATTAAAACTGTTCTGTCACAGAAACACAGAATGCTTCCAATTTATTACCTGGTGCTTGATATGTTAAATAGAGCCACACTCTCACAAAAACACAAAGTTCAGTCACTCAATAGAAGGGAGGAGGAAAAATAGGTATTTGTAAAAAAAAAACCAAATAACACATTTCACAATTAACCAAAATAGCTCACACGTATGCATAGACTGTGCTTTCATATGCATAGTCTAAACAAATGAGGACTGAGCAAGAATAGTTTTCAGCTCCTGTAATGTCACTTCCTCAAATGTTAAATTACTATTTTTCAAAGGGGAATTGAACCAGTAGTTTTCTAGCTACAGGAAGAAATAAAGAGTATCATCAGAGTGTGTACCCTGGCCCAGGATAGCATTTGATTTCCAAATGTACTTAATTAGACACACAACTTTAAGCATGTGAATGGTTCCATTGAACTCGATGGAAGTATTCATAAGCTTCAAGTTTTGTAGTCATCAAAGTACTTTGTAGGTGGAAGCCTAAAATCTTTCTTCTGTGTTATGCATCCTGTATGAGAGAACTGTTGAGGGATAAATCTGGTATTAGAAAGCTCCTCCTGTGCAACCTGAAGGTTCTGTGACTGGCAGATTCTATTGGCTCTACTGAGGACAATATCATTATATATTAAAAAAAATCTGACTGTTGCATAGACATTTGCAAATGTCAGAGTTTCATTCTTATGGTAAAATTTTGGTTTCTGGAAAGATAAATTAAATAAATTTAAATATGTAAGTAAAATATAATAAAATCAATTAAAATTATCTGTAAAAACAAAATTATATATTAATGATGTAGAAAACACATATTCAAAACTGAGTTCAAATCTCAGAAATTTCCAGATATGTTCAAAACCCACAATGCATTGTTTAGAACAGCTTTAAGAGTATACGTAGGAGTTTATTTTATTTCATGCTTATTTAAACTGACATATAACTAGAAAAGATACATTGAGCTGTAACTCTTGTGTATGAAGATAGAAACATGGGATGAAGGTATAACATATCTAGCATCTTCTTTAACTAAATGAGAAAGGCAAAAGCATATGTCCATCAGAACAGCCAAAAATTCAGAAAATTATTAAAAAATAGCATAATTGATTAATCTTCATGGAGACACAAAAGGCCCGGTGTATCCCACAGAATTTACTATTTTCACACAAGACTTTTGGGAGAATGACGGTGGAGAGGTGGGCAGCAGTTGTGGAAACAATCACTCTGCCATTCCTCGTTTTCATATAAATACAAATGGCTTTCTACTTTATACTCTACCTCTACCTCCTCTGAAAGGAGACCTGCATTTAGTCACAGAAAGTTTTTGCTATCACATTTTGTTGTGATGAATAGGTCAATAAATCTTACATATCCCACTTTCCTTCTTGGTGTCCCTCTAGTCATATTGATGTGTGTTCATTTTTTGCTTGATATTATTTTGATTAACTCCCTAACCAATGCACTGATTAAGTCCTTCAACGTTTCAATACTTAACTATAATTGGAGAAAAAAAGTGTATTTTTACATACATGTGTAGTTTAAAAATATACAGTATGTCATCATAGATAGCACCAGACACAGTATTCTACTTACAGCTGAATCTATTACACACCACAAGTATAAAGAACTGCTGGCAGAAGATCTATGACCTAAAATGCAGCATAGAAAACATTAGTGCAAATGACTAGTACCCAAAGAACCTGGCTTTTGTTAGACTTTCTACTGAAAGCACAAGTTTTTCATGTCAAAACTCAGGCTGGAGGGATTAACTTTTCTCACGTGTTCAGATAAACTCTCTATAATAGCACAAATAAGAATATATATAGACTTATATAGCAAATACAGAAAAAAATCTTAATTAATTGTAAAATAACCAACTAGTTTTTTCTTTGTTGCTGCATACTTCCATCTGCAGATCACAAGTATATGCAGTTAAGAATAAAATAAATAACAATGCCAGTCTTTTGTAAAGTTCAAAATGCAGAATTGTTATCCAAATCAAAGGTGCTGTAAATGTTTTATTTTTCTTTGGATATCTATTCTTTGAATAGTTAGAAGTTATACCATTATCTCACAGTTACTCTGTAATTTTACTGTTTTCTGGTCATATATGTGACAACATGTTTACTCTCCATAGAAAATCGTAAGACTATCTGAATCTCACAGCTAGAAGCATTGTCCCGGGGTCATGACTTCTGATGTGCATGTTTGTAACTACCCTTGCGCTCCTCTGCTCCCAGCTTACCAATCTGAAAAAATTATCATAAAAATACAGTACATGGGTATATTAGGTTAATATCTTCAAAGTATTGATATAAAGTATCCCTGATTTAAATGTTGATAAAAGAGCACAACAGATATTCTTCTGAATAGTAACATGATTTCACTTGTTTAGGCATAAATCAATTATTTAAATAATAAAAAAATCCAATAAAAAT
Organism: Colius striatus; assembly: GCF_028858725.1. Taxonomy (NCBI): domain Eukaryota; kingdom Metazoa; phylum Chordata; class Aves; order Coliiformes; family Coliidae; genus Colius; species Colius striatus. Next base: position 18,338,343 of record NC_084790.1, on the reverse strand, counting down.
ACATTTAATACTTAATCAGCTATAAAAAGGCAAGATGCAGGAACAATTCTCAGGAGAAAAAATAAAATCAGATGAATAAGGGAGCCTGAAAGCTCCAATTATCACCTAGTTTCCATTTTCATTTTCTGCAGAACTATTTTGTGAGTCCCTAGGAAGTATTTAATCAATTGTGAATGATGTCACTCCATTTATGTGTCATCTGCTGTATCAGTACGAGGGCATATGCACTGGGGATGTACAACACCTCCCATAGGGTCAGATGAAAAGAAAAATCTTCTCTTGTATTATGTGTTTGAATGGTGTAAAGCAGATCATGTTCTTCAAAGATATCTTCTGTATAATTCAAAGAAAAAGGAAGAGTTCAAATTTAATCTTTGATAGAAACTGCTTTTAAAAGAGACTCCCTGTCTAAAAAGATTGGTATTCACACAGCTTTAAAATATATTTTGATGTCAGCTCACCTCAATATTGACACTGTTTTGACTGCTGCAGGGAAGAAAGAACTATTCGCAGTGTTTCAGCTAGATTTTATTGACACATTTGGCTGCACTTGGAATTTTGAAGAGGAAGAAAAATACTGAAGAGTTAAAAGCATGCTCTCTCCCTGTTGCCTCACCTCTATATACACTGCTGACTGAAAACCTTTCTTGCAATAACATAGCTTATTTTCAAGAACAGGAACTGTGCAAAAGAAGACTCTCTTGTGAAATTTGGGTTGGCAGCAGTCTCAGATTCCTTCTTTGTGGGGGGAGCTGAACTTTTATTTGAGAATGGAATATGGAACTCTGCAATGCTGAGAAAAGTGTCACTTATTTAATGGTAATATTTTTATTTTTTCACTCAGAAGCTGCATTGGGTAGCCATTTTTTTGAAAGCAAGGCCTGATGCAATACAGAGACCGTCTTGAACTGATGCCCCTGAAGTTGTATCAATTAGATGAGAAAGCTTGACGAAACATAAAATACAGATGTACTCTCTTCAGAAGCATGACAGTAGAAGAAGCTAAACTAAATGGTGTATATAACATTTTTGAATCATGTTTCCAAAAGTCCCAAGCTTAAAACTGGATTTGTTATCTGTTCTGAAATACTCTGTGCAATCAACTCTTCGGAAACACTGTGGAGTACTCTTAAAATGTCTCTGGAAATTCAGAACACTTTATAGTAGTCAGAAACAACATGAAAAATACATAGATTTCATATGTATCCGAGTGTGCAAGTATACATATAGACTGAAAACCACATCTATCTGCCTATATATAAAAAAAAAAATATATATATATATATATATTTACACACACATATCACTAATATTTTACACACACAAATATTTAATGGTTGAAATTGATACCTGCTTAAGACCATTATTGTGTTGTTTTCCATGGAAAGCCAGCAAAAGCAGCTAAGTAACAAATGCTGCTATCATACAGCTATCTATAAGAAACAAGTACTAGTGCTAACCAGTCTCTGGTAATAAAAAAATGTATTAGAGAGAGTTTTCAAAGTATTTCTCCAATTTTAAACATAAGAACTTCTCTAATTTATAATAACAAGTTCTAACTATATGGAGAGATATACACTTTCTAGCAATTTATGAGAAAACAGATGTGCAGATTTTTTTAGATACATACATGAAATTCAATAGAATCAACAGCCTGGACATTCAACACCACTAAATAAGAAACACAGTAAAAACTGACATCAGGTTAGATGTAGAAGGAAATTGTTCTTTGTTGTTCCGGGTAAAAGGAAAATGTGTATGCACTCAAAGTCATTAGGAGAAAATAAAAGTAAAGGGATTTTGTGGTGATTCTTTTTTTAACCAAAAAAAAAAAAAAAAAGTAAAGTGTCTTTATACTTTACCTGAGAAAGATCTTATAGAGGAATATTTGTAGTGATACTTATCATGCCAAAGATCACTTCAAGTTTGTGCACATCCCCATACAAATTACAATTTTGTACAAGACCTGTCCATCTGGCCCAATATCCTGTATATAGTGGCAGCTCATAACACCATATGCTACAGGAAAAGGTGTCATAGCTCTGCAGTAGGCAGATGTGGGATAATCTGTTTCCCCAGTTATACAGTTATAGTCTCAAAAGGACGAACACTACAAGAATATGGTATGTAAATAATCAATTTAAAATTCAGACTTTGGGAGACTGAATGTTTGTTGTTTGAATTCTGAATCTTTGATTGTCTTTTTTTAATGTTTTTAGAAAGGACATTGCTTTCTTTTGCCGTACTGCAAAATGTCATTGCATAAAACCAGTGACGCAGCTGCTTCACTTTTTTTCTAGGGTACTTGCTTTGACTGCCTCTACAGACTATACAGAGTAATAGTTTAAGGTGACTTGTATACTAATATATAGAACATCAGTATATATCTTTCTATTTCAAATTGACCACAATTTATAATCTTCTATTACTGTGTGTATTCAGCCTGTGCCCCTAATTACATTTCAAAAATCTACTTTTGAATACAAAATCCCTTCCTAACGAAGACAATGTTGTAAAGCTACATAGTTTGATTTTTTGCAACTTTATTCAGACTTTAGAGGCATAATTAAGTATCATTATGCAACGTTGGGCTGCTAAAGGACAGAGGAGTCACTGTGATAGTCAGATTATTTTGAAAAATATTAATATTGTTATTAATTTTTATCATTAAAAAACTATATAAACCATAAGCCAACATTTTTATGATAATCAGCTTCATTAATTCACACTTATACAAATATGAATTCTACATAATTACTGAAATATTTTACTGATGTTATTCAGAAGATACTGACCCAGCTTTAATATGATCAAGGTGAGTTAAAAAGTAAACCATCTGCTCTTGTAATATGCATAACAAAGCCTGGGATGGGGAATGCATCCATTACAGAAACAGTAAAACTAACACGCATCGTGTCATGCCAAGAAGTGACGAATAGTGCCACAATACTTCTGTCTCAGCCATGTTGTTATCAAAGGATCAATTCACTGTAAAGAGGTATCCTGATTTTTTCTGGTCCAAGCATAGTTCCTCTACCAAATTTAATGAAGGAAACAGGTTACAAGGATTATTTGTGTTTCTGAATAAGAAACCAACCTGGAGATCCCAACAGCTCTAAAAAGGACATTAAAAAGAGAAGTGAGGAAAACCAAATAGCTTTCCAGATACAGGATCCCTATCTTATGTCACTGTGTAGGTGTGTCATGGTTTAAAGCCAGCACAAGGTGATACACACTATTGTCTTCATGTTATCAAGAGATTATTGAATGTTCCTGATGAAATAACCTACTAAGAGATCTGTAAATCCTTATCAATTTATGCCAATGTGATTTCAAGAGATCTTGTGAAGAGATACAAAATAATCCCTGTCATTACAATATAAGATAGTATGTCATTCTTGTTTTCCAGAGAATTTATCATGTAGTTACCACTTTAAAATTTTTACTTGTGAGATTCAATGGAAACTGAATGAAGGATAATATTAATAAGGCAAAAGCAAGAAATAGTGTGAAAACACTGAAGTTTTGTAGAAAGCAGTCAAATATGACAGAAATTTATTAGGAATTGCCATATTGCTTATTCCTTAAAAAACCCATATTTAATTATTTCAGTGTCTTCTACTCTTTTAAGGGGTGTCACTGAGTGGAGAAAAAAAAAGAAAAAAAAAAGATAGAATTCATAGGAAGGAATTTTCCCCATAAACTTCATAAATTTCACAGGAAATCAATAACTACCTTTGACAATTATGGTATACATTTCCTGATGCAGTGAATAGTGGAGATTTTGGAACATTTTGTCAGTTTTAATAAAAAGTTGTATTAAGAATGCAACTTATACTGAGTTTATTAAAAATTTTGCTATTTCTCAGGAAATTTGAAGAAGCACAATAAACAAAACCTAACATAATTTTTAACAAATATTAAAACAATGCCTATTCTACTAACAAACATGTCTACATTACTTTCCTTTAGCCCTTTCCCAAGAGAATTCTGTGGTTTTCACCTCTTTCTTCCCATTTCAGTGTTATTAATATATTCACACTTCTTTATCCCTTTCCCAGTCTCTCAGTACGTATCACTTCTTGATTCTACAGTCCCTCAGTACGCATCACTTCTTGATTCTATCTTAGAGTGAATGAGATGGGAGGCAAAGAAATTCATATCCAAGTCTCAGCCATGCTAGAATAGAAGAAATCTTATTCTACTGTATTATAATGAATTGAAGTTAATAACACAAACTCTTAAAATACAGTGTTGCTATGAGAAAAACTTGAAATTGATTGAATGTTTTCAAACTACGTATATTTCAGTTGCTCATGTTTCTTGAGTTTGGACTAGTATAGGGACTTAATGCCTTTCAAATGAAGCCTTTTCTTTTTACAATTTAAATTTATGGTAAATTAGGCAAGCAGGTTTGAAACAAAAAGAAACCAAAAGTCAAATCTGTTTGCTCTGTTCCTACATAAGAATGTATCTCTCGAAACAGAATATTAGGATTTTCTTCAGGAAGTGTGTAGGGCGGAGCTTCCTTAAGAAGTCAATATATTTTAGGAATTTTTTATCATAGAATCATAGAATAGAGTTGGAAAGGACCCATAAGGATCACTGAGTTCAACTCCATGCCTTTGGAATTTAATACTGTGAGTTGTGGTTAGGGTTTTTTTATTCCTTTATGGCTGTAAGTCTAGAAAGTTAAAAGAATAAAAAATGGGAAGCTGAGATTTGCAGACATTGATGTCTTTTCACATACTTTGGATAAATCATGACACTCAAAAGTTCTAAGACATCTGCTAAGGGTGTGAATTTTGGTGATGTTGAAACATCTGATGGTGTTGTTTCCTTTCTACCTCACCGCTCTCCATATATTAGCTAATATACATTAGTCTTCCAGGCTGCTAATTCTGGAGGGAGGGAAGTGACCTCTACTTTATATTTGCACTCCACGTATCCTTCCGAGGTCCATATTTCTTATGACTCATAAACAAGTAGTACAAATTTAATCATCCCTAATGATATAGAGAAATATAACAAATCTTACAGCCAGTATATCCTTTTTAATGAAGTATGGTTGAAATGTGTCAGGGAAAGTACTTTTTCTTGGTCCCTCTGCAGCTGTGCTTAGATCCATCTACTGAAACAAAATATTTTCAGAAGTTTGAATGAAAATGAGATATATTTGAGTGAAGATATAACTTTGGTGAAATTGTAAATCTTTAATCACACAGGAGACAAGACACTTGGGGTATGAATGGTACAGCTACAGGAAAATCGCCAACTCATGTCAGCATGAACACCTTGAACACATTGACCAAGGAGTCTACATGGAAGAGTATTTTCTCCTTTGGTTTCATAAATTGTGAGTGAATATGTTGGTTCCAAATGTAAATTGGACCAGGCTATATGGAAGGACTTTGTTACTTTTTCCTAGGTCTTGTTGAAGGGCTGGCTTCCTCTGCTCAGTATTTTTCACACTTTTTCAGTTAAAACACTTCCCATCACTTCCTGATAGTACTAGCTGAATTTTCTGGGTTTTTTTGTGACTGAAAGTTTAGGAATAGTGCCTCTTTTTGTTGGGTCAGGAAATAAACACACTCACTGCGCTCAGATAAGAATTACAACCACATTTCTCTGTAACACCAGGAAAATGGAGAGAAGACATGTCCCATCACTGTAGTGGAAAAGTGCTGGTGGCTCCCCATGGCTTACCAGTTCTTTGTTTGAAGGGTAGCTTCACAGGCAAGCCCTCTGTTGTCATCAGATGAGTGAGACAAATGGAGTTGCTCTTTGGGCAGCAGAAGCCAGAAATTGACAGGCAAGAGGAAAAGAGCCTGGGTTTGTATGTAAAGGTTTATAAACTCCTACAGATGAAATTTATTACACTAAATAATTGCTTTTGAGAAAGACAAGACCCATTTACACAGTATCCATCATAACATGAGGTGCAATTTAATATTTTCTCTCATACAGAGGAACTCTGTTGCCCTCTTGCACTCAGTGTAGTATCATTTTATTTTCAGCTGGTGAAAAGGATCCATTGCTTTTTAAAACTATAAAAAACCATGACCACAACTGAGAAAAGGAAAATCCTTCAAGGAATGGCATGGAGAAATAGTTATGGACAACGAAGTATTATTCTCAGACACACGATGGAGTGCATTATCTTGCATTAGCTCTGAGAGAGCATCACTTTGAAAAATATCCTGTCTCTTTACTATTTATAGATTGCATTCTGGTCCCCAAAGTGAATAAATTTAAGTGGATGGTCAATCAAAAATGAAAGGAAGAGATAAAGTTTCAAAATTCTAAAAAAAATGTGCTATAGCTTTTGCAAGGGTTTGTTATACCCTTCAGAGAGATTGCTCCAGCTTAAAATTATTCATTGCTGTTATTAATTTTGCTTCAGGCCCCTCAAATGAAGAAAGTCACCTATAGGAATTTAGAGACCAAGAAAAATTTACAAGCACACTGTTTTACAAACATACCATTTCATCTATCATCTTCACAAACAAACAATCTCATTCTATTCAAGATTATAAATGTATTGGTCATCTACAGTGTATTCTATGATTTCCATACAAACTTTGCCTCTAAAAATTTTCAACCTTATCTCAAGGGCTCTGAGTAGTCACGATTTCTTTTTACTCCAAATAAAGATCTGGGCTTTCAGACACCGTGTCAAACCTATCATTTGGATTCCATTCTATGAAAAACATCCTGGTATCAAATATTAGAGCTACACAGTTTTCTTTCAGTCTTATGAAAGACAATAGATAACCTAATTGATTTCAAATCACAGAGGATCAGTGACAAAAGAAAAATTAACTGCAAGAAAACTGAGGTGAAATGCATGTTTTTGATAATGAGAGATCACAATACACTGAGAGGTTTTAGTGAAGAAATAACAAGTTAGGCTGTAGGAATGTTACCATCAGATCAGCATAGCTGCTTTTTTACTTGATGGATTTTTCTTATTGCTTGCATTAAAGTCATTGCTGGTGACTCTTGGAGTTTAGTTTCAGTGTACAGTTCAGCTATGATAAATTTGCTATCAGCACCAACACCAGTGAAAAAGCATAAATAAACCAAAATAGAGTAAAAATAGAATGGACAAAGTTTAAATGCATTATATTTACAACTTCATGGTCAAAATGAAGATACTATTTTCAAGATATTTACTGATCTAGTGATTTTTAAGAAACCATGGAGTCCAAGTAAGATTTCAATGGATTGGAAAAAGGCAGATAAAGTGTCTATCATTATTAATATGTATAAGAGAGAAAGACAAGCCAGGGAATTACATTTTTACTTTCATTTCTGAAAAATATTTGAAATAATTAATCAAATGTAAACTTGACTTCAAATAAAGCAACTAGAAGGAAACAAAGATATGAATAACATACACTCTGCATTTGCCAAAACTAAATTTTCTCAAACCAAATTAATTTTCTTCTATGATAGAGTATGCCTTGTAGATAGAGGAGAAAAAAACAGATTTTAGTTGTTAACTTCACCAAAGCTCTTCTCATGAGATCTTTCTAGGAAAAAGCAAGAAAATCATGGCTAACATGAAACTACTGTAGGACTGAGTAAAACTTACTTGCAGATTGGAGACAGTAGGTGAAGAAGGTAGTTGTCAGTGGTGCACTACCAAATGTGAGAAAAGAATTGACTGCCCTGCAGGTGTGTGTTTTGTATTTTTCAATTTTTCAATGTTTTTATTACATTCACAGAGCTCAGAAGGACTGCACAGATATCGAACAAAACAGAATTAGAAATCAAAATTTTTTTGAAAATTCATATCTAATGGAATAAGACTGACAGAAAGTTTACAACTGGACAAGAAAAATCAATCCTGCAGCCATCAGATGTGGAAGAGCTAATTAAGTAGACCTGCTGAAAAAGATGTCACAGGAATTACCATAAATTGCAAATTGAACATCAGATCAAAAATGATGTATTGTTTCAAAAAAAGGAAAATATCAAAGATATATGGGAAGTGGAGGAGAGATGACAGTAAGACATGTAAAACAATCTTTCCACTCAGAAGTGGCAGGGTCTCAGACAGAGCACATGGTCCACAGAAGTTATTTACCAAATGGAAACAATTCAGAAAAAAATTTATAACAGTTCTAGAAAAGATGAGGTAGGAAAAAATACTGAAGGAAGTATTTGATTTGTAGAAACAAAAAGGAGAAGCATATATTCCTTAATTCAAATGTACTTGTTACGGGCTTATGAGGAGACACTGGTGCTTGCTAACAGGGGAAAGGGGCTTCAGCTGACCTCATAAACAGTTTTTGAAACTTCTCCCTGCTCTGAGATGGACTCATCTCTCATCCAACTAGGGCAACATGGTGCCTCTGCCATCACTATTTAAGAACTGAAATTTGAAGTATGTAGGAGGTGGAAGGGAAGGGCAAGACAGAGGTGGCCATGTGGGCCCTGCAGTCAAGAAAGAATTAAAGGAGAAGTGACGCTGGACCACAGACATCCCTACAGTCCTCTGTAAGATGTAGAGACCCCAGGACAGAGGGAGAACAAATTTGGAGATCCCACGTCAGGAACGGTGAGCAGTTTAGAGCAGGGAAGACTGGCAAGGAGTCTTTCTACTCAGGGGTGAGATGAGAGGCAAGAGACATCAATAAAGGACTGTCTGGACCCCCTGTTCCCTGCCTCCTGTGCTGCTTATGTGGGAAGGAGATAATGACACTGGACTGAAGGGGATAAGGGAATCTATTAGGGCTGGTTGCACTTTGACAATTTGCCCTACTCTCTGTTGTTTTTCTGTTGGATATTTCTGTTATGTTTTGGTTGGAGGTGAACTAAATTTAAATTAAATTTAATTAAATTAAATTTTGTTTTCCTCCTCAAGCTGAGTAACTTTGTTCGTTTTGTCGAGGACCATAACCAGCAATTGAGCTTCCCCTGTCCTTAGAGGTTTCCAAAGTCTGTGGTTCTTACGGCTGATAGTGGTCTTTTGTAATTAGGTGGGCCTAAACCCTTGACAATTCTAGAAGTATCTGTAAGAGAAAGAAAGGAAGCAAAACTGCTTCCTTCTATTAAGGAGACAAAAAGTAATGGGCCTGGACTGCAATACGAGATTAAAGTTTGACATCAGAAAAAACCTCTAGTGATAAGAAATATAAAAGCACACACCTAGATGGTCTGGGGAATCTGAAGCCTGTATCAGTGGGACTGCAGGATTCTGCCCTGTAGAAAAAAGTTTTTTCCAAACCTATTTTTCTGGTTTATACACACAAAGGCTTCAACAGCAGACATATTTCAAGTAATAGACAGCATGGACAATTCTAAACAGATACATTACTGAAGCTCTCTGACTGAAAAGGGATTATGTGCTTTTGTGCAGACAGAGCAAACAGCGATTTGGGGACCCTCTGATGATTTTAGGCTTTGAGCCAAGCAACATACTCTGGAACCATATCTTCTACCATTTTCACAGAGATAATGAAATGGCCATGCCACAAACCATCCATATCAAAAAGCTTACGACACAAAAAAAATCAGATATATCTTATGGAGATTGTCATCACTGATACTTGTCTGGACATGTTCCTGAGAGGAGTAATAATAATCCCACATTTTTAATAGTTAATGATAAAATATCTGTTGCCATACTACTGGATTTAGCAGCTCCCTTAAATGCTGTTGCTTCTGAGATATTACTCACTGGGTTGAAAACTCTGCTAGGAGTTAAGTGCCTTTCAGTAATTTTATTCTTGTCTCTCCAGAATCTTTCGTCCAATTGTATTTTCACCCTGAAGTTTGTATCAGCTAAGTGAGAATTTACAGAGTACCATCCTGTCCATTTGTGAATCTGTAAGGTTAGTACTATTAATCAGGAAAAAAACAAACAAACAAGAAAAAAACCCCACAAAAAAACCCCTAAAACCACAACATCAGGAAAAGACATGAAGTGATAATAAAATGAAAAATTCATCTGTTTTTTGAAATGCCCTTATATCTGGGAGACAGTGAGGTTTCAATTGCCTTGTATATTCTTTGTTATCTACTATTAACCGGAATAGAAGATCCTTTAAAAAGATTTAGGAAGAAAGTTTTTTCCTTAATAACTAAGTTATTGTTATGATACAGCAGCAATTTAAATACCACTACTTAATTGACATTGTGTCCTAAAAGCATTGTATCTGCATCAGGACTAGATATACAAGGTGCTACACAGAGCAGCATAAATCACAAATTGTGACTGTTTTTAGAAAAAAAATAAAAAACAAAACCAAAACTGAACACAGCCAAGCTTGGGATACCACCAAGATAGGAATTTTTCATCTTCTTTTTCTTCCCTCTAAGTTTACAGTCTCCTGACTTCCTCTCTGGTGGAAAGCAAAACTGAAGTATATTGATTGCTCCCTCCCCTCTTCCTCCAGCCACCACAGGCAAAGGCAATGCATCATGCAGAGCCATATTAATCCAGTAGTTTCTTCTGAAGATACTGTGCCAGAAATTTATCACAAAAATTGACCAACAGACACCAACAGTACACTAAAGGCAGGTGTAGTATGCAATTCATACTTGCTGCTAGCAACCTGCACCACTGGGCAGTGCATAAAGGGTCAGGTCTGTGATCCCATCTCTTAATAGGAACAGGGTTAGCTAGGTTAATAGGAACAAAGTAGTAAAATCGTCTTTTTTGTGCTTGTCACTTCTTTGTTATGGCAATATATGAAGCACTAGGAATAAAACAGCAATTTTTAAACATATAACAGGTGTTGACCTAACATTTTAAGAGAGATGTCACAATCTTGCGTACATTAAGCCATCATATATCAAAAGACAATCTAGAGCCTTTAAAGGTCAAAGGCCAAAGACAGTGACTTTGTGATAAATGAAAGTTAGGCAAAAACCCCTGCTAACAATAAGGACAGGTCAAACGTCAGCTGCTTCCAGTTCTGCAAGATCTCTACTATAGCTTTCAGGTTATTGGGAGGGCCATGAGATATCATTATTTCAAATCCCGATTTGCAGGTTTTAATAACCAGAATTTATTTAAACACTGATAGAAGAAAAAACTGCAGATAGGTTATGTGTGAACATCATTTGACCAACTCTATTTCTAAGCAACTTTTTGACATTAAAATGTCTCTTGGATAGTAAAGCTTCTATTCATAAATGCACAACCAACTGAAGCTATGACTTCTGCAAATAAACTTGTTCCAAATATAGCTCAATGTACAGTAGGAAACTGATTTATTCATGATATTTGGATGCTTGGAAGTGCTGGGACACCCAGGAGTGATGTTTCTATTTAGCTAACAACCACTGGGCACTAGCAGCATTGAGCATTCCCTAGTCACAACCATTTGCGTCAATCTCAGACAAATGTTTTAAGATATAAAACTATTAAGGCATATCAATTATTTATTTCATTATGAGAATTTCATCAGTAATTTTAGGTATAAGGACTGGAAGATTGAGTAGTTTGGGCACCTTTACTATGGGGAAAATATGTTTCTAAGCATCTTATTTTAACTTGATTAGTGTTTTCTGCATTATTGTGAAATGCTGGTCATGGTTCTATTTTTATAAGGATTTTTACCTCTAAATGTATTTGCTTTCAGATATTCTTATGAGATTCACTCTTCCTAGGAGGATGATAGTTTCTGGACTAGAGATAATGATATCAATGCAGGGATAGCAATTTTAATTTTTATTAGAACGTTTGAGGAAAATCATATTATTGACCCTCCCAGTCAATGAAACATACATGCTCTATCATCTCAAATCCAGTCACCTATATGCACTATTAGACCCTTTACACTGTTCAGCTTTCTCCTCACAGTACTTCATTGCAAAGCAAAGCTTTGCTGAAAAAATTTGTCTGAATGATTCTGGAGATTCTGTCTGAGGACCTGATTTCTCATCATCTCTGCTAGGCAAATCTCTGTGCATAGGTCAACCTGTTGCTCTGCTAGACAAATACCCTGTAAGGAGAGATAACATCTATTCCCACACCTCCTGTGCAGACAATCTGAGTACTTCCCTCGTCTCAGCCTAACCTGCATCACTTCAAGGATCCCTTCAAAACTGCCCAGAACCACTGGGCAGCCTCTATCCATTTCAGTTTCCCCATGTCCCTGCAAAAACTAAGGGTGAAAAGAGAGTCATCAGTATCAGCTTACATTTTAAAAGGAAATAGAGCACTGGAGTGCTCTGCACAATGATGCTTAGTTCCACTGTAGCTAAGGGAGTAGTAAATTCCTAATTATAGCATTTGGCTGGTGGCCAAGAAACCAGAAACACTGACAGCCAAGGTTAAATGAGAAGCTTCCTTTCCGATAAAACAGTAAGTTGCATAGTGGTGCAACTTTTCACTTATTTACTAAAAAAACAAAAAGTCTGACACTACAAAGTCTTATCTGAGAAGGGGGTAGATGCACATTGGACATAAACTTGCCTTTCTCACCATAAGATACTTGTCTTGAAAGATATTTGCTGTAACATTATTATTCTGAGTTGCTGCCAAATATTCACTTCCCCACATTCCCTCCAGTTTCTCTCAGGTCAGATGCCACAGTGAGGGCTGGTCACTGTTGTAAGACTGCAGTACCTTACAGGAGTTTGTCTCCAGAGGGATCATCATTGACTTATCCTGAAGGGCTAATGAATGCTGACACTCACCCAGGAGCAACGGCTGAGACAGGCCCTAATGCTTCTCTCTCAGCGGTCCACTAACATCAGCAGGGCATCTGGCTAGCTGCTCTAGTTTGCAGATGAGGTTTAGGGTCCCAGAGTATTGGCAGTACTATGTTTCTATTTCAAGTCCCATGATAACTGATGCTTTTTTTAACATGCAGCCCATGTGGTTGTGCAATTATTTGTGAATCTCCACTTCTGTCTTTACAAAGGCAAGTTTTAAACCTTCCTGACTGTGAGGCAAATTTGGACATGAGTCTCAAGTGCACCCTAAGAGCTCAGAAGCAAGAAAGCTACATCATGTAATCTTTTAAGAAAAGATATTGACTGTATTTTCAGGGGTTATGAAAGTCAGGGTGTACAGAAAATGGGGAAGAGACAAAGCCACATTTTGAAATGCACCTCCATGGTTTTTTTTAACAGAGCTGAACCAGGGAAGTACTAAAATTTACCCTGTCTTCTTGTCTCCTTACAGGCATTGCCTTGTCATCTAAAAGAGATTTCCAATGACTTTCAGGCTTCAAGTCTTCTTGCCACAAGTTTGGTCAACTGTTTCTTTTACGTCCCTCTTGACAACAGTGTTGGAAGACCTTTCAGCAGAAGATGGTAAATGATGCTAACACCTGTGTGTGCCCTCTTTGCCTGTGTGTTTCAGTGTGCTCGAGGGATCTTTCACAGTAGATTGAGCTAAACAGCTGCCCTACTTCATTTGATGTCTACATTTAAATATAACCACACTATGAGAACAAACAATGACAGTTATTGGAAAGTTTACAGACATTACACAAAATACTCCTTTGTTTATGAATTTTGCAAATCAAGTTCTTTTTTAAAATAAAATATTTGTGGACTGGATCCTTAGGAGAGTTTAACGACACTGTTTCAGGGAAACATCTGAACTACAGATATGTAGATAGATAGATTAACTGCAGGACAAGGTCTCCAGTCTTGTCATATTTATAGTTATCTCTTTGGAAGAAAGATTCCTGGCATAAGTGAGAATGTTTACAGAACAAATCATCTGTCAGGAAAAAAAGTGGCAGTAGTAGGGTCTAAGATGAACCCTGCAGGAGCTAGAGAGAGTAGTCCATGACCAGCTACAAGGAGAGCAGTCTGCCTCCCTGTCCAACCTCCTTTTCCTCCCTACAGAATTTCAGGACACAGGAAAGACATTTGTGAGGAGAGCCACTGAGGCTTTGGATTTGGCCTTGGGAAGGCAATTCTGTTCTGAAGGCTACTGCCTCGTTGCCCGCAAATCAAGTGCTCTGGAGTCAACAAGGAAAAAAATATTTTTGAGAACTAGTTATAAAGGTTTCATTCAAACCATGAAGTATGTTGACTACTGTGCACAGGTGAGGTTATCCTTCAGAAAAGAAGGATGCCACAGAAAGACTTATTGTATGATTCTATATTGAGGAAAGCAAATCATCACCTTGACCTAGAGTAAATGCCACCATGTCCCAGTCTGAATCCACACTGATCATTCAAATGAGGACAAAAACGCACCAGATGTGATCTTGAGGTTTCAAACAAGAACAAAGAATCCCTTCAGGATAAAGTTGAAAAGTTTAATTAACTAAATGCATTTCCACCTTGTCTGTCAAATTACAGTATAAGCAAAGGTGCTGGGATGACAACCACAGTGTGTACAGGAATCTCTGTCTGTTGGTAGAAGCAGTATTTTGTGCTAGGCCACAGCTAGCTGGGGCTGCAGTGTACACCGTATATTGTGTCTGCTTGCTTTGGCTGTGTCAGATGGCTAATTGGAAGTACATCTCACTCCTTGAACTTTGCTCCTCCTGCTCCCTACATTATTCTTTTCTGCAACACCTATCACAGCTACATGATCTCTCGCAGAAGGAAATGGCCCCATGTAGAATGTGTCCCCTGATTTGAGCCTTTTCCTTTGTGCAAGGGAGAGCAACAGGCTCAGTAGTGATGGCAACGACTTCAGCCCTTGTCTTCTGATGGTGCCCTGTGGAGAGGGGGAAGCATGGGAAATACTGCAGGAGTCTCTGCAATATTTAAGTTCCAGATTTGAATGCTCATTTCCAAATGCAAGCCCACTTCCATCACTCTGCCTAAAAACTGAGTCCATCTGTCTGTCTTTCCTAATGATAGCTTATATTTTTATTTGTTTTTACTGTTAATGTAGCTGGTGGTACACAAAACAAAATATGTAACAGAGAGTTGAGTTGGGGATTTTTTTTCTTATTTTCTCCTCTGTCTCCCTTTTGATCTAGCTGTAAACTTGCTCTGAGGCATTTGTTGAAATTGATGCTTTTAAGTTTGCTTTGTAAAGAAGGATTTCATGACTCCTAACCTCTAGAGGGTTGTGCTTTGCCCTACCACTTTTCTCTGCCATCTGTCATGTTTGCTTGAAGTAAACGTGTCGGGTCAGAGGCCAAGACGGACATGTGGAGGGACAGATTTGTCATAAAAGCTGTAAGGAATAAGTGGATACTTCTGAATATAACACGGTGCATTTTGTTGAGCCGATGAACACAAAGAAGTGAGGTTAGTCATATGATTGAAAGAAAATAAAGGAAATCAAGTAGACAAGCAGAACAATAGATAGTACAACATAGAGCGCTCAGTCCCTTTTATTTAGATTTTTCTTTTTTTTTTTTTTAAGCCTTTCTGGACACTTCTCTAAACAATGTGGTAGAGAGAAGAATAAAATCTCCCTCCCCTCACTCCTTTGGAGATCTGATTTATACAAATTCAGTAGTGGCCTAGAGGCTTCAAATCACTGCAAACACAGAAAGGCAGTCTGCAACAAAGAAATTATATCTATGTTCTACCTGTCACATTACTTTTAGTTTAAATGTAAGATTCTGATTTTTGGCACCTAGGAACAGGGATCAGTTTGATTTGCAGGAAGGAAGGAAGTGAGAGGGTCATATAAATACAATCTCTTAAGCAAGGGTTATCTTGCAACATGTGAAGGTTTCTAGGTAAGGGGTATAGAGCCGAGTAAGCCAGACACTTTCTTGGGTTTTTTGCTGCTGGCTTTGTCCAGGGTGAGTCACTAATACTATGTAACTAATGTCACACATACTATATATGTGACTAATACTATACTAATACTATGATAACATCAAAGTCCACTCCCTCAAAGATTTTCTGCTTACATGCACACTCACTATTCCATCTTAGGCTCTTTTCCTATGGCATTTAATCACGAGCTATACTCTTAAGTAATATGAGAAGGAGAAATCAGTTCCATGACTGCAGCATGGGTTAACAACAGAGGTGGGATGTCTCCCACCCCCAAGAGACAGCATGGCCTAGGGATTAGATTACAAAACAGGTCCCTCACAATCCATCCCCAAGTCCAGCACAGATGTACAGCATTCACCAACTGTGGTCACTAGGCTTCCCAAGACTGACGAGGCAGAGGACCAGCCTGCCTCAAAATTTGGCTTCTTTAATTGTGGAGTAGGTGCCAGACAAGAGGATCAAAGACGTGCTAGATGGTTTATTCCCTTCCACAAACAGGAGAGCAGAGACCAACAGTGGTCCTCTGCAAAGAGCTTGCCTTCTACAAAGAGAGAGGAGACAATCTGTAACCGCAGAAAGGATGGCACAAATTATTGCTGTCTGAGAGCAAAAAGGAGCAGGAAAAGACATGACTCAGAAGCACAGCCACAAGCACTGCCCTTTATGGAGGGTACTAGGTAAAGACAAATTCATGCTGCAGAATTCATTGCACAGCATAATGATCCTGTATACCAAAAAAGGCCCCCAAAAGAGCAAAACCATTTATCTAAAATTACTCCAGACAATTTCAGATGATATCTAAACTTGACCACATAGCAAGTAACACCCAGGTTAATACTGACATCTAATTAATGGATCCTTTCTTGCAGCTATGAAATAATGCAATATCTGAACAACTTTACTATGTCAAGTTCCTTTCATCCATATTTAATACATGAGCTCTATTAAATATTTGTATTAAGCACAGACAGTGAGTAATGGAAAATTCCATCTAAGATTCTATCATTTTTTTTCTTTGGAAATAAATCAACCAAATAAATAAAAAATGCAAACAAACCAAAGCACTGTATGTTTCATCTTTATCAGTCTAATTTTTTTTTTTCACTAGTGAAGAAATAGCTTTTTCTTTTGGCTTCTAGTCAAAGCCTTTGCTCATTTCAGCCAACTTGATTCTCTATAATTCTTGTATCCTTTCTTTCTTAACATAGATTCATAACCACAAAAAAACCCACTAAGGACTGATTTCTTTGAAGCATGATGGAATTAGAAGGGCTAAGTTATTCTGATACAAAAATTAGACTTGGTGTTCTCTAGAAGTTATTCTACATCTTAGAAGATCTGCCACAGTGTCTTCAGAGAGGTATATTACTATCACTATAAGAATATTTTAAAAATAAATAAATAAAATACAGTAAAAGGTCCCCAAGGGACAATCCTAAAAGAGGATAACTGTTCAAAGCTTCTACAGAGCGGACTTTGAGAGACATTTTGCTTGATGTTAGCTGTTGGAGGATCAAATCTTGCCTACCGCTTCACATATTTTCTTCTAATATTCCTTTTGTAAACTTTCTCAAAGACTATCAGCAAAAATCCTCATCTTAAAGATGAATCTTCAGACGAAGGCTCCCATAAGAGCTTTAGACACCTTCGTCACTGTGTCAGTGGCAGAACTGACTCAGAACAATTTGCAACTACAGCCATCCCCATAACTCTTGGAATAATCATTCCATTTGCAGTCTGCAAAGAGCAGAAAGCAGCTGCTTCCTAATTCTGCTTAGAATTCTAATTGGATTGCACTGACCATGGATCCCAGTGTCTAAACTTACACATGTTGGGAAAGAAAGCAGAAGGAATCAAGGTTACCTATCTGAAAACGTTTCAAGGACAAGATTGTCACATCACCACTCTATTTTGACAGTTATTGTTTTCTCTCTTGGTGCAGAATAATCTTAATGGATTCTGCCAGTACAAATTCACAGTATATGCAGTTGATTGGATGCAGAATGGCTTGCTTGAAATTAAATGCACTTTGCATAAATATTCGTATCAACAATCTGATTTTAACAATTTAACCCATCCAGTCAATGACCAAAACAGTATCACAAAGTCAGTAACTCCTGTTAAGTGCGTTCAACTTTTTATTTCAACAAAAAGAAACCAGTGTAACTTGTTCATCAATATGGACACAAAAAATCTACATAACTTTATGAAATAATTTAAGTTCTATGCGAATGCTAGTATATACACTAAAACATACACTCATATACACTTACTCCTGCAGAAACAAGTGTGAACTTTTTCAGTGATTTATGTAAGTGTTCTAGAAAGTAATTCAAATATGCAGAACAGCTACTTTTCTGGTTTTGAAATGTTCCTGTGTGACCTGGTCAAAGTTAACCTGCTTTAGCAGGGGTTTGGATTAGATCTCTAGAGGTCCCTTCCAACCCTTCCAATTCTGTTACTCTGTTAACTTAATCTTATTCTCTAATGCTAATTCTCTTATTGCTTATGATATAAAGTAAACAAACTTTGAAGGATATAGACATCTACAGGGCAGATAATTTCCATTATAGACTCATTCAATTGAGGTAGTTGGATAACTCAGACCAATGATGCACCTTGAGTATTGCCAACACTCAGCAGACTGCACTAGTTTATAATTGGATTTCTAGCCAAATTAAATAACTGGATACAAGCTTCTTGGTAAATATCCCCCTTTTTTTTCAAAAAAAAAAAAAAAAAGAGAGATTTCTTCCGTTTATCTCAATCATAAAATAGATTAGAAAAAAATAATCTTGGTTACAACTAGGTGATTCAGCTGTATTTATTAATAAAGAACAGCATAAAATTGTAAATATAATGATACATTAGAAATTCACACATTTTCTTTAAATAATAAAAGCCCAGGTCAAAGACAAATGCAGTAAAGGTGCTACAATGCAGACCAAAGAAGTTGTTTATATGCAACAGAAGTGTTTGACAAAGAACACAGGTTAGCAAATTTAAGCCTTTGGAATAAAAACTAAAGTCAGGCTTCCATGGAATATAGGAGGTAAATCACCACAAAGACATACTTGGAAATTATTTTTACTTATCATCCCTTTCTCCACTGTAATTTTATGTTCAGTCCACTAAGTGCATCACAAAATAAAAGAACATTGAGACTAAAAGTCAGAATCATACACTCTATGTCTGTTTTGCCCACGCCTTTGTATGCCAAATGCTGCAAGGTAGCAACTTCAATCTCATTTCTTTTCAGGCGCATTCATAGCTAGCAATTGATATGCATGAAGTTCAACGTAGCCGTGTACAAGTGTTTTGGGGCAGATTTGATACTTAATTGTAACCATGAGGTATACATTACTTTTGCATAAATACTTAGGCACAGAATCACAGCTGTTAAACCAAAACACCATGTTGCAAAGCTGGTAGATGGCTTTGGTCAGTACCTAATATTGACATGAGTGTAATGAACTGACCACTGAAGTAACTCACTGCAGTTGTATTTACATGACCTGAGTACTTCTCAGCAAATACTCCTTGCTAAATACTTTCACATTTACACATTTCCTTGACTTCCACATAGAAGAAAAGAAGGGAGGTACAATGAAAAACCTACACCATTCAAAAAGTACAGCGAGTCTTGCCAAACTAAAAGAATAAAAATAGCTCTTTTGGAAAGGTTGTTATCATGTAACTCAAGGCTCAGTTAATGGTGAGGGAAATAATAGGACTCCAGACTTGGCCAGCAATGCACTGCATTATTCTCAGAAAAGATGAGCGATTTTCAAATACTGAAACCAGGGATAGATGGCAAACAAGAATCTTCAACACCAATTTCTAAAGAAAAATTATTACATACTTATTTTTATTTCCCTACATTTCCAGTTATAACATATGCCCTTTACCTGATTCCCCTGAACCTGAGCAACAAGCTGCACTACTGTTGGATTAGCCAAACACACTGGTTTACACAGTAAATATTATTAAAATGCCTCCTATGTTAAAACCTGCTCTACAATTTTTCACATATAACCATTCATCTCAAGGCGTAGGAAAGCCTGCAGTGTAAGATATGGCGGGGTTACCCAAATAACATATTCCAATAGTCCAATATCTAGCAATCAGCTTCCTCACTCTCTGAAGGATGTCATCTGATGAAAGACTTATGTACTTGTTTAAACATCATAGAAAAAGTATACTTTTTATATTACCTTGCTCTGCAAGGATCTGAAGATTAAACAGGATCTCTGGGCCTGGAAGTGAAAAAAATAAAAAGGATGGAAACTCTTAAACCCGAACAGCAACTACCAGGTTTACCACACTTCAAATTTAATTCCATCAATTAGCATAGTTTTCATTTTCTCAAGATAAAGCTTAATTATTTGGCTTCCACTTGAACCAGTTTTGAATGGGCCAGAGATTGATAAAGTCAAAGAAAGCTATATCAAGATTCAAAAGAAAAGAGAAAGGAACATCATCTTGAAAGAGTGTCAGAGTTTAAAGAAACACATTTGCTTCTTCTTCATTATACGTATGTTGAGTAAGCACATAATACAACAGAGTCCCAACATATCTTAGAGAGAATACTTCAGGCAGATGGTCAACAGTCTATCACTCTATCTTATGATCTTTCATTTTAAAAACTGTGGCATCAGAAAAAAAATTCCATCTACCTCTGCCATGATCTGCAAACATATTCTCAGTACATTGTAGCCAAAAGCCTATTGCATTGCCCCTATAATATGTACCAATGTCTGAAAAAATATGCAAAGATTGTGCCCCAAAGAGTTAATCCCATGGCCAAATCCATCCAGATGGACCCTTGCTCTCATCCACACTCAACAGCAAAGACTCAGGCTTAAATACATAATTTCATGCACAGTCACAAAAATTAAGGTTGTCACCTGTCTTTGTAATTTCTGGATAAAAATGGATAAATGTATTCATAGAGTTATCTTACAAATCTAGTTTGTGAATGCTTTTGGCATTTCACAAAGATCTTAACTGATGCTAGAAACAGCAGTTAATACAAACTATGCCCAATCTGAAATTAGTCTGTGGGTTTTTTTCAGTTTTTATAATACCTAGCTCCATCCTATTTAAAATTAAGAATCCTAACGAAACAAGAATCAGCCTCAAACTGACATTGATCTCTGAAGCCAGAACTGGAATTTCCACAGCTTTTGGTTGATATAGTAGTGAGA
This sequence comes from Colius striatus, assembly GCF_028858725.1. Classification (NCBI taxonomy): domain Eukaryota; kingdom Metazoa; phylum Chordata; class Aves; order Coliiformes; family Coliidae; genus Colius; species Colius striatus. The sequence continues at coordinate 18,317,461 of NC_084790.1, read as the reverse complement.
TGGATAAGTATATTACTCTTCCTCAATCTCAAAAGTTTATTAATAGGTATTAAAAAAGAATGATACTTAGAGCACTAAAAATGTTACAGAGGTTGAACTTTCATGTTGCTACAGCTTCATCTTTCAATAAGCCCTTTTTTTCAGCATTAGGATAAAGCCACACAAACTCCTCTTCCCCTCCCCCCAATACTTTGGTTTGTAACTTCAGGTTCTGCAATAGACACATGTATTTCTGTTTTTATTCCCAAGCCACACAGGTACATGTTGTGGTTTTCATTCAATATCAATCATTACAGTCAGTAAACAGCAAAAATGAATAAAACAGCAACTTACGTATTTTTAACACCTCTGAGTTAGAACCACTTTGCAATAGGGAAGAACAGATGCTCATTTCTAAATGCTAAAGCCACCAACTGGGAATATGCCAGTTGTAACTGCTGCCATCTGTTTTCAACTGTTCTTTTTACCTAGCTCTCTGAGATTTATATCTGAATTCAGAGCCATACGTTTCCACTAGGAGAGGGGCAGTGGGAATAGTATAAGCAGGATTTTTCCGATGTGCTGTCACCTTCATTAAATAAGAACTCTCAGTAGTTACTGGTTTGCAAGATCTCTATGAAATGATAAATCAGGGTCAGCTTTTGCAGGGATTATGTGGTGACAGCAGTTGTTTAATAACCACTTTTCATTACTACTTTCCCACATTTCATTTAACTTGTTTACTTTCCCGCTGCTGCTGTTCATCTTCCTCCCCTGTCTCTAGCCAGGTAGAAATTGAGTGTATAGCTGTAGGCTTCTACAGGGATAACTCAGCTCCTGCTGGAAACAAAGCACCTTATGCAGATCCAATTGTCTGCTGTTCAGGGTCAGTTGCAGTACTGAGGTGCACAGTGCAGTTCAGGCCTATTTTTGTGTAAACACAGATATCCCTTATGCTAATGTACTCATTGTTTTGGCAATGTCTGAGACAGACTATACATGACAGTGATGTTGGACTGACGTAAGTACAATATAATACATAGAATTTTTTAAAAAAGGTCTCATTAACATCAGAAAAAATCCTTTTCGATGCCTAAATACATTTTTGTTAGCTTAGACAAAAATCCATGTTTTAATATTTCAGTGAATGACACACACATGCAGTAAAAAGTAAAAGAAATGTTCTCCACTACCTCCACCCTCAACACCACTATAGGATGAATATTTGAAAGATTCCGATTATAACCTGGGCTGTTTATTTCTGACCTAGATTGTACCCCTACTCAATATTTATATTTACTATATCAGTTTTTGCAATTAGTCTGCAAAAGATGCATGTTTGCAACAGTCCCAGAGAGGCTTTGCTTTTTTCATGGCAGCTGCCGTCTTAGCCAATACATGTGCTGAACTGGTCTCCTCAAAAATTAATCACAAGAGATGCTAATATTTGAACCAAAAAGCAAAGACATGTAGCTGGCTTCTGTTAACACCTACATCTCCATACCTGAGGCATTATTTTGGGGGTGTTCTCATAGACTGTCTGGCCCAGGATGTTGTCATTATCTTCACTTCTCAATAAAAAATGTTGTTACAGGGCTGTCTACCAGTGTCTACTGACCTATGTACCTTTTTAAAATGTGGGGATCTCACTTTTCAAAAACTTTTCAAATCCCAGTCAAAACCAGGACAAGCATAAAAAATGACCTGCATATAAAGGATGACATCTCAATTAGCCTTCACTTTCTCATTGCTATTTTTCTCCTGAATGTCAAAGACACAGAATTGAGAAAAATATGACTTAACTGTACTTTTACTTTCCAATATCAGGATTATTAGCTAATAATAAAATCTAAAATTATCAGAAGAAATACGTATCTTTATTTACTTCTATTGGTATATTTAGTGCTTTTGATAGCACTTTGTTCCTCATCAATCAGTGCCTTACATGCGTAAGGGTCCTGAAATGGCAATAAAAGAGAATACAACATTTTCCACTTTCTACTTCCTATTTTTAATGTACTGCAATGAACAGCAAAAGTAGAGAAGTGCAAGGTCACTTTTTCGAGGTAAATCAGAAGCATGTGGACCATAAGGAACTGAATAAAAAAAGCAACAGAAATCCCATAAACAGATAAAGTAAAATGAGGACATGTGACAAGCATATTCTTACCATCTTTCCAAAACACATTCTCATGGTTCTGTTTTGTAAATAGTGTGATATAACCTCTTACACTGTTATTCACATGGAAAAGAAACACTCATGTGAACAATTCATATTAGTCAAGTCACTACATGTTTTTGTGGGGTCTGGAAGCCTCTGAAAGTGAGTTCAACAGAGTAGTGGAACAAGAGTGATTTTAGAAGACTTCTGGCCTTGCATCTTTTTCTGTAAAAAGACTGTACTCTGTATCTTTTGCTTACAAGCTTAATTGCAAATGACACCTTTCAGGGTGTAGACAGTAGATGTGCCCACAAAGGCAGCCTAAACTTGGTTGGATCTTCCAAACAACCTGCACAAGACAAATAGCAATTAATCCACGGGCTTCTTTCTGATCACATCATTCCTTTATTTCAAGGATATTTCATGGGTCATTCATGTCATATCACAGAAGATGAAACACAGTGAAAAAACAAAATACTTTCTCCAAAGTGTGGAAAAAAGCAATGTCTCACGTCCTGTAAAAGTCTCATCTACAGTGTGAGACTGATCACTACGACACTGTTCAGGAGGAGTCTATCATAGATCTATGCATGCTAGAGAAGTGGTCTTCTCAGGGTGTCACCAACAGACTATATAGTTTATGGCTTGTTTATCACTCTGACAGAAGGACAGAGAAGGGTATAGAGATGAGAAAGAAAGAAAGGTTATTTTTGTAATTTCATTACTAAATTGGGAGAGAGTTTAAATATTGGAGTTTGTTGTTGTTTTTGGTCACTGTATGACTCTTCTGAAAATTTGTATCACACTTAAAGGCTAAGCACCACAAACTCACCTCATGATAACAGAAATGTCAAGGAAAATAATTAATTAAATGAAGAGAGATGCCCCTCTGTAGCCCAAGTCCTACCTTACACTACCAAACAAGACCTTAGAGTCCTTAAATGTCAAATTGTTTGGGGGGGGGGGGGGGGGGGGGGGGGGGTTCTATCTTTAAAAAAAAATAAATCCAAGGAAGACAAGTCATGAAAGGGGCAGAATTTAACATGAAAAAAGCTAATGAGAACTGTACTGCTGTGCAGTATTTCTTTTGAGAAGATGGTGAGTATCAAAAGCCACACACCAGAAAGCATATTTACAAACTACAAAAGCTTGATGTGAAAAATATGAGTGTTTAATATCAATGACATTTTATGTCTGCAGTATCAGAAACTATAGAATTTTTAAATGACAAAATGGTAGTGAAGAAAGAGGAAAGAATTACGACTGTGAAAGGTCTTCAAGACCTTCACAGCCTCCAAACGGAGATCATGAAAGTTTCTTGGGGAAACCATTAACATGAGTTCACTAGAAAATGCAACATCTAAGAAATAGGTTTAACTGATACAAATCAAGCATGTTTAATTGTCCCTAAAATATTTTTAAAGCTTCCCAGGAAGTTTTAGGTAGAAATTACTTTTTTTTTCTCTACTAAAATTACATGACATAGTAGTAGAGATGCACAAGCACAATTCTTTTGATTCTGCAACCTGACTCACATGTCTGGACATACTATGAGCAAAAAATGCTACAAAGACTCTGCAAATATTCTATTGAAAATCAGTGTTGATTCAGTTTTACTATAAACCAGATGAATCCTGTGAACTCTGTCTCTCAAGAAGAGTCTTGTCGGTCATTGAACAAACACATGAGGATCATGGCCTCGGTATTAGTTTTTCTCACAAACACATTCACAGCTGATCATTGAGTATTAGATATAGTTAACCTCAAAGAAAAAAAATATTCTTCCATTTATCTGTAATGGGAAGGGTGTGTATCACACTCCAGAGTAGTATTAAGCAAAACTGATACTCTTCCAGTTTTTGATAAACCAAAGTGAACATCAAGCTATACATTACAAAATCCTTGTTAGTGCTGCCAAACCCAGTGCTTTTTTTTCTCCATTGGTCTGAATCAATTACCTCTAAAATAGTATACTCTTTAAGGTGTAGTTTAACTTTGTTTTCATTTTTAAAGCAAAAAGGAAGACTGAAAAGTGTGTGTATTATAATATCAAGAGAAAACAAATAGATTTGGACAATCAGTTTCTGAAATTAAACTGCTCTGCAAGTGGTCTTTGCAAAAACAAAGGAAAAGTTGAAAATACAAAGATGAGCAGGACTAAAGAGGTGAAAGATGTAGTAAGATCAGAGAAGAGCCATTGGCATCAGCTACAAAAATAAAAAAGGAGTAAAAGCTAGTCAGCCAATGGAGCTGCAAGTAATGACTTCTAGACTATATTTCCTAAGCATGTTCTATTGATACCTCCAGGGATACACTGGCATGGTTTAACAACGAGCCGATTTCACTTGGTAATAAGAGAATGGGGGCTGCAGTGCAGACCTGGTAAAGAGTTCTCAGACTTTCCCTCAGCTCCTGGGTTCAGACCCATCTCTGGCCCAGCTGGGCCAATCTGGCACCTCTGCCATCACTATTTAAGGACAGGAATTTGAAGTGCTTGGGAGGAGGTGGAGCAGTGGTACAAGATGGAGGTGACCATACGGACCCCACAATCAGAGAAGAGGAGGGAAAGAAGAGTGCCGGACCAGAGACCCCTCTGCAACCCATAATGAGAACACAGGCTGTGCTCCTGCAACCCATGAAGGGCAATGGCAGGACTGAGAGCCACCAGCAGCTCCGTGTAAGTGCACCCGGATGGATGAGAGACTGTGTGGGGAGGCGGCCATGGAGCAGGCTGTGCTGGAGAGCCTGCGGGCCGCAGAGCAGCCCCATATAACAAGCAGAAAGGAGCTGCAGCCTCTGGGATGAACGGACATTTGAACTGCCCGTGCAGGCCTGCTGAGTGTGTGAGGGACCTTGTGCTGGAACAGGCATGGAGCCTACCTGCCCTAGGGAAAGACAAATGGCAGAAATCATCAGGAATAGACTGAAACCCCCATTCCCTATCCCCCTGAGCCTTTTGGTGGTGGAGGAGATAAAGACACCAGGATCAGGGCTCTGAGTCCTGGAAGAGGGGAGGGGTGGGGAGAAGGTGGTCTTAAAGGTCTGGTTGTACTCTTCATCATTGAACCACTCTGTATTGTTTTGTGTTGGTTATGTTTTGAGATTTTATGGTTATGTTTTGGCTGGTAGAGAATTAAATTGTTTCTTGTTTTCTTCCCCAAGCTGAGGAGGAGGAGGAGGAGGAGGAGGAGTAGTTTGTTTTGTTCGGGACCATAAGCTGCAATTAAGGCCTCTGTGCCCTTGGGTAATTCTCAAGTCTGTGGTGCTTGAGTCTAATCATGGTCTTTTGTCCCTTGATGGGCCTAAGCCATGACAGAGACCTATCTATAGATAGATCTCAAAAAGTCTTACCAGTTCCCCAGTTAAGAAGCAGAAACTCTACCCTATTTTTTTGGCATGAGAAAAGTACCAGGACATGCATCATGCCTCCTGTAGAGCACAGCTGACAGGTGAAGCAGCAGCACAGTAGTAGCAAAGCCTCTAGCTCCTGCTGCTGCTACTGACATCATGGCATAATGTGCCTGAGCAAATCAAACTGCAGAAATATTTGGGGAAAGTGACTTGAGAACATTAATTCCTCTTAAAAACTAATTTCTCCTTTCTCTCACTTCTTCATAGATGGTGATGCAGAGTAGGGTAGAAAAACATAACCCTAGTTCTTTTCTCCTTGTTCTTTCCAAATTCAAAGTTGGATAGAGGGTGAAAGTACTAAACAGCAGAGAAGGGAGTAGTGTGGTTAAATTCAAGAACAGAACTCAGAAAGAGCACAAATGGAACTAGCAGTGCAAACTCACTCAAGTGAATCTAAATCTAGACCTTGAGGTCTGCTGAATACACCTGGATTGTGAACAGTGTCTGAAGACTATCTCCTCCCGAGAAACAGCTGTTCCAACTTCTTTATCTGTTTTTTGTTCAGAATTTCCATAATTTGTTTTAATCTCAACATCTGTTTCTTTGATACATAACTATAGCACTTTCTATCTCTTCCTTGTGTCTGAGTGTATATACCAGTTTTCACAAGTAAATCTCACAGGAGAACAAAACACTTCACCAAAAAGAAATCTAAAATTTTTCTTAAAGCATTTATCAGAGATTGAGGCACCATTTCTCCAGATTTACCATCACAAGTGCTGTTTAAATAACACCCCTTTACAATTAGATGTTTTATTGTTTTCTGAAGCCCTTATGTGCCAAATGGTAGCAAGATACTGACCCTAGTCTAGAGATGAATGGCTGAGATTTCCGAAAGTTAGTAAATTTCAAAAATGTAGCATTTTTCATCCATATTTTATTATTTCAATAAATGTTTGGTTATCGCTTACTGTTAACAAGACAGAATTTGTGCATTAATCAAGACTCAAGTTGTAAACAACACAAAATTACCCCAAGCATTAAAATAAATATAGTAGTTTCAAATGTACAGTTTTTCTTTTTCCTCTTGTAAAAGGGAAAACAAATCCTACTAAAATTGCCTTGAATGGCACCAGGACTCCTCCACCCTTACATTTCATGCTTGTGTATTTCCAAAAGTATTTACCTATACATAGTACAAATGTGAATCATTCTCTCCTTAATTGCCAATATGTCACTGTTAAGCATTTATACGCAGCTGACAGACTGGTGCACCATTTGCTGCAAGGGGAGAGTGTTGAGAAGGCAGCTGCCACAGTGATATCAGTGCTCTGGTCAGGCAGAGTAAGCAGACCAGACATGCACAAATTCCATTATCTTAGCCTTATCCTTAATCCTGACTCCCTACAGAGAAGTAGTGTTACAACTCAGCTAGGGTTGCTCAGCTAGCAAAGGCCTCAGCTGCAGTCTTCTGTTAGCTACCATCAACTGCTGACCATAGTAGCCTCTCAGGGGAACTCCTAGTCCACTACTTTCATCCACAGATATTAAATCAAATGTTCTTCAGATCTTTGGCGTGTATTCCCCAGGGGCTCACCAACTTGGTTTTATCATGCTTTTTTTTTATCACGCCTGTTCAAAACACGGCTGACTGTACTGCTTTTCTACAGTTAGCTGAAATTCAGGAAAGTTTATAGAATTCATGTGGTTAACACCATACCTATGGGTGGAGAGAGGGGTATTTGGTAGTATTTGCTGAATGTCTTTCATGAAGGAGTCCAGCTGAGATTGCAGGACAATTGGATCAGCTAGACTATTATGCTTGTTTGTTAAAAATCCCTTTAGGCTCCAGAGTCAATGTACCTGAGGTACTCTTGCAGCTTTCTAGCAGTTATAGATGAAGGAGTTGTGTAGCTTCATTTAATCTCTTTATTTCTTCAGAGATCTGCATACTTTTATCATCCCCATTACTTTAGGAGTTCTGATTAGATTTAGCTTCCTGCACATTAGATTAGTGTCAGCTGTCATTCTTTGTATACATTTGTTAAATTCAATCTGGTCTATGTGGGAGTATTAGGCAGAGACAGTAAGTGTATTAAAGCTTACCACAGAAAGGCTGAAGGACTTCAGATTTGGAATTATTGTTTGATAAAGACAACTTCACGTTCTTACTTGCACTTCGTTAAAGGCTGACATAATTGATGTAAGCCTCTATAGTCTACCACTCTGAGCACAAGGAACACTAGGCAATATATGACTTTCTTCTGCTGAACTGATGTCTTTTTTTCCCTCCCTGTTCTGCTTCCCAAGACAGTATCAGTGAGCTGGTAGGTAACACTGGTTTAGCATCTCTGGAAAATGATGTTGTCTATTAGAGGGCAGAAACTGTAGCATAGACTCTACCATTTAGACAACCCTTTCCTGAGAAATTTTTTCTGACAGAGCAAACTGAGGTCCATGCATCATCTTTGCCTTCCCTGGTCAGACTGGGAATTCTGAGAAGGATGCTTACTCTGCTATTTCATAGAATCATAGAATGGTAGAGTTGGAAGAGACCTTTTGAGATCATCTAGTCCAAAACCCCTGCCAAAGAAGCTCCGCCTAGATCACATAGGAATGTGTCCAGGTGAATCTTGAAGATCATCAAGGAAGGAGATTCTACAACCCCTCTGGGCAGCCTCACAGTGAAATAGTTTTTTCTTTTGTTTAAATGGAACTTATTGTATTCCAGCTTCGTCCCATTACATCCCATTACTTGTCCTACTGCTAGATACACTAGAAAAAATGGATGTCCCAACATCCTGACATCCATCATTTAGTTATTTGTAAATATTAATACGATCCCTCGTCAATCTTCTCTTCATCAGACTAAACAGCCCCAGGTCCTGCAGTCTTTCCTCATATGAAAGATGTTCTAGTCCCCTGATCATCTTGGTGGCCCTGCACTGGATTCTCTCCAGCACTTCCCTGTCCCTCTTGAGCTGAGGAGCCCAGAACTGGACACAGGACTCCAGATGAGGCCTCACCAGGGCAGAGTAGAGGGGGGGCAGAACCTCCCTTGACCTGCTGGCCACACTCTTCTTGATGCATCCCAGGATGCCATTGGCCTTCTTGGCCATGAGGGCACATTGCTGGCTCCTGTTCAGTTTATTGTCAACCAGCACTCCCAGGTCTCTTTCTGAAGGGCTGCTCTCCAGCAGGTCAAGCCCCGGCCTGTACTGGTGCATTTTGCTTTTAAATTTACCTACTAGTAAGTGACCAAAGCTTATGAGCTTTTTTGTTGTTTTATTTTTGTTACATCTCCAATGATATGAGATTGCTCTGTGGAAAGTGATTCGGAGGTTCTGGTAGACAATAAGCTTCAATACGAGTACAGTGTCCTGCTACAGCAAGGAAAATCACCAGGATGCTGCCTTGCAGCAATAAAGGCATTGCCAGCAAAGTCAGTACCTCACTCAGTGCTTGTCAGGCCACCTCTGGAATAATGTAAAGTGGTTGTGAGAAAAGGTTGGGAGATGGGTCTGTTCAGCCTTGAGAAAAGAAAAGTTTAGGGAGATCTTTCCACCATGATCCCATATTTAAAGGGTGCCCACAAAGGAGATGAAGACTCCCTTTCTACAAGGAGTAAAAAGGGGAGGGTTAGTGGGCACAAGTTACTTCTGGGAACATTCTGACTATACACAGAAGGAAAAATTTTCACAAGGAAAGTCAATTGTTGCAATAATGTCTCCAATGAAATGTTGTATTCCCCAACACTGGGCACTTTTAAGATTTACCTGGACAAGATGCTAGACTTTGCTTTTGCCAAGAAAATTTGGAGCAGGTTATCCTAGAGGTCCCTTACAATCTGTTATTCTCTGATTCTATGAAAAAGCACATTTTCTAGCCTTTAGAAGCCATCTTAAAATTCTAACAGTCCAGAGCTACATTTTCACTATCAAGGTTTATCAGATTCTGAGATATATGAAACGGAATTCAACATTGATTGTAAAACTAAAATCTGTCATTTTAATTATCCAGCAGAAGGGACTTACTTTGATTTTAAAATGCAGATTTACAAAGGATGTGGTTGAGAGAGATTTCTGGTAAGTGAGATGACAAATTTTACAAGTGTCACAAAATTGTGTAGGTCACATGAAACTATTACATGGCATACCAAAACCCAGTAACCAACGAGGACAATGGTAAATGAAACACAAAGTTGAGAAATGTGGGGTAGTATTACATATTAGGAGAGCAATTTTCTCTCCAAACACATACTGTAAAGCATTAAATGAGTTTTTACTCTTCAGACAGATGTTTTAAATAAAACTGAGCATGCAGCGTACAGTTCTTCAAGTATACTGTAAAAGCTCAGAAATGTTTAACAATTACAGTGCTTCATCGTCTCTCCTGAGTAAAGGCCAGTGAAGGGATTTGTTTGTCCATGAATCAGTTAACTCACAAGGGAGAATTTCCCAAAACAACTTCTTTCCATTTTCTGCCACATGGTTGTGCTGGCTGGCCTATTTAGGATTGGCAGAAAAAGGAAGCAGTAGTTGCTCCTCTTCTTTGATTTCTCTGGTATAACCCTAGTTGCAGAGAGTCTACAGAGAGTACCATGATATCTCTATCCACTCAGCTCTCAGGTTAGCTGCTGCTTAAGTATATGATGGCACACACTTTAAAATGGCTAGCACAGCTTATCTTGACCATGAAAATCACATTGGAATATTTTTCTTAGTGTGTTTCCAGCTCCAGGAAATGAACATTGCCATATATCTTACTTATAATCTTCCCACAGTCTCCATGCATTAATATGGAAGACATTTAGAATATGTTTCCATTATTTTGTCATAACAATGTGATGAAATTAACTTTTTCTGCTGTACAACAAAGGTATTTGTAATTACTTCTTTCTGGCACATACAAGAAAACACATCTTGCATACCAGTAGCCATGATTTAGATCTGCAGCTGTGAAATGAGATGTGTGAGAGGTGTTGCATGCTTCTTTAATAAACAGTAAACTGTATTTTAAAACCTTTGTTCCGATGTTATGGTATAAGATGGCAAAAGTGAAGACAATCTCATTTAAAACTGAATGTGGAAGGTAAAGAGGTTTTGTTTTGGAGGTTATAACATGCCATCTGTCATACTTCAAAACACCAAGGCGCTTACTCAGTACTGCATTTCCTCTCCATCTTGATCAAATGTCCAATGGTACAAGCACAGCAAATTATTGAAATACCACTTTTTAAATTCAGGGTGGAAAAGAGCACATTTCTAGTTATCTCCTTAGCTGCTGCTATACTGACAAATAGGTTATGGCTACTAATATAATAAAGGGATCCAGCAATGAGACTGTGATGAGATCTGAGGGGACTCTTTATCAGGAAGACTTATAACTCCTGAGATTTGTTAAAATGAGTGAGTGAAGATGAGGAGCGAAAAAAATCATTTTAGCTGGAAATCTGAAGTTACATCATTGTTTTCAAACACTGTTTGTTACATTTGCTGTCATCACTGATTCGTAGATTTGTTATGCAAACTATGACAGAATCATCAACATTAGAAATGCACAAAAAAACCCCCCAAACAACTGAGGCAAGAGATAAAGAAGCTGACGGGTCCAATAGGGATAATTTCTGCTCTTACCTCCATTCCTTGATTCATCCTTTCTTACCACTGAGATTACTAACTGTAAATTGTTCAGCTTAGTCTTCTACTCCTCCTTCACCACTACAAAGCACACTGAGCTCTACCTGGTAATGAAGGCATCCTCAGACAAAAGGCTTTACAATGTCCTGACCACTGCCTGACTACTACAAAGCCTGCAGAAGATTAAACATTGGTCAGTATTGTGATAATCCTGAAATGACACATGCAAAATCAATTACACTTATGGACTCTTCTGCATACTTTCTCATCTGTTTTTTCTGTAGGAAATGAGCAGTGATGAATCCCAAGCAAGCATTTCACCTAAGAGGGACATAACTGACATGCTGGGTGGAGAAAACAGTTCTGTGGTAAAAGATTACGGCTTCCCAGTAGAGAGCAAATTAAAAACTTGAACAAAAAGGTATCTGAGCAGTCTCAGTTAATCACTTGCCAAACAACAACTGCAAAGACTGCTGGCCTATACCCACTTTCTGAGCCAGGATATCTTGTAGGTTGTGGGCAGCCATGCCTACATTGCAGGGAAGATATGGTCCAATTTGAAATCTTCCTGTTGTGTTTCTCTGTGTTATACCCTAGCTGCATCCCAGTTCCCATCCTGGGAAGAAACCTGAGTACACACTTTTTGTATGGGCTTCACAAAGCCATCAGAAAGTGCTTTTAGTCCTGAAGGTCTGGAGAATGTTTTCTGAGTTGTCTTCCACAGAACATATACTGCATGATGCTGTGGTAAAATCTTTTGATGACTCCCTTTACTTGAATTGAACTAGAGAGGGAGAAAAAAAGCAAGGGTGTCTGAATTTAAGTTTCCCTGCTTCTGAGCTTGATCCTAAAGTGACAATAATTTTAAGGCTATAGAACATGTCCCACACATACAAACACTCCCCCACACCTTTTGTTTTTTCTAAAAGAAACAACAAGGTCGTTTTCTGGGATTCGGAGAACATGAACCACTCCATAAACTACTTGTTCTCTTCCCTGTGATGTTACCAGTGGTCCAGTTCTGAAACTGAACAAGGGATAGAGGGATCACTTGCTTATTGGTCTGAGGGGACACATTCCATTGTTTGATCTTCTAATCTCATGGTCCTGTCCTCAGAATAGTGACAGAAATATCTCCTTTTTAGGATATTTTTTAACCTATTGCATTTTAAACTTTTGAAGATAAGGATTTCGTAATAAAGGGATCATCACTGTCTTCTTTAGAGAGAATGGAACCTGGATCTCTCTAACATGCATTTTGAATGATCCTAGTTTAAACTGGTCTGTGGGCTTAAATAAATAACTCTATTGATCTGCCTCCTTTCAAAACAAGCTTCACTGCTTCACAATGAGGAATGCCCCACTCTCGCTCTCTTATCTCCTGTCAAAAATTACAAGTATCTCACTGCACAACAGAATGCTTAAAATACTGCAGAGAGAAAAAAAAATGGTTATTTGATGATACCTTCGGTTTGTTTTGTGACACCAAATCAGAGTGGATTGTGCTTGAAATTACAATCTTTTTGCAACTTTAGGTAGTATGAAAGAAATCTGTGCTTCAGGTTCTTCAAGGTAGGTATTAACCTTTGGACAGTCAGACAAGGTCAAATCAATTTGGAAGAAATAGCTAACAATAATAAGAAATATCTAAAGGTCAGTTACCTAACCTTTACATTATTGGGTAAGGTACTAACAACAGTAGTCGTACAGATGTGCTGTTGAAAGGGTTTTATCTGTACCAGAATATAAGACATTCCTGCTGGTTTGACTTACAGCTACCTGGGACATTAAAGGCAAAAGATTCCACACAGATGAGATATATTAGGCTACAATTCTGAAAGCATTTCCCCAGGTATTTTTTATGAAAGTGTTTCAAAAGTACACATTTTGTCACAAAAGACTGTTTGGTTTTATGAACCATGTAGCTTTAGGAAAAAAACCCACAACACCACACTAAAATTGAATTCTTCAGAGTCATTTAATAGTGCTGTCTACTTTCCATGTTCATATTTTCATATTTGTCAAATTTACAAAAGTTTTCTGTTTTCCCCAGTCCCATTTTCTTTAAATGGAAATTGTGCATTTTGCACCTTAGAAACTGCATAAATAACAAGATACAAGAAAAGTTTGCAATATCCTTGGAAGAAATTGCTAAGTGAATCACATTACTCACATAATTTTAAAGCAGCCAAGAATATGGTCCAGGTATGAGCTGTAATTATGAGCTGTAAAAGATCAGGCATGTTTCTAAGAATTTAAAGTTCTGGGAATTTGTCACTACCGCTTTTAAATCAAATCCAGGGTATTCAAATGAACATAATAAGTTTCCTGGTCAGTAAAGCATTTGCTTCCCTAGGAAGAGAGTGCTGGCAACACCAGGACCAATACAGCAAGACATCGCTGCTCGGCTGGAGAAACTGGTTGTGAAGGTGTGACATGTCAATACCCACATACCCAAGAACCAGGCCACAGAGAAAAATCAGTGTAACCAGCAAACGGACAAGGCTGCCAAGATTGGAGTAGCTCAGGTAGATTTGCATTGGCAACACAAGGGGGAGTTATTTTTAGCTCAGTGGGCCCATGACACCTCAGGTCATCAAGGAAGAGATGTCGCATATAGATGGCAATGATTGAGGACTTAACCTCGGACACCATTGCATAGGTTGTCCATGAGTGTGAGACAGGTGCTACAATCAAACAAGGCAAACGGTTGAAGCTTACATGGTATGAAGGGCAATGGCAGAAATAAAAACATGGAGAAGTCTGGCAGATTGATTACATCACATTGACACAGACTCACCAAGGCTCACATTGGTCGAGGTAATCACTATATGGCTGGAAACACAACCTATGCCACATGCCACCGCCCAGAACACTATCTGGGGCCTTGAAAAGCAAGTTCTATGGCAACATGGCACCCCAGAAAGGATTGAGTCAGACAGTGGGATTCATTTTTGGAACAACCTCATAGATACCTGGGTGAAAGAACACAGCACTGAGTGGGTCTGTCATATCCCCTATCACCAGCCTCTGGGAAAACTGAATGATACAACATGCTGTTAAAGACTATGTTGAGAGTAATAGGGAGTGAGACTTTCAAACATTGTGATACACACTTAGAGAACCTGGAAGATCTATCAATTGAGCTGGTCCCACCCAAACAGAACTTCTGCATACCAATTTCTGTAGGAGAACTTGTACGTACTGTAGAAGGAGATAAAGTCCCTCTAGTGAATGTGAAAAACATGTTGGGGAAAAGTGTCTGGATTAATCCTGCCTCAGGCAAAGGCAAACCTATCAGTGGGATTGTTTTTGCTCACAGGCCAGGGTGTGCTTGGTGCATGACATGTAAGGATGGGGAAGTTTGATGTGTACCTCAAGGAAGTTTGATTTCAGACAAAAATAGCCCATGAATTGAACTGTATGATGTTAATTGCTAAATAACTCTGCCTGTATGTAACCACTATCATGACTGGTCTATGCCATTTTGATAGTATTACAGTGAGAACCATTCAGAGCATTGAAGGATGGACTTGGATGAAATCATGGGAAGTACAGAGGTGACGGAACATGAACTGTCATCCAGTGACTTTCCCAAGATCAACACCTTCAACCTGCAGATCATGGGTATAAGATGCATCAAATACATCAGTCACAAACTCCTGATGCAGCACATGACAGCCTGACACCACAGACATAACATCTCTGCTACTGTGAGAGACTTATGATAGATGGAGCTCTAAAGTCATGGACTTAATGATCTTAATGAGCACATTAAAGGGATGGCTCATAGACCAGGGGAATGATATCTCTGTGTCAGGAAAAGTGATAGTAAATCATTTTAAAGTGTGGATCTAGGCATGACATAGATGGTATACAATAATACAATATACAATATTGTATACAATATACAATAATGTCCCGGGTTTGGTCAGGATAGGGTTACTTTTTTTGCAAGGAGCTAGTAAGGGGCACAGCTAACATCCTGGGTTTGTCTGGGATAGAGTTAACATTTGCAGAAAGGTAGAAAGGGGTATAGCCAGGTCAGCTGACCCTGCGGGGTTTTCAATCAGGAATGACTGTGTGATCAACTCTGTCAGATTCTGACGGCTGAGCAACTGCATTCATGCACCACTCTCTTTGTATATTCTTTAATTTATTGTTATAACTGTTTCTTCTTAACTTGTGCTGTTCTGATAAACTGTTCTTGTTTCAACCCACGTGGTTTTCTTCCCCTTTTCCTGAGAGGGAGAGGAGTGAGCAAACAATCTCCTGACTCTTTGTCCCTGGCTGGACAAAAGCATGACAAGATCAAAAAAAAAAAAAAAAAGGAAAATATGAGTCTTTAAAATTTGTTTACACAGAAACACAATTATTCACTTAGCAGGCTGGAGATGGGGAAGTAAATTGAAAGGCATGTTTTCTCATGAATTGTCATTCCTTAGCTACCTTCATGTGAAACAAGGCATGATGCTTATGTTGTTTGTCCTAGATCTCTTTCAGGTAGACAGTCCTGAAAGATGAAGGTACAGTGAGAATCCATGACTCTTAATGCCTCGAAAACTCCTGTGAACCTTACCCTCAGGTTTCGTATTATCAGCAAGACTTTGTTCAGCAGCTGGTTTGTCATTTTGTTGCAGCCACAGTAATTTATGGTTAGAGAGATTGAAGAATATGCTGTAACAAATGCATTGTATTGTTCGAGGTAGCAAGGCAATTTTTTCCCTTCCCCTTGAAGACCTGAAGTATTCCTGCTCTTTTGTGACGCAGCATAGCAGGTCTCTCTGCATCTGCTTGATGTAGTTTACCTCTTGCTGTTACAAAAGAGCTTCTGAATTCACATAATCTTTTTTTTTACTTGTGGTTGTAATAAAATTAAAATAATTCTCATGCTCAATGTAATCCAAATGATCTCTGAGGAGTGCAGACCACCCTGCAAGAGGTTATCAGCATGAGTCCAACTCTGCTTCCAGAGCCTGATAGAAACAGCCCCATGAGGGTGAACACAGCTCCCTCTCGACAGCAGCAGGAGTTAGACTAAAAAATATGAGAGAGGAAAAGAAACCATGCCTAGTATCAGCAGCAAGGAGACTTCACTAGGACAAAACCAGGTTATTTTTTAATTTTGTTTCTTGACAAACGTGTTATTTCCACACTGCATTGAACCAGGTTGTCAAGTGTGAGAGCAGATACAGAAATCAGTGGCTTTCTACAGGCTGAAGACAACAAAAGATTTCTTCTCCATAGGCATTTTTGCACCACACCCTAGGAGCCCTCCACCAGATAAGTGCTCCCTCAGAAGATGAAGTAGAGAGGCATGTTGAAACACAGAAATGTTAGAGGGCTGTCAACACTATGACAAGGAACAGTTACGGTTAGATCTCTCTGGCAACTGGACTCAACAGTCAGTCAGCAAGGGCAAGGGACACGGATTTCAGATCAGCCTTCAGCTAACTCAGAATAGGAACTCAAAGTGTTTAATTTTTTTTTTTTATCATTAGGAATAGGAACAAGCCTATAGAAAGAGCTACAAATCACTTTATGACTTCCTAGGATGTAAATAACATTTTATCTGATATTTCAGGGAGATAAAGGAAATTCAGCATCCTTTACTTGACCAGAAATGAATGATTCCTTTTTAACTCAATTAAGGTAATAAATAACATTTCAACTGGCTACAATAAGAGGCCAAAGCGCTGGTGAACTACTTACACTGGGTTTTATGCACTCCATTGAGCTAGCAATGGACAATTCAGAAACTTTCAAGTCTGGATGGTCCTAGAATATACTACAGAATAAATTGAAATTCTAATGTAGTTTAGCAGAGGAAATGAGTGATATCTCAGTGTCAAACAGGAAACTATTTGTAAAATGACTAAATGAAAAAGGATGGCTTAGACATAAAGAGAGACAGTTTGATGGCTGTATTGTGTTCTTCCAGATGGAAGATTCTTTCTTGTCTGAACCAGCAGAGGATGCCAGCTTTATGCAATTAATGTATCCAAGATGCACATGAAAGTAGAAAGTATTGAATTAGCAGCAGCACTGGCTGTCAGACAATGAAAGACTACAGACTAATCAAATAGACTAATTTACATAGTATTTTCTATCTGCATACCACAGTACAAAGAAATTTTTTCTGTATTACATAGTCAGAAAAATTGAGGTGTAAAGAGATCAAGAGATTTGTCAAGGGAAATACCAAGGGTTCAGGCCCAGTTAACATGTGTTAATGAAAGGCAGGTCCTGCACAACTAATTTGATCTCTTTCTATGTCAAGATGACCCACTTAGTGGATAAGGGAAAGGCTGTGAATGTGGTCTACTTCAACTTTAGTAAAGCCTTCAACACCATCTCCCACAGAATCCTCCTGGAGAAACTGGTTGCCCATGGCTTGAATGGATAGCATTTTCATTTATGAAAAACTGGCTGGATGGCCAGGACCAAGAATGGTGAATGGAGTTAAATCCAGTTGAGGGCTAATCACCAGTGGTGTGCCCTATATTGAGTCCTGTTCTGTTTAATATCCTTATCAATGATCTAGATAATGGAATCAAGTACACCCTCCGTAAGTTTGCAGATTACACCAAGTTTAGTGGGAGTGTTGATCTGCTTTAGAGCAGGAAGGCTCTTCAGAGGGACTTGGACAGGGTGGATCAGCGGGCTGAGGCTGCAACAAGACCAAAGTCCTGGGTCCTGCACTTGGGCTGCAACAACCCCATATAGCACTACAGGCTGGGAGTTGTGTGGCTGGAAAGTTCAATGTTGGAAATGGACCTAGGAGTGTTAACCGCCAACTGACTGAATATGAGCCAGCAGTGTGCCCAGGTGGCCAAGAAGGCCAACGGCATCCTAGCTTGTATCAGAAATAATGTGGCCAGCAGGACCAGGCAAGTGATTTTCCCCCTGTACTTGTCACTGGTGAGGCTGCACCTCGAATACTGTGTCCAGTTCTGGGCCCCTCACTACAAGAAGGACATTGAAGTGCTGGGACTGCTGTTTGGAAGTATTTGAGATGTTTGAAGCAGCCTTCCCAGGGACGTTGTGGAATCTCTTTCTCTGGAGATTTTCAAAACCCACGTGGATGCATTTCCTATGCCACCTGATCTAGGTGGATCTGCTTTAGCAAGGTGGTTGGACTGGATAATCTTTAGAGGTCCCTTCCAACCCCTACCATTCTATGATTCTGTGTGTCCAGAGATGGGAAACAAAGCTGGGGAAGGGTCTGGAACACAAGTCTGATGAGTAGCTGAGGGAACTGGGGGTGTTTAGTTTGGAAGGGAGGAACCTGAGAGGGGACACCTCATTCTCTAAAACTACCTGAATAGAGGTTGTAGTGAGGTACAGGTCGTTCTCTTCTCCCATGTAAAGAGTGATAAGACAAGAGGAAACGCCCCCAAGTTGCACCAGATTAGGAAGAATCTTTTCACTAGGACAGTTGTTAGACACTGGAATAGGATGATCAAGGAGGTGGTGGAGTCATCATCCCTGGATATATTTAAAAGACATGTAGATGGGGTACTTAGGGACATGGTTTAGTGGGAGGCTTGGTAATGTTAGGTTACTGGTTAGACTTGATGATCTTAAAGGTCTTTTCCAACCAAAGAATTCTATAATTCCATTATATTATTCCAAAATCTTTAACCCAAACATGCTACAGAAGGAATAGTCCTGGAAACGGAGGAACAACATGAGAAAAAAAATATCTAAAACCAAAGAAGCTGAAAAATCAATGTACAGCTACTTTGTTCAGATCTTATGTATGCAATTGTTAGTTGGACAGGCTAAAGGAAGGTGTACAATGCAACAGTAGCAGCACTGGTACATGTGTGTCTTTCCTACAATTGCATTCAGCTGTGAAAATAAATGATGGATATTACGGATTCTTTTTTGGAAGAGAGGAAGTAGCTGAGGCTTTTCCAAAGACTCATGCCTGTAACACAAGGCATGTTTGTAAAACATAACTAGAACCATCTTTTTGCATCAGGTAACAGTTCTATAGACAAATCACCAAAAGCAGTGTTTCTATGTGTGTACTGTAGAAATCTTGGCCATGAGAAAGGATAACTTTTCTCAAAGTTGAACAAGAAAAAAATCATGCTATCTGTCAACACTGTCATGCTGATAGCCATCTTCTGTACAGATTCTTACATAATTGTAAGAATTATTGAATATTGTTCTGGGAAACTTTGCTAGCTTCAGTCAACTAGTTATCCTTCTGGCTCTGGTTGAACATAGTCATGAAAGCCTTGAGCTAGTGTCTCTGCTACTTTACAACCTTCACTCATGTCCGTTAGTGTTCAATTATATTGCATGTTGACTTAGCATGGTAGATTCCTATTTTTCACTTACAGTTTGTAAATGATTGTACATGTGGTGTTCTGGTGGTGTCTAAGAATCTCAGCAATTATGCAGAAGATAACATCATTGTATCAATCTCTTGACTGTAAAATCATGACTCTCCTAAGAGAATGATGTCAAATCTCTTCAGACTTTCCAGCTTACAGAAAATGCTACTTGAAAGCACTAGCCTAAGGGTACTGTTAGAGAGACTTGCCTTCAGGTGTCTTCCACAGCCCTGCGTGGAGTCTAGCTAAAGAAGCCTTAGAACTTGATCCATTTTATGATTGCATTGATCAAACTGGGCTTCCTGACACTGAAGTAAAGGGGCAGAGGCTTTCTGAAACACAAATTCAATTGATTTTAATACCAGTAGATTTTAACAACCTCTATTACAGTGAGAGATGGTTAAAGTTCCTTGAATTAGTGCTCCCATCAGCTGGAGTCTAAATATCAACACATTGGGAGAATTTCTCAAGTTTTCCCTTCTTCTTGGAGTTTTTCTTTGAATAGTCTGTAAGACTTCCATGTGCTTGAATCATTATCATAATATTCATATTATCTTTTCATCTTCACATTTATCTTTCTATCACATGATTCCAGACAGATATCAGATCATATTTTGTGTGGAATAATGTTGCCATTAAAGTGCAGCAGAACAGAAAGTAGTACAACCTGGACCAGCAGATAATGATGAGCCAAGTGACAGGAAAGCCTCTGCAATTCACAAGATGTCTCATCATCTCAGTCAGCCCACACTTTGGCTTGCCAGTCCATGCCTAATGGTCAACAGCTGAATCATGTCTTCTAGTTAAAGATTTGGCCAAAAGCCTATATATTGTTCAGAAGGGAAAAAAAAAACCCACCACAAAATATTTCAATAGATCTAATAAAATAAGATTCCAGAATACTGTCTGTCTTTACCTAACCTGCATGCAACAGTGATCTAATAGACTGTTTTAATCACTTAGATTATAGGACTATCAGGAAACAGTATCATTTTATTGCACATATTTAATCTGAAGGAAGGCACTAAGATAGGAAAAATAACAGGAGCTTTAAGAATTGCTTCAAGTAACAGCATTAAAGATAGACAGTTATCAGAAATCTTCAAAAATGTGAAATGCAGGTCAAAAAAACACTTTAGGATTAGATCTAAATCCTGATCTGCACTTTTATTAGACCAAGAATTATGCCATTTCTTAAGAAAAATACTTGTGAAAGTTTTAGAGTTTTGAAAAGAACAACACTGGTTGAGTGGGTGGGTTTTATGGTGGTTCATTTTTTCCAGAGAGAAAGTCAGACGTCACTATTTTCATTAAATGATCTCCACCTTTTTGTGCACCTTCTTATTCACTTTGCTAGGATACAATGTTGAGGTTTTATGTTTATAGCACCACTCATCACTATTTCAGATGACTGAGGCACGTCCTTAACTCTGCCTTGCTGTTTGACATGTCAAAATTGCTGCTGGAAGTCTCAGCATTAAAACTTAATATCTGTTTCAGTAGAAGGCAAGAGGCCATGATGGAAAACTACCAAAGTTATCAGAAAAAGTTTCTCAAGTGTTTTCGTAATAAATTGAGCTTGTTGGCTATCAATTCAAAGGATGACTTTCTGCTACAGTGGAAGGTTATCTGTTCATCCCACCTCCTTCTCTGCACAAGAGCAGAGCAGACCTGTTGGTGTGGTCTGTTTCACAGGCAAGGAGCAGAGTGAGACCCATCATTTCAGCTTTGCCCTTCTCACAGAATTTCAGCAGCTCCTGCTATATAATGTATTATATTCCTTTATTCTTATGCTCTTATGTATGTATATATGCACACATCTAATCTATATATGTCTATAGCTATAAATACATTATATATGAGAATAAATATAGTGTGTATCTATGCAAAAAAAAAAAAAAAAAACAAATCCATGCTTATGTAATCCTTTATACATGTAAAATATTTCTATACACAAGCATACATATATAAAAACGTATATCTTTTCATATATAAGCATCTTATGGTCCAAAAAGAAATGGACAGGCAATAACAAGGTGCTCTGAAATTAAACAGGTATGAAAGTACATGAGGATATCATAGAATCACAGAATGGTTTGGATTGGATTTGGTACAGCCCTCCTTACTTGACTCAGTATCATCCAATCTGACCTTGAACACTTCCAGTGATGCGGCATCTACAGCCTTTCTGGGCAATATATTCCAGTGTGTCACCGTCCTCATAGTAAAAAAATTCTTCCTTATGTCCAATCATAATCTACAATCTTTCATTGTAAAACCATTGTCCCTTTATCTGTCTTTGCAGGCCTCGGTAAAAAGTCTTTCATATGTCTTATAAGACCCCTTCAAATACTGAAAGGCCACAACAAGGCCTCTTCAGAGCCTTCTCTTCTCCATGTTACAGAAATCCAGCTCTCCCGTTCCAACACATCTGTGTCTTTCTTGCACTGGGAACCCCAGAACTGTACATAGTACCCCAGATGAGGTCTCACAAGAACAAAGCAGAGAGAGGGTATGGTATAGAGAGGGCATGGTATTTTACAAAATAATGTGTACACACAGAAGGGCAGAAAAAGGGGTATAAACAGATGAGGTAACAGGAGGAAGCTAGAAGGATGGGACGTGGCTGGTGGAGGAGGGAGGAGAGGGCTCTCTGCCACCTTTTAGAGACATACTATTCTTATAATATTATTTTTTTCTAAAATCACCAGTTTCATTGTTCATATGCCTTGTGGGCATTCTTGGCCTACAGTAAACAGGAAGTTGCACATTAGGACTCTCAGGGTCTTACTACCTACAAATTACTCTTAAAACTCCACCTATGCTCTAATCTGCCCTTACAATTTTACCTTGATATCAGTATTTACAGCTCTGCAAAACTGATTGACGAAAGGCCACAATCTGAATTCTTCACTCCTTCTCCTCACTAGTACATTGTACTTAATTCAAATTGCTTGCTCTGGCTGGACACTCTCTGCCACCTTGTTCCCTTTGGAAGGCTAAAACTCCCATCACCTTCAGGGAGTACCAGAATATCACAACGTGGGTACTTCTCTCCATGAGACTAATAGCTCGGAGTCAGAGAATCGTAGCCCTAAAGCTACCTTGTATTAAGGCAAAGTTAAAGACGTGCCTCAGTCATCTGAAACAGTGATGAGTGGTGCTATAAACATAATATGTATAATGTCATACTGAAGGTAATGTAGAAGAGCTATCAAACATCATACCACAGCAGCTTGAAATGCAGAAGAAGGCAATAAACTTTCATTACCACACAGGCAAAATATGTAGGTCCATCTGAATCCAGTGAAAAGAAGTCTATAAAAATTGAGGATTTTTTTAGATCATCCAGTTACAATTTTGTTTATGTTATGATTAAAGTGTTGCATTTCTAACTTGTAATGAAAAAAAGGTATAAATGAAGTTGTGCCACAGAAAATTCATAGAAACACTGTTAATAGCTCTAATGCAATTGTTCTGAGCAGTACATTGCTAAAGTCTAGATGAAAACTGTTCTGTTTAAGAAGTAAAAAATAATACTAGAATTCTGTGCTAACCTGTATTATATTTTATTCTTACAGTACCTGTTGGATTACTACTATGATCCACAGTACAAATCCCTGCTCCAAAGAACTCTCAATTTTAGGATGAAAATGGAACCTCTGGAGAAATTAGTCTTTTGAGGTATTGATCTATCTGTATTTGTCTAATTAATCATGCAGAAAGTATATATGTGTATACACCTATGCACATATACATCTGTGTATATACATTTTATAATATTTTTATTCATCAAGTAAAACTGTACAGATAGCTATTACTACTAATACTCTATTGTGGTTTACTGAAAGTGTTACATCTCAAGAGATTAAAAACCTTGTGTTTATATGAATTAAGGTCTCACAGGCAACTCAGTGTACTTTCTGTATGTGTTACTATCATATCAATAGTGCGTCTTTCATAAAATAGTTGGATTTGAAAAATACTCTTTAATAATAGATTTTGTAGTACATTTCTAACCTGTGCATCCAATGCAAAAAATAGCAGCTTTCCATCCACTGAATAATTCTGAAATCATAACAGATATTAAGATTTTAAATATTAGAAGAGTCTCAGAATATGTCTCATTGGTAAATGGAAATTATCTGAACTTCCTCATAGGTGGCAAAATCTGGAGTCTGTCATCACTGCAACAGACATTGGGGTGTTTCAGATCCTCTAGGAGGATCAGAACCTGCAAACATGAGGCTCTGCCAGGATGACTCTCAAGAAGGATTTGTCCATTTTCTTCTTGATAAGATGATCTCCAGCAGACATCCCCATCACTCATGCTAGTACTCAAG
Organism: Colius striatus; assembly: GCF_028858725.1. Taxonomy (NCBI): domain Eukaryota; kingdom Metazoa; phylum Chordata; class Aves; order Coliiformes; family Coliidae; genus Colius; species Colius striatus. The sequence continues at coordinate 18,293,640 of NC_084790.1, read as the reverse complement.
TTAATCCTCATGCACAGGTTGTCAACTGGTTCATCAACCATCTTATGGTAGAGCTCTCTGCTGCTTTCTCAAATACAGAGCAACTACTTCTCCTCACAGTCCTGACCTGCGATTCCTAAAGTGCCTGTGTCCATATATGTCAGTCCCCCAGCCATGCTAGCTATCCTACCATATCTCCATGATCCCAGTGAGTTCATAGATCTGCAGTGGCATGCAGACTTAGATTCTTCCTGCCTTTTCCCTATGCAGCACGCATAAATAAAGGCACTTCTGACAAGGTCCCAACCACGCTGCTTCCCCAGAAAGGGCATCAATGGTTTCCGCATGAGGTTATCCCTTGGGCACTTCCTTGTTTACATGTCTATGCCCAAAAGGATTCTCTTTCAGCCCTCTTTTCTTGATTGTTATGTCTCTTCCCATGACTGTGTCTCACTTGCCACATCTTCTGCTTGTTGAAGAAACTCCCCTCTTCCACTCTTCACAGTGTAAAGCTCTCCTTACCAGGTTATCCAGCCTGCTGGAAAAGTACTTTTGCTCCACTTATTCAGGTGGATCCTATCTCTTCCAAGCAGCTGTTGACCTTTAAAGGTCATGGTCATAGAAGCAAAAACTCTGCTGCAAACACTAGATGCACAGCCAACTGTTGACCTGTATGGTTTACCCAGACCTGCTCAGGCCCTTCCCCCTCAACAGCAAGGAGGCACCTTGACTACTGCCCCTAGAGCCCTGTAGTCACACTTGAGACTTCCCAGGTTACTCTTGGGAGTATCATTGGTGGAAAAGCAGAAGAATAAAATAGTCTGTGAGCTACACCATCCCCAGTAGCCTCTTCACAATCCCACAAAAGCAATCCCACAGCAAGCAGCAGTTCTCCCTAGATGGTAGTTGGGGATCTCTATCCTATGCAGGTAGGGTTCTCCTGCTACTATCACAGCTTCTTCTTGGTGCTCCTGAGCAACTCGGGCTCAGACACTGGAGATGCTCCATTGGATGGCACTTCCCGCTCCTCATCAGTTACAAAGGTAGTGAGCCTTTGGGTAATTTGAAGTCTCCAGCTGGTGCAGGAGTCTTCCTCCTAACATGAGAAGCCAGCAGCTTTCAATTTTCATCATGGCTAGAATTTCTACTTTCCAGATTCACGGGCAGAGTCCCTTCCAGCCCTTCCACTATAAGTGGAGATTTGAAGCTGCAGGGACCTGAAGGCCAAATCAATCTTTTCCTCATCCTTTCTGATGCTATGCAGTCTGCTGACCTCTTCTCATAGTTCTTTCACTTGGTGGTACAGCTTCTCAGCAGCTGCACAAAAAGAAGGCCAGGACATGTGCCCCAGCCTCAGCAAGAGGCCCCTGGATGTTTCTAGCAGCCTCAGATTTGCAGAGCTGCATCCTTATGAAGCTCTGTCTGGGTCCAGAATTCTGGCAATGCAGGCACAACTACTCCAGAGGCTTCTGGGAACCCTGACCTGAGGCATGTAACCACCACAGCTAGGGATGGGTACGTGGGACAGAAGAGGTTTGCTGGCCTCTGCTTTTTTCCCTGCTGTGCAAAATGCTGCCTCTGCCAGATGTGATTTGGGCTGGCTTTTTCAAGTCTCTCTTTTAACATAGACTAGAAGGGTGCCTGGTGATCTCTGAGGTCTGCTAGAACACAGGTTGTAGGCACCCTTTGTCAAGAGCAGCTGACATTGTTCATTAGAAAATGCTACCTCTCCTATTACTTTAGCCTATTTCTGTCTGATCCTGGGAATCCCCCAATGATCCTATACAAAGTCCCCAGAAGTATAAAGAGATCTCAAGAGAAACTTAAAGAAGCAGAGCACAGAAATTGCAGTGCAAACTCCTGCATCCATTGGCTGTCTCTGATGGTTGCTCTGTCCAGACGATTGAATGTTTAGTCAAGAGTTATGATTACTGAGGGCAATGAAGGTGCCCCACAACCAAGAAATAGTTCCCTTAGATCTACTTGGTGGACAGATATATGGCACCTGCAATGTTTCTTTGCACCTAGCTCAGTCATTTCCTCAGTTGTGCATGAAACACTCTCTTTATGGCATCTTAAAAAATGCACTTTCTGTATTCAAAGCAAAGCAAGTGATGCATTTACAATAAAAAGTGCTCAAAGGTGGGGTGCAGGCTGAAGATGCAAAAAGAAAGGAAGGGAGAGGATGCACCTTGGGTTACAATAAAAAGTGCTCAAAGGTGGGGTGCAGGCTGAAGATGCAAAAAGAAAGGAAGGGAGAGGATGCACTTTGGGTTTAGCCTATAAGTTGGCTACAGGTTAAAAGATACACATCATATCAGTGTCAAAAACATGCAGAATTCACAGGTATGACATGTGTGTTCTTAAAATATGTTTACTGACATTCAGGAGTAGGATACATTCCTGTGGGACTTTTTTCAACTAGGTATGTGTAAAAAAAGTGGTTTATATAGAACTGCAACCTTCTGTGAAGATTTGTAACTATTATTTGTAACTAATAGACTCTTCTGTAATTTACCCAGTTTAATCTTCAGTAGTTAAGACAAAAAGTAGATTATATCTCGCTTGATACATAAAAACTGAACTTCATACTGTATGTTAATTACAAGGACTTTTACACTCTTTCAACATAGGGCCTGATCCTACAATAACACATAGTAAAAGGCTTAACGTCCACTGTCTTCATCATATCAGTGAAGTTAAATCAACTGAATTGCTCATTGCAAATGTGTTTGCTTACATAGATCCTACTCCAAGATGCAATCCTGAACACTTGGATGGTCAGGATTATATTCTGTATTTTCACCTACTGTACTATTTGTCCCACTACAGATGGAAATAAAAGATCTACAGCAAGATTGTGGCAACTTTTGCAAGTTGTAATTGCAAATTCAGGAGTAGTTCAGGAGTTAGGATCACAGAAGGGTGAACAGAGGTAAACATGTGGAGACAGCACAGCAGGTTTTTATCATCTTTTTGTTCACTTCCAATACTCACCAGGTTTAATCTGTTTCATTGATCACTGGGAATAGTTATTTGTTGAAAAGACTTCCAATTTTGCCGTGACTTCACAAAGCAAATACACTGTGCAAGAGGTATGCGGTGCTGTACATTTTCCAGTTGTGCTTCATTGCTTTCCAGTTCATGATACTACTCCTGAACTGTGTAAGCCAGATATCCTGCACCACGAGTTCTCGGTTCATTCAATGCTATTACACAACATGGACAATAGAGTCCCAAAAACTTTCTTTAGATGATATGACGCTGGTGGCTTAGAAGTACAGCAGTTAAAAGTATCAGAAACTCTTCTGGATGGGAAAGCAAAGAGTATGCAGAATGAGCATGTAACCCATTGTGGAAAAGTGCAATTCCTTATAAATTGTTTCAGTAATGTGCACCGATAATTTGAAATCCTAATGGGAAATTGAATGTAATGCATTGGAAAACAGTTCACCAGACACTCATAAACCTGGAATTATGTCTTATTGGATTTGGACATAATATGAATCCTACCGAATATCGTGACATTTTTAGTTGAAATAATTGATAGCTTTTGACTTTTCATTCTCCATCTGACAAAATTTTGTTATTTGTCTAATCACATCGCCCTACAGTTTGAGTCAAAGACAATAAAGAATTTATTTATTAATTAGATTTTCTGAAGCTAGAATGATCTGTTGAAAAATTACACCTTTACTGAAAAATAACTTTGGCAATAAACATCATGAACCCAATTAGCAATTTTAGTATCTGTTACAGAAAAACACACACATACAAGCATTTATGTATATCTATTACAAGTATATGTACTTATTTTTATAACTGAAACTAAAAACACCATCACTATTTGTTTGGTGAACATCCCTCACAACCTCTGAAACGTATCCCTAGCGGCTTCATAGAATTAGAGTTAATACATATAGCATTGATTATAACTTTGTGCTTGTGAAATGTGCTGTTTGGAAGATCCTGCAACCTTTTCCTGTGTCGATAGGGACATACACTGGAACCCAGTGGTTTTAATCTTTGATTTGCTGTCAACATGCAATGTGATCTCTTGCAATCCATCACACTTCTACCCAGTCTTCCTCCAAAATCTGGGAATAATGATAATTAGCTCTTTACACACATCATTTTAGCAAGGAAAAATGTAAAAAAATACTGTGTTCTGGTTTAGCAAGGAGCAGCTTTTGGCTTAGTAACAGGGGGAGCGGGTTGCAGTGAAGACCCGGTAAAGAGTTTGCGGACCCTCCCCCGGCTCCTGGGTTCACACCCACCTCCGGCCCGGCTGGGCCAATCTGGCGCCTCTGCCATAACTATTTAGGGGACGGGAATTTGAAATGCGAGTCAGGAGGTGTAAGAGGGATACAAGATGGAGGCGACCACGCGGACCCTTCGGCCAGAGAAGGAGGAAGGAAGGAGAAGCAGTAGACCGGAGACCCCTCTGCAAGCCGTGGCGAGAATGCAAGCTGTGCCCCTGAAACCTATGGAGATCCGTGGCAGGACTGAGAGCCACCAGCAGCTCCATGTGAGTGAGCCCGGACGGGCGAGGGACTGTGTGGGGAGACGGCCATGGCCTAGGCCGTGTTGGAGAGCCTGCACGCCGCAGAGCAGCCCCACACGAGAGGCAGAGAGGAGCTGCAGCCTTTGGAATGGGTGCGCGTCGGAGCAGCCCGTGCAGGGCTGCCATGCGTGTGAGTTACCCCACGGACTCGCAGGGAGGACTGGTGTGGAGTTCACCCGTCCTGAGGAGGGACAGACGGCAGAAGCTATTGGGAGCAGACTGACTGAGACCTCCACTGCCTGCCCCCCCGAACCGTTCAGGGGGGGGCAAGGTAAAAACCCCGGGATCAGGGCTCTGAGCCCGGGAAGAGGGGAGGTGTGGCGGGAAGGTGTTCTTAAAAAGGCTGGTTGGACTCTTCATTGACGTATTCCTCTGTGTTGTTTCGTTTTGGTTATGTTTTGGGTTTTTGTGGGTATGTTTTAGTTGATGTTGCATTAAATTATTTTCTGGTTTTTTTTTCTTCCCCAAACCGAGTAGCCTGGTCCGTCTTGTCCTGAACCTTAAGCGGCAATTAAGCCCTCCCTGCCTTTGAGCAATTCTCAGCCTCTTCGGTACTTGAGGCTAATCGTGGTCTTTGTTCCCTGATGGGCCTAAACCACGACATACTGTTACTTACGTCATGTCACTTGCAAAATAAACTATGGCAAGAAAATATACTCCCAGGTCTTGCTTGATCTATCTCCCGAGCAGAGTTTGGGAAAACAAACATGAGGTTAATGACTCCACATACTGAAATTAGGACAGCCTCCCTGTTGAAGTCTGTATTTTTCTGAGTTCTTTTGCCTTTTTTGATAAGAAGAAAATAATTTCTATATTAAGATTGACATTTTGAATCAAGATATAAGATTTTTCACTGCATGGGAAAAATTGATTGACTCAATATTTTCATTTTACAAATACAAAATGCAGATTTCACAGATAAAGCACTGAAAGCATTGTTGAATCTAAATGGTATTTTCCTTCCAGATTTTCAAAACAGGTAGGAAAATTAAGTGCAGTTTTGTGTGGCATATAAGTGAGCACAATTAAGGAATCTTGTATTGTTGTATCCTGAAAGGACTTGTCACATTACCATTCAGAGCTTTTGTCTAGTGACAGTGGAATATATCAAAAAGATACTGAATAATACCCAAAAATCTATTGTGCCATGAGATCTAATCTTTGTCTGCAAGTAATTGCCTTATTAAAAGATTTGCAAGCTTACTCTTTCTGTGGTTCTGAAGTAAGCTAAGAAACTCATGTTGTTTAAAAAAATAGTTAAAGGTTCTGAAACTCTAGTCCCTGTGATATGACAATACTGTGTAACTTAAACTGGAAATTAAGACTACAGCCTTCCAGTACTATAGCACCAGTAAAGATGCTTCCAGTGCTGCAGTCACCATGGGAGGCATGAATGGCATTCTACAGTTGCCTTCTTCCCCACTACCCCTGGACTTCTCCATGAGTCTTACAGGCAGTGTCCAGGAGCTGTGCATGTAAACACGAGAATCTCATTTATTCTGTAATATGTGTTACGTGACACCTCATCTTTTGTCTGACACTTTGTACCTGTACCTGTGGGCAACAGGCATCAGAGCACATATGCGACGGGACCCACTCAGCTCCCCCAGCCCCACTGCTTCCAGGATCCCTGAAAACACCATAGTGCTGCAACTCAGAGGCAGGAGAGAAGGAACTGCAACTTTCTCTTGCCAACACCCAACAGAAATTGTCAGCTTTCCTAAAGAGTATGAAAGGATGAAACATTTCTTTCAGCTCTTCAATCCATTTCCTTTTATTTATGGCAATGATTTACTTTTTGATTGAATGGAAGTCATGAGATTGCCACCCTTAGCAACCAAAACGATTACTTTTTCATCTGTAGATAAAGCAGTGAGGCATAATGCAAACTTCTCTATACAGGGCTGTGTTAATTCACCTCATGCTTGGCCTGGACACACCATTCTCTTCAGCTGAAAGGGTAAAAGACAATTTTGTTGATCTGTCTGAGGTGTCATTTCAGAAACAGCAGTTACTAAAGCTTTGGCTTCTTCACTTATTTTCACTTTCAGAACTTAAAAACATTGCTTTTGCAGTGTTCACATACAAAAATTGTGGGATTATTGCAGACTGCAACCTGAGAACATTTTACTTCTTTATAATTATATTTTCCCTTCAAGATAACCAAGGCAAATTAGATAAAAGTTCTTATACTACATCTCACGCTTTATCAGCATGGTGCACATTACCCTAAGTGTACTCATAACACAAACACAATTAAAAACAAAAAATTAAACAAAAATGTGTGTGAGTTATACATTTAAACTTCTTGCCATCCCATACAAAATAAAATGACACAGGAGTTTTATTTTTATTTAGGTCTTTCTTAGAGTTCCACATTTTATTTCCCTGTCTTTATAATATAATCAAAAGCAAACTGAGCCAAATGCCAAATTTAAAAAATGAGAAACAGATAAACATAAGAGATTAAATGTAGGAGCAATTAAATATCTCATTGTTTATAGATAGCATTTAAAGTTTTAAATGCCTTAATAACTAACTGATAATCTTACTTTAAATTGGATACCTATAGTCTACTTTTAATTAGTATAATTAAGAGTAGGCTGAACAAAATGTAATCACAGACGTTATTTACAACTCTTGTAAGGCACACTTGCAAGAGTGTCTTTTTATGGCAAGAAACTGAATAAACTCTAATTAAAAGCTTATAGATTATTATAATTTAGATTATTATTTTTCTTAATTTGTATTTCATGCAACTTTGTAGACTATCATGATACACGGAAGCCTACAAACAGCAACCAGCAGCCATGAGAGGTGCACAGAGTAGAATATGTCCTCTAAAGCAAAATTTTAATGTACAATGCAGTTGTCCTATGTCAAGCTACTAGCAGATGACACAGAAACACTCCTAAGGAAAACAATTTTAATCTTTTTGCATCAAAGCTGTCTGGAGGTGATTTTTCCACGTTCGTTTGAAATATTTGATATTGACTGTTGTGAGGAATGTTGTGAGCTCTGCTTCTCAGCCCACGTTGCTGATATGCAAGTAGAAGGAAATTCCTTATCAGGGCTCATTTTCTATTGGTAAGAAATTTATCAAATTAAAAGAATAAAACAAAATTTCTCTCTCTCAAGCCTATCATGTGCCCTTCTGACAGAAGTGTCAGGTGCTGCTTAGGGATCACTGATAGGCTTTTTGCAGGCTGCATAGCAAATCCCATTCCAACCTCCACTAGCACCACCAATCTCATCAGCGGTTGCCATTCAGACTGATCTCCATGTAAACTGAGTGTTAGTAGAAACTCCAGAGAATTATTATTTTTTTTAGAACTTATTTTTTTAGAACTTATATGCAGAAGAACTGAAGTATGGATTATCTCTAAAATAAAGTAGTGAAGACACTCTTAGGCATCAGATATGGTCACTGAACAAGACAATTTCAAAATTATGCTATTTTCATTCTGAATACTTTGATATTAAGGTGTTGAATTACAGTGTGTTACATATATTCAATCAAAGCCTGGACTCTGGCATATATAATGAAGTGGAGAGCAAATGAATCCTTCAGAATCCGTCTTTCTGTCTCTAAAAATCCATTACTCAAAGTGACAAAGATCAGTTCCAATTACTTATTTACCAATCCTCAGAAACAAAACTTTTTGTTGAGATTGTACCAATTTAACAAATTCTATTGGAAATCACAGAGGTCTGACACTGCAGTAAACTGCCTGGGAGACTGGCAGCAACCAGATAGTCAAGAAAAAAGGGAAAGTTCTGAGGCCCTTGGACTGACTGTGTGTGCCCCTAAGACGGGGAGACAAATGCAGAATTTCAGAAGTGTGGGATTTTTCTTTAATATACAATCTTTCTCTTTTTTTTTTCCATTTCTTTTCAAGAAAACAAAACCAAAACCAAAAAACAAATTGTAAACAAGACATTCTTCACTCACCTTTTTGCCCTGACACAATGGATATATGATTAGTACACAGCTGAAGAACAAAGTCTCAGAGGTGTTGATAGAACTTTTTTCCACAGTGAAATTGGCAAGAATACCGCTTGAGAAAAGCAACCACAACATATATAGGTGGTCTGGCCAAAGAAATTAGGTTTTGCTCTACAGTGATAAGGTGGTAATGTCTAAAAAAACCAAAACTCCAGAGTGCAAAAATCATGAATTTCAATCAGGATTCTGCTGTTCTGACCCTGCCAAGGACAGGTCAATGTTCTTGGTACAGTGATACTGTTCAAAAGTTCTGCAGACATAATCTGCCAGATCTCATGCTGAGGATCTTATCTACCAGAATAGGAAAGTTTCAGAGCAGCGAGCAACTCATTAAATGAAAGGTGCTTTTTGTATTATTATCATGAGCCAGCAATGTGCCCTCATGGCCAATAAGGCTAATGGCATTCTGGGATGCAGGTCAAGGGAGATTCTGCTCCACCTTTACTCTGCCCTGGTGAGGCCTCATCTGGAGTGAGATGAGTGATGCTGGTGTTTCCTGGTCACAGAGCTGTGATCCCTACAGTCTCAATCTAATGATGTAAGCAGGTGGGTGTCTATGTACAAAGAGGAAGTATTAAAAAAATTAAAAAGGGTCTTCTTTTTTTCTCATTGTGGTAAGGCTAGAAGAATGATAACAATCTGAAAGACTATACTTGGATAAAAATATATTTAACCAGCAGAAATGTTCAATTGATTCTAGTATCTAAAAATTTGGAACAGTGGATCATATCCAAGTACCTGAGGAAAGCAATGGCAATTCACTTTCATGAATTTTACATCTGTCATCTTGTTACCTCCTATCAACTCAAAATGGAAAGTTTTATGATTTTCTCCACCTCCTTTCTGTATCTCTGCAATTTGCAGTTTGATGTACTACAAACTGACTTTATAAGGATTGTAAATTTTTAGGAGCAGGCATTACGTGTTCCTCTATGTTCAAATTATCCATCTGAGCAGAGCTTCAGTTTCATTTTATCTATGAATGCAAACACAAGACAAGGAGCAAAGCAGCCCATGTTTTCAAGATGAGTGCCGTAACAGAGCTGTACCCTTCACCGTATCATAATACTGTAGCGATTTCAAATGATATTCACAGAATCAAAGAATAATTGAGGTTGGAAGAGTTTAAGTGGAACTTTTTGTGCTCCAGCTTGTGCTCATTACTCCTTGTCATATCACTGGGTACTATAGAAAAAAAACTTGGCCCCATCTTCTCAGCACCTGCCCTTTAGGTGTTTATGAACATTGATAAGGTCCTCTCTCACTCTTCTCTTCTCCATGCTAAACAGCTCCAGGTCTCTCAACCTTTCCTCCTAAGAAAGTTGCCCCAGCCCTCTAACCACCTTGGTCACCCTCCACTGGACTGTCTCCAAAAGTTTTCTGTCTCTTTTGAGATGAGGAGTCCAAAACTGGACAGATATTGTCTTATTAGCCCAAAGTAATCTAAAGAGAGGGAGCAGAACCTCCCTTGACCTGCTGTCCACACTCTTCTTGATGCATTCCAGGATGTCATTGGCCTTCTTGGCCACGAGGGCACATTGCTGGCTCATATTTAGTTTACTATCAACCAGCACTCCCAGGTCTCTCTCTGCAGAGCTGCTTCCCAGCAGGTCAAACCCCAGCCTGTACTGGTGCATGGGGTTGTTCCTGCCCAGGTACAGGACTCTGCACTTGTCCTTGTTGAACCTCAGGAGGTTCCTCTCTGCCCAACTCTCAAGCTGGTTAAGATCCCACTGAATGGCAGCACAGCCTCTGGGGAATCAGCCAGTCCTCCCAGTTTGGTGGCATCAGGGAACTTGCTGAGGGTACACTCTGTCCCCTCACCCAGGTCGTTGATGAAGATGTTGAACAAGACTGTCTCCAGAACTGATCCCTGTGGAACTCCACTGGCCACAGGCCTCCAACTCGATTCTGTGCCACTGATCACCACCCCCTGGATTCTGTTATTCAGCCAGCTATCGATCCACCTCACTGTCCACTAATCCATATCACACTGCCTGAGCTTTCCTATGAGGATGTTATGGTTATTATTACTTCAGTTCAAATTTAAGCTACTCAAGGTTCAGCTTTGAAGTCCCTCTTTTAATACTTTGGTTTAACAGCATGTCCGACATCGGCTTGTGTGTAGTACATGTCATAGCAGCATAAGTATTAAACACAGACATTTTTAATATAGCTTTAGTATGAATATAACAGCATCAGGGAAGTGGCCTGAAAAGAGCTACTTTCTCTTAGTTTCACACGAGGTGAGTGTTAAAATTTCCAGTTGTGTTGGGGGTGACTGAGACACCACAATTCTGAACATTTGTGACATGCAACCTGCAAAAGTATGGAGTTTATATGAGTGATATGAATATAAGGTTACAACTGAAAGTCATGTAAGACCATATTTTTAGAAGCCTAAGTAGGTTTAGAGTTGGGCTTTCAAAGGCCATATAGACCTATAGAGTCTGAGATTTAAGCCTGAGAAATACACATAAAAGGAGGACAAACACTAAAGGACAAATCAAAAATGTGGGTCTAACATATATATTTCATAGATTGAAAGTGAACAACTGTCTGTCTCTGGTGCACTACATCTAATTTGTCAAAAAGTGAATCTTTATTACCCTCCAAGAAAGAAGTAGGACTGATAAATAATGTTGGAGGGATCTTCACACAATTATATTGTAGCCTTCCATAATGCAATGATAACTAAAGGATATTTCCTATAGTTGGCAAAGATTTTCTGGAATCTACTCGGTTTTAATGAAGGTATGCTTTACTATCCACACTTAGCTTCCTGTGTTTTGCTTCTAGGATATAATGTCTGACTTTTTCGATTAATTTGAAACAGGATTATATTGTCAGAATTATTTTGCTGGTGTAATAGTTGGTGAGGATAAGGTCTTAATTTTATTCCTTATTTTTGCCTAAGTTTACAGTTTTCACCTTAAATAGAATTGAATCTACAAAAATACATCCTATTGGTATACTTAGAATCATAGAATTATAGAATGGTTTTGATTGGAAGATACTTTAAAGATCATCTAGTTCAAAATCCTGTTGTGCTGCCACTACCGGCAACATCACCAGGCCACCCGCACGGATCACTCAGCCCAGTCCCGCTGAGGGGACAAGATGACTACATACACAGTATGGATGATGCCTTATTCCAACTAATTGTTTACACCATATACCTTTATCTGCTAACACCAGCACCTCCTTTCACTCCACCCCATGCCCACCTCTTCTGTATCCTCCACCTCTCGTGTTACTGAGAGATCTTCCGGACGCCTACAACATCTCCCCGTCCCTATGCTCAATGACTCCAGCATCCTGTGGCACGGGCTGATATGTAACGTGTCTGCCCAGCACACATGGTAGCTGAGTCAATTGTGGGAAGATATAAACAGGTGCTGGTCATGTTCCACTTCACTGCCCAATCTTGCCAATAGTTGAGTGACCCCAGCTGGATCTGCGTCATGGAGAGCACTCTGAAGAACACGTCAATCTACAAAAGAGACTCGGTAGATCGTTAGACTCATATCTCTGGTCATATTCGTTTTGCTGGGACCCACTGCTGGGTTCCCTCCTTTTCTACACAAGCATACCCTCGGCCCAGGCATCTCAACTTCCACCCTGACCTCCATTCCCCAGTGATGATTTCCTATAATTTGACTGCTGGTAATTTATCTACTGTTACCAGTTCTTGCTCCCTAAAGTGTGCTTGCGTCGGTATGGGTCCTGACCCTCGAATCAAAGCGGTTAAGGACGTACAGACTGCGTATTAAAATATCGTGTTGCCTGTCGGGTGTAATTCTATGTCCCATGCTCTCCCCCTCCCTAAGACAGTTGAGCTGTACTTTTAGAGTAGCATGAGAGTGCTCAACAATCACCCATCCCTAGCTATTGTGAGGGATACCATGTACCAATTTATCTGCCAGGTTTGACAGAATTCCTGTGTCACGTGGGAGGTGTAACAAGGCCCATTGTCAGTTTTGATTTGTTCAGGCCATCCTAGGATGGCTATACATTGTAGCCAGTGCCTGATCCCATGGCGCGCTGTGGCTCCGCATGGGGGTAGCTAGTATGTAGCCATTGCAGGTGTCAATGGTGACATGGAGGTGACGGTTGGGACTAAAGGGCTCATGAGTTGTGACACCTGTTTGCCAGATCTGATTCAGGAGCAACCCTCGGGCGTTAACTCTGGCTTCCCATGGTAGCACTGAAGTACACTGAGGGCAAGCAGCAGCTATCTGCTTTGTGACTTGTAAAGGGATCTTGGTCTGACGATGTAGAGCCCGTGCTCCACAACACAAAAAGGCGTGTCATTGTCTGGCTGCTGGAAAATCCTCTTGAGCAGAGATAGGCCATACATGCATTGTTGCTTCATCCGCTTTTTGGTTACCTTCGGTGAAAGCCCCTGGAATATTGGTGTGACTGTTGATGTGTATAATAGAAGAGTGGGCAGCACAAGTTTGTAAAGCATTCAATATGAGGTCTGCTATACTGGTAGAGGCACAAATGGCTCATGCACATTGTTGAACTAGTTCAGTGACGAATCTTGAGTCAGTGACGAAACTGTGCGGCGTTGAATGCCATGCCTCCAGGGCAAGGGCGACAGCCTTGGCCTCCAGATATTGCACCAATTTTGTGGCATCAGTATGCAAGATTTTTTCTCATCTGCCTCCCTGTTTCCATACCACTGCTGCTGTGTTGGTCTTTGATGAGGCATCTGTAAACATGTGTCTTTACAGTCTCATGTAGCTCCGTCACAACCTTTGTTTGTTGTAGTAGTGCAGGCAATATTCACTCAAAGACGTAGAGAGTCTAAGTAATGCACGTGCAGAGACGTACAGGGGCAACGTAGTACAACCACCAGAGTTGACTCAAAGCCACCCTTCCTTTGCTAGCTACCTCCTTATATGCTGCTTCTGCCCATGAGATCACCCAGGGCCCAACTGATTAACTTGCAGCACCTGTTTCTGAAGTAGCATGCCAGCTGCATTAACTTATCCCTACCATCTTTATTCAAGCTGGCTGGTCCAAGCTACATCTGTGCCTACAATTCCCCCCTTTTTCTTTTTTGAACCAGCCAGCCTTTAGCAACACATTTCAAAATTAAAGGTACATGAAGAAAACAAAATATTTTTACCCATGGCCATGAGTTTACAACAAAAGGTCAATAACAGCTACATCGCTGAACAATACAATACAGAAATCCATAAAGTCAAAATAAACATAATCTGATATGTGTTGCTAGGAGGGACGCACACTGGCAGGAAGGGAAGAGGTCTTGGTAGCTCCACTCATATTTCTTTTTCCTGATGTAGTTCTGGACTTCTCTTCAGATCCTTTAGCATGCTGATTTGTGAGCATTATCTGTAAGATGGAAGTATGTCTTCATCCATAGAAAACACACCATTTTTGTTTTCAAGTTCCCAGTGGTCATCTTAAGTTCTTCAATTCTTTTAATGCAATACAGATAGCTGAAGGAATTTACAGCAGCGTACGTGGTGCCACAGTTGCAAGGGTTTACATTTTAATTGAGTGATGGATTGAAGGTGGATCACTTGGTTCTTTCCTCAAGATTGTTTTTTCCATTGGTCTTACAGCTATTAAGTCCTTTCTGTTGATGTGGCTTGATCCATTTTGCCGGAATCCATCGAGGACCTTGATCTGTAATGACACAAGCATAGCCTCTTCCCCACGTTAACAGATCTGCAGGTCCTTGCCACTCTCCAGTAACGGGATTCTTATACCACACTTTAGGTTTGTCAGTAAAATCCAAATCCCGACTCATTTGGGCAAAGTGTGTTAATGCCGGTGGTTCATTCCGGTTTGCCACAATTCTGAGATGATTCATTGTATAAAGGGCTTTCATTAGTCTGTCTTGAGGGCTTACTCCCTCTTCCCCCGTTTTTTGTTTTTCTAGCAGGCCTTTTAAGGTTTGATGTGTCCGTTCAATAATGGCTTGACCGGTGGAATTTCCTGGGATTCCAGTAGTATGTTTAACACCCCATAAGTTTAGAAACTTACGTGTTTTACTGGCTATGTATCCCGAGCCATTATCAGTTTTTATCTCTCGTGGAACACCAAAGACTGCAAAGCAACTCCTCCAATGTCTTATGATGTCTCGAGAACTGTCACTGGTTAAGGCTGTGGCCCAAACCATGGCTGAATAAGTATCAACATGTATACGTTTAAATCGTCCAAAAGGAGCATAGACAGTGATATCTGATTGCCATATACCTAATGGTGCCAGACCCCTGGGATTGACTCCTACTCCTAGGCCGATTTGATTCTGGCATGCAGGGCACGTGGAAACAATACCCTGAGCGTCCGATATGGTCAGGTCAAACTGCTTTGCCAGCATTTTCGCACTTTGATGAAAAAAATCGTGCGATCTTCGGGCTTGAGAAAATTTGTCAATTATTGGCCCCATAGGTATCAATAAAGGAGCTGCCACTATCTTGTCAACAATTTCATTGCCAACTGATAGGCCATCTTTTAAGCCCGAATGGCTTTGAATATGTCCAATATAATAAGCAGTTTGCCGTTCATTTATCTGATGCCAGAGCCGCAGGAATAAGTGATACAGATTCTGATTAGAGATTTCTTTCAACAGCGCTCTCTCTAATCGAGTGACGGCATCGACCACATAGAGGGAATCGGAGATGATGTTTAATGGGACGTCTGGCCATTTCTTGAAAGTTTTAACTACAGCCATCAGTTCCAGCAGTTGAACTGAGCTGCCTGGGGAGTGAACAGTTAGATTTTGCCATTTTCCATTCTCCCACCAAACCACTCCTGCTTTGGCTTGGATCTTACTTTCATCAGTAAAAACAGTCAGGCCTTTAACGGGTACTGCTGATCTCAACGGCCGGTCTTCCATTTGAAATTTAACAGAAAACAATTTATGGGCCGGATAATGATTATTTATAGCTCCTGGATATGACAATAAGGCCCACTGTAATTCATCAGATTGTTGCAGTGCCCAGTTCAAGAATTCATCTGTGAGAGGAACGAAAATGACATCTGCCTCAATCCCTGCTATTTCCAGCAGACGTTTCCTGGCCTTAACTATTATTTTCGCAATTGCCTCAAGCCTCGTGGTAATTGTTTTTTGCAAATTATATGGCAAAAATATCCACTCCAAGATCCTCGATGGGTCTTTCGCTACTGAATCCCATTGCATCAAGACTGCCATTACGTGCTGGTTTTGACTTATCACAGCAATGTTAATTGACAAGTCAGGATCATATTGGTGACTGTAGTTATTGACTATCTTGTTTCCTGTTTTTTCTATTGCTTGGATTTGCTGCCGAGACAGTTTTTGCGCACTATCAGCCTCTACTGAGCCTTTTAACAAAGGCATTAGCGGCGCAAGATCCTCATTCGTGATACCACATATGGTTCGTACCCATTGGATAACACCTATTAGCTTTTGAACATCTGTTAAGTTAGCAATATCTGTTTTAATTGCCACCTTCTGAGGATAAATGCGTGCATCGGTGATGATATTACCTAAATATTTCCAAGAGGCGTGTATTTGTACCTTATCTGGCGCGATTACCAACCCGGAGATGCTTAACTGCCGGTTCACTTCTTGTAGAATGCGATGCTGGTCCAGGTCTTTTCCTGCAATCAAGATATCATCCATATAATGGTAAAATAAGACACGAGGGTATTTTTTGCGCAGAGGTGCCAGCACCCAGGCAACATAAGTTTGACAAATAGTCGGCAAGTTCTTCATTCCCTGAGGTAAAATAGTCCATTGATATCGTTTTGCTGGCTCTTGTTTGTTAATCGATGGTACTGTAAAGGCAAACTTCTCACTGTCATCCTCATGTAGGGGAATTGTGAAAAAACAGTCCTTTAGGTCAATCACCAACAGGGGCCACTCTTTTGGAAGCATTGCAGGAGAGGGTAATCCTGGCTGTAAAGCACCCATGTCCTGCATCACTGCATTAACAGCTCTTAAATCATGTAACAGACTCCACTTCCCTGATTTTTTAGGGATAGTAAAAATTGGTGTATTCCATGGACTGGTGGATGGCTTAATATGACCTTTCTCTAATTGTTCATTTACTAATTCATGAATCTGGGCAAGCTTTTCTTTGCTTAGCAGCCATTGATCAATCCAAACTGGTTTATTTGTAAGCCAGGTTAACTTCAGGATTGGTTGCCCATCAATGGCCGCCATTAAAAATTTTCATTTGACAAACGAAAGCCCATTTGGCTTAAGGCATCTCTACCTAAAAGCCAAACTGAAGTATTCATTACATAGGGCCTAATTTGCACACATCTATTCTCTTTGCCCTGTACGCATACCGAAATCAGGTCTGTGCTAATTTTTGTCATGTATTCCTCCTACTCCAACAACAGGGGTGTCTAAATTCTCTAAAGGCCAGCTTTTTGGCCAATAGGATAATGGAACAATAGTAACATCTGCTGCCGTATCCAGTAATGTGTTGTACCCGACCATGTGTTCACCATTTGGATGTTGGAATACAACCATCTGAGTGGGCTTTCCCTGTGAAAGCGGCACCGCCAGTCTTACCTCAGGTACTCCAGTGGATCCAAAACCACTGTCTCGACGCTTACGACTTCCTGCGAAAGGAACTTTAGCTCTGAAAGGAACTAATTGAGCTATTTTAGTTCCTTTAGGTATATGAACTGGTGGCTGCCAAACTTTTACCATTATTTCAATGTTTCCTTCATAGTCTGCATCAATTACATCGGGGAGCACAAAAATACCCTGTCGAGAGGCCAATGATCGTCCTAAAAGCAAAGCACTTAAACCACAGCCAAGGGGTCCGTTAGCGTTAGATGAGATAACTGTTACCTCCGTGTTGTGGATGGTTACATCTACTGCTGTTTTCACATCCACTCCTGCACTTCGTGCAGCGACTGATCTGAGGCCATCCAGGCAACCACTGGTGTTGAAGGGCATTTGTGTCATCGTGCTTGCCCTTTTTGCACTAGTTAACCCGTTTCCCTTAGGCATTGTATGTCTGGCCACACGAGAGCGGCACTCAGTGGCTCTATGGCCAAACTTGCCACATCTGTAACAATTGCCATGAAATCTGCCATTGGACCCAGATGGCCTGGCGGAGCTGTTTGTCCATACCAATGGTCTGGACCGACATTGATTTTTCATGTGTCCTATTTTTCCACAGTTAAAGCATTTTGGCCTCCAATTTCCTTTGTGAGGTTGAACTAAAGGTTTCAATGCTGTTGCCATAGCTTCAGCTAAATGTGCTGACGATCCTACCCTAGAGCAGGCTTCTATCATGCCAACCAAAGTTGCCATCTGTGGGAGAGCGTGCAGGATCTTTTTGCAGTCATGGTTAGCGTTAGTGCTAAGTGTAATCCTATTTCCGCCTTTACTTCAGCTGACATGTTTGGTATACGATCCAGAGCTGCTCTTAGACGGTCTAAAAAGGTCATAAAAGGCTCATTAGGTTTTTGTATAATAGTTGTATATGAGGGAACTGGCACCTCCATGTCAGGAATAATCTTAAATGCTTGACGAGCCAGTGTCTGTGTTTGCTGCAAGATAGCTTCATGCAGTCGGGCTTGTACCTGAGGATCAGCAAATGGTCCTTTACCCAACATCATATCCACTGTGACGACTTGTCGCGGATCTCCCTGCTGTAAGTCCATATTTTCTACTACTGCCAGATCAACTCTTTTTTCCCATTCAGGCTCCCATAGTAATACCTGAGTGGGCTTCAGGAAGGTTTCTGCTAGCTTCCGGCAGTCAAATGGAGTCATTAACCCACTGGCGAAAATATGATCCAGTAACGTTTGAACGTATGGGTTGGACAAGCCATATTGCATTACAGCTTTCTGGCCTTCCCTTACCAACTTCCAATCCAAAGGTGCCCATTGTCGTTTTCTTTGTGCTACTATTACTGGAAAGGCTTGTGGAATAAATTCTCCTTCGATTACCGCATCACGTATGAGGCCTCTCCATTTCTTAGCCAGACCATAGTCATCTGGCCAGGGGTCTCTGAGTACCTGTGGGGATGAAACTTTAATCTTTGTTTTGGTTAATTCATTAATTCGTTCCAACAGTTGATTAGCTGTTGCTTTTGGTTTTTCCATCAGTTCTTCCAAATGGGCCAAAGTCTGTTTCATATCTTCTCCGTGTCGTATTAATTCTTCCTTTAATAATTGTCTTTGTTGATCTTCAACTTCACTAGGTGTTGGGGGTGATGATGGAAGAGGAATACACTCAGGGGTTGATGAGCTCAGGGGCAATGGCATATCCACATTGTCATTTGTAAAATGTACCTTTCGTTCTCTGTCAGGTACTCCTTCAGGTATAGCAGAAGGATGGGATGGGGCAGGATGGTGAAGGGTGGGTAGGAGGGGAGGAGAAGCAATGCACGTATTCAGCTCCTGGAAAGGTGCTCTAGGGGGTTCTGGGGGAGGTGGGCTCACATCCATGCTCTCCTCTTCTAGAGTTGGAGCCAAAGGTATTACGACATTATCCCCTCCGAAGAGTCTCTTAGTATTTTCTTCTAGAGGTGGAGCCGATGGTACTATAAAGTCACCACCTCCAAAGAATCTTTTAGCATCTACCGGGAACGCAGATGGTACAGCAGTTTCTGCATTCATGGCAGCAGCTGCAGCACGCTCAGCTTCTAGCTGGTGTATAATGGATGATACCAATTTACACAAGCCGATAGCATTATTCAACATGTCTCCTAGGTTTTCCCAGTGTCCCTTTTCATATACTTATTGGGGGGAAACAAAGAGACCTACTTCCTGTCCCCATCTTACAAATCTTAGCAAATCCTCTCTTTCATAATTGAATCCTTTCTCAGCAAGGATATGCTGGAGGGTGTCAATAGGATTTTCCTCTTTGCTTATCATTTTTCCCATTATATCAGTTTACTCAGATCATTTGTCTTTTCAAGCAGGAATCCAAGTGCTTTTCTGCCAAGGGTTCTTAATCCAACCAATTCGGCGTATCACGGGGTCACCAAATGTTGTAGTAGTGCAGGCAGTATTCACTCAAAGACGTAGAGAGTCTAAGTAATGCACGTGCAGAGACATACAGGGCAACATAGTACAACCACCAGAGCTGACTCAAAGCCACCCTTCCTTTGCTAGCTACCTCCTTATATGCTGCTTCTGCCCATGAGATCACCCAGGGCCCAATTGATTAACTTGCAGCACCTGTTTCTGAAGTAGCATGCCAGCTGCATTAACTTATCCCTACCATCTTTATTCAAGCTGGCTGGTCCAAGCTACATCTGTGCCTACATTTGTTTCTAGGGGAGCCCATTCATATCTGCCCCTATTGGCCACTGAATCATAGAATCATGGAATGTCAGAATGTTATGGATTGGAAGAGACCTCCAGAGATCACCCAGTCCAAGCCCCAACCCTGCAGAAGCAGGTTCACCCAGACCAGGTCACATAGGAACATACCCAGGCAGGTCCTGATGACCTCCAAGGGAGCAGGCTCCACAACCCCTCTTGGCAGCCTGTGCCACTGCTCCCTCACCCCCACAGTAAAACAGGGGTTTTTTTTTGGGGGGGTGTTTTGTTTGTTTTTTAATTTGGTGGTGTTGGGGTTTTTTTGGTTGTTTTGTTTGGGGTTTTGTTTAGGTCATAACTCAAATTTTACTAACAAGTATCAGACAATCAGCAGCAAAGCTAGCATGTTGATACTACTTCTAAATGGTCCTTTCTCTAAAAGCCAGGTGGGCTTTCTGCGATAAGCCTTGCGGTTTCACATACTGCTTCAGCCTCCTCCTTGCTCGAGCTTGTTATCATGTAGGCATTCTTTCTTCTTCCTTTCTCACAGAGCGGCTCAAGCACAATCCACACATTAGTTCTCAAAGCATGGGTTTTATTTCCTCCACAATTCCCCCTTTTTCTTTTTGAGCAACTCATGCCTGGTAAGCTTCGTTTTATACACTAAAAAATAAAGCACAGCTGACAAACAAAATTATTACAATTGTGCTAAAGGTAAAAATCTATAGCAGCTCTATTTTGCAAGGTTGCATGTCTAATACTACTTACATCACTAATCAAGCCTTCTAAAGTTATTGGGGTTTGATTAGTTTGTTTGCTAAATCAGCATCCTAATTTGCACAGCTGAGTTAATAAAGCAGACGTCCAGGATGGGATCCACATTCTGTCTGAAATTTTTTGGTATTGCTGGTAAAATTAAACATAACAGAAAATCCACCTTTATAGATCCAAATAATTCTAACTCCTGTGGCTCTGTTGTCATTGTTGGTAACCATGAGATGATCAAATCCCAGTTGTCAACATTACCCTTACCAATGAGTCCAAAACACAAATCACTTTTTATAAACCTTCTTCACCCTTTTTTTTTTTACTGTGTCAGTGACTTCTCAATGCCAAAATGTTCTTCCAAATTCCATTCCTGACACCTAAAACACCTTGGAAAGTTACCACTGTAAGAAAACCACTATTCATCATCACATTTATAGCAAAATGTATGGTATCACGGCCAACAGTTTTTACACTCTTTGAGGCAATGGATTGAAGGATGAGCCCAGTGGTCCGTGAGGGCTGGGGCCGGTGGTGTCAGCGCGCTGAGGAGGGCACTCCGGAGAAACTTAACGGGCGCGGGAAGCCGCGGCTGCGGATGAAAGAGCCGGGGGGGGGGTTGGCTCACTCCGTGCCGGCGCCGGTGGCGCAGTCGGTATTACACTCTCCTGCGTTTTCTTTTTCTTTGTCTCCCCTCGCGTGCCCGATGGTGCCCAGTCTAACACGAGGTCGCGCCCCCCCACTCTCCCCTGATCATCCTGCGCCGCACCCCGGCCCGACTCCGCCCGCTCGGCATTCCCCGTCCGCTTGCTCGGCAACTCGTCCCAGGGGTTACTCGGCGGGCTGGGCTCGACTGGGAAGCAGCTCTCCCGCGGGGGCTCTGCTCCAGGGCCGCACCCCTCACTCTCCTCCTCGCTGTCAAGTTTATCACATTCCGCGTCCCCACACAGTAATGGACCCGTGTGCGTCCCCAGATTCTCCACTTCCACGCTCATTTGAGCCTCCTGATCACTCTCTCTTCTGTCTGCGCTTTCCGCCCCTCGCCCAGATAGCTTCCTGCGCCAACCAAAACTGTCTCTCCTCTGCTGCCTTAGTCAGAGTCCTCTTAACCTCCCCTCACGCTTTAAGATGCTGATCCATCCCCTTGGTCCATGCTAAGGCAGCCTGTAACATCTCCTCCTCCACTGCCGTCCAATTCTGGACACTTAATAACTTTGTGGGTGCCTGTACTGCACCCTGCCTCCGTATCCATAGGATGCACGCGGCCGTGGGCGCACATTGGACCCGCATGCCCACATCAAGTGCCACCGCCTTAAGTACCTTAATCACTCGTTCCAACTGTGCCATGGCTGCAGACGTCCTGCGTTCCGCTGATCACATCGGGGTCACCATATGTTGCCGCTACCGGAAACATCACCAGGCCGTCCACATGGATCACTCAGCCCAACCCTGCTGAGGGGACAAGATGACTACATACATAGTATGGATGATGCTTTATTCCAACTAATTGTTTACACCATGTGCTTTTATCTGCTAACACCAGCACCTCCTTTCAACTTCACCGTGTGCCCACCTCTTCTGTACCCTCCACCTCTCATGTTACAACCCAAGATCTTCCAGATGCCTACAACACTGTGCCATGGGCAGAATCACAGAATTACAGAATCTTAAGGGTTGGAAGGGACCTCGAAAGATCATCTAGTCCAACCCCCCTGCCAGAGCAGGACCACCTGCTCTGTAGGTCACACAGGAACTCATCCAGGTGGGTTTTGACAGTCCCCAGAGAAGAAGACTCAACAACCCATCTGAGCAGCCTCTTCCAGTGCTCCATCACGCCTCATAGTGAAGAAATTCTTCTTTGTATTGCTTTGGAACCTCTTATGTTCCAGTTTACACCCATTGCCCCTTGTCCTATCATTGGACATCACTGAGAAGAGCCTGGCTCCATCCTCCTGACACCCACCCTTTATGTATTTGTAAACATCAATAAGCAGGGACACCTTCCATCACACCAGACTGCTCAACTTGGCCTTGAATGCTTTTAGTGACTGAGCAGTCACAACTCTCCCTGGGCAACCTGTTCCAGTACTTCACTAACTTCCCAGGGAAGAATGTCTTCCTAACATCTAATATAAATCTCTCCTCTTTCAGTTTGAAGCCATTACCTTTGTCCTGTAACTACACGTCCCTGCAGAAATTCCCTCTCCAGCTTTCCTGAAGGCTCCTTCAAGTACTGGAAGGATGCTGTAAGGTCTCCCTGGAGCCTTCTCTAGGCTGAATAACCTCAGTTGTTTCAGCCTATTCTCATGGAAGAGGTGCTCCAGCCCTCTAATCATCTTTGTGGCCTCCTCTGAACATGCTTCAAAAGATCCATGTCCTTCCTGTATTGGGAATTCCAGAGCTGAACACTCTAAGTTGAAGTTGTACAAACACAACTGATACAAAAACACTATACTTAAAGTTGTACAAATTCACGAGGCTGTAGGAAGATGATGGCAGCTCTGAATCTTACGTAGGTTGTGCTATGAAAAGTCTTCTGTCTCTGTGGGAACATTTCTACAATTTTCAGCTAAGCTTGGAGTTTTGTATTGACAGAGAGGTTGCTCACCAACTCTAACTGTGGCACAATATAAGTTCAAACACATTTAAATAAATATCCTTTTTAGTAGCTGTTTTGAGTTACCATCACCAGTTTGGACAGCAGCAACAATGCATGAGCCAAAATAAAAACAGTGGGCAGAATAAAAGTGGTGCAAACAGGTTGGCATCTGCCAACTTGCAGATGCTGCAGTTTGCTGACTATCTGACTGTTTTGGTAGAACATGGCATGTATCCCATGCCAACTTTTTAAAAAAAAACCAAACACAATGCAGAGCATAATGAAAGACTAAGACACATAGAGTCCATATCTCTATTACTGTTCCTTCTTCTACAAGGACATCAAGACCTTTGTCTTTCAGAGATATTGAAAACTTCCTGTTTTTTATGTGCACCTCAGGATGTTCTTCAAAAATCCAGAAATTTTCAAAGATACTGGCAGATTAGTCACTGTTTAATATTAACACAATATGACGAGTGAAGAAACAGGACTTTCAGAAGGATTGACACTTCTTGAGGATTTGTAAACAGAGGCAGCACTTAAGTCATTTTGAGCTGTTCAGATCTGTTTGTTATAGGAGGAATTCTAAATGGTTTTGATAGATTAAGCTGTTTCTATTAAGAGCAGTCATAAATCTACCATATACGTTTATGTGTGTACAATCAACACAGGTAAATACAGAGGGTATCGACACTGCTTTTTAACCACTATGTCCCTAACCTCCCAGCCTTTGTTGAATTACGACCAAAACCTCACAGATGAATTTTCCCAGGAATTGCTATCCTCGACCATGTCAGCAAAAGCAGCAGCTGATTCATTTCTCACATTGTGTGCACCACCCGTTCTTCAGTGTTGAATGACAGAAGATAAAGTGAACCACTGAGCTGCAATCACATCTCTGCGCTGGCAGATTTTGCACAGCCACAGGGATAAAATCTAAATTTACGTTAGGCCCTTTGTGTAAGGTTGAGTTAAGCTTCGTGCCCCGGGGAAATAAATAGCGCTACAGAAATTGAAAGACAGTGGTTGTCCACAGCACAGTTGTTCAAATGCAAAGAAGGAAACAATCATTTCTTAAACTGAATAATAATGATTCATCTTCAGAATACATAAAGGGACATACGTGATTTATATGAGATCAGTTTGGGGGTTTTTTGTAATCCAACATAACTTTATTGAAACGTATATAGACTTGGACCATCGTAGTGCTTCAGCTTCTATTACAGTGAAGGAGAAACTATAAAAAGTGATGGAGTGCTAAAGACAACAGAAGAGAATAAAATATTTACCAAGAGACTTTGTGCTACATTGCAGAAAAATCCTTCACTTTTGTATTTCCTCTTGACCAGGATGCTCTGACAGAAATTCATTTGATTACTGTTTATAAAATGCATGTATATTCCAAAGAAATCATAAATAAGCAGGAATCTGTGTAGAATGCAGGAAACTCTCCAGCACAATTATCAAGAGCCTCTTCACAGTGTCGTGGTTTGGCCCAGCTAGCACAGCAGCACCATGACAGTCTCTAGCTCGGTGCCCCATTCACCCCCACCCTTGTTAGGATGGCGGAGGCCCCAGCGAAATGGGAGTAAAAAGATAAACAAGGTTGTTGTGGATTAAGACAAAGGCAGGGAGGGCTCACTGCCAATTACAGTTCTGGGCAAAACAGACTCCAGTACTCGACTTAGAGAGGAAAGTACAAAAGTTTATTCTACAAGAAACAGAACGGAATAAAAGCAAAAAGGGAGTAGGATGATGAGAAAATTCCAACCAGCACTTTAAGATCTCCTTCCCCCATCCCTCCTTTCTTCCCAGGCCCAGCTCACTGCTTCTGATATCTCTACCTCCTTCCCCCTCAACAGCTCAGAGGGGCCGGGAGTGGGGGATGTGGTCAGTCTCTCACAGATGGGCTCTGCTGCTTCTGTCTTCTCAGATGAGGACGACTCCTGGCATTCTTCCCCTGCTCCAACATGGGGTTCCTCCCGGGGACACTCTGGTGTGGGTTGTTCCCAACAGCTGTGGCTTCTGCTGAGACAGGGTCCCTCACACAGGACACAGTCCTTGGTGAATATCTCTGGCTTGGATTCTTTGCCACGGTTGCAGTTTCTGCAGTTGCAGGGTCCCTCTCTCGGGACAAGGCCTCTTCTGGGCATAAGTTTAATGAGCTGCTTTGTCGTGGGTTCCTCCCCACAGTTACAGCTGTGGATATTGAGTCCCTTCCTTGGGACACGGCCTGCTCAGGCCATAGTTTTAAAGAGGAAAATCACTGCCCCTGGCTCAGGGTCTGCAGTGAAGTGGTTGGGTTCCCCCCACAGGACACGGCCTCCCCCGGCCATAGTCACTGTCCCTGGCTTGGGACCTTTGATGAAGCAAATTGCTGCCTCTGGTCCGGGGCCAGCTTTAGCAAAATGAGTCTCTGCCCCTGATGCGGGCTTATCATCAAAATGAGTCTCTACCGCTGATGTGGGGTCTTTAAATATATGAAAATAAATCTCAGCTTCACCAGTTCTCTCCATAGAATGCAGGGGAGTCTCTGCTCCAGCACACCTCCTCCTCTCTTTCATCACTGACCTTGGAGTCCGCATGGTTGTTTCTCTCACCGTTCCTACTCCGTGCACCACCACCAGCCAGAAGGAAAAGAAGGGGCAGAAGAAGGAAGAAGATGGAGGAAGAACCCTCCTCTTCTGGCTTCTTCTTAAAAAGTGATCATGGAGGTGTCTAATTGGCTCAGCCCCAGAAGTGAGTCTGGCTCAGAGCTGGGGAGAGTTGTGAGCAACTTCTTACAGGAGCCATCTTTACAGCCCCTTCCCCCTTACCAGAAAAGGCTGTCATGTCAAACCATGACACACAGTAATAAATCTTAAACAGCACACTCAAAAACACCCCTTCAAACTGAACTCCATGTGAAAAGATACTCTCTGCAATATACTTCAAACATGTGCAAGAACTGGATAAAAGAACAGAAGAAAAAGCTCTGAGGAAGTGACCCATTACACAACTTGTCCTATGCCTAACTATTCCATGCTGGACCATGTTGAATTTCAAAAGCAATTTTGTAATATGCTTCTTATTCATGTAGAACACATGTGTTTGCTCCTGTTCTGTTTCACTATCAGTTTTCTTAGCAGAACTGGAGAATTAACAGGATGACAAGAATAAAACAATTCTAAAATTCAACCTGCATCCTTCCACTCTTTTTGATGTTAAATTCTGAACTAATATCTGATATTGTTAGTGGATGTTGATTTCAAACTTGTAAAAAACTAGGATTTAAAAAAAATTATCTACATTCCAAATATGTAACAAAAAACAACATATGAAATGCCATTTTGCCAATGTCACATTATATCATTATGTACACAATCATATGAACCAATTTCTGAAAGCAAATTATACATTTAGGTGAAGAAACATGGACTGGTAGTATCTGTGATAGATAATGTATAATAAAGACATTAAGATATGCTACCACTGGCGGACAACAGCTAATGTGTTTCCTTCTGAAACTTTTCTTTCAGCTGAGGTCTTAAAATCATATTCTCAGCTTCCCTGCTAAAATGTACTTTTATGATCCTTCATATTCTAACTGAATCTGACCAAAGAAACATTCAGATATTCAGATTCTCAAGTATTGAGCACTATGTAAACTGAGTTTCTTCAGCAAGAGAATACAAACCAGAGAAGGCGTCATTAGCTAAATGCTAGCACAGTCCTTTTAACTTCCTTTGGCAAAACAAGGCCACTAAAACTAAAGGCCAGCTAAAACTTCATTTGATTTTAACTGAAATTAGAAAGTGGAACCCCTTACATTTTCTCAAGTGGACAGGAGTTGCAATGGTAAATCATAAAATAAGTATCCATTAGAGATAATAGATATTACTTCTATGTACAACTGCCAGAATGTTCACAAAATTGAAAAATCTTGTGTAAATCATGTAATAATATTCTTACTGAGAGTCATAAACATTCATAAGTTATGTAGAACTTCTTCAGTGAGGAAACCGATCAAATAAAATTTATTAGAAAGACTCAGCTGCAAATTGCCTATATAGCTCTGGGGGATTTACCCTGGCTGGAAGCCAGGTGCTCACCAAAGCTGCTCTATCTGAGAGATCATTTATTAATCACTGACAGAGAGATTTGACTTGGGGAAATTAGGTTATTAACAATCAAATCAGGGTAATGATAAATAAAATAAAATCTTAAAAGTAATTTTCCCCTACCTCTTCATATTTCCCAGGCTAAAATTTACTTCCAATTTGCTCTACCTTCTCCCTGCCAGTGGCACAGGAAGATAGTGAATGGGGGTTATGGTCAATTCATCACGGATGGTCTCTGCTTCTGCTCCCTTTCAGGGGGAAGACTCCTTGCACTTCTCCTGCTCCAGCGTGGGGCGCCTCCATGGAAGACAGTCCTCCACAACTCC
The DNA here is from genome assembly GCF_028858725.1 of Colius striatus. NCBI lineage: Eukaryota > Metazoa > Chordata > Aves > Coliiformes > Coliidae > Colius > Colius striatus. The sequence continues at coordinate 18,266,042 of NC_084790.1, read as the reverse complement.
AACATGAGTCCTTTCCATGAGTTGCAATTCTGCATAAACTGCTCCAGTGTGGGTCTCCCATGGGGTCAAAAGTCCTGGCAGCAAACCTGTTCCAGTGTGGGCTCCTCTCTCCACAAGGCCACAGGTGCTGCCAGAGACACTACCACCATTGCTGATGGGCTTGGCCTTGGCTCTTTGGACATGGGGTAAACTTCTTGCAACTTCTCGCAAAGGCCACCCCTGCTACTCTCCCACTACAGTAATGTCCATACTGTAAAAGTTGAGAATATACAATTTTTCAGTAAAATTATATGATTTGCACCTGTGAAACTAGCTGTTGTTCAACAGTTAATGTTTTTACCTCTTCTTTCCATTTTTTTCTCATTATTCTTTCCTTTTATTTCTCATTATTCATGGATCAATGCTCAGTACTTAAATCCTGTTACAATGATTTGTTATTTCCATTTAAACTCTAGTTCAGTTGTCATTGCCATTTGGTTGAATGTTTGTAATAAGCAGAATGCTTTCAATATACCATTTATTCTGTGTGCTTGTAGATGTGATAATTCTAGCACCTACATGCAAGGCAACCTTATGGTATACTAAACAAACATGTAAACCCAAGTAATGGCTGGTTAAAGAAAGGTGTTTCTCTTTTGCTTCACTTTTACTAAGTGTATGTGAAGACTATCAGTTGCTCCTTAGCATAGGAATCCTTGGATATGTTTTTTTCATCTATAAGTCTTAAAAAAATCTGCACAGAAATATTTTCCCCAAACAAGATTTTTGCATCTTTCCTTTTTAATACCTTTCATATGCTTGATGAGGGAGATGTGGTTAGAATTGGTAGCAATTCAAAGGGCAGAGGTGGGATGCCTGTCCTCACAGTCACTGCACAGTAACATCCATGGTGCTTCTGGTTTTCATGACTCTCACCTGACTCATGCTAAGATAATGAGAGATTCTTTATTCAATATATGTGTAGCAGAGGCAAATTCGCAGGATTACAGAATCACAGAATCTTAAGGGTTGGAAGGGACCTTGAAAGATCATCTAGTCCAACCCCTCTGCCAGAGCACGATAATAGTGGTTCCATATATGATGCAGTACCCCATTTCTGCATTTTTACATTTCTTTGGGCATTCATCTGACTCCCTGATACGCTGACCACCTCTGAACAAACACTGACTTCATTCAAACACTTGTGAACCTTTCAAGGCCAGGAAGAGTTTGGAAAGCATGATTATAAGAAACAACAGCAGCTGAAAAAAGTGAATCCAAATCCAAGCAGAATTCTAGCAAATGTAGCAAATGCTACATTTTAGTGCCCTTTACAAAAGTAAGTGCTCATACTAAAGTCTTACTTTAGTAGGTCTGTGGCTTTTGAATGGAAATTTGTGTTTTGAATTTGTGCGTTACCAATTCCATTACATATCATAAACATACATTGTTTAGAATATCCATTAATTACTACAAATACATCAGTTGTAAGAAAGAAGATTTTTTTTTTTTTTAAAGGAATTCTGGATAGAGAAAAGCTTCTTATTTTATGAATTCTAAACTATGTAACCAGAGCACATTAGGCCATTGACATGAAGTGTCACTAGGCCATTGATCTGAGGTGGAAAAGAAAAATCTGGTCTTGAGAGAATAGTACAGTACTTATGCTAACAGAAAACCACTATGAGCTAGTGAATGAGACCTCCTATGTATGCACAACAAGCTTATTGTCTTCCAAATTAAGCTACTTTTCCTACCTGCTGTGAAGAGTGCTTTCTGAATTTTTTGAAGCATTCAGGTTCAGGAAGCAATTCTTGGAGTCTATAAAGGAAAAAAATGTTTTCCTTTCCTTTCTGTTTTACCTGTAAATATGTTTTTTGAATTAAATGTAATCACAGATTTGGGATCTGAAGTAAAAATGGAAATTAATGGCTCTTGTTATTGATCTTTCACACTTTGTAACCAATCATCAGATCACTCATAACCATATTGCTTAGCTGTAAGACCCCATCCAGGCTCTCACATAAATCCCAGCACTGCCTGTTGTGTGCTGCATTTCACACAGGAACTCACTTGTTCTCAGAAACCAAGTTTACTGTGATCTGAAGTGCAAAAGGAAATGTTGGCCTTATTACAGTCAGCAAGGATTTCACCAACAGACTGTGAGGCAGTGGGTTCACACAAGCTCTTCCTGCCACCAACCATTTTATATCGAGAGACAGTGAAACTAAAGCTGAAGTGAAGACAGAAAGATTTTTGTGTGCATATCACCTGGAGCTACAGATAACAGAAGTTTCTTACTACTACACATAGTAACAAAACATGTGTGAGACATAAAGGTTTGCATAAGTACAATTTTCAGATATGGCCAGGTACTTACCTTGGGTAGGAACTTCTGTCATGCAATTCCATAACTGTACCAATCCTGGGGTTTGTATATGTTTTGCTCCATTCTTTTTTTCTATTTTCTGGGCCTGTCTCTGAAGTCTTTAAGTATACACATTACCTGTTTGAATCAGTAACAAAAGCTAACATGAATGGAAAAGAGGATTGGTCCTGAAGATGAACTACAGCTGCAAAGATCAGTTGCAGTACATTTTTCAAGTAAATAGTAAATTAACTGAAACTCTTTTTCAAATTTTCAGGTCTTCATTACAGGCTTTCTAGTTATGATGGAATTTGTCATTGATTTTGAATCAGTTTACCCATTTACAAAATGTACAGTAAAAACTTATCTCTGAGAATCACGAAGACACTGAATTAAATTCATTCTAGGATGTTTGAGCAGAAGGCACTTGGAAAGTAAAAAACAGTTTTACGTTAGAGACAAACCACTTGAACTGTGTTACTAAAATAAATCCAATGTGTCAGTCTACTTAACTGCCTTTAAATCTTTCTTTGCCTAAAGTCAAGGACCTGTCTTCCAAAAATATGTCTTTCGTGGAAATGTTTTGAAGTCTATCTTGTTCAAAAGAAAATAATGGAAGCATGCACTCCACTGGAGATTACATCAAGTTAGTATGAAAAACAGGATAAATTTCCTCCAGCAACCACAGAGGTTCCTGGTGATGACTGTACATGCACTAATGCACATACCTGACTGCAGTCCTCCTAATTGAGCCTGCTTCCACTTCTGTTCAGTGACAGTCCTCCAGAGTGGCTTAAGCAATTCCTGAAATAGAGAAAATGCTCTTTGCCATGCAACTAGATAAAAAGGAGTGAACCACATATAGATATTCTCATCACGATGAAAAGCATTCCCATAAGGTCTTTCCTCTAATGGATGGGGAGTGGAAGGAGGGGGAAATAAAGGCAAAGTTATCCCTCAGATAGTGTTATTCACATGCTTATTGTTAATTGTTACAATGGATAAATAATGCAACCTTTCAAATTGTACACAATTTGGATGTGCATACCTTTTATCAGCCGTCAGCTAGATGATTTCTCATCATACCTCTCAAGCCTGTCTGTTCACCTTCTGAGGGAATGTTTCTTTCTCATTGTCTACTCTGTTGATTTTTTAACCACATTTTCATGTTGGTTCCCATGTTTTCACATGTAGTGGTGTTCTTGTTACTTCTCAGCTGAAGGCAAATTTACAAGGATGGCTTTGGAGGACTGATACAGAAAGCTGGAAAGACTGAACTGAAGGTTAACTCAATTCCTACCCAGACACTCCCAAGCAAAAATAGGTACAACCTTCTGTAAAAGAGTTGCTGTTATATTTTTCCCTTACACTTCCTTGAATAACTAATTTTGAAGGAGCAGAAGTTCACAACAGTAGTGTTGTAACATCACAGATCAGAAAGAAATCAAATACCTTTGCTGGGAAGACTGAGAGGAAAGATGGCATTTCTCTAACTGTCATGAGGACATGAAGTGGGGTGAATTTCCCACTGCCTTTTTTACAGCCGGGCTTGGTGTGGAAGGAACAGAAACTAAGTACCATTAAACTGTGTAAGTATATTACAACAATGACTGATAATATTGATGCATCATTAGACACAAAGACGCCACAATGCAGTGGTTTTGTGGCTCTCTGTAGTAGTGTTTGATGACATGATATATCTCCTACTAAAGGCTGAGAATTTCTTTGTTTAGAATAAACCATTACTCTATTAATAGACAAAACTTACCTACTTTATTCTGACCGTGCCTTCCAGATGGTACCTAAATATGTCCAGGCTCCAGAGCAGAAAAGAAAATTTGAAACTGATTATGCAGAATCCCAAAATGAAAGACCGAAGGAAACAAGCCATCTCCAGTCTTTTCAATTAGGAGACTCCCATTCTTTTCTGCCACAGGTGTGGCTATAACTTAAGGAGGCATGCTGTTCAGCTACACTGGGGATAGTAGACCAAAGCCACCTAAGGTGCCGAGATATACAGAGAAGAAAGTCTAAGCCATCTCCTCTTAGCAGAAAGCCAGAATCAAACATTTGTAATTTATAAATATTAAGTTGCCAGACTTCAGAATGAAGACATGTTTCTATCCAAATACACACTTAACAATCAGGCTTATGTATACTTTTCTATATTTTAATATATTTTTATAATGCTATTAATAAAACAAAACACTGGAGTATTTATGGAATCAATAAATATTCAACAAGTTAGGTCTAAAAATAAGTTCACACTTATGAAATGAAAAATATTAGCCATTATCCTGGGGGATATAATGAGAAGAATGTAGCAAATAGATTACATCCTGGTGATATTTGCATTGTCTGATTAAAATCTGAGGGCTTGACATTTGCCTAGCAGCTAATGAGAAATTAATTGTTCTTTGTTTGTCGTATGTTACATAAATAACATTGACCTAAAAGCACAGATTGTGAGAGCATAAAATCTGCTGAAACGATGATAAGTATTTTTATTAGAAGAATTTTGTCTTTTAAATTTCTCATAATCAACCACTGTAATGAGCCAAGAACTGAAACCTTACATCCATACTTCACGCAGGCTCAGCTACCTGAAATCTGATATAAAATCCATCAGAACAGCAGACAGGAAAGAACAATCTTCAGCAAGAAGAACAAAAGTGCTCCTAGTCAGAAAGTTAAGTGATCCATGGCATTCAATATGGTGATGTATTATCTGATAATCTTTTGCTCCCAAATATATTTCTCAACACATCTCTAACCAAAGGGAAATCTTTGCTGTCCGACATTCTACATTCATTCCAATTTTTGCTCACTCATCATATTTTTGGAGGGACAGAAATGCCATCAGATTAAAAGACTCCTTTACTCAAAGAGGCAGTAATCCTGATTGCCATGAATTCCAGACAATACTGAGGAAATTCACCAATTTCCCAAATGCTTTCAGTAACTTAATATCAGGTGAACATAGGAAGCAAGACAGAAATATATAGAATAATCTAAGAGCAGACTAAAGAAGAGCAGTTGTATCCAATTCAATGACTGCTGCTGCATATAATAATCAGTCCTTTAACTTCAACGGAGAACAAGACATAGCATCAACAGAGCAGAGTGCTTAGGGACATTGCAAAATAGAGAGTGTGGCTTCCAAAAACCAGTTGTCCTTGCAAATACTATAGGACTTTTGCCTAGGCAGTCATTCAGAGCAAACCTACCCAGTATATACTCTCTGAAAAACAAAATAAAAAGTGTCACTCAATATAACCTCAATTTTTTCTTACTTCTACAATTTCTTTCATCACAAACTATTGTCTCCTTTCCCACATTCCTGTGCAAACATTGAACACAACTAATCTGTAACCACCAGATGCTTGGGCACTTCACTGAGGGCTTTGTTTCTCCGAATATTTGATGAAAAGCCATCACTCCTTGTCCTTGTGCACTGAGTCTTATAACAAGCCTTCGTGCAAGAGCAGAGCAACACTTTCATGTGGGCTACAGCTGGGATGAACCTTTCTCCACACATGAACCTTCACCACTCTGTCCACAGGTACAGGTTCCTGTAGAGGCCATTATAATGACTTAACAGGAAAATATTAAACACCACTCTCATCTTCAAGTTTCTCTGGCAAAAGTGAGGTTTCAGGTTCTTAGACATGCTTGTCATACAGTCAGCACGTTCTGCACATTTCTATGCATGAGAATAACACTATTTTTTAAGTATGCATTCTGTGTATATCATTTCCGGAAACAGAACATTTGAGATTTTTTTGTGTATTCTGTTCTCCAGCTCAGGCACAGAGAAATGCAGCTAATATATCGACTTTGGTATTTTAATGTACTTTGGTAGATACAAGCATCTCAGCAGTGTTAATAATGGTATATTTGCAGTGCTTATCACAGGTGAGGAAACAACAGAGAGAAGATGAGCTAGGGTAAATACAGGACTCCATGAATTTAAAAAAAATTTAAGAATTAGATACTACAGGATACACCCTTGCAGTGCTGCAGCCATATGTCTTTGCTACACAAAACCCAGAGTACATAAGGTCCCTAAATAGCACACAGGGGAAGATATTTCAGCAGAATAGTTCAGAAGTGAATGTTGAACAGTTTTAATCTTGTGTTGAAAGATTTCCCTGAATACTGAGGTTAGAGACCAAAGATAACTTTTGTCCTATGCACATTAACAAAGCTATTGTTGTGCTTGCTCTTCTTTCTCATCTTTTTCTCAGCTGAGATTTTAAGTCCTTACAACACAACAAGTTCAACAAAAAAGGTAGGTAGTTCCAGTTCCTGGAAATTTTTCCAGACATGGCGTGAGCTGGGAGGTGTGCCTTTGAGCATCCCAAGATAAAAAAAACCCAAATCCAGAATTCCTGAACTCTTCCTACTTCCTACCCAAGTTCTCTGACTGGCACAGCATCATGTATCAGCAGCATCAATACCATCACCGTATCTGTCTATTGTGAAGGATCAGGTCTAGAAAAGTCTGGATAAAAGCAAGGAGCGGGGTTACAGAGCTATCTGTCCTCTCACACAGATTAAAATAACCCTCTAGGGTGGCCAAGGCATCTCCGTTCTAAGAAGCTTTATGCTGATCTTCTCAGGCAATATTTGGGCAGCTGAGAAAACCAAACTGTCACTTAGAGAATGTTCACCTCAGAGAAGGAGGTGAATCTAATAACCCTGCAGGCCACCAGAGTGCAAAAGAGGTTTTAGGTCTCCACAGCTGAGGCATCCAGTAACTATCCCTTCCATGTCAAGCTCCTTTTGATTGATTGATTGATTTAAATCAAACTCACACCACAATACAGAGGAATGAAAGTGTACTCTTGTGTCAGGACAGGGACTGACCTTTACAGAAAGAAGATCTTCAGTAGAGAGTTTAGGGGCTGGAAGGGAAGTTGCTGTGTGAAGGAGGAGGAGACAGCTGTGTGTTTGCCATGTGCAGAGAAGGCAGATGGGAAGGCAGACCAATGTTTTCCACCCTGAGCTGTCTATGGCCATGGGCTCCATAGCTCCATGGCATATGGACTAACAGACTGGTTCTAACAGAGGGATGATGCCAATCCCTGAGAAGGAAAGGAGGAACAGTGTGGGGTGGGTAGGTTATTTTGGAAACATGACCGTTTACATGTGGTTGTGCATGCTAGCTGCCAATACTCCCCAGGGCATTTGACACACAGCTTCCCCCTCCCCAGCATGCACAGGCACTATCTCCGTGGAGGAACACTTAAAGTAAGATTAACTGAACTGGCATTACACCTTTGCACCTGTAGCTACTGGGGCTGAGGCTCAGGAACAGTTTTCAGAAAGGCACGAGTGCCAGGAGGGTAACAGGGGCTGTCCAGGCCAGGGGAGGCCGGTCTGGCGGGGGCCGCGGTGCTGCACAGACTGCCACTGGTGCCACAGATGCACCTAATCAATTGCACGGCGGGTAACTGAGAAGAAAGAGGAAACTATCTCGAAAGGTGCTCGAGCTATCCGGGGAGGAACGTTCAGAAGGGAGGAGGTGAGCGTCAGAGGTGCTGGGGGTGGCGGCGGTCGGCGAGGAGGGCGCGGCGGGGCCCGGCCCCGGCTCAGCCGCCGCTGCCGCTCACTCTCACTCTCCCTGACGGCGGCTTCTGGCCTTTTTTTTTTTTTTTTTTTTTCCTTTAAAAAGGCGGGCGTTTCCTGCAGTGGGATGAGAACGGGGATCCCTCCCCCCTCTACCCAGCTCTCGTGGTTTTCCTGCGCGGTGTGGAGGGGTGGGGGGAGCTTTGGGTCCGGACTGCGTTGATCCCACTCCTTTTGTGCCGTGATTTCCAGATGTACTTTACAGCGCCGGCAATTCTACACCACCCCCGTCCCCCTCCTTGACCCTAACACAACTGTTTTGAAAACGCATAAAAACGTGTGTGGGTGGGTGGGTGGGTGGGGGGGTTGGTCCTTAAGCCCACAAAGCACTGTGAGGTCAGAATGGTAAGTGTATTTTATTTATCTTTTCTTTCTGGAATCGGGGTTAAAAAAAATTCAGCAGCAAGCACCGTCGGTGGCGGTCGGGTGGAGGAGAAAATCCCCGCAGAAACCCGCCTGTTCGAGATGCGTGCGGGTGAGCTGGAGTCTCTGCCGCTGCCCCGTCGGGCTACGCCGTGCTGGCTCCCTTCGCAGCGGGGGCGAGCGGCGGAACGGAGGGCATGAGGAGGGCGAGCAGCCGGAGCTGCCGGGCTCTCCCCCGCTCGCCGTTCTGCAGGGCGAGCTGGGCCCGATGCCGCCTGCAAGCGACCTTCACAGCGGCCGTCTGTCCTTCACGGACCTCAGCAGTGGGGGTGGGCTTACAATCTGCACCGTTGCATGCTGAAACGTGTTAGTGCTGCATAGAGCCCCACCTCACTCATAAGGAGCACTAGGTCACAAAATAAGCCGGGCAGTGCAATTTACTGTTTCACTTATTTATCTTATTATTTTTATTTCTTTTCTGTTCCATTCATTGTATCAACGGGATTCTATTTATTTTAATGGATGTTTACAGTTGCTTGAGCCAGCTAAAGGAGTAATGATTACCTGAGGTAACTTTCCTCGTTTCAGCATTTAGCAGTAGATTAGATTTCGTGTCGTATGGTAGATAGTGATAATTAATTTGCACTGACTTATTTCTGAGGATATCAGAATTGCTTCTATAGAACATACTGGTTAGTCAAAATTGCGTAACTTTGCCAATACTTAATGCAGGTAATTGTCAGCAGTGGTACATCTAACCACTGTTCTAATAACACTTCTAGGCTATTTGTTATGGAAAGTGACCAAAACTTAAATACCGGCTAAAGTGTACAAGGGGGGAAAAAAATACAGAATCTGAAGTCTGCAGTGGGTAAGAAGAAGCTAGACTTCTCCTACAGACAGGATTATTTGGGGTGGTTTTTTTCACAGGATCATTTCATCTTTAATAAACAAGTTTGGGATTTTGTGGTTTTTGTGGGTTTCTTAATCTTACACATGTAAGGGTAGCAATGTTTAATGTTTCCCACAGATACAGCTAGATGAACATGTAGGTATTCAGCACTAGCTTGCCTCAGACTGTCTTTTTTTTTTTCTTTCAAAAAAATAATATTCTTCCTCTGACAAAGTCAGTAATCCATTAAATATAAGCATATGAGTACATTCAGTGCAATATTAGTTAGTGACAGTAACTTTGGCCATTTGAGCTCCTCTGTCTGCACTTAGTGGAGCAATTCTAACAGACTACAGGTGATACACTGTATGTATGTTTCTGTAGCTACTTTATCATATGGGTTTTTGGGGTTGATTTGAGTTATTTTTTCTGTGAAAAACGCTGTTTCTCCAAGGAAGCTGGATCCGTCACATGTACTAATATTTCCCTTTTGTAGCAACCACACAGGATATGAGTGTTAGAAGTGTGTATAATTTTGAACTCTTTCACTAATGGCTTACTTACCCTTTATTTTCATTATATTTTAAGCACTATACAGGAGAAACTGGTGAGTGTGGAGAGCAAAAGGTGTTGAAGTTTGCAACAAACGCTCCTTACTTGACGAGAACTCCTTTTTCTTAGAGAAATTCTCAAAAAATGCCATTAAATTCCTGGCTAGGGAGTAGATTGATTTACCTGTGCCCATTGGTCTGTTTTCTCATCACCTCTCAAATAGATGCTCTTGGTCCCTGTGGCAGCAGCCACTCACCGTTTACCGTTCTGTGCTCCCTGTCCTGAGCCCTGTCTTGTAGTATGGTCTGCAGGGAATAGTTTCATTTACTGTCACCTGCATCTGGTTGTGGAAATATCACAGATCTATGCGTTAGTAATGCTGGACATTTTATTTTTTTTTAATATAAAAGCTAAGATTGCAATAGGTTAAATTTAACCTGAACTGCTAATAAAAGGCTTTAATAACCAAGAAAACTGGAAGATTTGATAGAATGCTTGACAGTAGCTAAGAATGTTCCTCTGTGATTAAAAATACATTCTTTTTGGGTGTGCTTGTGCAAACACACTGTATGTTACTTTCCTGAAGAATATATGGATGAGTGTTCTTGTGGAAGTGCTACTGAAAATGAGAGCAGTGACTGTGAGTTAAGATACAGGCAGAGACTTCTGTGTGAAATTGCAAGGGCTGGAAAAAATGTGGATACAGCTTACAGCAGACAAGTAGGGAATGAGTTGAAATTCTTCGGATCCATATGAATATCATACTTTCTTACTTCAAAGTCCAGCTTTAGTGTGAAAAATGAGAATTGAAATTGAAGGGTAACAGCAGAAGTACCAGAACTGCATCAAATAGGAAAGATTTTCTTGAAAATTTAAAGCAAAGGTGATTGTCTGAAGCTTGCTGGGTACCTTCTGCTTCCTCATGAGTTTATAAATTATATTTTCAGATTATTGCCTCATAAAGCCACCTAAAAGGTGTGAAAGTCCTAGAGATCAAGTGCCAAAAATTCACAGAAGGCATAGGAAATTTATTCTGTTAGAAGAAAAAGGTCAATTACAGCAGTATTTTCATACTAAAGACACTTGTAAAACAAGGCAACAAGCACCCCATGCTTTAGCACCTAAATATACTTCTTCGTCTGTTTTATCTTGAAAGGTTATGACTGTAAAATGATTATACAGAAACGAATTCATTTGTGACACTTTTCAAGTCTATGTTTTGCAGATTTATATATATTCAAAGCGTGACTTCATATCTTCCTACCAGTTTAGCTATTAATTTTCAGTCATTTAGTCTCAGAGTAGAGTTTGAAATTTTGGAAACTGAAGTTCATAATGAGACTCTTTTGCCCATTTTTACAGAACAGATTGGAAGTCATGAAAGTTGCAGGGTTTCCATCTTCAAATAATGCAGATGTCTTTTAATGAGAAGTATGAGAAACAATTAAGAGTTGATCTCAGGCTAATTCACTGCATCACCTTACAAATTTTAAGCTTATTTAATTGCATCCTTAAGTCTTCCACCTTCTAGGATTTTACATGCTGAAAAATAAATAAATAAAGTACACTGCTTTGCTTAGAAGCTTTCTGGATATTTTTTGACAAATATTACTAAAGCCAGTTAACTTTCCTAACTTTAATGTGTGGTAATTCATGTAAAGAAAGCTGTTGATCAAAATCCTGCAAGTGATTCTGCATGCCTGTAAAGTCAAGTAAACTTTAGGAGTGCTCTTCAGGAAACGCAGATACCTGTGATGCTCCCAACATTACTGTTAGGTATCCTGAATTAGCTTTCTTCCATACTTACAACAGGGTGTTGGCTAATCTACTTGCATGGATACACATGTTCTTGAATTTAAAACAGAGAAGTAAACATTTTAAATTTTGCCTAGTTCTTGGAATTAAATTTATTTAAGTGGCTTGAAGTGCAAAACACATTAAAGTACACACTTTAGGAATTATCTTTTTAAGTCACTAAGTCTTTTAAAACAACTAAACCTCTTGCTTTTCTGTGCATTGGTGATGTTAAGGCCAATAGTTTGGATTTTTAGGCATCCTGAGACCTCTGAAATTAGGAGATAATGTACGTAAGTATCTGTGAAGAAGAATCTGTATAGAAACCAAACCACTTAGGCAGCAGACAGTGTCATTCATCAAAGCTCTGTTTTTCTTGAAAGTTGACTTCACAGGTTGTGTTGCCTACCTGGAGAGGTGATCAGCAGCATGGTGACAAAGAAGTCAGGCTAGTCGACTTTAACAGAAATAGAATGGTGTTTGTTAGGAACTGTAGTTATAAAAATCAGAGTTAACATGACCAGGCTGTTATTCTATTGAGCAGAGATTAAGTAGTTTTTGTGGCTAGACAAGTTGTTTCTGTGAAACACCCAACATGCTGCTCTTTTGCATTTGGTAGTGTTGTGATGTTGGTCCTTATGCTTTTCTCCTTTCCCCTGTTGACCTGATGTTTATATTCAGTCAGAGATTTGCTCCCAGAAATGAAATCTGCACAGTCATCTCTGGCCACAGAAGTGCAAAAATTGCATATTTCTGAGAAAATTGCATATTTAGGAGGTCTAAATACTTAATGTCATTAACAGTGTCAAGAGGTATGACCACATACAGCCTCAGCAGATGGACAAAAATGCAAATATTTCATTTTCAGCACAATTTAATGTAATTAAAGTGTTTCCAGCTTCTATGACTACTTTCTCTACATTGTGTCCTAGCTGCTAGGGTCAGCATGGTCCCTCCAGGCATGGTTTCACACTTTGTTGTTCTGTAGTCCTACTGACCATTCAGACAATCTGTGGAAGTGATGATTTATAAACAGAGTGGCAGGAGTGGGCATGAAGTCCCAGGGAGGGCAGAGAGGCAAGGTATTGATTTTCTGAGTTATATATCTGATGAGTTCATTTTGTCTCTTTAGTTATGAAATGTTCGTTAAAGCAGGCTGGGATACTAAATCCAGATGCTGTAAAAAATGTTTTGATGTAGTTATTGAAGTAAAATAATATATTAAAAAAAGACAAAAATATTTACAAAAAAGTATTACACGAATTTGGGGTTTTGATTGGTTTGTGGATGGGAGTTAACAAGAGCAAAACTAGTTATGCCTTCAGTTACAGTTTCTTTAAAAATCAGTCACCATTGGATTCCACATTAAACTGAATGTGCTGTGGTGGGTTTTTACATCCCATGGTACACTATGTTGTTCAAAACATGCAGAAAATTAAACAGATGGTTTGGGAAGACTGACAAAAAGACCTGCTGGGCCTTCTCTGGAATTACCTTAAAGCAAGAAAGAGGATGAGTAAGTGTGCTGTAATTTTTGGCTTTAACACAGCATTCAGGAAGTTCAGGCTTCTGAAGGAGTGCTTACTCACAGTAACACATTTTAAGAAAACCCCAAGCATGAGTTTGAAGGTAATAGAACAATAATAGTCATTTGAAATTTGTATTGAGAATGAAAGGCAGAAAATAGAAACTGCAGTGGAGAAGGGTAGAAAAGCGGATATTTGCTTGAAGATGCTGCTCCTCACAGGACTAAGCAGTACAGGAAAAATAAATTTAATCTGCAGTTTCACAGGCCACCTTTAAGTTATGTTGTGTGCAGTGTAGTAAAAGCTAAATCCTTGATTTTGATTTTTTTGAATTATGAATTCACAGATCTCTTTATGGAAATAACAGTTGTTCCTTCAAGCAAGACCTGCTTGGCTTTGGTATCCAAATCTCTAGACATGTAGTATCTTCTAACCAAGGGCAAAAAGTATATTTTATACTAGAGAACCTTAAGCATTGAAATCAGACTCCACAGTATAAACTTGAGTTTGCAAGACAGTACCTTTTATAGGAAATATTTAATGTACTTAGAATATAAGCTTTCCCTATTTTTTTTTTTGTGTGTGTTATAAATAGTAAGCAATCCAAACTTTTCATGCTCTTGTCTATGAAAAAGTTTTTGGAAGAAGGTGTTTGTTGTTTTTTGGTTTGTTTTTTTTTTTAAACTTATTCCTTTAGCTGTATAGGTTCTCTAACCTTGTCTGAAAATAAGCAGACCTGGTATTTCAAGTCAGAATTACTAAAAGTACTACATATTCCCCAATATTTTAAAAAGTCATTCCATCTTTGAGTTCACAGTTTACTGAAATTAAGGCGTGTTCCCAGAAGTTCAAATTATTGGGTAACAGTCTGGATTCTGGATATTGTGACATAAAGAAAACTCATTTTCTTTGCTCATTGCTGAGTTTGTAGTAACAATAAAAAATGACCATCCAAAACACTGATTTTTTTTTTTTATGCTACAAGGAAAGTGTCATTTTTGCCACTGATTTTATTGTCTGTAGTTAGTTTCCTTTAGATATTGTTGCTCAGTTGTCTGATAAAGCTGAAATACGTAAGTACCCGTCTCAACAATATGCTCTAGAGTATAGCGCGTGGATTTGCAATACAGTTATATCAGAACTTTGGGACATTAATACCTGCTAAAGATGGTGTTACAATATCTAAGTTTAACTGTTAATTTGAAAATAAACCTTTAACCTGTTTTTACTTGATCTCTTCCTTGGCATTGGGTTTTCATTTCCGTGTTTTAGGAAAATCCTATCAATGTTGTTATGTTACTACTTTGAAAAGGAAAAGAAAAGAAGAAACATGTAAAATACTCATGAACTCATTTTGCTTGTGATTTTGAATAGCTTTCAAATTAGAATGATTTTCCCAGATTTTTATAGGCTTGCCCAATCCAGCTGTATATTTTATATGCTAATCTAAGTTCTATTTTTGTTCCCCTTGGGATTTTAAGTGATTATAATTGTTGCTCTTCAAAAGCCAAACAGATGATGATTGCTGCTTCAGGAATATACCAAAAGAAACTGGCTTTCATTAAACCTGCTCATCCACTTCATAATTATCTCCATTTTATCTCACTAAGAAGCAGGAAAATGGCAACCACAGTTCATTGAAGCCAGTTTGGTTATTTAAACATCACTTTACTGAGATAAGAGGAGGTGTTAAAGTGGGGAAGCTTTTTCCTTTCAAACCCTAAAATGTAGACAGTACTATAATAGGGTTGCCAATTGGGAGACCAGACCCTTCATGTCAGCTTGAAATACAATGCTAGTGGGCAAAGACAGCAGAAGATACTGTAGTCTCTACTGTGGTTGGGGCCGCTTCTGGAGGACAAAACGTATAGCAGATTGACAGCTGTTTTGCAAGGCATCTGCTGGTCTGACCTCTCAGCAAGAAATGGGAAATCAGAGTAAGCAGAAACATGGGAGAGGAGGAAAAGAGGTTAATGCAGGCACAAGTGTGTGGACTAAAGAAAATAATAAATAGGCAAGTGATGTAAGCTTTGAACATAGGTTCACTCTTCATATCTGTCAGATATCATGATGTTTGAAATGAGCTGGGCTAGACCAGAAAGTTTCTCAAGGATTTATTTCAGTAATAAATTTCAGTTTAATCCCCTTTTAAGAATATTAATTGAAACATTTTGCAGTGAATATCAGTGTCAAAGAGGAACAGGTCTCTGTGAATTGCACCAAAATGCTGCAGTATCTGACAATTCATGAACACTGACATAAACAATAGTAAAAAGGAACAATTTTCTCAAAACCTATAAATACGTTCTTTAGTTTACATAATTGGTTAAAAAACTCACACGGTCAAATTTCTGCATGTGTCTTCTAATACTTTATTTATCTTACAAATCTAATTAGCTTTCTTCTTACCTGTTCTCTGAAGTCAGGCTCTTGCAATTCACGGGAAGAAGTCTGACCATATGTGTTGCCATTTGTCCTGCAATGCTTTCTTTATAGTGGCAATCAGTGCAGTTTTTGTATAAATCACAGCTTACCACTCAAGGGGACCTGTAAAATACAAAGTACCATCAACAGTTTCTTTTTCAAACAGAGATTGCAGCACCTGTCTGAAAACCTGGTTCTTTCATCAAAGAAAGCAAGCATCTTTCACAGCTTTAGTCTTGCACATTACATTTTGCCAAAGAGATGACCAGGAAAAAAGTAGGAATTCACAAAGGGATGAGTGAGGTTTTTATATCTGGAATTTAAATTCCTATATGAAAGCATATTCCTATATGAAACTTGGCCAGCCATCAGAAACTCCTTTCTAAAAATTATGGAAACAAATCTACTTGTCAACTCATGTCTTACTTGTCCAGAATGTTACTCAATTTTGGCTATACCACTGTAAGCTGAGAGAAAATTTGCAGGTCTGTGGCCTGTAGAGGAAAAAGAGGTCTGCTTCAAACAGTGAGAACAGAGCTGAAACATCCACCAACTGCATTTTTGCTGGTACACGCGAGAGCCAGGCACACTCTCTTGTAAACTAACAATGGCTCGTAAGCATCAGCAATATGTGCAACATCTCCCTGAGACCAAAAGACAGTGCAAATCGCAGAGTAAAGGTAGCAGGCTGCCAGGAGCAGAGTCTACTTCATTCACAAGCAGCTGTATTCAGTTTTGCGTTAGTTTCACCTCCAGCTACAGTGTCCTATAGTACCAAGTTAAGCCTCACATGTAATGGAGGAGCCACAGAAGCAAAATCTACCCCTGGGAGGGAAGATGGTTGTGCCCCTGTCACATGCAGACCCGGATCAAGTTTTACAGTAGCAGCATGGCTTAGTGATAGCAGATGTGCTTTTCCTTTTGAAAACTGCTTTCAAATTAAAACATTATTTACTTCCTCCAAAGGCCTGATACTGCATCTACAATCTTTGCTGTATCCCTGGTTTCAGCATGAGGTCCTCACTTTCATTTGAACCAAGCTGCATTTTCCTCCCTCCTGCCCCAAAGGTTGTGGCAGTGCTCTTCCTTGTGCAGCTGCTCAGGAAGATGAAATCACTTGCTAAAGAAGAATGGTGGCAGTGAGATCAGTTGTATCCCTAAGGCAAGTAAAGAATAGGTGACAGCTAATGTAAGAGTTTATCAGAACTATCACTTAATTTTCATTCATTATCAAGAAATGATTGGTCATGTCATTACTGCCAAAGAATCAGAACTCAACCCAGTGCATCAGGAGTCAGGAAATCCTGAACTGTGAATCCTATCTCAAAGTTGTTTTGTTTTGTTTTTTTGCTTTGCTTTCCATCCTCACTCATCTAATAAGAATTTGTGTGGACTCAGTTTTGCTTTTGCTGGGATTGTAAATTTGTATTTGCTAAATGTCATGCATTTAACAAGGAAGGGAGCAGGAGGTGGATTTAGGAAAGCAGACAGTACAGAAAGAATTCAATATTAATTCTTCTTATAAATGATTTACTCAACAAACCACTGTGTCTAGGTTCTAAATGTATTACCTTTTCTAAGGTAGCTTGTGTATCAGCTTCCTAAACTATTTAACATGTGTTTCTGTGCTAGAGAGTACATAGCATCACAATGTGCATTCTGCCATATCCATTCTCAGACCAAACTCTTTGTTAGCACAATGCATTTTCACACTATCACATGATCCTTCATAGTCATCATTACAAACTAGCCACACTGCATACTTTTAGCAAGTATTCGTAGATTCTACAGCCTGAGAACTCTTCGTGCAGCTTCTGTAATTACTTGCTTACATTTATTTCTTGTTACATTATCATTCAGAATAAGCATCTTAAGACAAATTAATGTGGAAGGTAGTGAAAATGTATGCAAAATAAGCCCTAAATGAAAACTGTAAAAGGAGAATATTGTATAATGCATTTTTTCCACATCAGGAGTACTTCATTAAGATAAAAAACAACAGTAGTTTGTATTTGGCTTTCTCTTTATTGGTTTTCAGGTTTTGCTTTGTTCATTGTAGGTACCTGATCTTAACCCTGCATTGTCAGGTTTCTGGTGTGATTGGCTGGTTTAACTTAGAACTGAAATTTGCAGAATTTGGAAATATAGAACCAGTAAATAATAAAAAAAATAGCTGTGTTATTTAATTAAGGTGATGTCTCCATCCCTACAGCTATGAATATAAATCAACTAGATGCATTGTTGAGGAGGCTTTATTATAAAAATACTTTCAAGTATTTCAAGTATTATAAAAATATTTTCAAGTCCTTTTTTTTTTTCCCAAGGTTTTAAAAATTGAAAAAAAAGGAAAGAAAATTAAAATATAGTATAAATAATAGTAATAAAATCAAGGCAATAAAACAAACCAGGCTTAACCGAAAACTACCAGTGTAATAGGAAGTAAACAATCCAAGACAAGAAAGGAATCTTCTTTCCTCTGAAACCTAAGGTTCACATAAGTAGGAATAAAAAGATGTTTCACAGTACATGCCAGAATAATTCATGAAAATCTCTGTTGGTAGTCAAACAATTCCAAAACATCTTTACTACAATTTACATTAAGGCATTTGACTTACGATTACTAAAGCAGTTCCTAAAGCAGTAATGTTTTCTTTCTCATATGAAACTGCAAAATTAAGGAAGTGATGCTTTTTGTCTATGTTGCTGTTACATCTGAGAACAGCTCCTACATACAGTGCAAAAATTATCTCATGCAAAGTGAATCACATATAGTGTTAAGTAGTAAAGTTCTTGGCTGTTAAATTGATGAGAAGTGTCTGCATGTTTGACTTCACACACTATAAATGTTTCCATTTATCTCAATGAGTTTACTATAACAAGGAGAGCAAAGTATGTATTGCAATTTCTACAGTGGTATGGCTCTACAACACTACATCTAAGCCTCACACAAATAAAAATTAAAAAAGTAATTTTCCACAACAACACCAAAACTTTTAAGCAAGGACAAAAACGTTCTGTCCACTCATTGGGACTACACAAATACTTTGTGGGTTTGTATCTTTGCTTTTAAGGAAAAACGGAAAAGCATAAAATCCTGTTATTATCTGTTCTTTTTGTCCAAAGCATTTTGACTACTCAAGACAGCGACTGAACCTACATTGTAGAGTTTAAGGAGAGAGTAGATGAGAGGGGAAAGTTGGAGAAGTAGCAGTTACAGAAACACAGAATGATAGAATGGTTTAGGATGGAAGGGAGTTTCAAAATCTTCTAGGTCGAACTCCCTTGCTACGGGCAGGGACACCTACTAGACCAGGTTACTGAAAGCCCCATCCACCTGGCCTTGGACACTTACAGGGATGAGGTAGTCTCTCTGGTAATCTTGTTCCAGTGCCTCATTACCCTCCCAGGGAAGAACTTCTTCCTAGTATCTAATCTAAATCCACACTTCTGCAGTTTGAAACCATTACCCTTGTCCTGTCACTACACGCCCTTCTTAAAAGTCCCTCTCCAGCTTTTCCATAGGCCCCTTTAGGTACTGGAAGGCTGCTTGTAAGGTCTCCCTGGAGCTTTCTCTTCTCTAGGCTGAACAACTCAAACTCTCTCAGCCTGTCTTCATAGGAGAGGTGCTGCAGCCCTCTGGTCATCTTTGTGTCCCGTCTCGGGACACGATACAACAGGTCCATGTTCTTCCTATATTGGGGGCCCCAGAACTGAACACAGTACTCCACAAGAGCAGAGGAGAGTCAGCTCCCTTGACCTGCTGGCAACACCCCTTTCAGTGTAGACCAGGATGCAAGTGGCTTTCTGGGCTGTGAGAACACATTGCTGGCTCATATTCAGTTTGTCAGCCACCAGCACACCAAAGTCCTCCTCCTCAGGGCTGCTCTCATTTCATTCATCCCCCAGCCTGTATTTGTTCTTGGGATTGCCTGACCCATGTGCAAAACCTTGCACTTGGCCTTGTTGAACTTCATGAGGTCCACAGGAACCTACCTCTGAAACCTGTCAAGGTCCCTTTGGCTAGTATCCCTTCCCTCCAGTGTTAATTGTACCACTCAGCTTGGTGCCATTGGTAACCTTGCTGAGGTGCACTCCATCGCATTGTCATGTCACTGACAAAGATATTAAACAGCACCCATCCCAGTATTGATACTTGAGGAACACTACTTGTCATTGCTCCTAACTTGAACATCTAGCAATTGACCATGATTCCTTGAGTGCAAACATCCAGCCAATCCCTTATCCAATGAGTGGTCCATCTGCCAAATCCATATCTGTCCAATTTAGACAGTGTCAAATGCTTTGCACAAGTCCAAGTAGATTATATCAGCTACTCTATACTTACCCTCTTATATAGACTAAAATCAATTTTGATATTTCAAATAACCTCATTTCTCCTTGTCTTAATATTATCAAAAACCAGGAGAGCCATAGCCCTGTTGTTCTATGGGAGATGCTAGAAGATGTTTCCGAACAGCAGAACATCATCATTCACTCTCATGTGCTGTGGAGATGCAAGAAACGCTGAGCCTCATCTCCCGTATATATAGCTTGAGGTTGAAATTCCAGGGGAAAAAATTCTGTTCTGGGGATTGAAAAAGATCTATTCTGAATTTAGTGTACAGTTTTCCACCTCCCTGAAGTGAATCTCTCTTGTTCCAAACTTAACCAGGGTAATAGCTCTCTTTAAAAAATATATTACATGGCTCCTTACGTTACACAGTCTTGTATTTCTTGCTGATTTCTCTTTTGTGTACAAACAAGGCAGTATCTCCCAACTCAAATACCTACAGCCTAAACTTTCTTCACTCATTTATTTTCCTATTTTTCAATGTGTAAGTTTTCTCACCTTAGAGAAAACACCCCGTGACCTTGCATTCACAGCCCATGCAGGTGGTGGTATTGCTTGTGTGATGCAGCACTGACATAACTTAGCACCGAGTTTACAGCAAACTAGGTGGTGATGCTGTATAACAAGCTGCAATGAGAAACTTGTGATTTTAATAGCCTTTTTCTCCCACATTGTGGAAGTAGGCAGCACGTTAATAAACCATCTTCATTGAAGTATGCATTTAAATATTGATTCTCTTAAGATGTACACTATATCGTAACTATGGTGACTCCACACAGGTGCAAGCTATAAATAGTTCATCACTCTTAGTCTTCCATGGAAAACACAGTTATTCCAAACAGAAAGTGCCATAGAATAAGTGTCTGCCTGAACCCTGAACCTTACACAATGTATTTGCTCATTTGCATAATTATTGCCTAGTAGGCTTTTCAGACCTGAACCACACAGTCAAAATAGAAAAATACAAGAAAGTATTAGCCTGTTTGAACAGGCTTAAAAAACAGGGGGATCATAATACATAAAAGAATGACTAGAAGAACTGATAAGATCCCATTTGAAGGCAAATAGATATCACACATCTGGGTGTATAGAGTAGAAGGTGGCAATGTAACATTCACAGTTCAATTGTTATACTCTTTGTTCTGAAAGCTCAATGATAGTTACAGGGATGTTTTACAGGGATTAAGAAGGAACTGTAGCAAACAAGTATTAAATAATTATTTGAAGAGTAACTTGATATTTGTGCTTTGTCTTACTGTGCCAGCTAGGAGCACAGATCAAGTGCTAGCCAGAATAAATACATCTGGTATAAATCTTGTCGGTTTCAAGATTTGCTATTCAGGAAAAAAAGGAAAAAAGCTGTGGGCAGAAAGATGTAAGTAAGCCTTTTTTACAAGTTTTTTTACAATTATGGCTTAATTGCTTTTGTTGCTTTTATCCTCTTTCACGCACATTACAAATGTGGATTTAATCTCCTGTCTTTGAAAAAGAGCAGTAAGTTTTTTGAATCTAAAAGGCAATATCTAGATACTCTGTGATACCAGTTCTCTCTCTTGGTTCTCTATCATTTAAAAAAAAAAAAAAAAAGAGTAGAGAAAATAAGTTAAAGGTGTTTTGAGGGAAGAATGCAGGTCTTAGATTTTAAATGTAAATCTCAGTAACAAGACAGGTATTTTACAGTTCTTTGACACATCACATAACTTTGCTTTCTGTTTTGTGTTAAATAGTACATAATTTCAATCAGCTTTAGGTCTCATAACAATCTTCCATTTCCTATACAGGATGAAGAAAATAGCCTAAGTATTATTCTGGAAGCATTTTGGGAGGAAATCTAGTAAAATTTTACACTATCAGGAATGTACTGTGGAAAACCAGTTCCCATCATTAGGACCATTTTCTATACTATGAAAATTGAATCCTGGCCCTTAATCACATAGGATTTTGTTCTTTGGAGGTAAAAAGAAATTATCTCCTTTCTACAAATTACAGGTGAATCCCTAGCATTGTTGATCATGTCTGATATATAGGTAGAATTTGGCAGGCATGTGCATTTATGCTACTGAATTAGTAGCCAAAAAATATTCACTAGTAAGTTAATATGTCACCATTTTAAAGTGCCCAAATGGGAATTACAAAAAGAAGCATTATTTTTCAGAATGCAGATTGTCTGCGGTGGCTAGATTAATTCTGGATTCCCATGTCTAAAGTTGACTAAAAAAAGAAAAATCAACAGCCAAATGCTGAAAAATAAAGATAGAGGTCCAGGAGATCAAAAAAACAGTGAGTCTTTGAACTCATCTGGAAAAAATGCTAGGATGCAAATAGCTTTGTTCATCACTTATACTTACTTGATTTCAATGCTTATTGACAAAAGAGGAAGAATGTGCAGAGAACTTTAGTACTTTATAGTGTTTTTTCCTCGGACTATCACATCATCCCTTTTTTTTTTTTTTTACATTTTGTTTTGGGTTTTTGTGTTGTTTTTTTTTAATCAAACATTAAAGTGATTATGTAAGACAAAAAGGAAAAAGCACTATTTAGAACTTTAGTAATTCAGGTGGTGGAGAATTATATCAATCAGAAGTGTAAATTCCTAAGAAGCTTGAAGAGATAAATATTCTGTCCTCATTCTCTGAGGAAAAATAAAAAGTGTATCTAAATTTGAACCTCTGAAACTTGCTTAAGTAATGTGGTCCAGTACTTAACTATTCTTAGAAAATGTTTTCCAGTTGTTCATCTAGATTTTATGTGTTGTGAAGTAAGACATTTTCTTTTTTCTTCAATTCACAATGAACCTGAAGACTACTAGATCATAATCTATCAATAATGATTATTTCTAAAAGCAGTTTCATATATCCTTTGTCAGTGTTCCCATTCCTAAACAATTTGTCTCTTAAAATATATTTGTAGGTCATGTTTTTGAAAACCTTTACTTTTAAACAATCTTTTATGGGCTTTCTTAAAACACAGAATAGCCAGACACAGCACTCTGGTTTTGACTAATCAGTGTCAAATAAGAAATGTATTCAATTGTGTCTTTTCAAATAACGCTCTTGTTCATACACCTTAGAGTGAAATCTCTCTTTCTTGCAACATCATATTCCTATGACTCTTTTGGTATGATGCAGTAGTATCCTACCACCTCTCCTTCAGTACTGCTGTTATTTTATGTTGTTTTATTTGCACTTTTGATTATGATCTAACTTTCCTAAAAATCACAATCACTTAACCTTACTGAGTTTTGTCTTGCTCTTAAGTATCTATTCTGAAAAGATATTTCTTTTGTTTAGCACTTAACCACCAGATGTTTATAACCATTTTGCTTGCTGCAGAACGCAGCACTGTGTTCCATCTTAAAAAACAGACAAACGTACTATCTTGACCTTAAGAGATATATAATGCAGTAGGTTGTTACTTGATACAGCCATTATTTTGGCAAAGAAATATGACTAAGTGTTCTTAGATTTTTGTATACCCTTTTAACAGTAATTTAATTAATGCTATGCTTCCTTTTAATCCCATGAGATTTTAATGCAGGTTGGCAACAAACTTAAAAACCAACCTATACTACTTCTTTGCCTTATGCAGTGTGCATTCGCTGTAGAAGAAAATAGGGTTGTAATTTTCTGTTTTTTAATTAAAAATCAGAAATAAAACTGAGTATTTGCTAGTTTCCCAAATCTCCATTTAAAAAATGGAAAAATAGTGCCTTTAAACGCATTCTGCAGTGTATCTATATTGCTTAAGGATCAGAGGTACAGATGAACTTTCAGCAGTGAGTAAATGTTCATGACTTCATCAGAATCATTTGCTGTAATTTTATCACATATTTGTCACATGTTATTCCTCTAAAACTTATTACAATACAGTACGTTACTAATCTTTTAAGATATTTCCAGCTACATGATCATTTACGGTCTGGATTTTGCTGATGACTCATCTGCAGCAGAATCGAAGCAGTACAGACCTATGCATAATACTTCTGGTGCAAGAAAAAAATGAGTTGTATAAACAGAAGAAAAAAAACCTTCAGCATTTAAAGACAAGAGAACTAGGCCAGCACCAGTGAAAGACCATTAAGTCATCTGCAAATGAACAATTTTTGCATTAAAAAGAAGAAAAAGTAGTTGTTCAGATAATTTTCAGCCTGATCCTTCAAAGCAGTATCTTGATGATCAGTGTAAGATAAGGGAAGTGCTTTTTGTAAGTGAGATTTGATCTTCCTAGCTAGTAATTGCAAGGAGTAGTCAGCAAAGTCTAATTCTCCTGCTTTCAAAAATCAGGCCACTTTCTTATAAATTAATAGTAACATATGTGATGGATAAAAGTTGAAGTGTGAAGAACTGGTATGTGGAGGTAACTGCATTTAATGCAATGCTAAGAAAAAGTCATTTTTAATATCTTAAGAGTGTATGGATAGTTATCTGCAGTCCACCACTGATCAATTATAGTAGGTGTGTTAAAAAAAGATGAACTTTATTTGGAGGAAGAGGAAATTACACTAAATTCATGTGACTTTTAAACTTCCACTCTTACACATTAGAGCAGAACACTATGAATACCTTTACTGAATCATAATTGCCAGCTGCACTGTATTAACTGAATAAAACAAAAGATTCTGGTTGAAACTTAACATTATGTGGAATATATTTAAAGAATTTCTTTCCAAGGTTAAAAAAAAAAAAAAAAAGAAGAAAAAATCCATCTACTACCCATGTGATCTGTTTAGCTGAAAATGTTCTAATTACATATTACACACACACTCTGGAATTTATAAGGACTTTTTCAATAACATAATAGTAGCAACAGCCGCTATTTTACTCAACTGTGCTGTCAGTAGGGTATACACTGGCATACTAAAAAAGATATCTCTGTGTGATATGTGTTTTTTCTTCAACAAATGAAAACAAATATAGGCTTTTGAAACAGTAAAATCCATCTTTTAAGTCAATATTCCTATAGCTTTAAAACTGTGAGAGGATATTCTAATTACAGTAAGTTTATACATGTCATTCCTGGAGAAACTTATTGTTATGGGGGAAGTCTAATCTAACTGAATTGACAGTATTTGGGATGATTCACTGGAAAAATTAAAAGGACTTGTTATTTTGGGAAAACAGCATTAAAAATATTGATTACATTTTTACTTCTGATTGTTTCTGCTTTTTGTCTCCTCACATCCACACAGTACTTGACTGGCAAGGGTATCAATCACTTCATGCTCTGGTTACATATTCCCCACAAATTAGAAAGGACAAGGGCAAATTATTGAGTTCTCTGATTTGTGACCTTCATTAAACTACCTACCTATTTGTGAACTACTGAAATGCATTTTAAAAAACAAATGAGTTTTCTGTCTTTAGAAGAGCCACTTGGTACTAATTTGTATATGTTAAAACCTCACAGTCCACCTAAGTTCCTGAACAAGTTTGACCTTGTCCACATCTGCCTGCTGCTCTCTCCCAATCACCTTGTGGTTTTACTGCCTGCCACACCATTAGAAAGCACCCCAGATTTCAGAGACAAGGTGTTCCCAACAAAATGCGTGTCCCAGATGCCTCCCTTCCCACCCCACTGGATTCTGCCTTTCCTCTTGTCTCTGAGAAAGCTTACCATCTTAAAACATGAAAGGAATGTGTCATCTTCTGGGTCTTTATTACTACTCTTCTTCCTTGCTACTTTCACTGTCTGATAGGCCAAGGTTAGATTATCAGGAAGATAAAACTGGTCTCACCTCTCTGCCCTCCATTTAACAAGTCTGAGTGGTAAGACTTCCATCTTTCTGTTCAGGTTTCAGGTTCCTCTTGGTCTATGTACCTAGCAACTTATTTTTTGGTAAGAAAGGTAACCTTGTCTTAAATTATTATACAATGAAGATAGAAAGTTAGCTTTAGTAGCCAAAATTAGATCCTGTAATGGCTTACAAGCCCATACAGTTACTTCAGCTCTTCAGGAATCAATCACGAGTTAGGTGAATGTAGCCAACTCTTCTTTAAAAAATAATGCTCTGTGACCTCAGCTTATATGCTTCATCTACACTCATTTTAACTGCATTTTATACAAAGCTTTCTCTAAAAAAGGTAGAGCTGCAGTATTCTGATCTGGTGCCATTAGTCAATTAAAAAAAACACAGTTTGAAACAGGATTTTCTGCTCCTTTAAAATGTCTTAGTGTGTGCAAAGGCTTATGTTTTGTCAAGTCATTTGCAAAGGTCATTATAGATCCTTCTAACATCAGCAATTAATTTTTATCTATACTCACAAACACATATTTCTATAGTCTGCTACAGAATTCAGCTTGTGTGCTTTGATGTCAGCTTGACTGTTGTTTATTAAAAATCACAGTGCAGTTCCTTCTCCTGCAGAGGAAATGGGGAATACAAAATAAGCTACTGCGGCTTCAAAGTGGAAATGTTTTGTCCTTTGTAAAGAACTTGACAGCCAAATGGACAGTTTATTCGTGGACTCACATGTCACAACAGTGAAACAGACAAGGAACACATACCCAAGTTCAAGGATTGCTTCGAACTGTGATTTGGGATGGGTATGTTAAGGTGTTTTTATTGAAACAGCATAAAGTAAGAGAAACCTCTTTCTCTTTGCTGAAGTCATCCAATGACAGTTCACTTCACTGGATTATCGGCAACATGCTGGCTGTGCCACCTGAATTTCAATTTCTTAATTTACAGCACTGATAAAATAGAATAGCACTGGATCTCTGCTGCTGTCTACACTGGGCTCGTCCTATGAAGCATGAAGTTTGGCGCATTGCAAACCTATTCAAGTCATTATCTGTTGAGGACCTCTTGAGCCATCTCCATCTCTGCAATGTGCTGATAAGACAGCTGTTTCTGTAGCTGCAGTGTCTCTCTGGGCCTCGGTCCTCTTTCGGTACAAACTACAGCTTTGTCACAGTGCCCTGATGCTGTCACTTTCTCTGTTGTGCAAGAGTTTGATCCCAGCACAAAAGAGGTTGATGGCAGCAACTGACTGGCAACTGACACAGTCTTATTATTCTACAATTAAATGCGCATTACACACCACTGGAAATACAAATCCTCAATAAAAGAAGCTACCTAAGCTGTGATGCTGCAGAAATCTGCCTTTGCCTGGTCACAGCAGGAAATAAGCAAAGATACAATAACTTTAATAAACAGCTTTGTTCAGGTACTATATTTATCTGGATTAAGGTTCCACAGTTGTCTGCAGAAAATCTGAGCAGTTGTGGTTACTTGGCTTGGAACTGAGTTTTAGACTCAATTGAAAAAAAAGTGAAATGTCTACTTGGCCTTTCCCCATCCAAGTGCTAACCTCTTTTTGAGAAAGGGGTTTTGTTAATATTCAGACATAACTGTGTAACAGGATGGATAGTGAAGAATATAGCAGCCTCAGTTGCAGTGTTCCTTCTGTGTAGTTTTATGCAATATCCATGTCTTATGACCACTGAGAGGCTCAGAGAAGGAGGTAAAATTGACCATGCACCGATACTGAAGGGCAGAGTCCATGCAGGTATGTTGTACCAGGAAGTGTCTGAAGACGTGCTCAGGAGCTTTCTTGGCTATTACTGTTCATTTGTCGAAGCAATGGGAACAGAGACAGATGCACTGTAAAAATGACCCGCAGAGTCTCCCGGGCTGCAGTGAGACACCCCCGCACACACATGTACCCTTGCGAGTGTACGGTCTCGCACATCGGCACCACCAGGCAGGAGCCATTTGTCTGAAGCCCCTTCCAGAGGGCGCAGCCTACAGTCATATCACACGCCTCAGGGGGATCTTCTCCTGGCGGCAGGGAGGGCTGCGGGGGGTTGGGGTGGGAGGCGTTCCCATTTGGTGCCATCGTGTCGTTCGCCGCTGTGCTGTGACCCCCCTGCTTCCGCAGCGGCGCCCGCTGGTAGCCGCCGGTAGCCGCGGGCTGGGCCGGGGCAGGCCGCGCCGCGTCGTCGGGCCGGGCCGCGTCTTCGGGTCGGGCCGCGGCGCTGTCCGTGGTGCTGAGGCGGCGGCGCGTGCTGCTTGCGGCCCCGCGGCTCGCTCCCGGCACACCCCCGCCCACGGGCAGCCGCGGCCCTCTGACTGCGGCAAAGTACACCTTCGCTGGCCACATGTCTTTTTTTTTTTTTTCACGTCCCATCCGCCCCTGCCTCCCATCCCTCCGGCCTTAATACTTGTTTTCTAGTCTCCTGGCGGCGCATCGCAACTGCCCCTTGCACTGCTGTTCCGTGACCTTCTGCTCCTGGTCCCCTTCCCTCCTCACAGCTTTCCCAAGTCCAGAGACTGTTTAATAAGCTATACACGTTTTAGCTTAAGGCTATGTCCAGCCATCCAGCTACCACTAATCATAAAGACTTTTTTCCAGACATATTACCGAAGCAAATGGGAACTTCGCAGAAAAATGTGGATTTTTTTTTTTTTCCCTGAGAGAGGGGAGAATTTAGCTTTCCCTCCTCTGCCGTTCCCAGCATCAAGAGCCTCTGAAAATGCACCAAAGAAGGGCCGATGACAAGACAATTCAGTTTAACAGCTATTTTCTGCCTAATTTCACTTTAGCACCATGTATTGACAAACGTGACAGACAGGAGTGCATTATTGGTAGAGATATTAAGCCTTGAAAAAAATGCATAAAGTTTGTCTTTCATCACTAAAAACTCGTCACTAATAACATCTGGAGGATTATTCCTTTAGGAAAGGTATGGGGGGAGATAAGTCAGAATCCTGAGTCTCAGACCTGACTGGAAAGCAGCTGAGTCCTTTTATTTCCTCAAATTTCAGAAAGACACACTTCCAGTTTCATACATTTTGGTTTCCCTTTTAAGCCATTTTTCTTTAGTTCTAAGCTGTACATTCATACAACTTTTTTTTTTTTTTTTTTTTTTTCCCCCCAGGAGCAGGTGTCAATGCATTGAACTGCTTAGAAATTTCAGAGAGCTCATTTATTTTTTCTATTTTTCTTTTTCTCTTCTCATACATAGCTGACACTCTGATGAGGAACACTATTGTTTTCTTAAACATATTCAGCATGAACTGAGCAGGGCAAGAAAGTAATTAGCAACTAAATCTACAAATACCAAAGTCAGCACACAGTGCACAGGTTTTACAGATGTTTTGTTGGCAGTCTCTGCTCTAGCTCAAACCCAGCCTAGAACAAATAATCACCTTTTTTTTTTTTTCCCCTCTAAGAGATGTACACAACACTTGTTGATACACGCATTCCTGGCATAAGGAACATAAGCAGGTTTGTTGTTGATGGTGGGATCACGAAGAGACTTTAAAAAACAGTTTTGCTGTATCAAAGGGTAAAAGTTGCCATAATTAGACAAGAGTCAGCATCAGACATAAACTGAGGAAGAGTGTAAAATCAGAGGACCTTCTCAAGTACTAACAGACACTGCTGAGAATACATGCAATTCCACGAATTGCATGTGAATAGACATCTCTTCATGTAGGACTTCTGTATAAACAGCTTTGAGGCAGCAGCCACCCCCACCCCATCCTTTATTCAGTCTGTAGAGCAGATACCTTGGCACTTGTTCCACCAGGGAGTTATTCTCTTTTTCGGAGTGCTGGTCCTAGATTGTAAATAATCAGCTGAAGACCGTGTTCTAGAAAACCATTAGATGCATTCAGCGTATAGGTAATTACATAAAATGTAAAATTAGGTCCTGTGTAACACTGTCACAGGAGTAGAATAAGGAGATTCTACGAAACATGATACATAAACAAGAGTGTTTTCTCTTTCACTGTATTAATCTTTTATAAACACTAAAGGACACTCTGTAGAAGCATTACTTTAGATCTCTATTTGAAACCCTTGCCTCTTTATTTTTGCACCTTGCTACATGCAAATACCAGAATATTCTTAAGAATCATTTCCTTTCTGTGGGGTGCAGGTGCTTTGCTATTGAAAATACATTATATACATTTTCATGTTCTGTGTCAGAAAAGACATCAAAGAAAAGCCATGTCTAGGAAACACTTTGGTTTCTGGACAGACTTTCTGATTAAATGCAGTGGATGTCAGTCAGAATGAGGAATAAAAACCATGTGTCTGAATACAATGCAGTTTTTTTTCCTTCAACACAACTTTTTCCTCTGTGAACCCTTATCTGACCAAGACACAGAAATCCAACACATAATGACTAAAACTTTCCTCCCTTCCTTCCTTCCTTCCTCCCTCCCTCCCTTTCCTCCTTCCCTTCCTTTTCCCTTCCTCCCTCCTTCCTTTTCCCTTGCTTCTTTCCACCCAGAATGTTTTTTACAATAATTATTAACTGGTCCACTCTCAGAAGGGCAAATCAAAGAGCAGTCCCTGGCCGAAAACTTTGCACGCATCGCGTGGAACGGGAGAAAAAACCCACCAAAACCCAAACGGGAAAAGACACGGAGGCAGCTTTCCTCGCAGCCCTTGGGGCGAAGGACTGGCAGCCGAGAGCCGGCCGCCGCGGGCCGCGTCGCTCCCGCGTGGCGGGCCGGGGACACCAGAACCCGATGCCCCACGCAGCCGCCTGCGCGGCCGGCGCAAGTCTCTGCAGGGCGGCGCAGGAAGGCACGAGCGGGGCGGCCGCCGCGCGGGGCCGAGCACACACGCGTTGCCGCCGGCCGCGCTGTCCCGCGGAAGCCCAAGTGCGGCCCACCCGCACCCACGGAGGGGGCCCCGCGCGCCGCAACGCAACCTGAAACGCGGCGCCATGGGGCCTGCCGGAGCGGCGGAGCGGACGGCCAATGGGAGAGCGCCGCCTCTCCGGGGGCGGGTCGAACAGGCAGCTGTCGGGCCAATGGGGGCGCGAGGCGCCGCCAGCAGTTTGCGTTGCGCCCGGGTGCGGAGACACTGCCGCCCGTGGCGGCGGGGTAGGCGCGGGGCGGCCGCCGGGCGAGGAGAGGCGGGGGGGGTGGGGGAGGGGGCGCAGCCGCCCGCGGACACACGCCCCCCGCGCGCACCCCCACGGCCGCGCCGCCGGGCGCGGCACGCAGACGCACGCATCCCGGCGCGGCGGCGACAGGCAGGGAGCCGGGCGGCGGGGCTGCTATAAATCTGCGGAGCGGTCCGCCTTCCTGCAAGGCACGGCACGGCGCGGCACCGCACCGCACCGGCACCGCGTCCTCTGTTCGCCGCCTCGCTTGCTCCGCGATGCAGCAGCTGGCCCCGGCGGCGAGCCGCTAGGAAGGGACCGGCAGGCAGGGAGGGAGAGAGAGAGACCGTCTTTAAAATCGCCCTTCCACCCTTCTTCTCTTTGTTCCTTTATTTCTTCCTCACTCCCTCCCTCCCTCCCCTGTTTTTGTTCGATTGGGTTGCGAAAGGAGGATAGTCCTGTCACTCTCCTTTTGCCTTCTCCCTTTTTAATTTGTTTTTTATTTTTCCCCCCAGTGTTGGACTGTTGGGGGAGGGGGGAGGAGAGGATTTTTTTTTAGTTTGGGGTGGGTTTTTTTGCTCTTTGCTTTTTTGTTGTTGTTTTTTTTCTTCCTATTAGAACTGTTCCAAATTTAGCTCTTGTGTGTTGTCTTGAGAGAACTGTCCGTCTGCCTCTCACTCCTCTCTGTTGGGAGAACTGCACCGTTACTTTTTTTTTAAGCCGAGGAGAGGAAGGTAAGTTGTGGCTTGGTTCTTCCCCTGATTGTATGTGTGCGGTGGGGTCCACGCGACCGACCGATCAGCATGCTGTGTAAAAACTACGTTGATTTACCTCTGTTTGCGCCGAATTAACACCACCCGTGCCCCACGGTGCTGAATCCAGCGCTCGGCACGCACCGTGGTGTGCCGGCAGAACCGACTCACTGTAAGTGTTCGGCGGCGTGGGGAGGGCAGCCACCGAAGCTGCCAGGGGACTGCTCCGCGCGGACGTAGGAAGACGTGCGCATCCCTACCTGTGCCTTTGCCCAGCTGCAAAGTTCTCAGCACCACCGCGCCCGTCCAGCTCCGGATACGTCCCCTCGCGGAGAACGTCCAGTGGGATGGACCCGCGACCGCTCGGGCGCAGGAAGGCGGATCGCTTTGAGGAGATAAATCTGCATTTGCAGATTAGCCGGGATAAGACCCCCCGCGCCTAATTGCATTAGCCGTCCGGCGTTTCGTGGCTTCCTGTGGGGCTGAGAGGCGGCTGCGTGTCACGGCGCACAAAGACGTGGCCGGCCGGAGCGAGAGCGCGTGTTGTCAGCGGGTGCGGAGAGCGAGCGGCAAGGGTGAGGAGAGATGGTGAACTCTCCCGGGTGATTACCGTAGGAGGTGGGGGGCTGTATCTTTTCCCGGAGGTGATTAACGCGCTGCGGGAGGGGACGTGTCCCTTTGTTCGGGGCGCTGCGCGGTGCTGCGCCGGCGGCGGAGGCAGTGCGGCGTGCGCGGTGTTTGCGCGCCGGCGACCGCCCCGGTCTCTGTCCGTGGTCCTACCAGGGCGGCAAGGGACACGGGGAGCGTTCCGCGGTGCGCTCTTGGTTCAGTGTGCATCCCGCAGCCGCGGCGGCTATCTGAGCCGGGACTCCAGGCAAATGGACTGATGGCGCGTCCCGTGCTCTCCTCCGTCGCCACGGGGCTGTGGGAGGCTCCGGGCAGGAGGAGGCGGTGGTAACGCTGTCCCGAGGACTGCCATTGTTGTTTAATTTAAGCCCAGCACGTTGCTTCGTACCCACCTATTTCACACGTGAAAGTAACGTGTGAGCTACAGAAGCGGGGCAAAGAGGTGGTTGGGCATACTCCCTCAGCTCGTTTGCAAGGACCAGCGGTGACCAGCGACGTCGGGACAGTTTATTTTCACAAAGTCCTTGCGTGTTACAGCGTCGGGAGGGCGGAGTGGCACCAAGCCGGGCGGGTGCCTCCCTCCCAGTGACACCCACTGGGGCGCTCCCTGCGAATCTTAGGCAGCGGCGGGCTCGGAGGAGCGGAGCTTCGGACGGCTGCCCCGGCGCTCGGCAGGCGCGCCTTCCTGGGGACTGAGGTGGTCCTCAGTCGGACACCTCCGGGAAAGGGAACGGGGCTGTCGCAGCACCCCGTTCGACGGGCGGCTCGGGGGAGTTCGTCCCCCTCGTCAGGCCATTGTCGGAGAGGAGGCGGCGCAGGACCTTCGAGGCGCGGCGATTTGCAGGGAAAGGCGGCAAGCCGGGGAGACAAGCAAGCGCTGTGGGAGTCCTGCTACTGACCTCACTGGGGACCCGACACCTAAACACCGAAAGGAACGGGAAAGGCGAGCTGCCGCCGTGCCCGGCCGCGGGGCGGGGCCAGCCGGCTGTACCGCTGCGGTGGGGAGCGGGGCGGCCGCCGTGAGGGGCCCACAGGGCCTGGAGGCGCGGCCCCGCGGGCATGGGGCGTCTTGAGTGGCCGCCGGCGGTGTCACTCAGGCGGCGGCCGCGGGGGCGGGCAGTGGGGGCCTTTATCAGCCCGGCACTAGTTCACCACTCCTCAGTGAGAGGCACGCGTCGTGGAGAGACGAAGCAGTGAGGTGCTGCGGGGATTACGGCGGGAGGAGGGGCGGCCCGGGCGGTGGGAGGCTGAGTGAGGGGGAGCCGGTGCCTGACCAGGCGCCCCTGGAAAGGGGAGTGAAAGCCAGCGTGTGCGGAGACTTTCACACTCCTCTGCTGTTGACGGTGAGCAGTGTGTCCGTCACCATCGACTCGTTGCACTCTGAGTTGCTAACTCCAAGGTATTTGCGGCATTACCATTAAGCAAGGCCTCCTGTTGCGGACAGGTTTCTTGCGTTTGTGACTTTGTTTCTTCTTTTTTTGCCTGTGAACAGCGCTTCTCCCCATTCCCTTATCTCTTGCTAGATGGGCTTCGCGGCTTTTTGTTCTACCCTTTAGGATTTTCTGAATGTTTCACCTCCCCCTGCCCCCCTTCCCATGTGGTGCTAATTGGGCGAGTTTAGCACCTGTTCTGACAAAACGTTGTTCAATAAACGCATTGTTTTGTCTGTAACGTCCCCCTGAAAGACTTTTATCCTCCACCTATTTTCTTACCGTGGCCCTACCACTTGAGTGTAGTTCCTATTCTTCTCGCAAGCTGCACCTCTTCTTCCCTCTTGTTCAGGCCTGACCTTGCTCTAACCGGATTGCTTATGTCAACAATGGTGCATCTGCCGTCTTCTGCCCGCGCCGTCTTGTCTGGCGACGGAGCTTCTGCCGCCTGAGTCCTGGGGCAGCGATTGTGCGTGGGTGAAATGGCTCGAGGGCTGTGGCTTGCTGCAGAAGGAAGGGGTACTGCAGCCGCAGGGCAGTCACGGCAGCTCCCGGCGCACCTGTGCGGATGCCGGCGGGTCCGGGGCAGAGGGCCGGGGGCCCGTCGGCAGAGCAGCGCCTGCAGGCGGGACTCACGGGGCTTTGGGACGCTTTAGGTCTCCCTCCCGGCATCTCTCGTTCCGATGGAAGACAGCGTGGCAGCCGACACCCGGACCCGTCCGGTCCCTCTCTGGCGGCGCCGATGGGAGAAGTCGCGGCAGGTCCTACTGTGCTAGTCAGCCCTGCTGGGGCTGAGACTCGGCGCGCTGGAGAAGAGAGCCCAGGGTGTTGAGGGGCGGTGGCTAGGCGCAGGGCTCGTTTGTCATCTGTTTTATTTTGCAGTGTTTCGAGGGTCGCTGCATACTCGAGATGCAGGGCTTCGTGCTATCTCAGCACGGCCGCTCTGTGCCGGGCTTGAGGGGGTCACCCCATCACCGTCTCTTTTTGCAGGAGGCCTGGGCCTGACTGTGCGTCTTGCCGGCCTTTTTAGCTTGTCCTGCCCTGGAAAAAGCAAAGCTCCTCATCCTAGTGTTGTGCGGTCGGCAAGCGAGGCGGTTTCTGTCACTTGCAGAGCAGTGATGGTAACAGAGCCAGTCTTAGCAGCAGAATCTCTCGGTGTTTCTTGCACCTCCGTAATCCTCTGCGTCCATCCGTTAAAACACAGCTGTGGCTTGTTAGAATAGTAAAAGTGATCTTTATTTAAAAAAGAAAGGAAAGCAAATCACAGGACAGTACCAAACAAAATTTAGGTAGTGTTATTGTAGTTGATGTAGTTGAAATCTGTAGGTCCCGAATGTGTTTACTGCACTTACGGAGTTTTGAAGACGACTTCAAAAACCCAGTTCAGTAGCTACATATGGTTTAGAGTGGTTTTCTTACAAGTGATCTTTGGTGAAAGAGCAATGCTTGATTTAGTATTTCACAATATACATATCTATCTTTTCTTGAAAGGTAAGAGGTTCCTATCTCTCTTTGTGCTGAAAAACTCCGTGCCATTTGACTTTGTATTTGTCGCTGCCTTAATGGCTAATTTTAATGTACACTGATGGAGTCTGGAAAATATTCCAATAACTGGGAACCTCTGTGGTTAGAGGAAAGAGACACCAGGTATTCATTAGAGCTTCCATATTGCATTTTTTCTTTTAATCTCGTGCATTCTTTCTTCATCTCTTCCGTGGCCTTCTGGAGACGTATTGGAGGTAACAGGAATAAGAGTTGACTTTGAATTTGGTTAATAGCTATTATGCATAAATTGTTTTGTTTTCAAATACAGAATAGGTAATTCTACATACTCTTTAAAGTGAGATATTAGTTAACCTTTCAGAAATATATTTCTATTTGCTTTTTTTTCTGTGATATAGTGAGACCATTTGCAACTATAAACATGTACCGATGACCTTGAAACCGTTAAGAAATTGTCACACTTACTAAAATCTGACAAAGCGCGTCTTTAATGCCCCTTTTGAATATCTTATAACTGTATCTCAACTGATATTTCAGCTCATCAATAACTGTTGTAATTCTATGTGTGTTTATTGTGGTGGAGTGGTTGATCATTTCTGTCTGCTGTGGAGATTTTTAATTCCTTTAGTCTTCATGATGGATACCTCTTAAAATATATTCATATTTGTATAAATCTTTTCCTCTAATTGGGTTAATCATACTAGTACTACTATTTCTGTATCTAAAGTTATTGTGACTGTCCCACATTAATTGTGAACATCAATTTTCTTTCTTCTCCCTGTAATAATTTAAAATGCTCTTTTTCAGTGAGAGAGGAGGGTCCTTTTATCAGTGTGCTTTCTGTCATTATTGCTATATATATATTAGCTGTTAAAAAATTGTGAACTGTCACACTTTGGATTGAGCTGGGTCATCCAGGTGTAGCAAGTTAAAATTATTCTGGACAACTGCTAGATCTGGAATATCTATGGTGGTTTTTTTATTTAGAAAAAAAAGGGGGACAAAAAGCCTTTCAGATTATTTCATGGGTCTATGTATTGCAATATTCAAAGTACAATGAAACTCTAGACTGAATGTTAAAGCCCCTGTAATACTAAGCTTGACTTTTTTTTTTTTTTTTTGGGAGACAAAGGTAAGCTTGCTTTATTTGGAGACTAAGTAGGTAATAGATGACATGTGATCCAGTGCTCTAAAAGCCCAAGGAATACTTCAGCTTTCCTGTACTGCTTAAAATAAGTCAGGGCTGTTGCAGAGGTGGACTTTGCTGGTAAAAATAGTACAGGGATGCAAGCACAAGCTCTTTCCTAGTAACAGTGATGTGGAAAGGCTGCTTTTATAGGTAAAAGTCCTGTTGTCTTACAACATAATGGCTTTTGGTTATATTCAATGCCATATGTTGTTCTTCATAGGAGTAAAGTGATTGTTAGCTAATGGATAAACTTAATTTTTGAATAATATATGTTTCAGTATTGCTTTAAAGCCATCTTTACTTTTGCTGTAATGCATTTCTAATAGATGTTAGTATCCACAGAGGGCAGTGAATGTTACCAGCTGTTGCTAAGACTTGAAAAGTGAGAGAGTGTTGCTTTTGTGCACAGACTTCTCTTTCCCTAAGAGCCCTCAAATCAATTGAAAAATCACAATACTGTTTGTCAGGATTAGCTGATAGTGCTTTGGGTTTCAACATCTGTAGTTCTAATTCTGAAGGAAGCTACTAAATGTTTTTTGAACTGTTACCTGTGTAAATAAATCTACCTTTTTTGACTTACTCTGAAGGATTAAGTTTTGGAGAAGCTAGTCTAATAACAAAGTGAGAATTTATAGCTTTTAGTTACTACAACCAGTGGGCCAGATGAAGAATTAGACAACAAAACATCTTGTTGAAGTCACCCTGTGTTTCTGGTGTCAAAACAACACAGAGATGGGCTCTTTGTTTCTTACTGAAGCCTGGAGAAACTACCATTATCGAACAAGCTGCATTTGCCCAGTAGACATTGCTGTTGATTTGCCAAGGCTTTTGGCATCTAGTGTTTGCCCACAGAACAACCAAATACACTAAAGTTGATGGAAGCTGTGGTTAGAGAACAGATAATTTTTCGTCTTCCATGATGGACAGTTAACATTTTGAAGTGCTTACTGTTTTGCATAGACCTTTTGATGTACAGCTCTGCAGAAAGTACACCTTGGAAAGATGTGAAATGTTGGACTTTAGTAGTCCATGTTACAAAACCACTATAAAAGGGAGGGCAGTTTTTATCTTTAAAGTTGAGTGAAGTAGTTGCAAACAGCTTATTGCAGAAATCTTCAAAAAGCATGCTTTTTCAGAAAGCATGTTTAAAATTGTTTACAATGTTTAAAATTTCTAAGCACACATCAAATTTTTGAAATAGTCTACAATCTAATTCTGACCACTGGAAAAATATCTGGAGTTTTAGGAGCAGTAATTATATAATGACAAATACTGTAATGGAAAGGTCTTACTTCGCATACATTTGAAAAATGCAGATTGGGAAGAAGCTGAAGTGTTCCGGATGGAGCTTAAACTAGCATCACACTTTTCTATTCCAGCCATGATTCCTTGTGGTACTGAAGTACTTAAACAAGAGGGTTTTTCGTTTGTTTTGATAGTCATAGTAAGCCCAGACAATGTGGGTTTGGAAAAAGCTACCATTTCCTAATAGAAAGTCAGGATGAGTGTTAGGTGTTTTTAATGTCTTGGTAGTGCTTTGTTATTGGGAGTGTGCCAACCTGTATCCAGAATGACAATCATTCTAGGCAGTCCTAGATCTCGCATCATAAAAAAATTTGTGATATTAATCCTGTGTTCCCTCATACAGTTTTGATGTTGCTGGTCACTCAAATGGTGCTGTTCCTGCTGATCAGAAACTGCACAACCAGATGCTTGGGCTAGATGAGGCTGTAAGACGTTGCAGGAATTAGTATCTTACTTTGCTGTGTTTAGCAAAAAAACTTGGTTATATCTCAGTAAACCTGCAATGTTTGACAGTGTGACTTGGAAGCTAGAAAATACTGAAGTGCTGAGGACACTGTGGGATGGTCTTAAGGCTGCTGGACTCTCTCCGATCTTCAGCTGGGTATGGGGTAGAGTTAGATAATGTGCAGGGCAGTTAATAAATTGGTAGAATAGACCATAAAAGGGATGTGTGTGGTTTCTTGAATACTTAATACCCCAGTATTAAAACTTAAGCGTTCAGATGCTTTGTAAAACTGTTTCTACAGAGGTAAGAAGTGGAATATTCACTGTGATGTACTGAACAGCCTTGCTAGAGGTCTATGCTAGCTGTAGTTGCTTTCAGACTTCTCAGAATGAGTTTAATGAAGTACTTACTCAGATTTAACCAGATAAGATTTTATTTGTTTTTTTGGAATGAAACTTCCGTTGTGTGATTGATGGAATACTGATATTCTTCTATAATTTAAATCTTAATGACAGAAATTAAATTAGTAGGATTTGTTTTACAGAATGAAGGAATTGAAATATTTGTAGATAAATGTCTTAGTAACTTTAACAACTTGCAGGGATCAAGAAGAGGAGATTCAGCTATGGGAAGGGAAAAGTAAACTCAGCTTTTCTACCTCTAGTGTCTCTGTTTCTTACCCTGATGATAATACTTTTCAGTACTGTTTGTTGTAAATATTTTTTCAGAACTAAAATTATGATCAGGAGGGATAGTTAGTCAACTTTCCTGTGGCTTTTCATGCAAATGTGTGTTTTTGAGAGTCTTGAATGTAAAGTGCTGTATCTGTATATTAAGATTTGGACAACCAACCTTTAATGAAAGAAAGAGTTGCAGGGCTTTGTTTCTAGTCAATAACACGATAAGCTAGCATTAATACACTTCAATGTAGATAAAATCAGCTAAGGATTTAATAATTTATATCAGTTGTCAATAATGGGACATAACATGGCTCCAAGAAATAGAGCTCTGTGTTTTAAGCTTCTCATAATGGATATCAAAAGTGGCTAATTCAATACCTAAGCACAAGAAGGACACACATTTTTTTGCCTTGTGTTTATACTTGGCTGTGGGAACTCTGCACTTCTTGTTTTGTACATGTTTGATGTGATTTTTTAGCTTTGATACCAAAGTAGAGTGCTCCTATTTTTCTTCCCTGTGATTAACTTCAGTGTTTTTGGGCTATCTGTAAGTGCATTCTTTAAGTTACGTTCTTCTCACTTGTATCCTGTAGAAACAGATGTGCCCGGACTTCAGCATCTTTGGAGTATGCTGAATGGCCAAATAGCTTTTTATAGCTAAGGCAGCCAGTGGAGCACAAATGCACTTGTTTATGTACAGACATAGTTAAGGTTCCTGCAACACTGCTCCAGGTGACCCCTTGAGAAATGTATGCAAGGTAGAGAGAAGGAGGTCTGTTGGAGCTCTGGTCTAGTAAAAATGGGCAATATATTGCAGGAATGCTAGCAGCATATATGCCTTCAGTATGTTCCCATTTTATTTTTGCAATGGAGTTCTTGTTTTGGTGCCATCCATTTTGTTTGTTTCTTTGACATGCTAGAAGACTAATGCTGTGACTTCTGTTTTTATAAATGCATTGACATTAAATTTCATGCACATCAGCCCAGTTTAACGACAGAGCAAAATTGTGTGGTTTACTTTTCTGTATCTACTGTTTGTCTCCAGTCTTGAACCAGCAAACATAACTAGTTAGAAGTGAGCACTATTGCTTGCCTTCCATGGTTGACTTAAGAAGGGCTTTTAAGTATTTTAAATTTAAATACTGAAATCTTAATACCTGCTATAATTGTAATTCAGGATATTATTTTTACATCTAGCAACATGCTTAGAAATCTCATCAGACTACTGTGGTTCCTTTATTCACAAATATGCATTAGAAATTGCTTTCATTTTCTGAGAGAGGGACAACTAAAGTCATAACACTAAAACACCATATGTTTCTTGTAGCAAACTATGCATGTGGTAGGGGAGAAACTAGTTTGTTAATGAGTTTAACTTTTTCATTTGACGTGCTTACAGCTTAAGTTGTAACCCAAAATTGAGTTTCTGACCTGAAAGTGCTGTCACCTGGCTGGCCAGAGCACCAATTCTGAAGGGAACTGGAAAACTGCTGACAAAATGGACAGCATAAAGTGAGGAACACTTTAGAAATTGCTTTTTCATTTGGACAACTAAATTGTGAAACTTGACATAGCAATAGCACTTGCCTTGGACTGCATCCATGGTGGCAATGTTGATAGGCAAAATGAGAATTACAGTCTCATTAACCAAGTAGATGATTTTTTTTCTGTAACAGTTGAGCAAACTAAAAGAAAATTAGTCACACTTGTTTTTAGAAAAAGTCTATTTTTATAAGGAGAGTAGTTCTTGTAGTGGAATTCCTCTGAACCAGTGCAGATGAAAGATCTAAAACTAGCCCATTGTGATGGAGAC